>NC_140936.1:155839103-156446603 GCF_014529385.1 Adiantum capillus-veneris | reverse complement strand
TAATTTTAGCACTCATTGTCATTTATTCCCTTTGACTTTAACTAAATGTAATTTTTCTAATGGAATTAAGTGCTTTTCTAATTATTTATTTTTTAGGACACATGACTAAATAAACAACATTTCGCGTGTGCAGGAATCGACTAGGATGATCGTGGTCCCCCTAGAGGCCCTGAGCGCGATCGTTGGCTCAAGGGAAAACTCCCTTGTCCTTGCACCAAGTGCAAAAGGGCAATCCTTCGCTCAAGGCACATTGCTTTGGAGCACGTGGAGAACAAAGGGCTTTGGCATCTTTGAAAAAGCACCGGTGCGCAAGGTCGAACGGTAGAGGCAAGAGCAACTGGGCGATTTGGGTGCACCGCATGGTGATCCTCCCATTGGCTCTACATCGGGAGCTCCTATGGCGTCTCCGTCACACTTTGAGGCAAAGGATGAGCACATGTTCGACATGTGTGATGAGTTACTAGCTCATGAGCGTGACGTGTGCGAGGAGGATTGTCAGCCTTGCACTAAACGGGCTGCCTAAACGGACGATAGATTGATAACGAGTGCCCGAACACCTCTTTACGACGGTGCACGGTACTCGGTGTTTCAAGCATCATTGAAAGTCCTCAACTTACAAGCAAAATTCGGTTGGAGTAATGCAAGTGTCGATGTACTACTTCTGTAAGTATGGAATGTTGCTTTTATATACTCTCCACTTGCTTTATGGTGCCGTCTTCTAGGAATTATACTAATACGCATGTTTGTTGTAGTTTGATGGGCAAAATGTTGCAAGAAGATCACCACATGCCTCCAGATCATTGACGAGCTAGATTGTATGTCACTGCGCTTGGAATGGAGTATGAGCGCATCCATGCATGCGTCAATACCGCAATGAGCACGCACATGCTATATCATGTCCCGTGTGCGGGGAGGCACGATACAAGAGAGGAGTGAGCGGGGCACACCTACCCCGCAAGGTATTGAGACATTTTCCATTAATTCCTCACATCCAACACATGTTTAAAAGCAAGTCTATCGTGGAGCTTCTCGCGTGGCACGCGAACCATCGCTCAAATGATGGAATGATGCGTGTCCCTTTCGATTCACCTGCATGGAAGCACATCGAAACTCAATGGACAGAGTTTGGGTTGCAGCCTCGACACTGGCTTGGGTTAGCAAGTGATGGGCTCAATCCCTTCGGCACTAAGTCTACTTCATGGAGCACTTGGCCTGTGGTGATCGTCAACTAAAATATTCCACAATGGGAGACAACCACGAAGGGCAACATACTTCTTCCCTTGCTTGTGCGAAGGAAGTACAAAGTGTCAAATATTGACATTTACTCGAGCCCCTCATCGAGGAGTTGGAAGATTTATGGAGAGGCATTCTTGTTGTCGATGTCTCAATTGCAAAGGGGGGGAGAGAGGCCATTGTGAGGGGAATCCTTATGTGGACTATGCACTACTATCTTGGACTTGGAGAGATTTTTGGTAAACCCCCCTTTCCTTATCTCTCTTTTCCTCTTTCCCTCTCTCCCTTTAGTTCACTAATCTCTCTAACCATATGATATGTATGCAGGGTTGTCCACATCGGGGCATAATGCATGTCCTACTTGCGGGCCATCGATGGTGACAGAGATGCCCGATTACTTGCGCAAGGTAATCTATCCAAACAACCATCATTTCTAACCCCAAGGGCATAACAAGCACAAGGCTCCAACAAATGGGAAGACTCCTCTAAAGCTCACGATGGCAGATTGGGCAACCATTTGGGAAGAATACCACAACAACAATCCGTCTCCGTGTCCTCCACCAAAAGGTATGTCAAGGTATTCCATATTTTTAAGGCTTCCATATTGGAAGGTGGATCCCATGCACATATTCAAGAATGTAGCCCAAACACTATGGGACCACATTATTGGCAAGAAGGACCCTTTGGGTGCGAGGGAGGATTTGAGGCTTTTAAAACGTCTCCCCGCCTCTGCTACTCCACGGCATGCCCCAAATGGAAAGATTGTGCTTCCTAAAGTACCATGGATGCTAGCCAAAGAAGAATTAGACAAGGTGAAGGGTACCATTGCCTCTATTCGCACACCAACAAGATACATGAGGTCGCTAAAGGGAGTTTTCACAAAAGCGAAGAAGGGTGGAAGTGTTCAATTGTATGGATTGAAGTCCCATGATTGGCATAAGATGCTTCAGGTAATCTTCATACTCCCTATTCTATCTATAGTTTGTGTGTATAACTATCACTCGATTTCTCTTTTCCCTGATTTACATTGTAGTTCATTCTTCCGGTGAGTATGTGTATATGTCGGGGCAAGAAAGTCCGGGACACTATTTTCAAACTAGGAGAGCTAGTAAGGTACACCACAAGACTCCACTCAACTATTCCTTTTCTATGTACACAATAATTTCAACTAGCACTTAGTGTATCCTTGTGTGTTTTCTTGCAGATTTGTGAGCTCCAAGGAAATCAAAATAGATGCTATCCCTGCTACTCAAACACTTGCAACAGAAACTGTGTGTGCCATTGAAGATGCATGTTTTCGATTGGTCCTTGTTAGTCAATTCACCTCTTGGTTCACGTGGTGGAGGAGATCGCTATATGTGGAGTAGTGCATGCACGATGGATGTTCTTCTTAGAGAGGTTTTTAAAAACTCTCAAAGATTTTGTGCAGCTACGATCTCAACCAGAGGCATGTATGGCCGAAGGGTGGATCGTTCGAGAGGCATTTGTTTACATATCAGAGTATTTGGCACAAGTTGATCCTTCAATGTGTCGCATGTGGTCAGACGAGGAAGATGCAAGGATGACTTCACACTTGCCAAGTGGAAAGGGGAAACTACTTAACATGGATATGAATCTATCCCGAGTGGTCGATAACTTTTGCATTCTCAATGCAAAGATTATGACCAAGTGGGTGGACTTGTGGATAGTGGCAAAGGCAAGGCGTTTGCAAGAGAGAGAAGCATGGAAACAAGCACATGGAGAAAGGAGGGCACCCCCAGTGCCTAGACACCTTGCATGTTTTTCAGATCTCATTAGTGCAGAGTGGATTCATGAGAGAATGACCGAGGCAAAAGCGCGCGGAGAAGACATCACCAGCAAAGAATGGGAGTATGCACGAGGCTGCGTACCAAAGGTAGAGTACTCATATACGTGAACCATATTGTAACGCTATTTCTTGAAATTATCTTTAATATGTATTTGATAAATCAATATGTTTTCTATTTTGTATTGCCTTTCCTTTAACTCTATGTGGTCAAAGGGTCGTCACTTTCGTACGCGCCACATTGACAAGCGTAGAACCACCATGGATTGTGCCATCATGGACAACTTTGACACAGACGATGATGAATCCAGATACTGCGGAACTATTGAAAGGATACTAAAGGTTAATTTTAGAACCTTTCATACCCATCTTCGACTGCAAGTGGTTTGCAAATGTGTTTAGACGACATGAGAATGGCCTCTACATGGTGGACTCTAGTGTGCATCACACAGGGAGGTATGACAATTTAGTTTTACCGCGTAATTGTGAGTAGGTGTGTGACATGTACCTTTTTTATTCTTATTTGCTTGTAGCGTTAGTTATACCAATGTTACTCACTTTGAGCTTCTATTTATAGGTAATCTATATCCTAGCAATCCACCAACCAAAACTTTGGTTCATAATTCCCGTAACACCTCGGGGGAGAACCATGTTTTCCACTAATGAAGTGGAGATCATCTTCGACCCTCTTCCACCTCTGACTTTGGATGAGGTGGAAACAAAGGAGAGGGAGGTCAACGAATCAAGTCCAGCGGCAACAAGTCTTAGCGAGGGTGATTGTCATGATGATGAAGATGATGAGATGAAGGATGACAAACTCAAAGATGATGAAGGCAATGCATCCACAAACGACAATTTCATTTCTCTTTATTGATTTAGGAGCCATAAGCTTAGAATTGGATGATGCTTCATGTAGAGATCTTTTGGAAGATTCATAAACATTTTGCAGTTATGAAGTTTTTTGGTTGTGTAATCCATTCATCTCTCTCCCCCCTCTTCCTCTCTTTAGATTTGAGAATATGCTCAATTATGTTAATTAGTTGAAAATGATTATGTTAGTTGTAACCAAGTGTAATCTTATATTCCACGCATCCTTCTGCCCCCCCCCCCCCCCCCCTCTCTCTCTCTCTCTCTCTCTCTCTCTCTCTCTCTCTCTCTCTCTCTCTCTCTCTCTCTCTTTCTATTCTTTTTAAATTTGAAAATTATATACAATATTCCTTAATCTTTATTGAGAGGAGGGAAACACCAAAATTTGAAAAGGAGGGGGGGGGGGGGGGGGGGGGGGATGGGTTAAGCCAGAATTTGAAAGTTTAGGCGCTAAATTTGGCTATCAGATATAACAACGACAATAAACTCAATAATAAACGCGGTAATAATGGTGGAAACAGTCACGGTAATATTTTAAACAACAAAAAAAACCCCACCCTCTTCTCTCTTGTTTCTCTACTTAAATTTTCACCTTCTCTCTACAAAACGCTGTAAAACAACACGGTAAACACTTGGACATTTTCATAGTGTAACATGCTTATGAGGTAGGCTATATGCCAAATGTTAGAGGGAGTACACATTTGTAAAATGTATAGCCACCCCCTAGATAAGGCGAGTTGTCAAGTGTATTATATGTTTGGAGGAATGTAGATTTATCCTCATGTTTCTGTAATTGATGTACATGACTTTATCTAAACTAATTGAAGCAACTAGTTGAATGTGCCTTTTTTTGGCGATCGCCAAAAATATTTATTTTGAGCATAAAAATTACCACCATTCAAAATGATAGCTTGTATGTTTGATAAAGTTGAAATGAGTAAGTAAACTGATGACTTTCTAAATGATAGGGTAGGTGGTTGATTTTCTTTAGCACTAGTTGATACCTCATTTTTCAAAGGGCTCTATAGTCAAATATTATCAATGATTTGAAATTGTGGAGTTCTTGAGTGATATCAGAATGAGAAAGGGCTTGAACTCACAACCTCCCCATTTCCAAAGGGATTGATTTACCAATTTGCTAACATATGCTATGTGTTGCAAGATGTGAGTTTTCTTTCAAATCCCTTACGCAAAGCATCTTCACACCTCGATCATGCTAACAAACATTAGTGCACACACTTTGCAAAGTTAAGACTTAGTTCACAGTAAGTTTACACCAAGCGCACAACCATCAAGTTTACATTGAATACAAATTGTTTAGATCATCGTTGTGGCACATCATCTACTTTCAACTATACATACCCTCCAACAATGAGGCTTCAATTAGTGAAGATAGCTGCTATTGAGAGGAAATCTAAGATAGGGTGTTGCAAACTTGGGCATGTCATGTGTTCTTGCAATTGGTCTTATCTCCTTGGAAGGTTGTGAGAGCTATGTATTTATCCTCCCATTTAGAGCTTAAAGGGTAACATCAAATCTCTCTCTCTCTCTCTCTCTCTCTCTCTCTCTCTCTCTCTCTCTCTCTCTCACACACACACACACACACACACACACATGTATACTAATGCTTATTCAATTTTGGTTCTCTAAAAACTTGTCGGGAAGTGGAGGGATCCTTATAGATGCGTCACTTATGAGAAGAGAATGTTACTTTCTATGTATTTCCTAGTTCTTAATAATGATTAAGACTACCAACAACAAGTCACTTTTCAACGTATATATACATGTGTTTGCACGGGGTTTCAACAATGTTATTTGAGTGGGCATTAAAGCAATTCCATGTCTATCTTTGGACTTGTGATGGAGATAAGAAGACATCTGGATACTTTGCCATTGCTTAAACTTAACATTGCAAGGGAAATTCATGGGCATACTTGATGAGGATATTGTGTGAAATATAGCATGAAAGTTGTCTTATAAAAATTAACATTCAAGTCGTTAGTAACCTTTTGGTCATGACATCCAAAAAACATAAGACCAACGTGCTTATGGTTGATGACAATGATTAACAACTCTTTAGAAACCTCGAGGGCCAGTTCTACATTTCACTTCTAGATATTGGAGGTCTAACAGCTATAGAGGATTCACAATATCTGATACAAATGATGCTAACATGGTTTTGAGGTAGGCTATATGCCAAATGTTAAAGGGAGTACACGTTTGTAACATGGATAGCCACCCCCTTGATAAGGTGAGTTGCCAAGTGTATTATATGTTTTGAGGAATGTAGATTTACCCTCATGTTTTTGTAATTGATATACATGACTTTATCTAAACTAATTGAAGAAAGTAATTGGATGTGCCTTTTTTGGTGGTGGCAAAAAATATTTATTTCGAGCATAAAATTACCACCATCCAAAATAATAGCTTCTATGTCTGATAAAGTTGAAATGAGTAAGGAAATTGATGGCTTTCTAAATGATAGGGTAGGTGGTTGATTTTCTTTAGCACTAGTTGACACCTCATTTTTTGAAGGGCTCTATGGTCAAAGATTATCAATGATTGGAGTTCTTGAGTGATATTGGGATGAGAAAGGGCTTGAACTCACAACCTCCCCATTCCAAAGGGATTAAGTTACCAATTTGATAACATATGCTATTTGTTGCAGACTGCAAGTTTTCTTTCAAATCCCTTGTGTAAAGCATCTTCACACCTCGATCACACTAATAAACATTAGTGCACACGCTTTGCAAAGTTAAGAGTTAGTTGACAATAAGTTTACACCAAGTGCAGAACCATCAAGTTTACATTGAAGAGAAATAGTTTAGATCCTCGTTGTGGCACATCATCTACTTTCAACCATACATACCCTCCAACAATCAGGCTTCATTTAGTGAAGATAGCTGCTATTGAGAGGAAATCTAAGATAGGGTGTTGCGGACTTAGGCCTCACATGTGTTCTTACAATTGGTCTTATCTCCTCGGAAGGTTGTGAGGGAAATGTGTTCCTCCTCCCATTTCGAGCTAAATGGGTAGCATCGGATCTCTCTCTCTCTCTCTCTCTCTCTCTCTCTCTCCTCTTATAGAGAAAGTATCTATTCTTAAATAAAAACCTTGAGGGTATCCTCCCCCAGATAAAAGATACAAGATGTCGATTGATCAACAAGAGTTGTGATCCTCATAGTCATTAAAAAACAAAATATAACCAAAAACTACTTCTTAATTTTTAACCCTCAAGTCTCAAAACATATATATATTCGTATAATCCAAGGGGTGGAAGATTTTCCTCGCACTCTGTCATACTAACAACAAGAGAAATATCTTGGTAGTCTCTTAAATGGGCTTAGTCTTTCTAATAGGGCATGATCCGTTCAGTCCAAAAGTTCACATTGTGATTATATATACATTGCTTTTAGACATGGCAAGGGATAGTGGATGTAAACATCAGTGTTCAAACACTATCTTTGAGCGAGTCATCGATTACCTGCAACAAAACCGAGGTCATGCTGCGAGTATACAAAAGTAAACTAAAAAATCCATGGAAACTGCATGATAGCAAGTCCAAGGATAGTCAATTCAAGTTATGACTTACTTGGGGCCTATCATAATTGAGATAGGTCTACAGGTCTTGCTTTGGTTAGAATCCTATGCTTTGGTCAAACCCGCCAAATTAGCTCACTACAAGGCTTAAAAGAACAGTGACATCTTGACAAAATACATGAGCTGAAAGCTTACATGGGTTTATGGTTTCAATGCTAGCCATTTATCCATCATTATTGTTGTCATGTGTTGAAGAATCAAGTTGCACGTATTAGAGAAACTGTTGTTGCTTGTTGCAGTGGCAGATAAAGTGAAAGAAACGGGTGGTGTTTGAGGATTGAAGTAGCTCTGGCACTTCTATCGAGCAACTTGGGGATGAACATCATCCAAATATCATCATTTGTGCCCGCATTGTGTGCGCATGTACTGGGTAATTGGCAACGGCAAGCTTCATCATCTTCAAGAAGAGCAATCTCTGTGAGCTGGCAAAGAGAGCATTTTTTATCATGAGCCAAAACGCCCTTCTGCAGAATGTACTGGACATGGCAAGAATCGACATTATCTTCAGCTTTAACATTCCTAATGTTTGCTAGGTGCTTTCTCTGGTTCTAGTGCTGAAGCTCGAGGCACTTGTTCAGCCTCAAAGCTAAATCCTTCGCCATATCTTCTCGTGAGCTGTCTACATCTCCAAGGGAAAAGCAAAAGAAAAGTTGCAGGCGGTACGTGCAGTTTCGTTGCCATGCACAAAGAAGAGAGAGAGAGAGAGAGAGAGAGAGAGAGAGAGAGAGCGTCACCTAGTCTATAGCATGAAACCTCCGACGTTGCATCATAATGTTTCAAGCTGCTTGTACTTTTGGGCCCCGCCGAGGGAAAAGCCGCCAATCTGTTTTTGGCCGCGGCCAAAAACATTAAAATACTTCTTTCTAGCATTAAAAATTACCACGATCCAAAATGATAGCTTGTGTATGTGGTAAAGTTGAAATAAATAAGTAAAATGACGGCTTTCTAATTGACAATGTACGTGGTCTGTTTTTTAAAAGGCTAATTGATGTCTCATTTTTCAAAAAGCTCTATGGTTCAAGATCATCAATGACCTGGAATCGTGGAGTTCTTGAGTGATATTGGGGTGAGAAGGGATTTGAGCTCACAATCTCCCCATTCCAAAGGGATTGCTTTACCAATGAGATAACATATGCAATTTGTTGCAAGATGCAAGTTTAAACTTTAAAGCTTTTACTTTCAAATCCCTTGCGTAAAGCATCTTTACACCTTGTTCACGTTAACAAACACGCTTTGCAAAGTTAACACCTAGTTCACAATAAATTTACACCAAGTGCACAACCATCAAGTTCACATTGAAGATGAATAGTTTAGATCCTCGTTGTGGCATCACCGAATTTCAACTATACATCCCCTCCAACAATAAGGCTTCATTTACTAACAAGAGTTGCTATTGAGAGGAAATATAAGGTAGAGTGTTGCTGCCTTGGGGCCTCTCATGTGTTCTTGCAATTTGGTCTTCTCTCCTTGGAAGTTTGCAAGGGCTATGTGCTCCTCCCACCATCTATTGCTAAACGGGTCACATCGGAAAACTCTCTCTCTCTCTCTCTCTCTCTCTCTCTCTCTCTCTCTCTCGCACACACACACACACACACACACACACACACACACACACATGCATACTCATGCATTTTACATTTTTGTTCCTGTAAAAGCTACCAAGAAGTGGAGGGCTCCTTATAGACGTGTCACTTATGAGAAGATAATGTTACTTGCTATGTATTTTCCAGTTATGAATAATAATTAAGGCTACCAAAAACTAGTCACTTTTCAAAGTGTGTGTGTGTGTGTGTGTGTGTGTGTGTGTGTGTGTGTGTGTGTATATATATATATATATATATATATATATATATATGTTTGCAAGAGGTCAACAATGTTCTTGTACATGGAATTCAAGCACTTCAGTGTTTATCTTTGGACTTGTGTTGGACAAAGAAAGGCATCTGGATACTTTGTCGTGGCTTCTCAACACTTCAAGGCAAGTTCATGAGCATACTTGACCAAGATATGGTGAAATATATTTTGACAGTTGTATTATAAAACTTAACAAATACATTATATGCAAGCAATTGGAAACCTTTTGGTCATGGCATCCAAAAAACAAAACACCAACATGCTCATGGTTGATGACAATGATTAACAATCCATTTGAAAATGTGAGGGCCAACTACATTTCACTTCCAGAGATTAGAGTTGTTGGGGGCAGCGGCTATGGAGGGTGCCATCGAGGAGATGCAATGGCAAGGTGACGAAGAGCAAGGGAGGAGGTGAACGAGATGAGAAGAGAGAGAGAGAGAGAGAGAGAGAGAGAGAGAGAGAGAGAGAGAGAGTCGACACAACAAGTTCAAATAACGCCTTGTAAATTTGATTAAAAGACTATTACATATATAGATTTGCTTTCCATGCAAACTACTAAAAAGGAGTGGAGTGCATCTGCATGCTCCAAGAGAGTGTTCCCACGGGATTAGACCATAAAGGGCTTGCATCCAACAATCCCCCCCTCAAGCTTGAACTACATCACTTTCATGATATCTTGAGTTTTTGGTATACTCAGCAACCGTGAATTTTAGGTTCTCTCACAAGCAAGGATTTTGGTGTATCCATAACTTGGTGCTATGATAGTGAACCCCCTTGAACAAACAGGGTGTAGGTTAAAAAATTAGCTACCAATAAATGGAGTTTTTGGTTCACTGCCAAACCTTGGGTTTAAGGTGTACCCAGAAACCTCATGAGAAGCGGGACAAAAATGGGCTGAGAACAAATGTTTTTGGGAGGTCTTACCACTTATGTATGTGTGCAGTATCTAACTCGTATAAATTTTTATCATGGCAACGTCTGACATCTGATAAGAGAAAACAAGGCTTTTGACTGATTGTATTGACAATAAACAGACAAAATAAATCTATGATACCGAACAAAGAAAAATAGATTTTTGAACTATGTGTTGATGTACCGAGTGCTTGAAGCAAATGGTTTGCACAAAGATTGTGCATCTCCCAGCAATTGGCAACCCATGTATCTTCTGGATTCACCTGGTTTCTTTGTCGATCTCAAGCTCTTGATGCTACCGTTTATTTTTACCTTCGTGTGTGTCACTAACAAGGGACCCTGTGGCTAGCAGCCTTTTAATATGCTCACAAAAGTGCTAGAAAGTTTGACCAAAACTATGTTGGATTGCAATACAAACTGCCAAACTATAGTAGCATTTTGAAATGCTTCCTCGGTGGCTCAATGATTTGCAGTAGCATTTTGATATGCTAGATAAAGAGAGACCACCTCTACAACTGGATAGGCAGCATCTCGATATCCTCAAAAAACTACCCACGATCCTTCAATGCCTTTTGAGATGCTGTCGAGGTGTTGGCAACTGCCTATGGGAGTTTTGAGGGCATTTTGATAGGCAAGCTAGAGAACAACTATGGGGTTTCACTGCCTAGGAACAACAACGTCTTGAGATGAAGTCGCAGACGTCTTCTTTGCCTTCGTTTTGTAGGCGTTTTGATATGCTGCCTAGGAGACGACCGCCTTGCTAAACAACGCCGCCTGGCTTTCCTGCAGCTTTTAGAACGCTTCTTTGCCAACGCCTCCTTGCTTTGGCCCGCCTGGGCTCTGATACCAGTGTTGAGTGCAGCGGCTATGGAGGGTGCCATCGAGTAGATGCCATGGCGAGATGAGGAAGAGCAAGGGAGGAGGTGAACGAGATGAGAAGGGAGAGAGAGAGAGAGTCGACACAACAAGTTCAAATAACGCCTTGTAAATTTGATTAAAAGACTATTACATATATAGAGTTGCTTTCCATGCAAACTACTAAAAAGGAGTGGAGTGCATCTGCATGCTCCAAGAGAGTGTTCCCACGGGATTAGACCATACAGGGCTTGAACCCAACAGGAGCTCTAAAAGTTGAGGAAGATGCACAATACTAGATACAAATGATGTTAACATGGCTGTGAGGTTGGCTATATGCCAAATGCTAGAGGGAGTACACGTTTGGCGAGCTTTCAAGTGTATTGTATGTTTTGAGGAATGTAGATTTACCCTCATGTTTTGTAATTGATGTACATGACATTATTTAAACTAATTGAAGCAACTAATTGAACGTGTCTTTTTTGGCAGTGGCCAAAAATATTTCTTTCGAGCATAAAAACTACCACCATTCAAAATGATGGCTTGTCTATATGATAAAGTTGAAATGAGTGAGTAGAACGATGCTTTTCTACATGATAGGATAGATGGTTTTTTTTCCTTAGCACTAGTTGAGACCTCATTTTTTGAAGGGCTCTATGGTCCAAGATCATCAATGATTTGAAATCATGGAGTCCTTGAGTGATATTGGGATGAGAAAGGGCTTGACCTCACAACCTCCTCATTCCAAAGGGATTGATTTACCAATTTTCTAACATATGTGATTTGTTGCAAGATGAAAGTTTTCTTTCAAATCCCTTGCGTAAAGCATCTCCACACCTCATTCACACTAACAAACATTAATGCACACGCTTTGCAAAGTTAAGACATAGTTCACAATAAGTTCACACCAAGTGCACAACCATCAAGTTTACATTGAAGACATATAGTTTAGATCCTCATTGTGACACATCATCTACTTTCAATTATGCATCCCCACCAATAATGAGGCTTCATTAAGTGACGATAGATGCTATTGAGAGGAAATCTAAGATGGGATGTTGTGGACTTCGGCCTCTCATGTGTTCTTGCAATTGGTCTTCTCTCCTCGGAAGGTTGGGAGGGCTATGTATTCCTCCTCCCATTTAGAGCTAAAAGGGTAACATCGGATCTTTCTCTCTCTCTCTCTCTCTCTCTCTCTCTCTCTCTCTCTCTCTCTCACACACACACACACACACACACACACACACACACACACACACACACACACACTTATGCTTATTAAAGTTTTCTTCTCTAAAAACTTATCAGGAAGTGGAGGTCTTATGAGAAGATAATGTTGCTTGCTATGTATTTCTTAGTTCTCAATAATGATTAAGACTACAAACAACAAGGAGCACTGCTTCACGAATAGTCTATCGCGATGGCTCCTCCCATGGTCTGCGCGGGCGTCGAGATGTGCAGCTCCAACAACGTCATGCGGGTTGGGGGGACCCTTTGTTGAGTGGTCTGGGGGCGCATGTCGGCTCTCATGCATCGATCTGATTGAGTTGTAGGTTCGGATGCTGCCATGGCGTGGGTTGTAAGGATCAGGGTCAGGGGAGCTCTAGGGAAGGGGTTTCTGGCAGCTCCTGCTTGCCTTGGCAGTCCAGGGAGGTTCAGCATCATATTTTTTTTTGCAGGATGGCTTGGCGGTTGCCTGTCCTTCCTTCGAAGGCAAATCGCTCGCCTGGCCTATGGGGGTTTTGTTTTGGCTGTTTGTCTTGGAGTGGATGTGGTGGATCGAAGGACTGTGCTGCTCTGGACTAGTTGTATTGCTGCTCTATTCTTGTTTTTTATGGGTGGTCGTGCTGGGTTTTTTCAATGGGATATGGCCCTCCACAACGACCATGGTAGTGTCGATCCGACGATGGTGTTGTCCAAGGTTCCATGGCTCGGAAGGTCTTACATTGAAGGGTTTGGCTCCCCTCAAGAGCCTGTGGAAGGTGGATCAGTGGGCTTTTGGTTTTTATAATGCTTTGAAGGTTTGTCTCATCTGACTGCTTTCTTCGGAGTTCTACTCATGTCGGCTCTACATGGCCGTCCTTGTGGGCGTACATTTTGCTGGTGGCAGCGGCACCGCTACAGTGGCACCTCGAGGGCTCCTGTTGGTGATGGGGACTTTGGGCCCCACCCTATCGGCTTGCTTTTGTCTCTATTGGTTAGTTTTTTCTTTTCCGAAGGGTGGCTCCTTTTTAGCCGATGTAATGCTTTTGATTCATCTGGAAGGTAATCTCGTTTGAGATGGTGGTAGGATGTTTTATATGTAGTATAGTTGAGCTTGGCTCTGTGCATCCATGGCTCGGTTCTGGGCATGGACTTATTTGTAATTTTTTGGCTTTAATACAATTCTACCCACATATTGTGGGTTTTGCAAAAAAAAAAGAAGACTACAAACAACAAGTCACTTTTCAAAGTATATATATATATAATATGTTTGGAAGGGGTGTCAACAACATTTTTTGAGTGGGCATTAAAGCAATTTTATGTCTATCTTTGGACTTGTGACGGACAGAAGAAGACATATGGATACTTTGCCATTGTTTAAACTCAACACTCCAAGAGAAGTTCATGGGCATACTTGACCAAGATATGGAGTGAAATATAACATGAAAGTTGTCTTATAAAAGTTAACATTCAAGACATTAGCAGCCATTTGGTCATGGCATCCAAAAAACATAAAACCAACGTGCTCATGGATGATGACAACGATTAACAATTCTTTAGAAACGGCGAGGGCTAGTTCTACATTTCACTTTTAGATATTGAAGCTCTAACACGATATTTGATACAAATGATACTAACATCGTTGTGAGGTAGGCTATATGCCAAATGTTAGAGGGAGTACACTTTTATAAAATGGATAGCCACCCCCTAGGTAAGTCGAGTTGTCAAGTGTATTATATGTTTATAGAAATGTAGATTTACCCTCATGTTTTTGTAATTGATGTACATGACTTTATCTAAACTAATTGAAGAAACTAATTGTGTGTGTGTGTGTGTGTGTTTGCAAGGGGTGTAGGCCATGTTATTTGAGTGGTTATTAAAGAAATTCTTTCTTTGTACTTGTGAGATGGACAAAAGAAGACATTTGGATACTTTGCTATTGCTTAGACTCAACACTAACACTGCAAGAGAAGTTCATGGGCATACTTTATGAGGATATGATGTGAAATTTAACATGAAAGTTTTCTTATAATAGTTTATATTCAAGCCATTAGCAACCTTTTGGTCATGGCATCCAAAAAACATAAGACCAACGTGCTCATAGCTAATGACAATGATTAACAATTTTTTAGAAAATTCGAGGGTCAATTCTACATTTCACTTCTAAATATTGGAGCTCTGACTGTTGAGGAAGATGCACAATATTTGATACAAATGATGCAAACATGGTTGTGAGGTAGGCTATATGCCAAATGTTAGAGGGGGTACATGTTTGTAAAATGCTAGATAAGGTGAGTTGTCAAGTGTATTATATGTTTGAGGAACATAGATTTACCCTCATGTTTTTATAGTTGATGTACATGACTTTATCTAAACTAATTGAAGCAACTAATTGAATGTGCCCTTTTGGCGATGGCCAAAAATATTTATTTTGAGCATAAAAATTACCACCATCCAAAATAATAGCTTGTATGTTTGATAAAGTTGAAATGAGTAAGTAAACTGGTCGCTTTCTAAATGATAAGGTAGGTGGTTGATTTTCTTTACTACTAGTTGACACCTCATATTTCAAAGGGCTCTATGGTCAAAGATTATCAATGATTTGAAATTTTGAAGTTCTTGAGTGATATGGGATGAGAAAGGGCTTGAACTCACAACCTCCCCATTCCAAAGGGATTGATTTACCAATTTGCTAACATATGCTATTTGTTGCAAGATGCAAGTTTTCTTTCAAATCCCTTGCGCAAAGCATCTCCACACCTCGATCACACTAATAAACATTAGTGCACACACTTTGCAAAGTTAAGGCTTAGTTTACAATAAGTTTACACCAAGTGGAGATACATCAAGTTTACATTGAAGACAAATAGTTTAGATCCTCGTTGTGGCACATCATCTACTTTCAACTATACATACCCTCCAACAATGAGGCTTCATTTAGTGAAGATAGCTGCTACTGAGAGGAAATCTAAGATAGGGTGTTGCGGACTTGGGCCTCTCATGTGTTCTTGCAATTGGTCTTATCTCCTTGCACGGTTGTGAGGGCTATGTATTTCTCCTCCCATTTAGAGCTAAAAGGGTAACATCAAATCTCTCTCTCTCTCTCTCTCTCTCTCTCTCTCTCTCTCTCTCTCTCTCTCTCTCTCTCTCACACACACACACACACACACACATGCATACTTATGCTTATTCAATTTTTGTTCCCTAAAAACCATTCAGGAAGTGGAGGGATCCTTATAGATGTGTCACTTATGAGAAGATAATGTTGCTTGTTATGTATTTCCTAGTTCTCAATAATGATTAAGACTACCAACAAAAAGTCGCTTTTCAAAGTATATATATATATGTGTGTGTGTGTGTGTGTGTGTGTGTGTGTGTTTGCAAGGGGTTTCAACAATGTTATTTGAGTGGGCATTAAAGCAATTCCATGTCTATCTTTGGACTTGTGATGGACAGAAGAAGAAATCTCGATACTTTGCGATTGCTTAGACTTAACACTACAAGGGAAATTCATGGGCATACTTGATCAAGATATGGTGTGAAATATAGCATAAAATTTTTCTTATAAAAGTTAACATTCAAGCCATTAGCAACCTTTTGGTCATGGCATCCAAAAAACATAAGACCAACTTGCTCATGGGTTGATGTGACTATGATTAACAATTCTTTAGAAAATTCAAGGGCCAGTTCTACATTTCACTTCTAGATATTGGAGCTCTAACAGCTGTGGAGGATTCACAATATTTGTTACATATGATGCTAACGTGGTTGTGAGGTAGGCTATATGCCAAATGTTAGAGGGAAACACGTTTGTAAAATGGAACGCCACCCCCAGATAAGGAAAGTTGTCATGTGTATTATATGTTTTGAGGAATGTAGATTTACCCTCTGTTTTTGCAATTAATGTCCATGACTTTATCTAAACTAATTGAATGTGCCATTTTTGGTGGTGGCCAAAAATATCTATTTCCAGCATACAAACTACCACCATCCAAAATGATAGCTTCTATGTTTGATAAAGTTGAAATGAGTAAGTAAAATGATGGCTTTCTAAATGATAGGGTAGGTGGTTGATTTTCTTTAGCACTAGTTAACACCTCATTTTTTGAAGAGCTCTATGGTCACAGATAATCAATGATTTGAAATCGTGGAGTTCTTGAGTGATATTGGGATGAGAAAGGACTTGAACTCACAACCTCCCCATTCCAAAGGGATTGATTTACCAATTTGATAACATATGCTATTTGCTGCAAGATGCAAGTTTTCTTTCAAATCCCTTGCGCAAAGCATATCCACACCTTGAGCACACTAACAAACATTAGTGCACACGCTTTGCAAAGTTAAGTTTACACCAAGTGCAGAACCATCAAGTTTACATTGAAGACAAATAGTTTAGATCCTCGTTGTGGCACATCATCTACTTTCAACCATACATACCCTCCAACAATGAAGCTTCATTTAGTGAAGATAGTTGCTATTGAGAGGAAATCTAAGATAGGGTGTTGCGGACCTTTGGCCTCTCATGTGTTCTTGCAATTGGGCTTATCTCCTCGGAAGGTTGTGAGTCCTATGTATTTCTCTTCCCATTTAGAGCTAGAAGGATAACATAAAATCTCTCTCTCTCTCTCTCTCTCTCTCACACTCACACACACACACACACATGCATACTTATGCTTATTCAATTTTTGTTCTCTAAAAACTTGTCGGGAAGTGGAGGGCTCCTTAAACATGTGTCACTTATGAGAAGATAATGTTACTTGCTATGTATTTCCTAGTTCTCAATAATGATTAAGACTACCAACAACAAGTCACTTTGCAAAGTATATATACATGTGTTTGCAAGGGGTTTCAACAATGTTTTTTGAGTGGGCATTAAAGCAATTCCATGTCTATCTTTGGACTTGTGATGGGTAGAATAAGACATCTGGATACTTTCCATTGCTTAGACTCAACACTGCAAGGGAAACTCCTGGGCATACTTGGTCAAGATATGGTGTGAAATATAGCATGAAAGTTGTCTTATAAAAGTTAACATTCAAGCCATTAGCAACCTTTTGGTCATGGCATTCAAAAAAAATAAGTCCAACGTGCTCATGGTTGATGACAATGATTAACAATTTTTTAGAAAACTCGAGGGCCAGTTCTACATTTCACTTCTAGTTGTTGGAGCTCTAACAACTATGGAGGATTCACAATATTTGATACAAATAATTCCAACATGGTTGTAAGGTAGGCTATATGCCAAATGCTAGAGGGAGTACACGTTTGTGAAATGGATAGCCACCCCCTAGATAAGGTGAGTTGTCAAGTGTATTATATGGTTTGAGGAATATAGATTCACCCTCATGTTTTTGTAATTGATGTACATGACTTTATCTAAACTAATTGAATGTGCCTTTTTTGTGGTGGCCAAAAATATTTATTTTGAGCATAAAAATTACCACCATCCAAAATGATAGCTTGTATGTTTGATAAAGTTGAAATGAGTAAGTAAATTGATGGCTTACTAAATAATAGGGTAGGTGGTCGATTTTCTTTGGCACTAGTTGACACCTCATTTTTTGAAGGGCTCTATGGTCAAGGATTATCATGATTTAAAATCGTGGAGTTCTTGAGTGATATTGGGATAAGAAAGGGCTTGAACTCACAACCTCCCCATTCCAAAGGGATTAAGTTACCAATTTGATAACATATGCTATTTGTTGTGAGATGCAAGTTTTCTTCCAAATCCCTTGTGTAAAGCATCTTCACACCTCGATCATACTAATAAACATTAGTGCACACGCTTTGCAAAGTTAAGACTTAGTTCACAATAAGATTACACCAAGTGCACGTCCATCAAGTTTACATTAAAGAAAGATAGTTCAGATGCTCGTTGTGGCACATCATCTACTTTCAACCATACATACCCTCCAACAATGAGTCTTCATTTAGCGATGATAGCTACTATTGAGAGGAAATCTAAGAGAGGGTGTTGCAGACTTGGGCCTCTCACGTGTTCTTACAATTTGTCTTATCTCCTCGGAAATGTTGTGAGGGAAATGTGTTTCTCCTCCCATTTAGAGCTAAAAGAGTAACATCGGATCTCTCTCTCTCTCTCTCTCTCTCTCTCTCTCTCTCTCTCACACACACACACACACACACACACGCGCGCGCGCACGCGCATACTTATGCTTAATTTTTTTTCTCTTAAAACCTATCAAGAAGTGGAGTGCTCCTTATACATGCGTCGCTTATGAGAAGATAATGTTACTTGCTATGTATTTCCTAGTTCTCAATAATGTTTGAGACTACCAACAACAAGTCACTTTTCAAAGTATATATATGTTTGCAAGGGGTGTGAACAATGTTATTGGAGTGGGCATTAAAGCAATTTTATGTCTATCTTTGGAGGACTTGTGATGGACAAAAGAAGACGTCACGATACTTTGCCATTGCTTAGACTCAACATGGCATACTTGATCAAGATATGGTGTGAAATATAACATGAGAGTTGTCTTATAAAAGTTAAAATTCAAGCCATTAGCAACCTTTTGGTCATGGAATCCAAAAAACATAAGACCAACGTGCTCATGGCTGATGACAATGCCATAACAATTCTTTAGAAAATTCAAGAGCCAACTACATTTCACTTCTAGATATTGGAGCTCTAACAGTTGAGGAGGATGCACACCATTTGATACAAATGATGTTAACATGGTTTTGAGGTAGGATGTATGCCAAACGGATAGCCACCCCCCTAGATAAGCTGAGTTTTGTTTTAAGGAATGTAGATTTACCCTCATTTTTTTGTAATTGGTGTACATGACTTTATCTAAACTAATTGAAGAAACTAATTGAAGAAACTAATTGAATGTGCCTTTTTTGGTGGTGGCCAAAAATATTTATTTTGAGCATAAAAATAACCACCATCCAAAATGATGGCCTATGTAATGGAATTGGCCTATTAACTTGAGAGTAGCAGAAATAAGAGAGAGTACTTTTGTGAAATTACTTTGTGAGCATAGTGGGTGAACATAATTGATGGTAGCAACATAAACATATCATTTAGTTAACTTGGCATGAACAATACTTTTGCAAGAGAGAGAAATTTGAAAACATGACAACAATTGAGGACCAGATTTATGTGGAGCCGGTCCCCCCTCCAATAGGCATTTGTATTATGATTTTTCACATAAAGAGAGACTTGTTACAATACAATCTTTGTGTTCCTTATGACATAGGTGATGCAATGAAGATGGAAAGCTTCATGCATCACGAGCATAACATAAAATTTGTGGAAAGCTATAACTCTTGCACTTTGCACTTCACACAATGAGAATGTGTGTGAGTGTGTGTGGGAGTGTATAGCCCCTGACCAGGTCCCCCTACTTGCTTTGGTCGACCCCCCCCCCCCCCTTGTAGCTCATGCTTGAAGCTCATTGGACCCCTCCAGGCCTAGCCAATCACAAGCAAGAGTCATACCAAGGGTAGCCTTGGGACAAGTGTCCTCCTTTCCCCTTTGAGAGAGAGGGATTGATAATGCTCAAAAAATCAATTAAATCCACTAAATTATCATTGGACCCCTTGGGTGGCCAACCAATAGGCTTTAGGCACACCATGAGGGCAACATGAGGGGGAACTCGACAAGTGTCCCTTTTGCTTTCTTTGTACCAGGCATGCCTTGTGTGAGTGTGTGGGTGTTCTCTCTCATCCCCCCTCTTGTAGGGCTCACCCCTCCTTGTAGGGATTGTTGATTGAATTTTTGACACCTCAAGCCCCTCAAGCTAATGCTTAGTTCCCACCACAAGCTTGGCCCTTAAGCATCTCAAGCTTGGGCTGGTTCCCACCTCAAGTACAACCCTAGCATCTCAAGCATGACAAGCACCTCAAGTATCTCAGTCATCAAGCACCTCAAGTACCTTAAGCATCTCAATCATCAAGAACCTCAAGCAGCTAAGTCGTCAAGCATGACAAGCACCTTAAGCTTGGGCCGCATTCCCACCTCAAACTCAACCTTAGCTTACCTAAGGTCAAAGGACTTTTACACTAACTATTGGAGATATTCAATGAAGCTAACCCTAAGGTGTTTATGCTCCATTGGATATCCTTTCTCTTTGATAGACCATCTCTCATTTGGGACCCATTACCATTGGTCCAGTGTTGAGATAGATCTAGAAGCACATGTCTATATCCTAACCCTTGTTCCCGTTTATTCTCCCACATTGAATGATCAGTTTAATATGAGAAAATCATTTGGGTTGGTTAAATATTAGATTTTATTACATTACCATTAAACTCTGTGCTAAGAGTCGTAGTTATTAGGCTTACGCTCAAGCTCGAAGAGTTGAGCATAAGAGTCAAATTCTATTAACTTACAATTGGTGGAATGTCGTAGAGTCCAACACTCACACACAGTGCACAGTAAGATGAGAGCACATATCCTCGTCAACGAAAACCATTCTTAAACGGGTGCCAGCTTGCAAAGCCATGACATATGCTTTTATAGGTACACCATCTTTCAAAAGAACCCCTCAAAATCTTTCTTGCACAGCATATTGTTTCCCATGCATTTCTATGTATGCATATATAGGATGTCCCATCATCGGACATATGCATTAGATACTCTTTTCGCTTCCACCTATGCACCTTCAGTGGACTACAACAGGCAAAACCATGTTCCATCATGCTACCCTCTCATATTTGCTGCCTTTTTAATTTCATATCTATCAGCAAATAATCCTTTGAGTGCTTTATTAACATTTCCCATGCTAATAAGTACTCCAATAATGCACGTATCCCAAAGGCACTTTTTTCCCACTGGGAATTTTTCTTTGGTCATCCAAGTATTAGACCCTAATTTAGAACCTCATCATTCCACTTCCCTTGTACATACTTTTCATAAATAAACAGTAGCCTCATCATTATACTATTACAACAGACAAATGCAACATCATCTCTCACATCAGACATATTTGGACCAATCAAGATACTACAGGAAATTGAACCTCATCAACAAATTCAATGACAAATGAAGACGATCAGTCCATCAACAACCAATCAAAAACCTTACACAACCTCCACGGAGACTTTTCAACAGTGCCCGAGGACGGGACACTAAAATCGAAAGGGGGGAATGTTAACTGAGTCAACGTCAGTTAACAAAAGCTACTAAAGACCAAAGACATACGAATGCAGATCAAAGATCAACATGAAGAAGCAGTAAAGATTGGAGTTACACATTTTCCATATTTTCCCAAAATGGTCACGTATTGTAAATTCTCGATTTATTTCAAGCCATTGTAATATTTAAATGTGTTACGGGCTCAATGGGAGTTCCAAGCTATAAAGAACAGGTCAATTAGTGTGCCTAGGTAGCAGATTCAGTTAGTGGTGGAGCCCTAAAGGCCTTGGGCGCCCGGACATTGCATATTTCTACCTTAGGTATATAAAGCAGTGTGTAAAAGAAATTAGGGTTCTCAAGCTCATTTGTTGACAGCACTCTTTGGTGAGAGCTCTTGAGGTGTGTGGCTATGGAGTCCTTGAGCTTCTCCTTGCTCATGTGACTTGGTTAACACTAATCAATGCTTAATTCTCTTTCACTATGCCTCTCTCATGCTTCTCATGATTTCCTATGATGCTTTGATTATCTAGATCTTAACTAATTAGTGGTTAATCCCTCTCTAATCTTGTGTGATTGCCCTCTCTTGCTTGTGTGTGCATGTAGGTTTGGAATGTGGTGGTTGATAGATCTATGTGTGTGTGCTTGAGATTAGTGTGTTGCATGATAAGATTAGTGTTAGTGTGCGTCTCGCAATCATTAGTGTGTGTGATTGGGTGAGAATTGGAGGTGGAGATAGCCAACCATTGTGGCTCAGCTCCTCCATAGGCCAAAAAGCTCACCTCGTATAGTCAACCATTTGTGTTGCCATGATTAGCTCACTAATAGTGTGAGTGTTTCCATGCCCTAGCCGGGTAGCTCATGCCTCCGGATTGATAATTTTGTTGGTCATTGGAGCTATGCAATGATGAAACCCCCAACAATCCTCCACAAATCCCATGTATGTCTCACAAAAATTTGCAATTATAGCTAGGGAGTAGTCCTCCCGTACATTCAGCTCATGCATAATATCCATGAGGAGAATGTAGTGAATGTTGTTGGCCATAGAAAAAATGGGAGTGAAATTCAGAGGCAAAGACCCTTCCTCATTTGGGATTTCTAGCTTGCTTCCAAGTGCTGCATTCACAAGAGAAGCAAGAGTTAGGCATGCATCAAATGTCTCCTTCAATACCTCTACCCGCTCTTCTTCTGGGTCAAACTGTAACTCCACATCCTCTACCTCTTCCTTCGGTGCCACTAGGCAACTACCAAAATTTGACGACTGAGAAGCTTTGACTCGACATCTATCAACTGGTACAAGTAACACACAAACCCATGGTTTAATTCCACTAAGCAACGCTTTTTAGAGTGCCTAGGACATCTTTCTTGCATTGGAGGGACACTTTTCTAAACACCGATTCAACCTTCTTGCAGCATGTTTCTCAGGGTCAAGATCGATTGGGTTCACAAGTCACATGCCATTAATTGCTAGGGAACTATCACAAATGACTACTTCATACTGTTGCAAATGCATTTGTAGGTACTCAATTGAGCAAATAATGATCCATTGGATACAAAACTCTAAATTACAATTTTGATAGCTCTGGCGCACGATGATGAGCACGGGCGGCTGTATAAGAGCGTGTACAATTTTTCTTCACATGTATCCTCCCCTACATCGTCTCTCTCTAGGACTATGTTCCGCATGTCTGAAAGAATAGCAAGACAAAGCTACTATTACATATTGAAATTTATATGGGGCTAGAACCAAGGAAATAGGGAGCCTGGGGATTCCCTAAAGGTCTTTATTTGCTTGGTTCTAACCCGCTTGTTTATGACAACCGACAAAGTGATAAGAGTCAGAACCAAGCGAGTAAGGGCCTGAAGAATACCCAGGGTCCATATCTGCTTGGTTGTAATCAACGTGATCATCTGAATACAATCCATGATGTACCCACACCCATTTGGGGTCAGAAGCAAGCAAAGAGAGCCCTTGAAGTATTCTTTAGGACCTTCTTTGCCAAGTTCTGGCCAAAGTATCGATGTCAAAATCAGAATTTAGAGAATAATGGGTCTGGAGAGTCCCCCAAGCCTCTGATAGCTTGCTTTTGGTTTAAGAGATTATATCTATACAATTCACGATATACCCACCTCCATTCTGCATAGATGAGAGATACCCTCCCCGGGGTCTATGCACAATTTACACCTTCATACAATTTTTCCTTATACAATTTTTTACTATACAATTTTCAATATACATCAAAGTTGCGGAACCATTTGCATAGGGGAGGAGTTCTCATCGCCCAACCTAGCATGGAGTTTAGGCCATGAGCCGAACTGTATCCAAAGACACCTAGCATTTAGTGCTATCTCTGAATGGGTGTTATGAATGAAAGCATATCAAGAAAAATAACATTGTGGAGGGTGAATATATGTGTACACCGCATTGCGGGAATAGGGAGAGAATATGGCGGATGATAAAATAGAGTGCTTAGAGACATGAGAGAATGACAACAGAGAATCTTCAAATGCCCCATCTAAATGAAACAGGCAACCATGTATTAATGCAATGAAAAATATGGGTATACCATAACATAAAAAATAAGTATAACAAAATAACTAGCAGAACACCGAACCCTGTGTAGGGATCGACCAGTCCACCTATCCACTTCTGCTTTACTACGGACATAGATAATTTCACTTTGCCAGAGAACACCTCTAGCCAGACATAGGTTGAGGCCGCTTCGCCTCCCTCCATGAACCCGAGGTCCCTATCTTAGATTTCCTCTCAATAGAATCTCTCCTCACAAAGCCTCATTGTTGGAGGGGATGTATGGTTGAAAGTAGGTGATGTGCCACAACAAGGATCTAGACTATTTGTCTTCAATGTGAACATGATGGTTGTGCACTTGGTGTACCCTTATTCTGAACCAAGTGTTAACTTTGCAAAGCATGTGCACAAATGTTTGTTAGTGTGAACAAGGTGTGGAGATGCTTTACTCAAGGGATTCAAAAGTAAAAGTTATAAATTGTAAACTTGCATTTTGCAACAAATTGCATACCTTAGTAAATTGGTAAATCCATCCCTTTGCAATGGGTAGGTTGTGAGTTCTCATCCCAATACCACTCAAAAACTCCACAATTTTAAATCATTGGTGATCCTTGACCATAGAGGCCTCAAAAAAATGAGGTGTCAATTAGGTCTAAGGAAAATCAACCACCTACCCTATCGTTTAGAAATCCATCATTTTATCTACTCATTTCAGCTTTATCATACACAAGCCATCATTTTGGATAGTGGTAGTTTTTATGCTCGAAAGAAATATTTTTGGCCACCGCCAAAAAAGGCACATTCAGTTATCTTCTTCAATTAGTTTAGATAAAGTCGTGTACATGAGGGTCTACATTCCTCATAACATACAATACACTTGACAACTCACCTTACTAAGGGGGTGACTATCCATTTTACAAATGTGTACTCCCTCCAAATTTCAAGTGTGTACACCCTCCAACATTTGGCATACAGCCAACCTCATAGCCATGTTTGCATCATTTGGATAAAATACTATGCATCCTTCTCAATTGTTAGAGCTCCAATTTTTGGATTTGAAATGTAATCCGCCCTCACATTTTCTAAATGGTTTTTAATTGTTGTCATCGACCATGAGCACATTGGCCATATGTTTTTTTGGATGCCATGACCAAAAGGTTTACAATGGCTTGAATGTAAATGCATTTGTTAAGTTTTATAATACAAATTTCATGATATATTTCACACCATACCTTGGTCAACTATGCCATTGACCTTGTCTTGCAATGTTGGGTCTAAGCAATGTAAAAAGTATCTAGATGCCTTTCTTTGTGCAACACAAGCCTAAAGATAAACATGGTGTGGTTGAATACCCACTCCAAGAACATTTCTAACCCTCTTGCAAGCATATATATATATATATATATATATATATATATATATATATATATATATACTTTGAAAGTGACTACTTGTTTGTATTCTGTTTTTGTTGCAAAATTGACAATGTGAGTGGTTGTTTTACTATAATTTCACAAGGAGAATTACAACGCAACCTCAAGCACATGTCGAGCCTTGAGGGACAGAAGGTTATATCAAAACTTAGTAAAAAATACTCGATAGAGTATTGTTGCCAAACCTCGACTGGATGGTAAGAGTTGCCCTAATCCAATCATCTGAGTTATACCTTCTACTTACCACACATATTATCTCCTTAAGTTCTTGTACAATCTCTAAGAAGCTAGCCACAGAGAGGGCACTATGGAATACGCAGCAATTCTTGGCCTTCCAAATATTGCTAAAGAAACTGTATCTGAAAATTTGAGTACAGATAGATAGTCCAAAATTTCGAAACTGTTTCCCACCAAGACATAGATCCTTCTTGAAAAACCCTATCTTCCACATTCTTTGTATCCATATGCACACTTTTCCTGCTAGGCCTCTAATAATCGGGCTTTCTATGAATAGGTGGGTGAGGTCTTCACTAGCCAATCTGCACCCTAAACATCTATCACACCCAATACCGCGTGCTTGTATCTTGACACCTATCGGTAAGGTCCACCAAAGTACCTTCCATATAGATATCTTCATAAAACTAGGTGACTGTCGATTCCAAACGTTGTTCGTGATCTCAACCCATCTAGCCTCCGTCCATTGCTTCTTCCACTGCTTATTCAATGGGGTGAACCAATCAACCTCGTGTATTAACACTTGGTAAATGCCCTTGGTATGAGGTCTAAAGAAATGGCTACTAAAAGACCATTTCCAAGCTTTCCACTCAAAGCAAGATTCATAGATCGGCATCAGAATATTGACTAGGTCTTCTACTACTTTGTTAACAAGCAGCTTCTCAATGCCATTGAGTTGAAATTGGGTTGCCACTTGGTCAATAGATTTCCAGCACTTGCTATTTCTATCCCAGAAGTGGCTCAACCACTGGAGTCCTTTATTGTCGATCCTTCTTGCGATTTCTCTCCAATGAGGATTCAAGATTACACCAACAACTTTAGAGCCAAGGGACCAGTGATAGATGGATTTGTGGAAGTACCTAGTTAATTTTTCCCATTCCAATACCCTTGATGCTCTATTACACTTTTGCACCAGCTCTCTCATGATGCCACCCAATCCCAGGCTAGAACACATCGGGGCTAATAGTTTGTCGTGCACCTTAAGCCCTTTCCACTAACCGCCATCAGAGAACTGTTTTGCCTTTTCTATTATATCCTTGGTCATGACATCCCAAGACTGGCCTTGTTTTTCAATTGAGACCACAAACTTGGCACAGAGGGCCTCAACATGAACCACAGGGTTGAGAATTCCAAGGCCACCTTGGACCAACAAACGTGTGATACCTTCCCACTTTGCCCATTTCCACGATGATGAGCCTTTAGAGTTGTTCCTCCATAAGAATATTTTAACAAGTTTCAAAAACTCCTTTCAGTTGCATTTGGCTATTTTGAGGAGCGGGTGGTGAAGGCAATATTAGGAAGCATAAATGAGTTGATCACCCTAACCCTTCTCTGGAAGGGAAGCAACATACTCCCATCTTCTCTTTTTTTTGAATCTTCTCTACGACCCACTAGAACCTTTGCTTGTGTGTAATGTCTACCCCCAATGGGGCACCAAGATGCCAAAAAATCCTTTCTTTAGACACAGCCTCCCCTAACCATATTGATGGATAAAATGTATCATTTTCTGTTAGAGAGATAAATCTAGAATTCTCAATACTACACTTTGACCCCGAAGCTAAAGCAAGTGTCTGCACAATCTCAAGGACCTTCCTGAGTACTTGAGGGCAAGCTTTCAAAAAGAGGAGGGAGTTGTCAGCAAACATCTTGCCCAGAACTTGGTCGTTATACCAAGCAAAGTTAAACCTTGAATTTCCCCTCGCTTAGTAGTAGCTTTGAGCATCATAATTAGAGGATGCAACCCAATAGAAAATGGAAGATGGGCCATGGGCACCCTTGCTTGATAGACCTTTTGGCTTCAAAGCAGCCCACAATTCCATCATTGAATAAGAACTTAGATTGGCTGCTTTCACCCAGAGTGTGTATAAGTTGATAGAGGCAAGGCCCAAAGCCTAGTGCTTTCATGACATCTTCAATGAAGGACCACATAATCCTTTCATAAGCCTTGTTCAAATCTAGTTGAAGCTAAATACACTCCTGCTTTGTGAGGTTGCATACTCAATGCCCACCATTGCCGTCAAGATATTGTCATATATTGACCTTCCTTTGATAAACCCGTGCTAATGAGGAGAGATGACTCTGTCCATGAGGGGGGCAATTCTAAGAGAGACTGAACAGGTGTACCCTAGTAACAAGAAACTTCTTACTCCCTCTTGAGGCCTGCCCCTCTCCCTTGGCTTTCTTGAATTTTATGTATAGAGGTATATGGTCCGACATGCTCTTCGTTGGCATCACCTTCATCTCAAGTAGCAACGGAATCCAGTCAACCTGGTGAGAGCAGTAGCATCTATACAATCGGGAAGCCATGCAGGCATAATGTAGGCTTATGAATGAGAATCCGCGTGTAGACCCATGTCACTGAATATGGCTATAACATTGATTGTAGCGGAATTAAAGTAACAATATTGATAATTTCCTTAAGAGAATCCTTAAAGAGCATAAGGACAATACTTGATTAAAGGTAGCAAAATGAACATTATACATAGTTAGCTTGGCATGAAAAATACTTGTAAAAGAGAGAGAGAATTAGAGAAAGTGACAACAATTGAGGACCGGTTTACTTGGAGTTGGTCCCCACTCCAAAAGGCTTTTCTATTATAGATTCTCCCATGAAGAGAGACTTGGTACAATACGTTCTTTGTGTTCCTTGAGACTTGTTGATGCAATGAAGATGGTAAACTTCATGCATCAAATTTATGCCCGTAACTACCTTGCAAAAACATGAACTTGTCCTCGGCTTCAATCCCAAGACCTCAAACACCTTAAAGGTTGGAGAGAGCTAGCAGGGAGTGAGGGAAGGGAAGAGGAAGAAGAAGCAGCATATAAGAGATTAAGATTTATGAAGCGATTTTTCCAGGCATCCTTCCCTCCTGATCCAAAATGTGTTGCTCCAAATTTTTTTAGTTGTTCTCCGTGCATAACTCTTCCTCTTTGAAATTCCACACCAACCTGCACCTCCGTGATTGCTAGCACCAACTCCTTTCTATTGTCGCTAGCAGCTGGCGAGCATCGTGTGTCATGAGCAAGGATGGAAACCCTTGCTTGCAGTTTAATAGTGGAGCACTTATTATTGAAGCAAGAGCACTTTTTTCCTTAGCCAGTCTAAAAAGTGATAGTCCTCTAGATTTGAAGATTGATCGTTTAAAACATTGTGCACATACTGAAAGTTCCTTCTTTTTTGTTCCTCCCAAGTAAGGAAGCGGTTCTAGTAGGTAGAGTTGACCAGTTGGTAGAGTTAAGACACTAAAGAGATGCCTTGTGCATCTAAGTATGGCCCCCCATTTCATCATAAAGCATGTACTAAAGGCCATTCTCATCTGCCTCTACCCGATCGTCCTTTGGTTGGTATGCATGCACTACCAAAGTAAGGCATGCACCCAGTCCCTCCAAGTTGACGTAGATTGTCAAGAGGATCCAAAAACTTGTGAACCCAAATCCTACTATGAGGAAGAAGGGGGGCAACTATGAGATATGGAAGCTATCTTGATAGAGGTCCATGGATGTTGTGTGCAAGGGGGTATGGATAGAGGTGGGGAGAGGGGTAGGTTCCCTAGTGGGTTGTGGGGTGGGTTCTCTGGTGTTTAGATTTGAAGCTCAAGGGTCACCAGAGAAGGTGCAATGGGTGGTATGTGGAATGCCATATCCTAAGTTTACAAGCTACTATGATGCTTGCATGAACCTTTTCCAAACATTCTTAGTGGCATCAGAGGGTTCTAGACTGGTCATACCCAATCATGAGTTGGGTGAAGGAGAGGTGTGGCTGAAAAGAGGGGAAGGTTGGTTGAGAATCTACAAGAAATAGCTTAAAATAGGAGAGCATGTAAACTTGTTATGCATTCATCATAGTTTTAAAAAAGTAGTAAAGTACGCTTATCATCAGTTAATAGCCCGTAGGTAGTAAGACAAACTCGTAAGAATGGAGTGTCCCCTCCATAGGTGTAGCCTTGTGTTATGAATGCATCGATGATAAGAGTCTTGATCCATCAGTAGATCCTATTAAAAGAAGAGATTAGAGTGCAGCATTAAAATGTAGTGGATAACCTCAAGCATCCCTAAACAACCTTAAGCAACTATTACTAGACGGCTTTACACGATCAAGCCAAAGCAGCCAACCCAATGTGTCTCTAAGGTAAACAACTTCAATCTAACCCTAATTAGCAAGAGGCTATGGCTAAGTAGCTCTAAGGGGCCCTAAACAGCTAACCATAAGTCATTAACCATAAGTGGCTAACCCTAAGTGGACTGAAATGGTCGGACTAATGTATCCCTAAGCTAGTTTAGGGCTACCAGCTCTAAGTGGCTTTACATGGCCAACATTAAACAGCCAAACCATAAGTGGTCAACACTAAGCAGATAGCCTTAAGCAGAATGAAACAATCAAACCAATGCACCCCTAAGTAGTCAATCCTAATCACTTTATGCGGCCAACTCAAAGTGACCAAACCATAAGCAGCTAGCCCTAAGTGGATTGAAATGGCCAAACCAATGTAGTCTCAAGCCGGTTTATAGTAGCCAACCCTAATCAACTTGACACGAACAATTCTAAGTGGCCAAACTATAAGCGGTTAACCCCAAGAAACTAGCCCTAAGTAGCTAGCACTAAGCGGACTCAAATGACCAAATTAATGTAGCCCTAAGACGGTTTAGGGTGGCCAATCCTAAGCAACTTCACCCAACCAACTTTAAGTAGCAAAACCATAAGTAGTTAACTCTAAGTGGACTAAAATGACCAAACCAACATTCCGCAAGAAGCTTTAGCCTAACTCTAAGTAACTAGCTATAAGCAGACTAAAATGGTCGAGTGAATGCATCTAAAGTCTAACACATGGTGGCTTACTCTCAACACTCCAACCTAAAAAACCATAGCGTCCTCAAATGGCCAACCTTAAGCCATGATAAATGGAAATAAATGTTCTATTAATGCATTGCAAACATGCGATGCACAAAAAATGGCTAACCTTAAGCTAACTCATTCCTAATTAAATGTGTAACACAAATTAAAAAAATCAATGCACTATAAGAGTTATTGATGCACCACTCTATGGTGGGGGACATCAAAGGTAGATCAAAAGGCTAAGCAAAGAGTTTCATCAAGTGAAATATCAAGCCGCAATGAGTGGTATTCATAGGGAGAGCACTTTTCTTTAGGAGAAATCCACCATTTCACCATGATGATGTGGATGATTCTATCATGGAGGATTCTCTCAATGACTTTTTCTCCAAACATGCACCACTAAGACAAAGGGGAGCTGGAGACAAAGGGAAGGTGGTGCTTAAAAATGTGGCATCTAGACCTCTGTAAAATGGATGTCAATACTCCCTCCTACAATCTAGTATTTATATCTTTTAATATTAATAATTTTAAGCATTTTTGGCATGATCCCTATTTTGCTTGCCAGGCTTATGAAAAAAGCTATTGCCTCCTCAAGGAGGCAACATGGAAGGAATCTTATCACATCACTTGGATTGGATCATGAGTGCATCCATGCATGTGTAAACGATTGCATTTTGTTTTGTGTGATGACCATGTGGAAACCTCACATTGTCTGACAAAGTGTATAATCCATGAGGAAATCTCAGCCCTTAACCATAAATCATAATCACATTGAACCAACTCCCATACTTGGAGTTTGATATATCTCTTGCAATCAATCGGAGTCTACACACATGTGACCCTTAAGAAGTGACTCTTTCATGCATAAAAAGAGTCCAACCAACAACTAATCATGATATAAAAATCCAATTTTGACAACATCCAACCATGCAAAGTTGATGCATCACATCTGCAGTTCACCTCTCTAGCACATAGAGCTAGTTTTGACCAAGAAAAGTAAAAGGCAGTCATAACTATGCATATGAGGAATCCACATCAATCTATGAGTTTCCATACATCATATGATAACATTCCAACACCATAAACATGATGCAAAACAACTCCGAACCATAAACCATAACTTCACACATATGCAAAAAATAAAATGTTGACATTTTTGGGAGCATGCAAAACATGCAAATGAAAGTATTTGACCTCAAACTAATGCATCAAGTTCAGGTCCATAATATAGACTATCACTTCATCACATCACTTTGACCATATGGTACTCACACAACAAACGGTAACCCCAAAAGAAAGCCACTTTATTCATATCTGCATATGCGGTTTGGGATGTTTAACCATATACTCTCACATAAGTTATATGGCCATCTAATAATTGAAATCAAATCACCAAAACAAACCATAAAACATATCAAAATGGATCGGTTGACTCACGCTTCATATAATATCCCCCCTTGATAGCACTCCTATGCGTGTAGGTAAAACCGGTTATAGAGTGATTAATAACTCTCATTCTCGAAATGATAACGGAGCTCTAAATTCATTTATCATCAAATTTCATCAAGATTTTCAATTGGTTAAGTGGGTTTGCCCATCCGGTGAATCTATTAGTGGTTCTTCAAGGAACCTGGAGTCAAAAAGTGTAGTGGACAGCAAACTGTTTTTGACCATATTTCTTAGTTCATGCGTGTTTTACACATGATACCAAACAGAGAAAATGTTTTAAATGATTTTTTTTATCTCTGGTGTAAAGGGTTCGAGCTAATTCATAACCGTTTGTGATTTATGACCAAAACAATGTTCATATCGTCTCTATGATGTGAAACAAAAAGCGCTTTTTATGCACACACGTGATCATAAACGCATCATGTGTATAAATCAGCATGTTAAACATGAAGAAATAATCATGGGGCAACTTTGTATGTACTCGGGTAATTCATACATGCACTTGTATGCAGAAAAACAATCACCGAGAGGGTGACTATGCAGAAAAACGACATAGAGAGAGAGAGAGAGAGGTGGATGACTATGGAGTTTAGGGTTTCTCACCATGCTTTAGAATCAATTAGGGGATGTCGAAAGGCTTCTTTCTTTGCCGCAAGAGAGCGGTGATGAGAACTACGTAGAGGTATCCGCCACGAAAGCTTCCGGAGAGCGCGTACACCGCGAAACAAGAGAGAAGATAATAAGCAAGTAGAAAGAGAGTATCCTTCTTCTTCTTCTTCTCCTGAGAGAGAGAGAGAGAGAGAGAGAGAGAGAGAGAGAGAGAGAGAGAGAGAGAGAAGAGCTTATGGAGATGGTGATGAAGATCTTGCACCACTCCTATAATAGATACGTATAGTCTTACGATAGTAGATGCAACAGAAGGAGTTGAGAGATGGCTTGAAGGTAAGAGAATGAGAAGATAACTCCGACATCAAGGCAAGAGAACTTCCGCATCCGAGAGTGTGTTCTCTCAAGTGAAGGAAGAGGGGTCTTTATATAGGCTCTCAAGGCCAAAATCACAAGCTAAGAATACAGTGAAGCAAAGAGAGATAAGTTCGCGCGCATTCGTGGCTGATTTTTTTAAAATATATATATATATTATATTATTTTTTTCTTTCTTGTGGACACGGATTTCGGTGCAGATTTTGAGTCTTTAAGAAGAAGCTTGGATTCCAAAAAAGGAGCTCTAAACTAAAATCCTCCTCTCTCTTTTATAAAAAGACTCTTTCTTTCTTAAAAATAAGCCTTTGCTTTTTTGGTGGTCAACTCTCCAATATACCATTCAACTTTTATAGCAAATTGACCATCCAAGCAGTGTCTGGCCAACTAATGGAAGCCGTAGTTAAACTATGCTACACAATAATATCCCAACATAATTATGACTTTCCTGTACTACCCCGACGTATTTACAGTACCGCTTTTTATAGAACATTTCTCGTAAAGATCTTATTTGGTCCCATTTTTTGCTCTGGGTGATCATTTTTTAAATCCGACGAAGATTAAAATTAATATTTTTATATTTAGGTCATTAAAAAAGCACATTGCTTTTTCAAAAACACCAAAAAGCACAAAAAGCTAAAAACAGCGGATTTTTTCAAAACTGAACCAAACATTCGTTTAACCTACTGGAATATGTAAACGACCTTGCTTTTCACTTTAGAATCTTCCAATACTGTCAATCAAGCATCATAAGTCAAAATTAGGCAAAATAGATATGGAAAGTTATTTTTTTCTCATTTTTAGAAGAGACCCAAAAATAGGAGACCTTACAATTTCACACCATATCTTGGTCAAGTATGCCAATGAACTTGTCTTGGAGTTTTTGAGTATAAGCAATGAAAACTATCTAGATGCCTTCCTTAGTATAGCACAAGTCCAAAGATAAACATGGAAGTGCTTAAATGCTCACACCAAGAACATTTTTGACCCACCTTGCAAACATATATATACCTTGAAAAGTGAATATTGTTAGTAGACTTAGTACTTATTGAAAGCTGCAAAATACATACCAAGTAATATTATCTTCTCATAAAAGTGATGGACCTATAAGGATCCCTTCACTTCTTGATAGAGTTTTATAGAACAAAAATTGAATAAGCAGAGAGAGAGAGAGAGAGAGAGAGAGAGAAAGAGAGAGAGACCAATGTTATCCTTCTAGTTCTAAATGGGAGAAGGAGTACATAGCCCTTGCAAACTTCCAAATAGAGAAGACCAATTGCAAGAACACATGAGAGGCCCAAAGCCACAACACCCTATCTTAAATCTCCTCTCAATAGCAGCTCTCATCACAAAATGAAGCCTCATTGTTGGATGTCGTGACCAAGTGTGTGTGTGTGTGTGTGTGTGTGTGTGTGTGTGTGTGTGTGTGTGTGTGTGTATGTGTGTGTGTGTGTGTGTTTGAAAATCTTGGCATATACATGACCCATACAAGATCAATTTTCTAAAATAAAATAATAGATGACAATATACTAAAGTCAATTACAGGAGATTGAATTGTAAACTATAATTGAATTCTTATCAATATCTGATCACAAGATACAATCATATAACATAATATCTCTTTGAAATGAAAAACTACAAGGGATCAAAGTGTAGTCCATTTGAGAAGTTTTTGTTGATCCTAGTTAAGTGAGGGAGTCCAGCTGTTACCTGCCACCATCCACAAAAGACAATAAGTTAGAACTTTTTCCTTTTTTACAAAACTCACAGACTGTGAGTGAATGAATTAAAGACAAAAAGAAATACATAGATAACCATGCTCAATCCAAGCCATGGCTGCATCAGTACAACACACCATCACATCTCGAGCCTCAAATCCATTGGCACCATCACATCCCGACACTCGTACATCGGCCACCACATCCCGAACCTCATACATCGGCTGACCAAGGGAGCCACCCTACCACCATCATAATTTCACACATAAAACAAATACCCGAACACTACTATGACTACCACACAGGGCACTTCCATTGCCACCAGAAGAGCCTGTCCCATACAACTCCGGGCACAAAAAACCAGTCAAAGCTAGAGAGAAGAAGAGAGCATACCGTCACAGTTAGGGTGGAGCCAAAACTCCATCACCAACGAGACTCCAGCAATGCAATTGCACTCGGGGGGAGTCACGGCCGAGTCCCAGATCAATCAAACCGCCAACCAAAGTCAGCCAAACACAAAAATCCATGTATACAGGCTATTTAGGTGAGCCATACAACTTCTGGGTCGTGACACAAACATCGAAGACTGCCACCAGAAAGTAGAATATTGCCACCATCCCACCTTCCGTTGCCGGCTTCGAGCCCCACCCACAAAGCCACATCGGACACGCCAAGCATCATGCATACCATCTTCCACCTGAGATACCAGCACCCATGTCGACATCTGAAACGCCCCTAGCAACCGGGCAACATACACTAGTAGCTAAAACATCACCGCTCGCAGCAAGTCCTTCCAAACCAAGGTGTGCGCTTCGCCCACCGAAAGGGGGCAGGCTGCCGCTAAGCCTGATGGCCAAACAAAGCGTCCGGATCTATGTTACCATATACATGTGGTAGTGATGTGTGTGAACACACTAGGACCGTCGGGGCATTTTTTTCCCTCTTTAGGAGGTTTTTTCCACGAGCATTGTATATACGCCCATCACTCTAGGGCTATCTATATTTCCATTGCACACTAAGTAACATACTCTCTATTGTGTGCCTTGAGCTTCCTTCGTCTTCTCCAAGCTGTGTGCGTTTCTCTGAAACCCTAATTCCAACAATTGGTATCAGATCAGGTTGCGTCCTCCCGGGCTTAGTCGCCAGCTGCTCCAGCACACACCTACTCACTTTCTCCGATTACAGTGAGGTTTGGCAAGCGTTTGTAGGTTGACAAATATTGTGGGTAAGCTCATAGAGCTTAGTCTGCTCAGATTTCGGACTTGGGCTCATTTCGGCCTCCGTTTCCACTACAGGCAGGTCTGCACAGGCAATTTAGTCATTTTGTGCAGAATTTCTGTCTCAGTGTTGTTTTCTGCATAACAGGTGCCTCATAGTCTTCTACGGTTTGTGCTATATAGCACGTACTGTTCTCGCTCCGTTTCTCCTATTTTCGGGCAGTTTTCACATCAGGTGCAGCATTTACCATGGCTGACAAAAACACAGATGTCTTCAAGATGTTTGCTGCTGAGGACAAGTTGGATGGGGACAACTACCCTATCTGGGCTTATATGATGCAACATGTTCTTGTGTCAAAGGGCGTCTGGAACATTGTGCAGGGCATTGATGTATGTCCTGGTTTTGAGGATGTAGGCGATGTTGAGAATGTTGCAGGTATTGCTGCAAGGATTGCTGCTATTAGAGTTGTTTTGCCTACGACAGAACAAGCTCGTTGGGATGTAAAGGATGCGCAGTCTCATGCATTGATTGCGTTTTCTGTGAAGCGCACCATTGTTCCTCACATTCGTTCACCAAAATCTGCAAAACAGGCTTGGGATATATTGGCTGGTCTTTATGCAAGTCGCAACGAGGCTAAAATTGCTTTGCTGCGTAAAGAGCTGGAGTCGAAGATTACGCATGAGGGAGATGATATGGAAACTTTCCTTGTTGGTGTCGAGGATATCAATGAGCAACTTATTTCTACAAGTGAAGTCATCTCAAACAGTTCCCTTGTGCAGACTATTCTTGATGCCTTACCAGATTCCTACCAGACTTTTGCTAGTACTTCGAGACTGATGACCCAAGGAAATCGTGAAGTTGTCAAGTTTGATGCATTATGCACATTGCTGTTGCAAGAGTCACTTTCTAGAAAAAACAGGACTAGGTAGCGTGCAGTTGAACAGGCTTTTATTGCTTCTCAAAGAAAGGGTGGTAACAGCAATGCGGCCACTTCTTATGGTTCTGCTGCGAGTGGCAAAACTTCTATTCTTAATGCTTCTGCTGGCAGCAATTTGTTTGGAAATTCTGGTGATAAGGGCAAAAAGAAAATGCGTTGCCATTATTGTAAAGCTAATGATCACTTGATCAAGTCGTGTAAGTTGAAGGCCAAAAAGGCTAAGAAGAAAGAGGGTGGTTCCACTGCAAATGCTGGTTCCACTACAAATGTAGCCATTGTTGAGTCTTCTATGAAAGGAGACTGTGTTGCTGATGTTGATGCAAAATGGGCTTTTAGCGGAGAGTGCACTTACAATCCTGCTGTCCATGATGCATGCTTGTCAATTGCTGCAGATTCACATGTGTGGTATTTCGACAGTGGTGCTACAAAGCACATTACCTCACATCGTGAATTGTTTACCTCTCTCGAGTCTGTCCCTCGTGGGAATTCAGTCACTTGTGCCAACAAGGCCTCTTATCCGGTTCAGGGAGTTGGAAAGATTGTGCTTACTGTTGCAAATGGCAGTTCCTTCACACTTGTTGATGCACTTTATGTACTTGGGATCAAGAAGAATCTCTTGTCTGTATCCGAACTTGCTAGACTTGGACTTGTAGTCAAATTTGTGGATGACAGATGTACAGTTCATGATCTCAGTTTTGGTGATGAAATTATTGCATCTGGCCTTTTGTGTCGTGGGCTGTATAAGCTCACTTTGTATGACAAGTGTGGACAAAATTTTGCAAATGCTGTTGCAGATTCAAGGGCTATTTCAGATGCAAAACTTTGGCATGCACGTTTTGGTCATCTAAATTTTGCCAGTTTGCTGCATTTGCAGAAATCTGATATGGTTGCTTCTTTGCCGTCTCTTGAAGCACCTGTCAAACATGTTTGTGAAGGCTGTATTTTGGGTAAGATGCAGCGTTCTAAGTTTCAAAAGGATGGTTCAGTTCGGGCCACATGCAGGTTGCAGCTTGTGCATAGTGATGTTTGTGGGCCCATACAAACTCCGTCCTTGGGCAATTACCTGTACTTCGTGACTTTCATTGATGATTACTCCAGGCATGCATGGGTATTTCCGCTTAAAGCAAAGTTTGGAGTTTTTATGTGCTTCAAACAATTTTTGGCTATGGCTGAAAATGTCTCGAAATGTACTATGGGCACCCTCCGTTCCGATCGAGGGGGGGAGTATATGTCTCATGAATTTAATGCATTTCTGTCTAGTCGTGGGATAAAACACCAATGTACAGTGCCTTATACACCTCAGCAAAATGGTGTTGCTGAGAGGAAAAACAGGTCACTGACGGAAACGGCACGATGTATGGTCAAAATTCAAGCTTTGCCGCATTCTTTTTGGCTTGAGGCCATCATGTGTGCCACTTATGTACTTAATAGGTGTCCTACGAAAGCTTTGCAGTCTATTACTCCATATGAAGCATGGCATGATAGAAAGCCTTCTATTGAGCACATGCGTGTTTTTGGCTGTTTGGCATATGCTTTGGTGCCACAAACACAACGCAGAAAATTGGATGATAAGGCTGTCAAATGTTATTTTGTTGGTTATAGTGTTGAAAGCAAAGGTTACAAGTTGTATCATCCGTAAACAAAACGTATTCTGGTTTCACGGGATGTAGTGTTTGTGGAAGATTCTGTTCAACCCTTGTTGTCATGTATTAGAGACAGTAATGTAAGCTCACAGGACATTTATGACACTTTGTTGCCTCTTTTTAGTGGTGGAAATACGTATGTAAGTTCCAATGAGGCAAATGTACAGGCTGTGGGGTTTCTGAAAATGTTACAGATCAGCCTTTTACTGATGCAGATGCACATGATGTACTTGATGAGGAAAGGGTTGAAAATGAGCAGGCTAGAGGTATGCCAAAATGGTTGGTGCACACTTTGCGTGACGATAAATTGGATGCACCTTTGTCTAGTCATACTCGTTCAGACTCTCACTATGCATCTTATGCATCAGATTGTTATGTTTTGGCTGTGTCTAGCTTACATGATGTTGAGGAGCCTCTGTCTTTTGATGAAGCATAGAATTCAAAAAATTGGATGGCTTTGCAATCAAAATATGATGCACTTATAGAAAATGACACATGGACTTTATGTGATTTGCCTCCTGGCAAAAAGGCCATTGGTACAAAGTGGGTTTACAATTTGAAACGCAAGCCGGATGGTGAGATCGATCTCGCCATAAGGCTAGACTTGTTGCAAAGGGTTATGCACAACAAAAAGGCATAGATTATGAAGAGACTTTTGCTCCCACTTGTCGTATGACTATTGTGCATTTTCTATGTGCATTGGCAGCTCATTTTGGTTGGGATGTACATCAATCAGACATTGTTACTGCTTTCTTGAATGGTGACATATTTAAGGAAGTTTATGTAACGCAGCCTCGCGGTTTTGTCATAAAAGGACAAGAGGACAAAGTGTGCAGATGTAAGAAGGCTTTGTATGGGTTGAAGAAATCTCCTCGTGCTTGGTATGAGAAAGTTGACACTCATTTGGTTAAACGAGGCTTTCCTAATAGTCCAACAGAAAGCACATTGTATGTAAAGCGTGAGGGTGATGTACTTCTCATTGTGGTTCTTTATGTCGATGATTTGTTGATCACTAGACAAAATGAGATACATATTGCTGAATTTAAGGCTGATGTGAATGCTACTTTCAAGATGAAAGATTTGGGGTTGTTGCATCATTACTTGGGTATAGAGTTTAAGCAGTGTGATGGTGGTATTGCCTTGTGTCAGAAAAGTTACATAGAGACATTGCTATGTAAGTTTGGATTTGAGGATTGCAAACCTATTGCCACTCCCATGGAAACATGTTTGAAGTTGAGTCTACATGATGCTGGCGATCCTGCTGATGTCACTCTGTACCAAACTACTGTTGGCTACCTCATTTATGTATGCAACACGAGGCCAGATATTCAGTTTGCAGTCTCACAGGTTAGCAGATTTATGCATAGCCCAGGGTCTAAGCATTGGTAGGCTGTCAAGAGAATTTTTCGCTACCTTAGTGGCACTTTACATCTTGGCTTGTTTTATCCCAAGGGGGGATCATTGCCGCCAGACTTACATGCCTTTTCGGACTCAGATGAGGCTGGTTGTTTTGACACGCGAGTGTCCACAAGTGGTTTTTGTTTCATGCTTGGCATTCATGTATATCATGGTTGAGCAAGAAGCAACCTACTGTGGCCACTTCGAGTTGTGAGGCTGAGTACAGGGTAGTCTTCACAACTACGGTTAAGTGCGTATGGCTCAGACGCCTTATGGCTGATTTGGGTGTTGGACAGGACACTACCAACACTATCTACACTAACAGGCAGAGCGCATTGGCAGTTGTGAGGAACCCAGTTTTTCATGCTCGCACAAAGCACATTGAGGTGCATTACCGGCTCTCAACAGGAGAGATCAGCTTGGCTTATGTGCCAACACAGGACAACCTTGCAGATCTTTTCACAAAGGCATTGTCTCGTGAGAAGCTTGAAGCTTTCCGCAAAGCTTTGGGCTTACTCCCCTTTGTGGACTGATCATGTCCTCGGGGCATGGCACTTCCCTTTATTCATGTGCCAGCTCTCGTTCACCGCATCACTCTAGGGGGGGTTTGTTACCAAATACATGTGGTAGTGATGTGTGTGAACACACTAGGACCACCGGGGCATTTTTTCCCTCTTTAGGAGGTTTCCCCCCCCGAGCATTGTATATACGCCCATCACTCTAGGGCTATCTATCGTTCCATTGCACACTAAGTAACACACTCTCTATTGTTTGCCTTGAGCCTCCTTCGTCTTCTCCAAGCTGTGTGCGTTTCTCTACCAATCTGACCTTACCCACTTCGCCAGGTCGGGCGGGACAGCCGAGAGAGCCAACCCAGGCTCTCTCCTGTACCCGGGCCACGCCACCCCTCCCTAGCAAACTCTGCACCTGCAGGTCGTGCATATCTCTATGCATGCAGCCCAAAGAAACTCCAGATGTACGGGTCGAAGCGCTTGCATGACAATAAGTTAGAACTTAACATGCTTTTTATGGGAAGACAGGTGTCAGCACTTGACTCTAGTTGCTATCCTTATAACACCAACATAGAATTAGCAAACGACCTCTCTTTAAAGACTTAATGTAGAAAAATCTCGATCTCAAACATATTCCTTTTCAACTATTGTTGTCGCAAAAACTATCCAAGGTCTTGTAAACAGACAAATTTCTCAAAACACACTTCCCTCGTCTTTGAGGAGCCTCACACATATATATGTCTAGAACTTCCAAATAGAGAAGACCAATTGCAAGAACACACCAGAGGCCCAAGGCCACAATACCCTATCTTAAATTTCCTCTCAATAGCAACTCTCATCACAAAATGAAGCTTCATTGTTGGAGGGGATCTATGGTTGAAAGTAGGTGATGTGCCACAACAAGGATTTAAACCATTCGTCGTCAATGTGAACATGATGGTTGTGCATTTGGTGTAAACATATTGTAAACTAAGTTTTCAACTTTTCAAAGCATGTGGACTAATGTTTGTTAGTGTGAACAAAGTGTGGAGATGCTTTACGCAATGGATTTGAAGTACAAGTTATAAAGTGTAAACTTGCACGTTGCAACAAATCACATGCGTTAGCTAATAGGTAAATCAATCCCTTTGGAATTGGGGGTTTTTTTTTTGGGTTTTTTTTTGTTTTGTTGGGGGGGGGGGGGGGGGGGGGGGGGTGTTTGGTTTGGGAGTTCAAGCCCCTTCTCGTCCCATATCACTCAAGAAATATACATTTTTAAATCAATGATGACCTTAAACCATAGAGCCCTTCAAAAAATGAGATGTCAACCAGTGCTAAGGAAAATCAACCACTACCCCCTATCATTTAGAAATCTATCATTTTACTTACTCATTTATACTTTATCACACACACAAACCATTATTTTAAATGGTGGTAATTTCTATGTTGGAAAGAAATATTTTTGGCCACCACCAAAGAAGGAACAATCAAATAGTGGCTTCAATTAGTTTAGATAAATTCATGTACATCAATTACAAAACATGAACTAAATCCACATTCCTCAAAACATACAATACACTTGACAACTCACCATATCTAGAGAGGTGGCTATCCATTTTACAAAGGTGTACTCCCTCCAACATTTGGAATATAGCCAACGTCTCAACAATATTAGCATTATTTGTATCAAATGCTGTGCATCCTCCTGAACTGTTAGAGCTCCAATATCTCAAAGTGATATGTAGTTGGCCCTCGCATTTTCTAACTAGTTGTTAATCGTTGTCATCAAACATGAGCACATTGGTGTTATGTTTTTTTCGATGCCATGCCAAAAGTTTGCCAATGTCTTGAATACAATGCATTTGTTTTACAATACAACTTTCACGATATATATCACAAGGCAAGTATGCCCATGAAGTTGTCTTGTAATGTTGAGTCTAAAGCAATGGCAAAGTATCCAAATGTCTTCTTTTGTTGAGCACAAGTCCAAAGATAAACATAGAGCTTCTTGAATGTCCACCTCCTTGCAAACATATATGTCATGATAACTAATATCTAATTCTCCTAAATGATTTTCTCATGTTAAACTAATCATTTAATATGGGGAAGTGCCAGGGGAGAAAAAGCTAGAATATCGGTTAAGTTGGTAGATCGGCCACACTAGGCATCCAAAGGAGGGAAAATAGGGATCCAAAGGGGGGCCCATCTGCAAAAGAGCAAGGTGCACCATGGGCTTAAAAGACCCTAAGATTCAGTCCATTAAGACTTCCAAAATGCTAAGGTTCCAAAATTCAAAGGTTATGTCCAAAGGTCAAAAGCCTAGGAAAATTGGATGCTTTGTGTGTGCTCAAAAAGTCTTCATGCATCCCTACATACGAGGGGGCGAGCCCTAGAAGTAGGAGTGAGAGAGAAAAAAACACACACACACACACTCACACTCACAAGCTCCTTTACACAAAGGGAAGGAGGGACACATGTCAGCTCCTTAGCTCAGATGCCCACAAGGTGTACTCAAATCCTATTGGATGGCCATAGAGGTGGACCAATGAGATTTAGGTTAGAGTAAATCTAGTTTAATTAATTTAAAAACACTTAATAAAAGAACCAATAAGAATTAAGATCTCTAGAAGACTACTGGACAGTCTCCCAATGGGTCCAATGTGCATTCAGCAACCCAATGGCTTGCCTGATTCCTATTGGCCAAGAGACAAATGGGTCCAATGAGAGTTTAGTTGCATTAATTAATTACCTAAAGCTCTCACAAAATGGGAAAGGGGGACACATGTCAGAAGGCTGACACTTGTGCTGCTTAAATTTCATTGTCTAAGCCTGGCATGGGCCAATAGGGTGTCAGCATGAGCAAATACCAAGAGGGATCGACTAAGAGAGAGAGAGAGGGGGCTGATTTTTCAAAGGCATTATTGCATACACACTCACACTAGTCCATTATTGCATACACAGTCACACTCACACTAGTCCATGTGTGGAGTAAGAAGACTCTCTCTCTCCTTCTCAAGCTTTAATGGAAAGCTTATCACCTACTTCAAGCTTGTGAGAAGGGAGGCCTACACCAACAACTCTTGGCTTTGTGATGCAAATCCAACCAAGAATTTAAGCTATGCTAATATGAGTGATTATGTGAGGAGATGTACATCTTTCTCGTAAGACTACTCCTTCCTCTCAATCTACTCTCATACCCCGCTAGCTCCACCATCTTCGAAGGTGTGTGAGGTCTTGGATCTGAGACCGTGAGGGAATTGATGTTGTGTTTAATAAGTGTTTTGCTTAGTGCTTGAAGTTTCCATCTTTATTGCACTAGCTAGTATTGAAGGAACACAAAGAATTGTATTGTAAAATGTCTCTCATGATGGGAGAAACCATAATACAAAGCCTTTTGGAGGGGGGACCAGCTCCATATAAATCCGGTCCTCAATTGTTGTCAATAGCTTAATTTCTCTCACTTTTGAAGTTATTGTTCATGCTATCTAACTGGGTGTTATACTTTTTGTTGCTCTCTCCACCCAAGCACTCTTGTTATTCTCATTAGGAATCTATTCTAATAAATGCTCACTATGTTCATGCTATTTTTCCGCTACACACAAGTTACTAGGCCATTAAATGTTACATATGTATACTTTGAAAAGTGACTTTTTGTTGGTAGAATTGACGACCATTGAGAACTAGGAAATACCAAGAAAGTAACATTAAGTGACGCACATAAAGGAGTGCTCCACTTTGTGATATGTTTTTAGAGAACAAACATTGAATTTTTGCATAAGTATTTCCTTGGATTAGGCCATGCTTTTATTACCTCTAATTTCTCTTGAAGGAAAAATTTGCTTTTCTTTTGGTTGAGAAAAAACTCGTTCTCCCTCAATGCATGAAAAATCACTTGGAGATATTGCTTATGTTCCTCCAAATACTTGGAGTAGATGGTGATATCATCAAAGAAAACTCGAGTGAATTTGTGATAAGGTCCAAAATTTTCTCCATTAGACGATTGAACGTAGCTGGTGCATTAGTCAAGCCAAAAGGCATGACTAGATATTCATAAAGACCAAACGTTGTGCGAAACGTGGTCTTTCGGATATTTTCATCCACTATCCTTATTTGATGATAGCCACTTTTAAGGTCAATCCTATTGAAGTAGGTAGAGCCTTGTATCTTATCAAGCAAATCTTCTACCCAAGGCACGAGAAATCTGTTTTTGATAGTGATATGGTTTAGTGCTCAATAGTCCACACACATACGGTATGCACCATCTTTCTTTTGCACTAAAAGGACTAGAGAACAAAAGGGAGAGGAACTGGGCCTCACCATCCCTTTGTCTACCAATTCATGTACTTGCCTCATGATCTCCTCTTGTTGAGCTTGAGAGACTTGATAAGGAGGCATGTTAGGCGGTGAGCTTCCTGGGAGGAGCTCAATGCGATGGTCATCATCCCCTCGTTTTGGAGGTAAGTCCATAGGGATATCATCGATGAACACATCTTGGAATCCTTTTAGAAAATTAGACAATCTAACTCTTCTTGATTCCTATCATTTACATTTGTTAAAACATTAGGATCTTTTAGAGACTCTTTAACAAAAATCATGTACGCAAAGCAAAATCAAATATATCAATGTTCATTCTACTCTCTTTGTTATTGTCAGCCATGTTAACAAAATTTATGTACGTACTTAGTGTATGCTTTCGAAATTCAAAACCTTAGTTGCCACTCCTCTTACCCTTTGAAAATCGGCTCTTAAGTATCTACACTCACGGCTCGAAGTGGTTAATTATAGAGTAGTGGAGTATGTCTAACATAGCAGAGTTGTCAAGGGCTAGCTCCTTTCGGACTTCTTATGGCTCAATAATGGTAAAGCCATAGGCAAGTCTATAAAGACTCCATTATTAAGTCCAAAGCTCTTGAGGTGTGCACCATATCCCACATAGTGGGCTCAACAAAACCGATAATAGATGCAGTTCCACTTATCCTAATATAATTAACAACATCAACCATTTATAGGCTACTTAAAGACCTCTCTTCTTAAGCAAGAAAAGAGAAACTAAATGCTCTGATACCAATGTAATGGAATTGTCCTATTAACTTGAGATTAGCGAAAATTAATGAGAGTACTTTTGAGAAATTACTTTGTGAGCATAGTGGATGAACATAAGATAGAAACATAAACATAGAAATTATTTAACTTGGCATGAACAATACTTTTTCAAGAGAGAGAATTTAGAGAACATGACAACAGTTGAGGACCGGATTTATGTGGAGCCCGTCCCCCCTCCAATAGGCATTTGTATTATGATTTCTCCCATCAAGAGAGACTTGTTACAATATAACTTTTGTGTTCCTTGGGACCTAGGTGATGCAATGAAGATGGAAAGCTTCATGTATCACGAGCATAACATACACATTGAAGAAAGATTTAACTATCCCAAGCCTCAGTCCCAAGACCTCAAATACCTTCGAAGGTGGAGAGAGCTAGCAGGGAATGAAGGTAGGGAAGAGGAAGAAGAACCATTTCATAGGAGAAAGAATAAGTTCCTCACTTATTATCACTCTTCTTGCTAGCATGCATAATAGCATAGTAATGAAGATGGAGAAGATGGCAAGCTTAAGCATAGAAGCATGGCTCTTGGTTGGATTTGCATTCCATCGCCAAGAGTCTTGGTGTAGGCTCTTAACCTCTACTTGCTTGGAGAAGGAGAGAGAGCTCTTGCACTTTGCACTTCATAAAATGAGAGTGTATGTGAGTGTGTGTGGGAGAGTATACCCCCTAAGAAAGCCCCCTACTAGGTTTGGTCGACCCCCCCTTGTAGCTCATGCTTGAAGCTCATTGGACCCCTCCAGGACTAGCCAATCATAAGCAGGAGTCATACCAAGCAACAAGGATAGTCTTGGGACAAGTCTCCCCCTTTCCCCTTTGAGAGAGAGGACTTGATAAATTCTAAAACAATTAATTAAATCTTCTACATTATCATTGGACCCTTGGGTGGCCAACCAATAGGCTTCAAGCACACCATGAGGGCAACATGAGAGGAACTTGACAAGTGTCCCTTTTTCTTTCTTTGTACTAGAAATTCCTTGTATGAGTGTGTGTGTGTGTGTGTGTGTGTGTGTGTGCTCTCATCCCCCCTCATATGGGGCTCGCCCCCTCCTTGTAGACATTGGCATTGAATTTTGCACACCTCGAGCCACTCAACCTTGGCCCTAGTTCTCACCACAAGCTTGGCCCTTAAGCCCCTCAAGCTTGGGCTGGGTTCTCACCTCAAGTACAGCCCTAGCATCACAAGCATGACAAGCACCTCAAGCATCTCAATCATCAAGCACCTCAAGCATCTCAATCATCAAGCACCTCAAGAATCTCAATCAGTAAGCACCTCAAGCACCTTAGTCATCAAGCAAGAGAAGCACCTTAAGCTTGGGCCGGGTTCCCACCTCAAGCTCAGCCCTAGCTTACCTAAGGTCAAAGGACTTTTACACTAATTATTGGAGGTCTTCAATGAAGTTAACCCTAAGGTCTTATGCTCCATTGGTTAGCCTTGCTCTTTGATAGACCATCTCTCATTTGGGTTCCTTTACCATTGGCCCCGTGTTGAGATAGATCTATAAGCACATGTCTATTTCATAACCCTTGTTCCCCTTTCTTCTCCCACATTAAATGATCAGTTTTTAATATGAGAAAATCATTTGGGTTGGTTGGATATTAGATTTTATGACACACACATACACACACACACACACACACACACACATATATATATATGTGCACACACACACACACACACACACACACACACACACATGTATCTCCCCCCACCCCCAGCCTCTCTGTCTCTGTCTCTTTGTATGTTTTTACAACCACATCTTCTCTCCCTCTCTCTCTCTCTCTCTCTCTCTCTCTCTCTCACACACACACACACACACACACACACACACACACACACACACACATATACCTCCCCATGTGCTGGGTGGATATTATCTTTCTCGGAGCTTGTGTGTGCATACAAATATGACTTGTCATTGTGGCATAGTATCTAGCAAATTTGTGTTGCAATCGAAGAGACAATCCCAAGTCGATGCGTGGATAGGGCGAGCAATTTGGCATATCCTACAATCAATGAAGTCCAAGAGACAACATCCTAGACAAGTAGCTCCTCATGCACTTTGTGTGAATTTTGAAGTACACCACATCTGGCATACATGTGACCAAGACAATACCAAGCACGACGCCCCTGACTAACTGTCTTGTGTAGTGCCACATGCCTTCAAAATTCAAGGGTAGGTAATTGCATCTGGAGTGATACTCTCACTTTGCATCCTATGAAAACAACTTAGAGCTTCCTAGACCTGCTCCTATTGGGCATATCCCGCAATCAAAATACTCCAAGAGAAAGTATCCCAAACAGGCAGCTCCTCAAGCACTTTTTGTGCTTTTTGAAGTAAGCGACATTTGGCTACATGTTGACCAAAGCATTGCCAAGCACAATTATTTCTTCAACAGCCTCTAACTAACAATATGTTCGTGAATTCTTTTGCACATACCAGTGTCTTACATAGTGCTACATACCTTCAAGACAAAAGCATAGGTGATTTCATCTATGTTTTCTTTCAATAGCCCTTGACTAACAATATCATCATGAAGTTTTTAACCTCTATTAAGCATCCTCTAAACAACCTAGACCTTCCTAGCCCTGCTCTTTGTGGGCATATCTCCCAATCAAAACACTCCAAGAGAGGGTATCCCAGACAGGCAACTCCTCAAGCACTTTTTGTGCTTTTTGAAGTAAGCGACATCTAGCATACATGTTGACCAAGGCATTGCCAAGCACAACATTTCTTTCAATAGCCTCTAACTAACAATATATTCGTGAATTCTTTTGTCCATACCGGTGTCTTACATAGTGCTACATACCTTCAAGAGAAAAGCGTAGGTGATATCATCTATGTTTTCTTTCAATAGCCCTTTATCTATGTTTTCTTTTAATAGCCCTTGAATAACAATATCATCGTGAAATCTTTTACCCGTATCAGCATCTTGGGCCACACACCTTCAAGATGCAAGCATGCCCTTGTTTGGCATATTCTACAATCAATGAAGTCCAAGAGACAACATCTCAAATAAGTTCTCAGCTCCTTAAGCACTTTCTGCACTTTTTGAAGTACACCAAATTTGGCATACATGCCAACCAAGGCATTGCCAAGCACGAACTTTTCTTTCATCAACTCTTGACTAGAAATATCATCGTGTATTCTTTGCCCATATCGGTGTCAAGCACAGTGCCACATGCCTTCAAAATTTATGTTCAGGTAATTGCAACTAGAGAGATGTCCTCACTTTGCACCCTTTAGAAATATGAATTACTACTTAGAAATGGTATGTTTTCAAGTTAAAAATGTAGCTAGCAATACTTGGGGTAAAACTTCAGATAAGAAAGAAAAAATAAGCACCGTCATTACAAAGAAATCGATGATCTATATCTATATCTTTACATGTGTCCAAAACTGTGATATGAAGGCTAAAGTCCAAAACGAGAGAAGCTCCTCAGCACGCACGATAAAGAGGGAGAGAGAGAGAGAGAGAGACCGCGAAAGGCGTCCAGCCGTACTTGTACATATATAATGGGCGGAGGGATTCCGGCCCCCCCTCCCTACCACATGGCGATCAATCCTTGCTCCGGCCAGTGCAATCTACAATCCGGCCACAATGAGAGATTGCACCCAAGGTGCACACAAGAGAGCGAGAGAGGGAGGGAGAAACCTTTTTCATGAATTACCTAGGAATGGGTTTCGAATCATGTATGTTGTGTGTGTGTGTGTGTGTGTGTGTGTGTGTGTGTGTGTGTGTGTTAAATGCAAATGGCATGCAAGAGGCGCACGTGGCCACCCATCCCATCAACGCAATTACACAAGATAGAGATCGTCGTGTACACAATGCGCACTCCTCCCATTAACTGGGCTCTTTAGTGGTGCTTGCAAACCAACACATGCACACACGCGTCCCCCCTCTTTCCTTCTCTCTTTTTCATCTTAGCTCAATCAAGGAGCTTCCTCCTCCAGTTGCTAGAGCGATGGCCCGGATAGGGCAACGAGCTTGCTAAACCTCAAGACAAGAAGAAGAACTCAAGTTTAAAGGATTCATTTGATGAGGATCCCCCTCCTCGCTCCTCGAGACCTACCGTCACAACAAACTACTTGCCCCGGCCGCTCCTTGTGTCACCCCTCCACAGCTAATCTAGGGTGCTTCCTCTGTTGAGAGAGAGAGAGAGAGAGAGAGAGAGAGAGAGAGAGAGAGAGAGAGAAGAGAGTGAGAGAGAAAGAGAGAGAGCCAACTTATCCACCTTTGCTCTCCGATTATAGCCGTTTCAAGGACTCAAGGACTCTTTTTCTCTGTCTCCCCCTCGTTGCTGCCCTAGAAGCGATAACTTTTCAGCAATGCTTCTTTTCACGAGGTTACTACAACTCAAGTGCATTTTCATCTTTTGCGAGGTTCCCCACTCCTCCACAGCTTGGGGTCCTAGCTACATGTCCTCCCTCTCTCTCTCTCTCTCTCTCTCTCTCTCTCTCTCTCTCTCTCTCTGAGTTTGGGAAGTGAGTTGCAATATATCTACATTCTAATGGAAAAATAGCCAAGTTATAGGTGCACTCCTTGCTCCGGTCAATGCAATCTGCAGTCGGGCCACACAGATCAGAGATTGCTCACAGTGCGCGCGCGAGAGAGAGAGAGAGAGAGAGAGAGAGAGAGAGAGAGAGAGAGAGAGAGAGAAGACAGTGAAGAGAAGGACCGAGGAGATGAGGGTGGAAAGTGACCTGCAATATATCTGCATTTCTAATAATAAAAAAATGTCAAACTACAGGTGCACTCCATGGCCATCGTTGAGTCCGTGTGAAAGGGAGAGGATGTGTAATCTGCAATAGTAGTAGCCTCAATATCGTGGTCTCAACGGTGGGAGAAATGTAGATAGGTGTGGCACCTAGGCTATAGGATTAATGAATACACCATGCTCATTGGACTAACGCAACTAAGATGTAGCCCGTTTTGTGTGTGTGTGTGTGTGTGTGTGTGTGTGTGTGTGTGTGTGTGTGTGAGAGAGAGAGAGAGAGAGAGAGAGAGAGCATTCACAAAGAGGTCTATTATGAGATTAAGGTGTTGGTTTTATGTATAAGTACCCTTAAGTCCTTAAAACTTGAAAGTAGGTCTTTTGGTTTCACTGTGAAGCATGAAAATACACTTGCAGGTTCAACCTGAAAGTATCTGTCGTGCTCAAAGGCCATGGCACTCCTCCAAATGACATAACCTTAATGTATAATGTTTTGTGGCATCAATATGGGAGGTGTTTAATATCAAATGCTTCACCTAAGGCAAAGAAAATAGTCTTACATGTAAAATGTCCTCACAAATTTTATAGCACAAGTTTGCCAAAGTGTCTCATTAAGGGGGAATCGAGAAAGATCCTTTGGTTTTAGGAGAAAGGGAAAAGCGAGGGGTTTCTAAAGAAATTGATTTTTGGCTTTTTAAAAGAAGCCTTAGAGTTGAGTCATAGAGTTGACTTAGATTACGCATACTTTCAATGTTTTCAATGATGATGATTGAGATTTACATTAAATGTTATTTGAATTTTGAAATAATAAATAGATCTTTCTATTTCACTTTCATTTCATATCCTGACATCTCTTGATTTTTTTTGCATTCTATTGTTTTAAAATGTTAAAGTGAAACTTCACTTGTGTAATAATTCTAGTAAATCTTGTGGATATATACACACACTTGTGTGTGTTATATTAATGAATTTTTTTATTTCACATTTCATTTCACAACCTCACATGGCTTGACTTTTCTCACATTCTATAAACATTCTATAACTTAATTCTAGTCAATATTTAAGAAAGTCTCTTTTATTAAACGATCGTCGCTGAGTTTCCTCCCCACAAAGAAGCGCACGAATACTAGTATAAATTTAAAATTTGCAAAATTTTTGAACTATTTTCTCACATATTTTACTAGTTTGTCTTCCCTTTACCATGGTTTGCAACCAGCTAGTCTCCATTTTCAACCTGCTCAAGGTTAAGCTGAGGCAAGTCTTTTTTGAACACTGATTCTATTTAAACTAAACCTAATGATTTTATCACGTTCTAATTGTTTTAAAAAGCCACCATGATTCTTTCATTTGTTTTTGGGTTACAACCTTCTTTATGTCTGTCAAAGGGAAAAATCGGTAGATGCCGCGTGGAGGAGAGAGAGAGAGAGGGTGATTGTATTTCCATGCGTCAAAAGGTACCACAGGAGAGAGATTTTTCCCTTTTGCATACGCATACTGCAGAGTAGAGTTGCGTCACTTGAGTAGAGTAGAGCTGCGCCACTTGAGCAGAGTAGGAAAGGAGTCTCTCTCTGTGTCCACGTTTTCTCACTGTAGGGGAGAGATGGTGTGTGCATTAGGAATGGCAAGAGACACAGGAAGATAGTAGGCGGTCTCTCTCTCTCTCTCTCTCTCTCTCTCTCTCTCTCTCTCTCTCTTTGTGTGTGTGTGTGTGTGTGCGCCTTGCAGGTGTGCACACATCAATGGAGATGTTGTGTGTGTGTGTGTGTGTGTGTGTGTGTGTGTCCACGCTACAAGAGTGGAGCCGAGAGTAAGTGGAAACCATTGCTCCGCACGGGTGCAAAGCCAGGCTTTGAGGCTTCATGACGAATCTGGAGGTGCTAATGCAGACCTGAAGGAGTTGTGGTTGATGACATGGGCAACATGGAATCAGTGACGTTTCCAGTGAAGAAGCAGTAGGCTGGTGCGCAGGGGGGGGGGGGGGGGGGGGGGGGGGGATCGGCCCATGTGTCTGCTCACACGAGACGGGCGATGGAAGACAAGAAGACGGCAAGGGGGAACGGGGATGTGGAGGAAATGGTAAAGGATGTGCCAACTAGACTTTTCCTTTAGGGAAGGAGGGGACAGGGAGGAAATCAATAAAGATTCCATCTAATAAACTTGGACCGACTAGGTAGTGCCAAAAGAGTTTGGGTCACCATGCCAAGTCCCCAAATCCATGAGTGAGGGCACAAAAATTGGAGGCAAAGAAATTAGTCGTACATGTAAAATGTCTCCGCTGTTGGGCTCCGGTTGATTCGAAGCTCCCTGGTTGACGGTGGGACAGTGAACACCTGATCTTGGCTAGCCATGGCACGGGCCGCGGGGACGCGCGATGGACCCGGATTGGGGACGACGGACAATGGGACATAGTCCTGACCTATGTTTTCTCCTCACCACACCGTCTAGGTACTACGGACGCGTATGGGGGTTTGAGAGCGCCCGGTAATGGGAGTGTCCCCCTCCACTTCATCACGTGGAGGTAATCGGGGGAGTCCGCCATGCACGGGGACTCCATGACCCAGTTTCGGGGCCGTCGGCTCGTAGTCGGCGGGTCTCTTCGGCGAGCGTCGGCAAGGAGCATCATGCGGAGAGGTGATCCGTTTTGGACGTTCAAGTACTCCACGCGGAGATCTTGACTTCCTCTACAAGCTCATCAATGCACATTCATGAACGCGTGCCCGAGGCGCTCCTCGTTCGCAGACGAAGGCTGCGGCAGATTCGTAGTCGGTTTATTTCCGCGAGCATCGGCTTGGTGCTACGCGCGGACGGTATGTCCGATTTGGACGTTTAGGTACTCCACGCGGAGACCTCGGCTTCCTCTTTGAGATCAGCCATGCACACTCATGAACGCGCGCCCATGGCGCTCCTCCTCTTAACTGACGGGCTGCTGTGGCAGGTTCAGCCCCCAACCCGAGGCGGTCTCGGGCCCATTTCAGCAATTTTACAAGATAGCCCAAAGTGGCCTGAGAGAGTTCCAGAGGGACCTCTTAGATACGCTCTCAAGGCCCGAATAGCCTCGTTCGCTCAATATGAACATAAAGATGCTTCCGCACTCAACTAAACTTCAACTCCGTGCGGTGCCACCAAAGGCTCCTCAAGCAAGACGTGATCTCGGGCCGTTTTCTGGACGAGCCAGCCAGAGCCTCAAAGCAGCGAAGTGAACTTCAAAAGCAGGACAAGTGCCTACCGAATATCAGGCTACTATGAGAGCCCCAACAACACACAAAGACAGGATCTTCACAAGCAGGACATGTGCCGGCAGACCATCAGGCTAGGTAAGAGCCAGTTAGCATCAACAAATCCGGGGACCCGATTTCGACTTGGGTGGACCGTGCACCAACCAACACAGCGAAGCCGGGTACCCGCAGTGGGTAGACCGAGCACCAACCAGACCAGCGAAGCCGGGTACCCACAGTGGGAAAACCGAGCACCAACCAACATAGCGAAGCCGGGTACCCGCAGTGGGCAGACCGAGCACAACCAAACCCTTGAAGCCGGATGACCCAGAAGTGGTGGACCGAGCACCACAGCGAAGCTGGAGGCCTGCAATCGAGCGGGCCATGCATCTTTTTCCTTAGCACACAGATTCGGGGATAGCCCCCCACAAAGACGGCTCAACGCAAGAGCCACATGAGAAAGGCCCCCTCTCAAGAAGGCCAGTGACGGTCTACGAGATAGCACTGCTCATATACGCAAGCCAACATCAGCCTAATCAGAGTGGGCACATCTTCAGCAGAAGAAGGCAATCAAGGCTATGTCCACCCCGACGGTGACATAGACCCTCAAGCAAAGACACCTACATCCGGCTCAAACAGGAGCCTCAACAGGTAAACATGCAGTCAAGCCCAACATTCGGCTCAAGACGGAGCCTCAAGGGCACACAAGAAAAGGAACGTGGTGCGACCACATCGGGCTCAAGAGGAAGAGCCCCACCATTAACCCTCTTTCTTCCAACCGAGCTTCAACCCTTTATCAACATCGCAGCGGATCTAAACAAAGGGAAAACACGAAGACCCAAGATGAGTGATTCTCAAGTTTGTTTTCGTCGGCCAACGAAGGCAGGTTTGTTAAGAACAAGTCGATGTTCTTCCAGATCTAAACAGATATATGTGAGCACTCAGGCTCAATCCACCGACAAGCTTCAAGCAGATAACAAGGAACAGAAGCGGATCGGCCAATCTTCTTCTCGACGAGTTACCTACTTCAAGTCTTGCCCTCAAGTTCGCAAGACTCGCATCCAAACTTTCAGGTTCAATCGAGTCCTGAAGTATGCCAAAGCTTCAAGGTATCAATGGGATTGTCCCTCCGGCAGTCTCAGGAAAACCTTGGTTTGTATGCCAAGGAAGTTATCAGCTAGGCTTCATCTTTTTGGTCAAGGGACGGACTGATGCTCAATAAGCCTAAAAGGTACCTTCTGCAATGTACCTTACTTCAACGAGCAGGTAAGCTCATATCAGGACATCCAGGTCTACAATGAGCACTCAGTAAGTGCTTCAAGAAGGAAAATCCAAAGGCCAAATCTTCAGGAGGACCGCCGGCCTCGGCAATCAAGCCTAAGGATTCAACTCGACAGAGTACCTTACTCTCCATGGAACGCGAAGCGAGCAAATCCTTTCTGGTGCTTGGGTGTTGCACCATGTAATCAACTCAGCTTAACACGAAGTGGACCTTCGTCGCCATCTAGGAAGGAATCAGCACGAAGTCAAACAAATCAGCTTCCAAGAAGCAGTGGGGATCAATGCGACTTGGTTCTCACACTAAAAGACGAGAGCTGCATCATCACTGCAGCTACTACAGGTAAAATATCCGGAACAGACAGGTTCCTTGGCATGGATCATCACAGCTAATTGATCTATGCCCCTCAATGTACATACATCTATCATTCAAGCCCCATCAAAAGTGCCAAGCGGACTTTGTACCCACAGCTTTTTCTGCATTCAGCAAGCACGGCTGTTTGAGATAGACACTGGCTCATCGGTAAGACCTCTCATGCAGCCCATTTTGGATTTCGTAGACGCACGTAGCTCTACACCCTCCAAAGCGCTAACCAGGGAAGTTCCAGCCCTAACAGTGCTACTCTCGGGACGAGAGTTCTCTAAGGGGGGGGTGTATGTTGGGCTCCGGTTGATTCGGAGCTCCCGGGGTGATGGTGGGACGGTGACCACCAGATCTCGGCTAGCCATGGCACTGGCCGCGGGGACGCGCGATGGACCCAGATTGGGGATGACGGACGATGGGACATAGTCCTGACCTATGTTTTCTCCTCACCACACCGTCTAGGTACTACGGACGCGTATGGGGGTTTGAGAGAGTCCGGTAACGGGAGTGTCCCCCTCCACTTCATCACGTGGAGGTAATCGGGGGAGTCCGCCACGCACGGGGACTCCATGACCCAATTTTGGGGCCGTCGGCTCGTAGTCGGCGGGTCTCTTCGGCGAGCGTCGGCAAGGCGCCTCATGCGGACAGGTGATCCGTTTTGGACGTTCAAGTACTCAACGCGGAGGTCTTGACTTCCTCTACAAGCTCATCAATCAACATTCACGAACGCGCGCCCGAGGCGCTCCTCGTTCGCAGACGAAGGCTGCGGCAGATTCGTAGTCGATTTATTTCAGCGAGCGTCGGCTTGGCGCTACGCGCGGATGGTATGTCCGATTTGGACGTTTAGGTACTCCACGCGGAGACCTCGGCTTCCTCTTCGAGATCAGCCATGCACACTCATGAACGCGCGCCCGTGGTGCTCCTCGTTCTCAACCGACGGGCTGCTGGCAGGTTCAGCCCAGCCCGACACGAGGCGGTCCGGGACCCATTTCGGCAATTTTACAAGATAGCCCAAAGTGGCCTGAGAGAGTTCCAGAGGGACCTCTTAGATGCGCGCTCAAGGCCCGAATAGCTTCGTTCACTCAACATGAACATAAAGACGCTTCCGCACTCAACTAAACTTCAACTCCGCGCGGTGCCACCAAAGGCTCCCGCGCGCGTCAAGCAAGACGTGATCTCGGGCCGTTTTCTGGACGAGCCCATCAACGAGCCACCAAAGGGACTCAAGTCAGTGGATGCGAGCCTCCCAGCATGTGAGCTCTTAAGTTGCGGGCCCTTGGCCTCTTGGTGAAGGTGTTCATCTTGAGTGTCCCGGGAGTCCCCGTAACATCCGCAAATTATATAACACCAATAGGAGTTTGGGTCACCAATGCCAAGTCCCCAAATCCATTAGTGACGGCGCAAAATTGGCTTTAGAATTCAAGATGCAATGGATCCAAGACATTCACTTCGTAATATAGCCAACTATAATATCTTGCTTCAATTCACTGCCACACTGCCTATTAAATAATTTGGAATGTAACTCTATTATCTTAAATAATTCAAGTGGATTTTCTCCTTCTTCCTCTCCCTTTAACCGGCTGTTTTGATTTTTCAACCGGCTCGAGGCTAAGCTGAGGCACACTTTTCCTGAATAGTGGTGCCACGCCAACAAAGGTCGAGGAGACTTTTGCATGGAGTGGTAGGTCAGCATGCACTCCTAATACTCTCTCTCTCTCTCTCTCTCTCACACACACACACACACACACACACACAAACATAAACATACACACATTTGGCAAGACAATGGAAATGCCTTGAAATTTTGAGAAACGGCATCTTGCATGTCATACTTCCTTAGTTTGAGGTTTGAGATTTTGATGTTGTAGGAAAAGGTTTACTCCATCTTTGTGGTGACGACTATTATAGACAAGCGTTTCTTAGAGTTTTTTGGATATACGAGGAAGGATAAATTTGCAAGAGTAGCTCAAGTACGTACTAGCCCCTAACTCTGTATTTGGAGGTTTTTATTTCATGCCCCCACTATCTATTCTACTCTATAACGGAAAACCTTTTTCCGGCCTACCACGTGACATCGAAAGGAGGGCCTTAGGAGGCTCAGAGCAAGGCGGGGGGAGCTGCCAGCTTCCGGCTCATGCTTCCACGCAGAGAGGGTAGTGGAGCTTGCAGTTGTGCTCAATGCACACGCCACACAACAATGGGGGGAGAGAGAGAGAGAGAGAGAGAGAACTGTTGCGAGTAGGAGAGGGCGTTGGAGTCTGAGTCTGGACAGTCGAGAGAGAAAGAGAGAGTTAACGTTAGCTTTGTGCCAAAGCATGATGGACAATCGTGTCACGTGTGTGGGTCTGTGCCTTGAGTGTTTTACTCTTTTTAAATCGCCATTGCAAGGAGAAGTTTTGATCAATAGAGACAGACTATGTTTTTGGCACTTTAGTAGATAGAGAGCAAAGAGAGAGACGAGTCACGATCGCGAGCGAGAGAGAGAGAGAGAGAGAGAGAGAGAGAGAGAGAGAGAGAGATATCAGCACGCATTTTGGTTGTAGAGAAATTTGGGAAAAATTACCAAAATACCCCTCAAATATCACAAATTCCCAAAAATACCCCCAAAATTTTGTCATAAATTCCCAAAATGCCCTTCAAAATTCCCAAAATACCCTTGGTTGTGAAATTAAATTTGTCCAAAGATTAAAAATATTGTAGCTTTTTATAGGAAGACTCATTGCTTATGAATATAAGATGCTAAATCCAGAATTATGTAGGCTTTGGAGATGAATTGCTTCATTATCTTTAGCCTTTTTTTGCGAGGTAATTTGTGACAAATTACATGCTAAGACAATCTCAATTGTCAAAAAGGAATAAAGATCGAAAATCTTGAACAATCCAACCAAAATAGATAGAAGGGTATTTTGGGAATTTTTGAAATTTGAAGGGTATTTTAGGAATTTCCACAAAATAGACGGATATTTTGGGTAATTTTCCCAAAAAATTGTTATTATCTGCCACTTAGCTAAAGAAGAAGTTGGAAGAAATAGACCAATGCTACATAGACAAACACATATGGGCGGTTGTTCAATTATGTTTATATACATTTAATCACAAGGATTGCTCCACCATTCTTAGTACAATGTAAGCAGAAGAAGAACAAAGGAAACTATTTTGTAGTTGGTCTTGCATCTAGGCATTGTCCGTGGTTGAAAAACCAAATCAGTCGGTTGAAGGGATGGGGAGAAGGAGAAATCTGCTTAGAAAACTTAAGAAAATAGAGTTAAATTGCAAAAAATACTGATTATTTTAAAAAAACTCCTCTTTGGATCTACCCTAAAGGGAATTTTGTATGTTTATTTTACTCCAGAAGGGAAAGCCTTCTTTTTGGCTTGCCACGTGATATCAAAAGGAGGCTCAGAGCAAGGTGAGGGGAGCTACGAGCTTCCGGCTCATGCTTCCACACGGAGAGGATAGTGGGAGCTTGCAGTTGTGCTCAGTGCACACACCACACAACAGTGGGGGGGAGGGAAAGAGAGTGAGAGAGAGCTCGAATTGTTGCAATAGAGAGAGAGTAAGAGAGGGCGTTGGAGTCAGAGTCTGGACAGTCAAGAGACAAATAGAGAGTTGACGTTAGCTTAAGGAGCATGCTTTTTGGGATGTCATCTCTTGGAATGCATTGATTGCCAGATATGCCCAACTTGGGAAGAGCCAAAAAGCTTTGGGCTATTTTCAACAAATGCAAAGTGAGGGTGTCTCTCTAGATGCATTCACATACACTTGCAACTTGAAGGAAAGGGTCAGCTGAGGTCAGGAAGTGGATGAGCTATTTCTAGCAGATGGAGAGAGAGTGCATCTCTCCAAATGCAATCCGTACACTTGCACCTTGAAGGCATGTGGCAAGTTATCAATATAAGATGCTAAATCCAGAATTTGAGTTGATTATGTAGGCTTTGGAGATGAATTGCTTCATTATCTTTAGCCTTTTTTTTGTGAGGTAATTTGTGACAAATTACTTGCTAAGACGTAAAAACGAATCTCAATTGTCAAAAAGGAATAAAGATTGAAAAATCTTGAACAATCCAACCAAAATAGATACAAGGGATTCGGGAATTTTGGAAATTTGAGGGGTATTTTGGGAAATTCCACAAAATAGACGGATATTTTGGTAATTTTCCCAAAAATTGTTATTATCTTCCACTTAGCTAAAGAAGAAGTTGGAAGAAACAATAAATAGAGCAATGCTACATAGACAAACACATATGGGCAGTTGTTCAATTATGTATATATACATTTAATCACAAGGATTGCTCCACCATTCTCAGTACAATGTAAGCAGAAGAAGAACAAGTTGGTCTTGCATCTAGGCATTGTCCGGGAAAAGTGTATCTGAACTTAGCCTTAAGCCGGTTGAAAAACCAAATCAGGGAGGGGAAGAAGGAGAAATCCGCTTAGACAACTTAAGAAAGTAGAGTTAAATTGTAAAAAATACCGATAATTTTTTAAAAAAATCCTCTTTGGATCTACTCTAAAGGGAATTTTGTATTTTTATTCTACTCCAAAAGGGAAAGCCTTTTTTTGGCTTGCCACGTGATATCGAAAGGAGGATCAGAGCAAGGTCAGGGGAGATGCGAGCTTCCGACTCATGCTTCCACGCGGAGAGGATAGTGGGATCTTGCAACTGTGTTCAGTGCACACACCACACAACAATGGGGGGGAGGAAAAGAGAGAGAGAGAGAGAGAGAGAGAGAGAGAGAGAGAGAGAGAGAGAGAGAGAGAGAGAGAGAGAGAGAGAGAGAGAACTATTGCAATATAGAGTGAGTAAGAGAGGGCGTTGGAGTAAGAGCTTGGACAGTCGAGAGACAAATAGAGAGTTGACATTAGCATAAGGAGCATGCTTTTTGGGATGTCGTCTCTTAGAATGCATTGATTGTGAGATATGCCCAACTTGGGAAGGGCCAAAAAGCTTTGGCTATTTTTAACAAATGCAAAATGAGGGTGTCTCTCTAGATGTAGTCACATACACTTGCAAATTGAAGGAAAGGGTCAGCTGAGGTTAGGAAGTGGATGAGCTGTTTCCAGCAGATGGCGAGAGAGTGCATCTCCCAAAATGCAATCCGTACACTTGCACCTTGAAGGCATGTGGCATTACACAAGATATTGATATGGGAAAACATCGTGCTTGGCGCTGCCTTGTTTGAATATGTATGTCAAGTGAGGTGGAGTCCTCAACGAGCTTCCTATCCGCAATGTTGCCTCATGGAATGCATTGTTTGCAGGATATGTCCAACAACGTTAGGGTCATGACACACTAGTCTATTTTCAACGGATGTAGAGAGATGCCAGCTCTCCAAATGCAATCACCTACACTTGCACCTTGAAGGCATGTGGCATTACACAAGATGTTGATATAGGTAAAAGAATTCCCGATAATATTGCTAGTCAGGGGTTGTTGAAAGAAATTGTCGTGATTGGCACTACCTTGGTCAACATGTATGCCAAATGTGGTGCACTTCATAAAGCACGTTAGTTAGTATGTATTTCAAGTGCAGTCATTGGCAAGCCTCATGGAGTGTATTATTGCAGGATATGTCCAATGGCATCAGGGTTAGGAAGCTTTGGGTTGTTTTGAGCAGATGCAGAGAGCGGGCATCTCTTCAAATGCAATCACGTACCCTTGCACCTTAAAGGCATGTGGCATTACACAAGATTCTGATATGGGCAAAAAATTCACGATGATATTGTTATTTAGGGGTTGTTGAAACAAACATTGTGCTTGGCACTGCCTTGGTCAACATGTATGTCAACAAACATGGCAATGATTATATAAAAGTTATGTTAACATGGGCTATGTTAACATGGTTAAATAGATTCATGACGAGATCATTATGGGGGTTCTTGGGGTTCTATGGGTGTGCATGACTGAGCTTGAGAAAAAGTATAGGATTGGCCATTCAAAACCATTAGTAAGAGAGAGCGAGACCCGTCGTAGGCAGGTTGCGTGAGCTCGTTTATGTAATGCCAAACTAAAAGTCGCCACTCTATTGCTAGCAATCTTTGCTTAAAGGTCTCCATAATTTATCTGTGGCTCTAGCTTTCCACTTAATAATAACCCATGAAATAACGATTTGCATGATAATGTAAAAGGGTGATTTTATAAAGGTTGATCTATCTATACTATTATAAATGAGGGAGGGATTCCGGCCCCTCCCTCAAACACACATCACACCTCCTTGCTCCGGCATCTTCAAGCCAGTGTGTCGTGCGCATCGATAAGAGGGGAGAGAGAGAGAGAGAGGTGTCGTTGCCAGATCCGCTTCTATAACGGCAACTTGTGTGTCCATTCCACGTGTCTTTCTCTGTGAGTCAAAGGGTAAATTTCAAAGAAGAATGAGCCGCCATCTTTAGAGCCGAGTCTAGCATGCATGTTGTCCCCCCCCCTCCCCCGCCCACGCCCCCCCCTTTTAATGCTTGGAGCCCAAGAATTTCAAAGCTATGAATCCACTAGATTCCAGCTCCTTTTAATGCTTCAATAAGTTCCCTCCCCATCCGTATCATCACGTCAACCTGAGAGAGAGAGAGAGAGAGAGAGAGAGAGAGAGAGAGAGAGAGAGCTCCATCCCCACGACGTGTGTGTGTGTGTGTGTGTGTGTGTGTGTGTGTGTGTGTGTGTGTGTGTGTGTGTGTGTGTGTGTGTGTGTGTGTGTGTGTGTGTGTGTGTGTGTGTGTGTGTGTGTGTGTGAGAGAGAGAGAGAGAGAGAGAGAGATAAAAAGAGAGATAAAAAATTTTGTTTAAAAAATATTGAGAAAGAGAGAGAAATGAAATGATATATTAACATCTTGAAGAGGTCTCTGTCACCTATGAGACCAAACCGTTACAAACTGGTAAATCTCATACCATGAATGGGCATTAAAAAAAGAGATGCTAAACTAAATCTAGGGTTGCTACTTTACTGGAACTATGTGGGGTGTGTGTCATCAATGATACAAATGGATGTCCGGTACAATATAAACGAGAGAGAGAATATAAAAAACCAAAGAGAGACCAAACCGTTACAACTTGGTGAATTTGATACTATGTCTAGAACTGTGTGGGGTATGTGTGATCAATAATAGAATGGATGCCCAGTACAATATGAGAGAGACAGAGAGAGAGAATTAAAATAGAAAGATTAAAAATATTTAAAAAATAGTGCGAGAAAGATATAAAATGGTATATTAACATCTTCAAGAGGTCGAAGTCACCTATGAGACCAAACCGGCAACAAAGTGGTAAATCTGATACCATGTCTGGGTATTTAAAAAACAGAGATACTAAAATGAATTTAGGGTTGCTACTAACTGAAACTGTGTGGGGTGTGTGTCATCATTGATATAATGGGTGTCCTGTACAATATAAATGAGAGAGAGAGAGAGAATATAAAAAAACCAAAGAGACTCCAAACCATTACAACTTGGTGAATCTGATAATATGTCTAGAACTATGTGGGGAATGTGTGATCACTGATACAATGGGTGCCCAATGCAATATGATAGAGAGAGAGAGAGAGAGAGAGAGAGAGAGAGAAATAAAATTTTATATTAAAGTCTACAAAAGGCCAAAATAACTTATGGGACCAAAAGGATACATCCATGATGGACCACATAGGGTAAAAAAGAGAGAGAGAGAGAGAGAGAGAGAGAGAGAGAGAGAGAGAGAGAGAGAGAGAGAGAGAGAGAGTACGCAAAAGCACATAACAAAAAAGGTTTAATGTAGCAAAAGTGAAACCAAAAGAATTTGTATGAAATCTTTGCAAGCATAAGTGAAAAACTACTATTTTATTATATAGATTTGTTACAAATGCACGATAACAAAAAGGAAAACTACACATTACCCTTCTCTCTCTCTCTCTCTCTCTCTCTCTCTCTCTCTCTCTCTCTCTCTCTCTCTCCCGCCAAACATAGAGTATAATAAATGGGAATTTGAACATATGTAAACAAGTATTAGTAGGTTAATGGTGTTAGTGTCCACTTTGTGTGTAGTTGTTTTGATAAAAATAAATAACACACCAATGAACAAGAAGTTCAAAACGACGACTGGCTAAAGATGTCTAGGCAAAGATAAGTACAGAAACAACTCAGTCTTTGATTCATAAATGTACAACATAATAAGAATGAAGTATCATTCCAAATGAATTTGTACAAAGGTATCAGAACTATCACAATTGAATCATCAAGTTGGACTGAATCAAGCTAAACCTCTTTAAGCCAAGATAGAATTCTCACCTCCATCCATATAGTCAAGACAACAGATATGTTAGACTTGGCTACGTATGGCAGGCTTCAAAGAACCTATCAGTTGTTATCCATGTCAAACTCAAAAAAATTAGACTAGCTATTGTCCTATACCAAGTAATCCTACCAGAATTGCTTCATATGTTAAAAAGTTCTTCTTTAAAATAACCTTTTACTATGAAAGGAAGTCAAAAACTCCATATCATCTTATGTAATTTCCTTAGTTTAAGCACTGTATGAAAAATACCCAAGTTTAGGTTAGCCAACAAAAACCTTAGTTAAACGAGTAATCTTTTGCAATAGATCGGCTTACCTATCAGCACCTATTTAAGTATCATAAAGAGATCGGTATCAAAACAGCAGCTAGATTGAACTGCCCAAGAAGTATCAGCCAAAGTCAAAAAAATGGAGCTCATTCTCAATGGTTAAAAATGCTTTCAAGTCATCCCTTAATCAGTGCCACAATGAACCATCAATAAGGTATAACAACAAAAGTTTTTAGATAGATTTTTATTCAAGCTTTAGTGAGCAGGCCCAAAGTATCTTTATCCAGATTTAAGCCATAGTTGACTAGAAAGATTCCAACCAGATGTAGTGATAAAAGGACCAATATTAAAACAACAATCTAAGTATCAAGCTGACGGTACAAAATTTGGCTACAACCAGTTATACTCAAACCAGACCAGATCAGTATTCACTAGCTGTAGTGGAATATGTATGTAAAAAACCAGATCTAAGCCAGACATCCAAGCAATAGGTGAAGGTCAGATTTGTAAGTCAAAACAGTCTCCTCCATATCATAATACCATTAAAAACTTAAATATTTAAAGCACCAGATCATTATTCACAAGTAGAGAGCAGGATTAGAAGATCAAATGTAGTGAAAAAAGGACCATTATTAAGCTGACAATCTAAGTATCAAGTTGAAGGTACAAAATCTTGCTACAACCAGTTATACTCAAATCAGACCAGATCAGTATTCACTAGCTGTAGTGAAATATATATGTAAAAGACCGGATCTAAGCCAGACACCAAAGCAATAGGTGAAGGTTCAGATTTGTAAGTTAAAACACTCACCCCCAAATCATAATACCATAACAAAATTAGGTATTTAAAGCACCAGATCATTATCCATAAGTAGAGAGCAGGATTAAAAGTCTAGCAAAATGAGATGTAGCCCTTTAAGATACATAGCAAATACTAGGACTTGTACACCCATCAGCATCATTCCAAGTATTGTAAAGAGTTTCTCGTGGTATCCAAGTAAGGCTAGAGTATCAGCCCAGAGCTGAAACTGAAATATCATCCCAAAACCAAAAACTGAAATATCATCCTTAAGTAACATCCCTAGTCCAACAATGCAAAAAAAAAATATCTAATCCATTTAGTTTAGTCAAGCCCAGTAAAATGGGAAGGTAAAAGCTAATTGTGCCTAGGTCAGTAGTCCAGGAAGAAGAACAAAATTCAACCAGAAACCTCCTTTATGAAGCAAGTTGTGGGTAATATATGAAGCCAACAAGCTTGTAGTGATATATGAAGCAAGCGAGTGGGTATAAAGCCAAACCAGTTGACATACTTTAGAAATCCCAAAAAAAAAACCAATGTTAAATCAATAAAGTGAGCTATGTAAGCAAAACCAACTCATACAATTTGACCATCCTCTGAGCTATTCTAGCACAATCATAATCAATAAGTAACCATTCAATATGATGATAGTATGAGAAGTAATCTATCAAATCAAAACAAGCTAGGGCAAAACAAACATAACTATCAGTCAAGTGTTGCATTACACCAACTATCTTGAGTTTTATTTAAAAAACTTTAGCTAGCTAACTGAAGTATATCACCCATGACAAAAAACCAAAAGCCCTTATGAGAAGGACATGTGTGTTTAGGCAGCATGGTAGAGCTTTTTAAAAAAAACTTCCAGCTAAATATCCAGTTAGTAAGCATGTTCAGTTTCAAGGTAAAAAAAGCAGTTAAAGTCCCCCAACAAAGCAAGGGATTACCTAAGTATTGAGATTTTAAGTACATAGTTAAATAACTTGTGAGCAAAATTAATCACTCAATTTTCTCTATAAAGCCAAGAGAGCCCAAGTCTAAGTGAAGGGAAGCGCCCCTCACCTTAATATAGGAGTCAAAGAAGCATGACAATTATCGTCACAACAAGCCAGGTAAGGCCACCCCCTGCAATCCATTCATGGAGTGTAATCTTCATCGGGATCGTGCCCAAGCCCTAGGGAGGAGGAGGTTTAATAAAAAAGGTAGAGCAACAGGCATCGTCGGGCCGGCAATCAACATCAGAACGGGGATCAGTGGTGACAGGAAGAGAAAATGGGAAGGTAACCCATCACATGATTCCAATAGGTTAAAAACCTATGGGACTACTCCCACCAAGCCTTTTTGTGGTTAATACTTATGGGTTAAAGATTTTATAAGGGATTGCTCCTACTGAGCTCATAATCAAAAGATTAGTCCATGCTAACCATAATAGTAGTGTAAGTAATATTCGGAATCAAGGTCCTAAAACCCACCTTATGAGGTAGTTTACAAGTGTGGCAACATTTAAAAAACCTTGCATTGGTTTATGCCAGGTGGAGCTTATAAGAGGCATTTATACGACCATGCTCACCTAGTCAGCATAGTGAACCAACAACAAGGATTTTTGTTTAGTAATTAATCTTACTGTGGAGAGCCTTATGCTATGAATAGGCTGCTTGTAATTATGCAGTAAAAGGATTAGTCAATGCCAGAACTATGTTGGGTACAGCATGAGCTGTATACATAGTGTGGGTAGCACTAATACTGAGTTAGTGTAACTAAAACTAGCCATCATAGTCAGATGCAGTGACCAAGTGTGTGTGTGTGTGTACCCGCCCTAACCCAGACGCCATACACAATGGGTTTCGGCAATAGGCCCATTGTGTATGGGCGTACTGCCTCATCATACAATGAGTTAAACAAAAGTCTTTAGCATAGAAGTGCCAAGTTGGAGTGTCCCTGAAAAGGGTAGAAATGTTTGTACTAATACAATATAAGATATCATCTTCAAGGAAGACAGTTTGAAAAAGTATGGTTGTCATTGAGTAGTCAATGGATGATATAGGCCAAGCTTTTCCAATTGTTCCCAAAAGTCATAATCTCTGCAATAATTAGCATGTTCCTGTAATTGTCAAAATAAAATTTTCTTAATCATAGGTGAGTAGAATTGGATTAACCTGCTACTTAAAATCGACTGAGCCAAAAGACTACAATAGTCGTGAGTAGGAATCCAGTCTATAGTCAAGGAGAGACCACCTAACACCTGTCAAACAGTCAAGGAATTTAAAGACAATGGGTCACTCAAAGCCTACAGAGACAAAAAATCCAAAGCGTGGTGTTTAGGGGTGTGTGTAGCTATTTTGATTGAAATAAATAACACACCAATGAACAAGAAGTTCAAAAAGACGACTGGCTAAAGATGTCTAGGCAAAGATAAAGTACAGAAACAATTCAGTCTTTGATTCATAACTGTACAACATAATAAGAATGAAGTATCATTCCAAATGAATTTGTACAAAGGTATTAGAACTATCCCAATTGAATCATCAAGTGTTTTTAAAGTCGGACTGCTAAACAAGCTAAACCTCTTTAAGCCAAGATAGAATCCTCACCTGCATCCATATAGTCAAGACAACAGATATGTTAGACTTGGCTACGTATGGTAGGCTTCAAAGAACCTATCAATTGTTATCCATGTCAAACTCAAAAAAAAATTAGACTAGCTATTGTTCTATACAAAGTAATCCTACCGGAATTGCTTCATATGTTAAAAGGTTCTCCTTAGTAAAATAACCTTTTATTGTGAGAGGAAATCGACAACTCCTTATCATCTTATGTAATTTTACTAGTTTAAGCATTGTATGAAAAAAACCCAGGTTTAGGTCAGCCAGCAAAACCTTAGTTAAACGAGTAATCTTTTGCAATACTCTTGCTTACCTATCAGCATCTATTTAAGTATCATAAAGAGATTGGTATCAAAACAGCAGCTAGATTGAATTGCCCCAGAAGTATCAGCTAGAGTCAAAAAAATGGAGCTCATTCTCAATGGTTAAAAATGCTTTCAAGTCATCCCTTAATCAGTGCCACAATGAACCATCAATAAGGTATAACAACAAAAGCTTTTAGATAGATTTTTATTCAAGCTTTAGTGAGCAATCCCAAAGTATCTTTATCTAGATTTAAGCCATAATTGGCCAGAAAGATTCCAACCAGATGTAGTGATAAAAGGACCAGTATTAAGCTGACAATCTAAGTATCAAGCTGAAGGTACAAAATCTGGCTACAACCAGTTATACTCAAACCAGACAAGATCCATATTCACTAGCTGTAGTAGAATATGTATGTAAAAAGCCAGATCTAAGTCAGACATCCAAGCAATAGGTGAATGTCAGATTCGTAAGTCAAAACAGTCTCCCCCAAATCATAATACCATAACAAACTTAGGTATTTAAAGCACCAGATCATTATCCATAAGTAGAGAGCAGGATTAGAAGACCAAATGTAGTGAAAAAAGGACCATTATTAAGTCGACAATCTATGTATCAAGCTGAAGGTACAAAATCTGGCTACAACCAGTTATACTCAAACCAGACCAGATCAGTATTCACTAGCTGTAGTGGAATATGTATGTAAAAACCCAGATCTAAGCCAGACATCCAAGCAATAGGTGAAGGTCAGATTTGTAAGTTAAAACAGTCACCCCCAAATCATAATACCATAACAAACTTAGGTATTTAAAGCACCAGATTATTATCCATAAGTAGAGCAGGATTAAAAGTCCAACAAAATGAGCTGTAGACCTTTAAGATACAGAGAAAATACTAGGACATGTACACGCATCGGCATCACTCCAAGTCTTATAAATATTTTCTCGTGGTATCCAAGTAAGGCTGCAGTATCAGCCTAGAGCTAAAACTGAAATATCATCCCAAAACCAAAAACTGAAATATCATCCTTAAGTAACATCCCTAGTCCAACAATGTAAAAAAAAATTATCTGATCCATTTAGTTTAGTCAACCACAGTAAAATGGGAAGGTAAAAGCCAACTCTGCCTAGGTCAGTAGTCGAGGGAGAAGAACAAAATTCAACCAGAAACCTCCTTTATGAAGCAAGTTGTGGATAATCTATGAAGCCAACAGGCTTGTAGTGATATATGAAGCAAGCGAGTGGGTATAAAGCCAAACCAACTTACATACTTTAGAAATCCCAGAAAAAAACCAATGTTAAATCAATAAAGTGAGCCATTCTGATCAGTTATGTAAGCAAAACCAACTCATTCAATTTGACCATCCTCCGAATTATTCTAGCACAATCATAACCAATTAGTAACCATTCAATATTATGATAGTATGAGAAGTAATCTATCAAAGCAAAACAAGCTAGGACAAAACAAACATCACCGTCAGTCAAGTGCTGCATTACACCAGCTATCTTGAGTTTTATTTAAAAAAACTTTAGCCAGCTAACTGAAGTATATCACCCATGACAAAAAACCAGAAGCCCTTATGAGAAGGACATGTGTGTTTAGGCAGCATGGTAGAGCTTTTTTTAAAAAAAATTCCAGCTAAATATCTAGTTAATAAGCATGTTCAGTTTCAAGGTTAAAAAAAACCAGTTAAAGTCCCCTGTAGAGCAAGGGATTACCTAAGTATTGAGATTTTAAGTACAGAGTTACATAACCTGTGAGCATAAGTAATCACTCAATTCTCTCCATAAAGCCAAGAGATCCCAAGTCTAAGTGAAGGGAAGCGCCCCTCACCTTAATATAGGAGTCAGAGAAGCATGACAGTAGTCGTCACAGCAAGCCAGGTAAGGCCACCCCCTGCAAGCCATTCATGGCGCGTAATCTTCATCGGGATCGTGTGCAAGCCCTAAGGAGGAGGTTTAATGGAAAAGGCAGAGCAACAGGCATCGCCAGGTCGCCAATCATCATCAGAAGGGTATCGGTGGCGACAGGAAGAAGAAATGGGAAGGTAACCCCATCACATGATTCCAATAGGTTAAAAACCTACGGGACTGCTCCCACCAAGCCTTTTTGTGGTTAATACTTATGGGTTAAAGATTTTATAAGGGATTGCTCCTACTGAGCTCATAATCAAAAGATTAGTCGATACTGAACCATGCTAACCATGACAACAATGTAAGAATAGTCAGAATCAAGGTCCTAAAAACCACCTTATGAGGTAGTTTAAAAGTGTGGCAACATTTAAAAAACCTTGCGTTGGTTTATGCCAGGAAGAGCTTATAAGAGGCATACATACGACCATGCTCACCCAGTCAGCATAGTGAGCCAACAACAAGGAGTTTAGTTTAGTAATTAATCTTACGATGGAGAGCCTTATGCTATGAATAGGCTACTTGTAATTATGCAGTAAAAGGATTAGTCCATGTCAGAAGTATGTTGGGTACAGCATGAGCTGTATACATAGTTTGGGTAGCACTAATACTGAGTTAGTGTAACTAGAACTAGCCATCATAGTCAGATGCAGTGACTAAGTGTGTGTGTGTGTGTGTGTGTGTGTGTGTGTGTGTGTGTGTGTGTGTGTGTGTGTGTGTGTGTGTGTGTGATGGAGGGATGTACATATATCGGTGGTAAGAGCGAGGGGGGTGGGGTGGGGACAAGTCAGGGAAAGAGGGGCCATGCCGTCGTGAGAGAGAGAGAGAGAGAGAGAGAGAGAGAGAGAGAGAGAGAGAGAGAGAGAGAGAGAGAGGAGGAGGAGGAGGAGGAGGAGGAGGCGGAGGCGGAGGAGGAAAAGAAATTAAGAGATAGGTAGAGAGAAAGAGAGGGATAGGAATAGAGAGAAGCAGGGTTACAAAAGTGGAGAGAGAAGAGATAGAAACGGAGAGATAGAGGGATAGATATGGTGAGGTAGGGAAATAGAGAGAGAGAGAGAGAGAGAGAGAGAGAGAGAGAAAGAAAGAGAGAGAGAGAGAGAGAGAGAGAGAGAGAGAGAGAGAGAGAAAGAAAGAGAGAGAGACTACACTTTGTACTCAATATTATATTGATCTCACACATGTGTCATCTTCACAAATACATACTAAAATTGCCAAGATTTGTAGGTTTTTTCACCATCAACTTTATAAGAAAGGTGAATTTAAAGCTATCGAAGTGGGATTAGAGCGCTCCCCCATACACCCATTAAAGCAGCATTTTAGAAAAGGGCCCTCTACAGTTTGGAGGGCCCTTTTAAAATCTTATTGTGTGCCCATATGCCCTTTGAAAGGAAGTTTCCACGTCGACAGTGCCAACAATTTCAGAGCACACCCTTACTTTTGACTTGTAAACCTGCTATAGCAAGTTATAATGGAGTTTTTGAAATGTAAGGGGTGGTAGAAGGACCCCCTAAAAATTTTGTGCAACATTTTAGGTGGAGGGCCATTTAATTTTTGGCAGCCCTATGAGCACAATTTATTTGTTTGGAGGGCCCTCTAATGGCACAATGGTGCCATTAGAGGGTCTATGGGGGAGCCCTCTTAGACTAAACCTACGGGAAGGGGAGGGGGGGGGAGAGAGAGTACTTTTCTTAATCTGCTTTTATGAAATTTGTCAAGATCGAGGCGTTTGAGGGTAAGAGGGGCCATGCCGCCGCCGAAGGTGACGCCTTTTTAATAGTCAAACTAATTGGGGAGGGGGACTAAAATCAGGGGAGCTCCGTGGGTAGGGTCACTGCTTGTTCTCACGTCCCGACTCCCGAGCATGGGAGCTTGATAGCTTTTGCAGGAAATCGGGATGTAGCAGAGGGAGAGTAAGAGAGCTTGGGGGACTTGAGCAAAAGCAAGGGAGGTTGGCACAATGTGGCAATCGAGAGGAGAAACAAAGCCTTGAAGGCTTGTGAGCAAGGCAAGGTCGAGCCAAATCAGGGTGCAGCAGTAGCTCGTAATTGAGCAGAACCGAAAGCAGTGAATTGGGCTGCAGGGATTTGAGAAGCAAGCTAAGCATTGAGAGCAGGAGCAGCTCTTGAGTCCTCGGGCAGCGCTGGTCAAATTACCGAGCAACAAGGGAATTGACGCAAGCAATCAAAGGCAAGTAGGAGATTTGAGACCATGTGTACAAAGCACACACACACACAATGGGAGCCGTCTCTGCAGAGTTACGAGTAGAGCAAGTCGAATGTCTGCAAGGAAATCGAGTAGGCCATCTCAAGAAGGCCTGTTTGACACATTCTGCAGTCTCGTCAGATCCAGCATTTGACAGGAAGTTAAAAATCGATTATTTTTTGAATTGAGCCTTGCACACTTATGTGTGCAAGGGCTTGTTCCCACAAGCTCTCAAACATCCAACCCCCCCCCCCCCCCCCCCCCCCGCTCTCACACACCCCGAGCTTGAGACAACACCTAAGAGATAGATAGCAAAGTTGTCGAAAAGCTGAGAGAGTTGTGTGTGTGTGTGTGAGAGAGAGAAATGAAATGTTATATTAACGTCTTCAAAAGGAGAGAGAGAGAGAGAGAGAGATTTTTTCAAAAAAAAGAGTGAGCAAGAGAGTGAGAGAGCCGATTTGTGAGAGAAAGTGAGCGAGTGAGAGAGAGAGAGAGAGAGCAGGATACTCGATATCGGCGACACCATTCTAGGGCTTCCTCTTCGGGATCAAGGAACTCCCGTCCGTCGGGCGGGCAGGCGGTTTCGACATCGACAATTATCTGTTTCGATAGTGACACCACATCTTCAACATCGAGAAGAAGGGCCTTGACATCGGCGACTTTCCGCTCTGCACCGGCACATTGGTTTCAACACCAATTCTTGCGAATCGACATTGACTCGACATCACCTCTCATTGCGGAGAATTTTTGACATCTGACCCCGACACCGAGATCAAGAGAGGGTCCTCCTGAAATTCTGTATCCTGTTTTTGATTGATTGATAACAGACCCACTTGCCAGCAGGCAGAAAGTGTTGAGGTAGTCCCAAAAAGAGTCAACGGACTGAGCATCAGTTTTCACAATGGCATTAGTGTCATTTGCAAATTGTTGCATACATAATTGATCCAAAGAGTTAAGAATGTCAATGGATTTGAGATTACTTTTTGCATGGGATCTTTGACTAACCAACCAAAATAATCCAAAGATATGGCATACAACAAGGGAGAAAGGAGACAACCTTGTCTGATAGATTTGTGTATAGGAATTGGCTCTATTAGAAATCCATTTACCGCAATCCTCATTGCCAAACAGAGTGTGCACAAATTTAATGAACCATCTACCCAAATCCATATCATGTAGGCTTTGCAAGATAAACTCCCACTCAATTCTATCATATGCTTTATCAAAATCAATCTTTAAAAAAATGAGTTCATGTTCAGACTCTTCTGCGTACTCCATGCCTTCCCAAAGAGAAATGATGGCATCTAAAATAAATCTTCCTTTCATGAATCCCTTCTGCTCTTTGAGAATAAACTGGTCCATCAAAGGGCTCAATCTTCTAGCTAAAGTCAAGGCAAAGATCTTGTAAATAGAAGTTAGACAAGTTATTGGTCTCCAATTGGCCAAATCATTTCTTAAGCCTTTTTTATGAATCAGTTTGACTACACCAACATTGATGGAAGAGGATAGAGCTGCTACATACAAGGCTTCTTGCAAGACTAGCAATAATAATGGGGCAAGGAATTCTTTGTATTCACAGTAAAACTCATTAGCCACACCATCTAACCCAAGATATTCGTCAGGTTTTAGGTTTCCAATGGTTTCTCTAATCTCCCACTCTGTGAAAGGTAAGTCTAACAGTTTAGCCATATTTAGTGGCACTATTTTTTTTCTTACCTAAGCAATATTTGCTCTTGTATTTGTAATGTCATTATTTCTCTAGGGGAGAATAGAGAAAATATTGGAAAAATAATCCCTGGCAAAATCCATGTTTTCCTTATGGGTAGTGGCTTGACTGCCAACATTCTTTTTCAATAGAGGGATATAGTCCCTAGACTTCTTCTTTTTAAGCAAAGCAAACATATGCTGGTTGGGTTTGTAAATTTTCCTTACCCAGAACTGTCTAGTCCAAGCAAGGGCAAGGAAAGACACTTGATGGGGTCCTAACCAACTTTCTCAAGGCCCCCCACACCGTTATTGATGTGGTGTGTGCTTGTAATTGCATAAATGGAATGTACATACATGCAATACCTCAAACGCAAACTCTACTGACTCGAACGGGAAATTTTGCAGGAAAAACTCTTCAAAATTAAGCACCTTCAAGGCTAATTTGAAGCACCTTTGGATCCTTCTCTTAGCAGATGCAGATAGCCACCAAAGGGAACATCTGGGGCTGAATTGAATTCCCGATGTGAAAGGAATGAAGGGTTGATTTTTGGTTGCAAAAACACAAAAACACAGTAGATCTGACAATTAGCAGGGCTGAAAACTCAATTGATGATGGAGCAAATGATAGACAACGATGGAAGCGCTTGATGCGGTGAGGGAATGCCCGGGAAGAGGCTTGATGGACGGTTTAAATGTTTGGGTTTCAGCAAGGAATTAGCATTAGCAGATACAAGGCTTTTTTGACAAGGAAATTGGGTCAAAACACCAAAATGTTGGTTTATCCGGTTGATGACTGCAACGTGGAGCAAAATGCCAAGGGACCCCGTGAGGCTAGAAGTGCATGAGGTCACCTTGAGGAGGCAAGGCCGGGTGGTATGATATGCTCGGTCTTACAGGTGCATGCCTACGTTCTTGGATGCTAGCTCATCACAAGGGAGTTGTCAGATGGCGGCTATGGTCGGGTGGTTCGTCCATAGGTGGTCCATGTAGTCGGGAGGTGCTCTCCACGTGTTCGTTTCATGTGCTCTCGCTTTGAATGAAGATAAGTTGCGACACATTATCTTTGATGAAAAGCGTGAGTTTATCCCAATCGATAACGAGCTTAAACCTACGAGACCACTTAATGCCCAAGATGAAACCCTGCGAGATTAGAGAGTAGAGAACAACGAGTGAATTGTGTTTGTTGAATGACCAACTTGACATCATTACATTCTTGAGAGATTGAAGCATCCATTTTTTCAAAGAGCCATGCACCAAAACAGTGGGAATAGGAGAAGTTTGAAGATGTGCATGTTTCACAAGAGACGCACTAGTGACATCTTGAGAACTTTCAAAATCAAACAATACAATGACCCTTTGATTGTCTATAGCATTTTATGAGTTCCTCATCATCAAAATTCCCCTCCTATGTAGGGGCTATGTAGCTTCTTGCGCTACCAGGCTCATAGCATACACTTGAGGGGTAGGGCTAGAAGTTGATGCACTAGCGGATTCTTTTTTAGATTAAGTTTCTTAGGACAATCCTTTTTCATGTGACCTATTGTGTGACAACAAAAACACCTACGTTCCTTTGCATACAAATCATGTTCTTCTTTACTTAATTGACCCCACCTACGATTCCTTGTGAAACTTTCTCATCAGGTGCAAGTTTAGATTTTCTCATCAACTTTCTCATTAGGTTTATCAAATTTTCCTTTACCCTTATCCTTCACTCTTAGATTGAGATGTAGAAGGAGAAATAGATTGAGAAGAAGAGTCTGGAGAGTTCTTTTAATGTTACCATTCCCATTAGAAATTTTGTCCTTGTCTTTAGAGGAGTCAGTACAGGAAGAGTTACCATTATCGTAGGTCGTTTTGAGCTTACCCTTGCTATGCTTCATTTTTTGAAGGTGAGCCAAGCGTATCGCCTCTTGTAATGTCTTTGGATTACCGACCTCTACGTCAAACTTGATCAAGTGGTTCAATCCAAAGAGAAAGGCCTCCAACCTTTCCTCATCTGGTTTCTTCAATTGTCCACATAACTGGAAAACACGGTTAGCATATGACATCACAAGTTTACCTTGGTGAGACAAAGCCCAAAAATCCTTCTTCAATCGCTTCAGGTACTATGGAGGCAAGAAACAAATCTTTAGATCCTCCCTGAGCTCCTCCCAAATAAGCTCAAGGGGGAGAATGATAAGAGAGTCAGCATGGGCCCCCTTGCGGGTTTCCTCCTTCTTCTCCATCCACTCATCTTTCCAGGTGATAGCATCAGTCATGAGATGCATGGAAGCCAAGAGAACGTTGTTATCATCACACTTTCTAACAACTGCAAAATAAAATGTAAATTGATGCAACTAAGAATAGATGACAATCCAATCTATCCTACTGTCATACTTACTGAACATAATCTTGTTGAAAATTGTTTCATTGGTTTGTGTAGCATTGGTCGCCTCTGTGATGGTCTTGGCAAGCTTGTCATAATCTTGCTTTGATAATGAGGAACCAGACCGAACTGCAAGAAAGGTGATGACATCATGCATAGCTGCCCTCTCATGTTGTCTAGCCTCTGTGTTTGCCTCATGCTCCCGTTTACGAGCCTTAGCGGCGACCACCAATCAACATTCCTCCCGCTCCACTGCTTCCACGTGCTCTTTTCATCGTGCCTCATCTTGCCGCATCATCATCATCATCTGCATCATGAAATCCATGGGATTGGGTGGCAAGGGTGAAGGGGTAGGTGGAGGATCTCGTGGAGTAAGAGGAGGGTTGCTTGGAGGATCCAAAGGAGGAACTTGCTCGCATTCTGCCCATGAGAATCTTTGAGGCTGACTTTTTCTCTTCTAGCCGACCCTGCGCCTCAATAATGGCTTCTTCAACAAATCTCTTTTCATGTAACAATCTCTGATTATTGTTATAGAGCTTAGTAATGTCGTGGTGTTGGGTAGCCATGATTCTAGCATCGCTACTGTGTTTAATGGCCATCTATAATGACTTCTATATGAGCTCCATCAACTCAGCCTTGGCCTTTTCTAGCTCTATTTTTGTTTCTTGCAACTCCGTTTGGAGGGCTACAACTTCCGAGCTCGGAATCCTCTGTTGGGTCTTGACAAGCTGTCCCATGGCGTTGACCATTGTGTTCCATCCAAACATCATGGCTTCCACACATCCGTCTGCTATGGCCTCTAGATGAATTCTTGATGTTTCATAAGCTATGAAAGGGATTGGATAAGGTATAATTGCCTTATCTAGTTTGCACCACCAACCTGCCATGTAATGGCTTTCGTTGAAGTTGTTGCAGGCGGTCTGGGTGCTTGAACTAGATGGTAGTGCTGGCAATGCCAATTGTGTATGAGGTAGATGTTGCGCCTGTGTCTCTAATGGTGATGCTTCTTGTGTCTTGACAGTGTTTTGTTGTGTCTTTTTGGTGAAGTTTAAGCTAGATCAATTGGTTGATTTGTTAACGCCCCTTGACGATACTGGTTTGCTCTAGTGGTTTATCTGATGTTTGTTGTTTGAATTTGAGCTTACTTAACAGAGTTTTTATTTTTTTATTCTTAGGGGTTTGGCTGGTGTCACTGGTTCTAGCTTCTGATGTTTCTAAACCAGCTTGTGTAGTCATTCTATTGCCTGTAGGGACATTGCCCAGCTTTTGTGGTATCAACAATAGCTATTCCCTGCTCCTCCTATTGAGTAGTGGAGTCCTTCCCAGCCGCCTCATTGGTCCCTGCTCTAATTCCAACTGCCTTATTCTAAACCTTGTTAGTATTGGGGCTAGGTGGAATACAGGTCACCCAGTACATAAATTGACAGACATACCACCCCTTGAATATGGTTTGGTTTTGTGTCTTTACCTTGGTTTTTTGCTAAACTAGGTTGCCCTAAAGAAAGCTTGCCAGATTAATTTTGGCCTTGGGGTCTTTTAGCCTTTTCAACAACATGGCGAATAACTTCTCAACTACGAAGGTCGAATTTTTTTTCATGCTAATGGCCTTAGAAATGAACTTATATACTTGCCCATATTTTAAGGCTAACATTGGAACTCCTTGAGCTCCCTTCTTTTGTTTCTTACGGGTTTCATCATCTTCATGCAAGATCTTATTGACTCCTTCTAAAGTGCATTCTTTGGCTTTTTCATGGTTTGGCATCCTAAGAAAATGCCCTAGTGTTGTTGTTGTAATCTAAATTTCTCTGCCATTAGTTTCAACAGAGCTTTGGTTTGGGTCAAATGTGTTTATAACCTGCTTGGCTATGCTGGCATCAAAATCCATTCTGGAGGCTTCTAGGACGACCTCCATATCCCAGACCTTGAGAAGTGCTCGCTCATTTATATGAACGACGTACTTGACAATCTTTGTATGAGGGACATATTCCTAAACCAATGTTTGGTTCCCGTGCTCAACAATGAACTCTTTAGCGACCTCCACAGTCTCCTCCATTTGCTTGGATACTTTATTTTTCTTCACCATAGCGTCATCTTTTGTGTAGTCTTGCGAGGATGAAGAAGTTGTTGTATTTGTTGAAAAGGAAAAACTTGAGATCTTTGGGGTGTCGGGTTTATGGTGGAAGGGTTTAGGTGAGGAGTGAGAGGGTGTGGAGCTTGTTGGGTGTGTAGACGAAGAAGGTGAAGGTTTGTATGGAGAGGAAGTAAGGAGTGCAACAACTTGAGATAGCAATGCAGGGTCACGTACCAAGTTTGCATAGTGATCTTTATTTGTGCCATGAATCCTCCATAATGTTGCTCTCTTGGTCTTAGCACCATTGTTAGCCATGTATCATAAATGTATTTGTTGAGCCACCGAATAAGTACCTGGAAAATTTTGTGTTGAATTAATGATTGCTTATAATCGTTATGGTTGTCAAACCTTATTGGTGTTTGTTGTGGCTGAATCAGAGTTATACTTAAATGCTTATCATGCTTAGTAAATGTCTAGCACATCTAGTAAACTGGTCTGATGTAGAATAGGTCCAAAGGTTGCTCTTTTGAATTTGGATGTGTGTCTGGTACTAGTTCCCTTAGGATTCCAGTAGATCTGGCATAATACAACTTGATGTTGGCCCCATTGTAAATTCCTTGCAAGAATAGTCCCGACAAGTCCCTTAGTCTGAATGTGTGGTCCCTCAATCCACTTTGTACGGTCTAGACCAACCAATCTTCAAGTTTAATGTCTTTGGTCCCAATTTTGAATGATATAATAGTACCAGGTCACTCTTCTTGAACTCCCTGACCTTGATCTTACTATCATGCCAGTACTTTCTCCTCTGCTGGACAACTTCCTATTTCAATAGTTCCCTCTGTCTGATCTCATCTAGCTTCAATAATCATCTAACCTGCTCTTCAAATTTCAATTAAAGTCATTCCATGTTCCACAGCAAATCTCAGATTAGGGATGTCAAACTCTATAGGAACTACTACCTTTGTTTCATACACCATTTTGAAAGGTGTCATGCTAGTAGTAACCTTGTAGGCAGTTTGGTAATCCCATAGCGTTGTCTAGAGTTTGGTGTCCCACTCGTGTGGTTCCTTCTGAACTATTTGTGTGAGAATGGTCATGATAGTTTTATTACTGCTCTTTGTCTCGCCATTGCACCTGGGATAATAAGGCGTGGATTTTTGGTGCATAACTGAAAATATCTTAGTCAATATCTGGATGGTTTCATTGATGAAGTGCATCCCATGATCTGAAACAATCTCTATTGGGCATCCATATTTCCATATGATGTTATTGTACAAATATATAGATGTTGATTTAGCAGTGTTATCTGGTAGGGCTTGGCTTCAACCCACTTGCTGACATAACATGTGGACATAATAATATATATGTTCTTCCTTGGAGTGACTTTCTTAAATGGCCCCACAAAATCCAGATCCCATTTCATGAATACTTCCAGTGGATATACTAGAGTCAGTGGTGTCATGTCAGCAGCTCTTGGTCGTCCCATTCTTTAGCAAGTATCACAAGTTTCACAAAAAGCTCTAACATTGACCATAATTGTTTGCCACCATATTGGCCTAAAGAATATTCTTGTATGTGATATCAGGTGAGAAGTGTCCCCATGCAATGCCATTGTGAGAATCAGTAATCACTTGCATTCGCCCCTTCATGGCACACATCTGTGAAGCACACCATCGATGCCTAGTCTGTAAAGTGCTCCAACAATGATGGTAAATTTCAGACCTTTTATAATTAGTGCTTCTTCTTATTCTGGGACCAATCATCTCAAAAACTTCCCAGTTGAAGGAAATCATGAACGTCCTACCACTCTGGGTTTGGTTCCTCTTCTGCTGTAGTATGAAACAACTTAGGATCTTCTGGCTCATCTCTTAGCAATGTTTCTAAACAGCCTTGAGTGCTTATGGACAGGAAATATTTCCCACATTGCGTTTTCCCTAGCTTATGGAAATATCTTAAGTTCAAACTCCATGAGAAACATCATCCACCTAATTAACCTTCCTTATATGATAACTGTATTGATCACAAACAATAGAGATTGATGATCTACATAGAAGTGAAATACCTTACCCCATACATAGCACATGAACTTGGTAGTACTGAATACCATTCCCAAAGCTTCTCTTTCAGTGGTTGAGTATCCATGTTCAAATGTATTGAACCTGTGAGACTGCCGAAGTAGATTAATTAGTCCGTCTTCCCATCAGGTTGGGCCAATATAGCTCCCATCAGGCTGGGCCAGTGGGAGTGGTCAGCAGGTATATGTCAAATCCTGGAAGAAAGCATTGGGATGTAGTGAAGCACATCGTGAGATACATCAAGGATTCAGCTAGCAAGTGTTTATGCTTTGGGATAAATGATGCATCCATAGTCGAATACATTGATTTGGATGATGCGGGTTGTATGGACACAAGGAGATCCACATCTGGCTACATTTTCTTGTTTGTTGGAGTGAAAGTCTCTTGGAGATCATGTCTCCAAAATTGCACTTAATCTTCCACCACTGAGGCCGAGTATGTTGCAGTTTCCAGTGCTAGCAAGGAAGCTGTATGGTTATCTCATCTAGTGGGAGACCTTGGTATACACTAGATTCCAGTGTTAAATTGTGACAGCTAGACTGTGATTGCGTTCGCAAAGAACATCATGTTTCATTCCAAGTCAAAACACATCAAAGTTAGGTATCATGTGATACGGGATATTTTGGCTAGCAAACGCATTGAGTTAGCCAAAGTTCACACAATGACAACCCTGCAAATGCTCTTACAAAAAGCTTAGCTACAAAGCGGTTTGCACAATGCATTCAGATGATGGGCATAGGGTGAAGCCTCGTGATGCTTCACATTTGTACAAGTTTGTACTAACGTAGGCCACTTGGGCCACTATGGCCTTCACGTGGGAGATTGTAAGGCTGCAGGCCATATAGTGACCAGGCGTCGCCCATCTCTGTAACTCTAACCTTATTCATTTTGACATAAAAACAATAAGGAGTAAGTGGTATTCTTTATCCATTCTTGCTCCACCGCAAACCTAAGCATACTGCTCTCCTGCATAGCACACTGCATTTGCACGCCTCCACACACCCTCACAATCCTCATACAAGCTTGGATGCCAACTTTCTCAAATAACATCAGCTTTAAACTTAAAATATTTTTCTATTAAAGCTCCCAAACTTGCTCAATAAGATTGAGATCACAAACCTATCAAACTTTAGAATGTTTTTCTCTTTTGATACTCTATAAAACTCCACCTCCTCTTCATAGCACTCCAAATATCTTGCTAGATCATAACATCAAAAATACTCTGCTTATCAAAAACTAAGCGTTTGGCATTTTCAAGAGCCAATCCGACCCTATATGGTTCTCTTGCTATTGAATCCTCAAGCTTTGATGAAGAGCACCATCACACAAAAACTTCAATAACCTGCCTCCAATTTCCCCTTTGTCCCTCTACTCTTTGCTTGCTTTGTTTCTTGCAGAGCACATGCCTCTTTTTGCGCACCTTTGATGCTCTCCCTTGATTCCCACTTTTGCTCACTTATACTCTTAAAAATCATCGAGAGAGAGAGAGAGAGAGAGAGAGAGAGAGAGAGAGAGACCTCGACTCCAAGCTCGTCTCCCTCCAACACAACCTCTCTCCTCCAAGCTCATCTCCCTCCAACACAACCCCCCTCCTCTGCCTTTGTTCTCTCTCTCTCTCTCTCTCTCTCTCTCTCTCTCTCTCTCTCTCTCTCTCTCTCTCTCTCTCTCTCTCTCTCTCTCCCCCCCCCCCCCCCCATCCTTTTGCATGCCAAAAAAACCCCCCTATAAGAATAGCCCCCTCCTTTGTATTCCCACCACAATCACGTGGGTGTTATCAATGTGGCATGGGACTCCCAGTGATGATGACATGGTAGTGCACTGTTCAAAACCATGTCAAAACCGCTGGAAGCAAAATGGAAAGGGGCGCCCTCACTTGCTAACCATTTTCCTCTTCATGCCCTACCTCATCTGAGCTATGCTCATCCCCTCCTAAGCTTCACAATCCTCCCCTCTAGGCATGTAGAGTGTATCAAAATGCGGATTGATAGACCGAAAGTGTAGTGCTTGATAGAATATTTACATTTTGGCCTACACGCATCAAACCTAATTTAATGGCCCCAAAACCCTTAGTTACCATACATTTCAATCAACTTGATGTCATAACAGATTCCGACATAAATCATAAGATTTTCAAAACTTCCAAAATGCATACAAATTCTCATCTTTGATCATGTGCCTGCAAAGCGGCTTGACAATATATGTTAAACAAGAGAGAGTTGTGTGGTGAGTGCATCAAGTAGTGTTGTATGTTGGTAGATGCCCTCATGAGCATATTCAGCATAGTTATCAGACAAGTCGTGCGAGAACTGTACATTGATACGAGGGTTGCATGTGGGTTAAGTGCATGGTGGGGTGTTTTTCCAACTAAAAGTGAGAGGTATGTATGATCACCATTGATGGTGGATAGCAAAAATAAGAGTGATGGGATATCATATGGGCCAAAATTTAAGAATGTAGTCCATTGTGTTGCTCCGTCTAATGCTGATATATATACACACACACGTGTGTGTGTGTGTGTGTGTGTGTGTGTGTGTGTGTGTGTAAAATTTATTAAAATTATGCAAGGTGAAGCTTCATTTTAGCATTCTAAAAGAATAAAATGCAAGAGAAGTCAAGCCAGGTGAGGATGTGAATGAAAGGTGAAATAAAAAGATCCATCTAATATTTAAAACAAAAATAATACTTAAGGTAAGTCTCAATCATCATTAAAAACATGCCTAAAATGAAAGGTAAAATAAAAATATTTATTTAATACTTAAAACCAAAATAACATTTAAGTAAGTCTCAATCATCTTCAGTGAAAACATTCAAAGTATGCCTAACCCAACACTTCTCTACGCCTTCTTTTAGAAAGCCAAAAAGAACATTGTCTCTACATCTACAAAAAGTCAAATTTCACTTAAAACATTCATGCATTAGCCTAGTAAAAGACAAATGAAAGACAAAAGGCTGATCTTTAACTCATCAACTCTATACTCAAAATATCATCTTCAGTAACTACTTAATATAATTGTACATATGTATCACAGTGGCAACACTGACATTGACACTGATAAGAGGTCAATATTTTTGTAGCGTCGAGTATTTTGAGCCAAGATCATTCCTCATCAAACATATGGGAGAGAAGTGAAGACTCCTCTACTCTGTCTCATGTTCCAGATTTCCCCACTCCATGTCTTCCACTCATGATCTAGATTTCCTCATCACCTCTGTTTCTCCTAACAAGACCACCATATGATCTAAGTATATTCAAGGATTCAGCACCTTCTTGCTCATGCCTTGTCATTAGCAAGGACTGAAGCATGTGATTCAGCAAGCTTTTCCATTTCCCTATGGTATTTGTGATTCATCTTAGCAAGGACTGAAGCATGTGATTCAGCAAGCTTTTCCATTTCCCTACGGTATTTGTGATTCATCTTCTCCCTTTCGAGACATGTGACCTTTGGAGATCATGGATCAATTTCATGATTGAAGGCTCACACGGCCTTGATGACTTGCCTATGATATGGGAAGGGATTAGGGTTGCACAACTAATCAATTTGATGTTGGTTAGCCCTTTGTGGTGGGCATGAGAATTAGAACTTTCCCCACCTAGAGGGATATTCACATAATTAGAGAGTAAGATATCGAAATGGCACCACAATATGTGCATGGACATAGAAGGTGGAGGAAAGCAAGGTAGAAGAGGGTGCCCATGATCAAATTAACCCTCCCTGTAGCCAGGGTGGCTACATGCATCAAAATTCCCTTTGCCCTCTTTATGTTCTACTACATGATGTCTTGCTTTCTTTCTATCATTGATACCTTCATTCATTTCATTCTGATATGGCTTTGGCCTCGCCATCCCCTGTCCTCATAATAATTGTTGTAGTAATAAAGATGTGCATTGTGGGGATGTGACCACCAATCAACCTTGGACACGATCTCGTAACTGACGACGGTAGTGGAGGTGTCTTTGCTTCTACTGGCAAACTTTGGCCATTGCTTTAAGAAGGGATTCTTGGCATCAAAGCAGGTGTGTGTGTGTGTGTGTGTGTGTGTGTGTGTGTGTGTGTGTGTGTGTGTGTGTGTGTGTGTGTGTGTGTGTGTGTGTGTGTGTGTGTGTGTGAGTGAGAGAGACAGAGAGAGTACCACTTTTGTGTACCGTTACTGTATTCAAGCACAATATAGGGGAGAGCAAGAGCTCATGGTTTCTTCAAAGTTCAATCTTCTTCTTCTCTTTTGCACATGTAGCTCTCGTTGTCACTTGTATCACACAAGGCACACTACCTAAAAGCTCTTGGAGGAAGCAGCTTGCAACACATGATTGGGGGGGAGGGGCCAAAATCCCTCCCTCTTTTATAATAGTATAATTTTCAAGAGACAACATCCCAGATTAGGAAGCTCCTCAAGCACTTTTTATGCTTTATGACGTGCACCACGTTCGGCATACATGTAGACCAAGGGTAGTGCCAAGCACGACATTTTTTTTCTACAACTAGTGACTAACAATATCATCGTGAATGATTTTGCCCATATCAGCATCTTATGTAATGCCACATGCCTACAAGGTGCGAGTGTACATGGTTGCATTTAGAGAGATGCCATCTCTCTACATCTGTTGAAAATAGATCTCTCTCTTCTTGACCAGACCCTGTTAGACATATCCTGGAATCAACGCACTCCTTGAGACAACATTGCATTTGGAGGGATGCCCTCTCTCTGCATCAGCTGAAAAAAACCTAGAGCCTATGTGATTGCACCTGGAGAGACCCCCTCGCTTCACATCCACTGAAAAATGCCTAGAGCTCCTTGGGCGTGCCCAAGTTGGGCATATCTTGCGATCAATGTATTCTAAGAGACGACATCCCAGACATGAAGCTCCTCAAGCACTTGTACTTTATGCTCCCATTCATCTACATGCATTGTATTAGCAACCCAAATTCCACTTCATATTCATTCAAGCCCTCATTGGAGCCTAAAAATGAAGAATACATTCATTTATCTCACCTCAGCACAATTGATTTAAACACCCTTGGCTACATTTTAAAACATAGTGTCAACTCTAAACAATTTAGTTTCATATAGAAAGCAAGAAGCAAAGAACACTACATGTGTAAAAATATTTTTTGGTTTGGGGGGGGGGGGGGGGGCTTTAAAGTGCTCGGTTGAGCTTGAATCGCTTAAAACTTAGAATATTACAAGGAGCCCTAACATATCCTTTGCACAGGGTAAACCAAGAAAGAATACATCAGACAGGTCTTACATCCTTAACTTGCAAGTCTTACAATGTATTCACCACCATCACGTTTCTAGGACAACATTTGAGTCCAGGGGCTCAAACTTCCCTTCAAATAGTATTCCTGAACTACCAAATGACTCTTAAAACCGTGGCTCTTACTATGCAAATGTCAGTTAAAAGATCCAAATCATTAACGGAACTGGAGCCCATAGTAAGGTTGCGCCCAAAGAAGGTAATTCCTAGATGTGTGTGCACCCTCTTGCAGATCACGCATGTGGAATCTTTGATTTTTGGATATCCCCATAACAGGTGTAAAGGGATTCCTTTGGGTACTTACATCTGATGTAGGTACCATCAGAAAAACCTCTAGCTTTGGCTTTGTCTCTACAAGGGATGAAATGCTTTGTCCCTTTCTTCACATTTGGTCCTCTAGATGTTCCCAAGAACTTGACCGCATTTGCTTGCAGTCCACTTTTTTGACCAAGTCCTGTTGAGGTAGGTACCATCAGCAAGACCCCTAGCTTTGGCTTTGTCTCTACGAGGGATGAAGCCAAACAAAACTCTCCACAGAAAGGCTTTGTCTCTTTCTTCACATTTGGTCCTCCAGATGTTCCCAAGAACTTGACTGCATTTTCTTGCAATCCACTTTTTTGACCATAAGCTCTAGAGAAAGGCTTTGTCCCTTTCTTCACATTTGGTCCTACAGATGTTCCCGAGAACTTGACCGCATTTGCTTGCAATCCACTTTTTTGACTAAGTCTTGTTGAGGTGATCAATCCACTCCTTGCTAACCATAGCTTTTTTGACCAAGTCCTATTGAGGTGATCAATCCACTCCTTGCTAACCATAGATTTTTGTGGATAATCTTAGTCTTGGGTGAGCTAAACAGTCTCTCTCTCTCAGCCACTTCGAAGCTTTCCAATCAAGCGGTGTGGAGCAAGGAGGAAGGTTTGGGAAAGAAACCTTTTCAAGCAGCCTCCCGACAAGGACTTTCTCCTAAAGTGAGAGGTTACAACGATCCTTCAGATTCCCCAAGGTTTGTCAAACCCCTTTTTTATCATTCCACATAACATCCAAGGTTTGAAGGCCCTTGTTGTTCAGGTTCCTAGCAATTTTATGCCAATGATTATCAAGACACATATCTCCACAATGGGACCTTATCCTATCATATGCCTTATCACAGTCCAATTGGAACAGGACACATTCTTCTTTCTTGAACCTTGCATAATCCATACCAATCATGGCTGCCAGGATGTTGTCGTAAATTGATCTTCATTTAATAAACCCATGTTGATAAGGAGAGATAGCATTAGCCAACACTGGGGACATTCTTTCAGCAATGAGTTTAGCCAACACCTTGTAGACCACAATCATCATTGTAATAGGTTTCCAGTGTTTGACTTGAGAGCAAGCAAGTTACTTGGGGACAAGTTTAATCAATCCTTTCTTCACCCCTCATTCAAGTGAACCTTTTGTAAAGGCTTTGCTAACCATAAGCAAGAAAGACGGTGGGCCCAAAACGTCCCAGAATTCTTGACAAAACTCAACCGTGATCCCATCCCACCCTGCTGATGTAATGGAACTGGCCTATGAACTTTGAGAATAGCGGAATTCAGAGAATTAGAGTGAGCATTTTTGTGAGATTACTTTGAGAACATAGAGGGTGAACGTAATTGATGGTAGCAGCATAAACATAGTACTTAATTAACTTGGCATGAACAATACTTTTGCAAGAGAGAGTATTAGAGAATATGACAATAGTTGAGGACCGGATTTACTTGGAGCCAGTCCCCCCTCCAAAAGGCGTTTGTATTATAAATTCTTTCATCAAGAGTGACTTGGTACAATACAATCTATGTGTTCCTTGTGATCTAGGTCATGCAATGAATATGGAAAGCTCCATGCATCACGAGTATAACGTAAACTTTGCAAAAAGCATCAACTATCCCAAGCCTCGGTCCCAAGTCCTCAAACACCTTCGAAGGTGGAGAGAGCTAGCGGCGAATGAGGGTAGGGAAGAGGAAGAAGAATAATTCATAGAAGAAAGAAATAGTTCCTCACTTATCATCACTCTTCTTGATTAGCATAGCATAATAGCATAGCATAATAGCATAGTAATGAAGGTGAAGAAGATGACAAGCTTAAGCATTAAAGCATGGCTCTTGGTTGGATTTGCATTCCATAGCCAAAAATGTTGGTGTAGGCTTTCAACTTCTCAACAAGCTTGGATAAGGAGATTGAGCCGTTGAACTTTGCACACCACACAATGAGGAAGTGTGTGTGTGTGTGTGTGTGTGTGGGAGAGTATACCCCCTTTCATGCTTGGTCCACCTCTCTCTCTCTCTCTCTCTCTCTCTCTCTCTCTCTCTCTCGCTCGTATTATTTAAGTATATCATTTGGACATGTGTCTTCTTTTTCCTCTTTGTGAGAAAGAACTTAATTATTTACTTTTATGCATCTAAATTCTCATTGGAGCCCTTTAAAGCCTATCCAATAGGATTCAAACACATCATGAGGGACAAATGGGGAGGATCTTGACATGTGTCTTTTATGCTTCTTAAGATATCATGTTTGAATTGAACAATTCAAGCACCTTAGTCATTTAAGCATGAAAATTTTTTATGCCTCTTGAGAGATCATGTTTGAATTGAACACTTCAAGGACCTTAGTCATTTAATCATGAAAAGCACCTCAAGCTTGGGCAAGGTTCCCACAAACAATTTAAGCACCTTAATTAGCAAGCACGACAAGCACCTCATGCTTGGGTAGGATTCCCACCTCAACATCAGCCCTAGCTTACCTAAGGTCAAAAGACTTTCTAACACTAACTTTTGGAGGTCTTTAATGAAGCTAACCCTAAGGTCTTTAAGCTCCATTAGGTAACATTTCTCTTTAACATATCATCTCTCATTTGGACCCCTTTAACCTTGGCCCCGTGTTGAGACAGATCCATAAGCACGTGCCTATATTCTAACCCTTGTTCCCATTTATTTTTCCACATTAAATGATCAATTTAATATGAGAAAATCATTTGTGTTGGTTAGATATTAGATTTTATGACATTACCTCTCTCTTCAAATATAGTCATCCTCGACTATGAGACGTAGAAGAGATAAGTCTTAGTCATTAGTCTACATTTCTTAGCAAGTAGAGGATCCCTTTTCACCCTACGACATCATTCCAGAATGGATGACTAGTCCATTTGGTGCTTGGAAGACGTAGCTGCCCTAATCATGTCTGCTATTTAGTCCATATCATACTCCCAAAGTAGAGTGACAAATTCTACTTGGTGTTTGAGTGACGTCGTCATCACAAACATGATTGTAAGCATGCATACTATTAAAATTTGTGCACAGAAGAGGATTAGTCTTATAAAACAAAAACATTGTTTATTTAGAAAGCATTTACATTTGCTTACTCTAGTGTAGCATTGTAAGCATTGACAAGGTTCATACTATCCTTAAGCTATAATCCTTGCATCCACCTAGCATCTTCAAAAGGATAATTTTTGAATTTAATAAGATACCATCGGATAATCTTACCATGTCGTAGTACCTTGTCTTCATGTTGAAGGATAGCTTTGGGTTGTAGCACCTCTGCTTGGTGTTCGATTTCTAGAGGGTCTTCAATAATTGGTTCTCTTAGTGGCTCTCCTTTGCAGGGCTTAAGTAGGCTCACATGAAAAGCATTGTGTATGAGCCAATGGTTGGGAAACTTGAGTTGATAAACCAAGTCATTGATTGGCTTCAAGATTTGAAAAGGGCCATAGTATCTTTTTGCTACTTTAGCATAATACCTTTGATGGCCCATAGGATTTTTGCTCGTCGTTTGCCTCAATCGAGCCTTGGGAAACTTAAGTAAGAGCCAATCATTTTCTTTGAATGTTAAGCCCTTCTATGCTTGTCAACAACAGCTTTTTGCCTTTGTTGAGAGATGGATATAGCCTCCTTAACCTTTTGAAAATATTATTGTAGGTCACGGCTATACTCATCAGCAGCGAAGATCTTCCCATGTACGTTAAGTAGCAAGGGACTTTTAGATCTTCTCTCTATGATCTCATAAGGTGTTTTTCCCGTAGTAGTATGGACAATATTATTGTACGTATACTCTACAAGGGGTAAGTACTTCTCCCATTGTGAGCGTTGATCTACTAAGTCTTTATTAATAGATAGAGAATCATAAGATTGGCTATCTCACTTTGGCCGTCCATTCGTGGATGATAGGCCAAAGAGAAATTCAATCTTGTACATAGATTTTCAAAGAGACCTTTCCAAAAATTACTGGTCATTCTAGGATCTTTATCTGACATGATGGATGTTGGCAATCCATGGTGTTTGAAAATCCGAGATATGAAGAGGATTGCCATTTGGTGTGCCTTAATAGTCTTTTTTGACAGGAATAAAGTGTGCTTGCTTGCGAAACCTGTCGACTATTGTCCATATTCTCGTATTCCCATGGATAGACTTGGGTAATCCAAAGATAAAATCCATGGATATACTCTCTTATAGTGAATTAGGGATTGGCAATGGCTGGAGTAATCTAGGTTTCTTCCCTCTATCATACTTAGTCTTTTGGCATACCACACATTTTGAAACATACTCTTGTATGTACACCTTCATGGTAGGCCAATAGAAGTACATCTCTACTCCTCAAAGAGTAGGTTGAATGCCTCTATGCCCCACATAGGGAGGAGCATGGGATTCATACGTGACTTTCTCATAAAGGGAGTGGGTAACACATAGCCTATTTCCATGGAGAAGATAACCATCTTGCAAGGTGAATGGTTCCTCTTTCTTCCACAAAGCAAGGACTGACATTATATCTTTAAAGTCAGGGTCAGTAGCATACTCATCTATCATAGAAGATAGATCATTATGAGTTGCTATAGACACCGCATTAACTTTTGGTCATCGTGAAAGTGCATGGGCCACTTGATTATGCTTACCAGCAATGTGAGCAATATGAAAATAAAATTACAAAATTAAATGTACCCACCTCATTTGTTTGTCAAAAATCTCAGCTTGCGACATGAAGTACTTGAGACTTTGGTGGTATGTTTGTAAAATGAGTGGAGTCCCCAATATATAGTGCTTCCATGTATTTAGGACATGTAGAACAGCTAAAATCTCTTTCTCATAAATGCCCAAGACCCGTTCATTTGTATTGAGCCTTCGACTCTCATATGCTATGGCCTGCTCCAAGGCAATCACCACAAGCATCACATTGGACCTCAAATGGCTTTGAGAGATCCGGAAGCATGAGGGCTGGTTAAGAGGTATGCTTCTTTTTTAGCTTGTCAAAATCATTTTTCTCCTTAGAAATTCATGAATACTTAACGTTCTTCTTTGTTAAGTCATGTAATGGTCCTGCTATTTGAGAAAATTTTGCTATGAAGAGTCTATAGTATCCACACATACCAATAAAGCTTCTTATTTCATGTAGATTCCTTGGATTAAGACATGCTTTTATTACCTCTAACTTTGATGGATCCATACGGATACCATCTTGAGAGATAATATGACCTAAGTATTGAATCTCTTGAAGGAAAAAATTGCTTTTCTTTTGGTTGAGAAAAATCTTATTCTCCCTTAATGTCTGAAAAATCACTTGGAGATGTTGCTTGTGCTCCCCCAAGGACTTGAAATAGATGATGATATCATCAAAGAACATTCTAGTGTACTTGCGGTAAGGTCTAAATCTTTTCTCCATCAAACGATTGAATGTGGTTGGTGCATTGGTCAAGCCAAAACGCATGACTAGATATTCATAAAGACCAAACGTTGTACAAAACGCGGTCTTTAGGATACCTTCATCCACTATCCTTATTTGATGATAGCCACTTTTAAGGTCAATCCTATTGAAGTGGATAGAGTCTTGTAGCTTATCAAACAGATCTTCTACCCAAAGCATGGGAAATCTGTTTTTGATAGTGATATGGTTTAGTGCTCGATAGTCCACACACATACGATATGTACCATCTTTCTTTTTCACTAAAAGGATTGGAGAACAAAAGGGAGAGGAGCCAGGCCTCATCATCCCTTTGTCTACCAATTCTTGTACTTGCCTCATGATCTCCTCTTAATGAGCTTGGGAGACTCGATAAGGAGGCTTGTTAGGCTGTGAGTTTCCTGGTAGGAGCTCAATTTAGTGGTCATCATCCCCTCATTTTGGAGCTAAGTCCATAGGGATATCATCTGTAAAAAATTCTTGGAATCCATTTAGAAAAGTAGATAAGTCTAACTCTTCTTGATTCCTACTATTTTCATTTGATAAATCATTAGCATCATTTGTGGATTCTTTGACAAAAATGATGTACGGAGAAACCAAGCTTTTCATTGACTTATCAAAAGCCGGTGAATTTACAAGTGGTATAGTATGACCAAAATCATTAGCATCTATATACATGCTCTTTTTCCTATAGGTGAAGTAGATTCTCCTTTTAGGGAACTTCATGTTGGTAGCCATGTGGTTGAACCATGGTGCCCCTAGGATAGCATCCTCATGTTGGAGAGGAGAGATGAAAAAGTCTTCTTTGTCAACATAGCTTTAGACATGAAGCCTCAACTTCCCAATCAAGGGAGTAACGAAATCTTGCTATCCGTTGAAAGTTGTGTCAGCAGTTACAATATTTTCCATCTCAAAAGCTTGAATGCCCAACTTGGTGGCCAACTCCATTGATATGAAGTTGTGAGTAGAGCCAGGGTCAAACAAGATGAAGGCATCATGTTCCCTTACCTTTCCCCAAGCATAGGAGAGAGGTGATCCTTTGCAATGAGAATCCTCTTTTGGAGCTTCAATGGTGGAAACTCTAGGAGTCTCACTACGGGCATTTCTCTTGGGGCAAGAACAATAGCCATGTCCTTGCTCCCCACACTTAAAAACACTTATGGTCCTTGCAAAAAGCTTCAAGACCTTCAGGAGAGAGTTTGTTTTTACCTTTATAAACTCCCTTTTCCTTGGACTGATTATTGTTGTTGTTGTTATTGAAATCGACTTGGAAAGAATTTTGGGCATTGTTTTCCTCTTTGCATCACTTTTGTCTTTGTCTATCATGGGCTTGACATTCTGTCTAGCCCCTTGTTGGAAATTGTTGCAGGAAGCAACCATGGTGTGGTGGATTACTTCATATTAGGAAATAGGGCGTAGTCTAGTAGATAATTGAGTAGATTACTTAATGGAGAGAGATAATTTTCACGCACAAGAGATTATAGAGTAGAGAGAGAGAGAGAGAGAGAGAGAGAGTACACACGATATACGTGGTTCACCCAATGTGGGCTACATCCATGGGAAAGCAGCCACTTAATGGCTTTAGTACTTCAAATAAGAAGTAGATTACAAAAGGATTATACCCTTAATAGAGCTCCCACCTTGCTTCACTCTCACCACCTCACACCCACCTTGTTGCATCAACTTCACACAATGTAATGTCTGTAGAATGGCCTCCTCCTTTTATAGGCCAAAAGGGCCCTGCCCTGTCTCATGAGAGGCAGCCATGTGTAGCCGCCCTTGTGTAGATAAGTCCACATCGGACCCTCCAATCCGCCCATGTGTGGCCATCCTCCTTGAGAAGACAAGTCCTTCTTTGAAATCGACCACTAGCCATTAACTTCCGACCACCGGCCACCATCGGCCAACCAGCCAAACGAGCGGCCATTTTGTGACCCTTTCTGACCGCCATCCCCGACCGCCGTCCGGTCATAATATTCTGGCGAAAAAGAATATTCCAGCTTGGGCTCGAGACTGGACGTGAAAATTTTTATTTTCGGCAAGTGATTTTATTTCCGACGAGTTATTTTCCTTCACGCACGATGGCTTCTCCTCAAAATGGGGGCCTTACAAATGTGCGTTTTTACCACAGAAAATTACAAGGGTTAAATCATGCTTCATACTTAACAATCTCCGACTTGGAGACTGACCTCCAAACCAAACATGTGACTACTTTTCATCTTGGCGATTGAAGATGATAAAAAGCTCAACTTCTCCTTGTTGACCACCTTTGTAAACATGTCTACAAAATTTTCACTTGTATGCACCTTTCCTAGCTTTAATTGTCCCTCTTTCAAAGAGTTCGTATGAAGTGATATCTCACCTCAATGTGCTTTGTCCTTGAATGAGAGGATGACTTCTTCGCAAGATGGATAGCACTTTGGCTATCATTGTATAAGACACAATTGTCTTGTTTGAATCCAAGCTCTTCTAAGAATCTCTGAAGCCATAGAATTTCTTTGCTTGCCTCCGTCATTGCTACATACTCTGCTTCCGTGGTAGAAAGTGAGACCACTTTTTGCAGCTCTGAAGCCCAGCTTACTGCTATGCCTCCAACCGTAAAGACATAGCGAGTAGTACTCCTTCGAGTATCTTTGTCACCTACCATATGTGCATCAGCATACCCTTCTAGAAAAATATCAGTTCCTCCAAAATACAAAGCATTTGTTGTTGTCCCTTTTAGATACCTAAGTATCCACTTCACAGCTTGCCAGTGCTCTTTACCTGGGTTGTCCATGAACCTACTTACAAGTCCCACTGCATGTGCAATGTCTGGCCTTGTCCAGACCATAGCATACATAAGAGAACCTACGCTCAAGCATACGGAACTTTAGACATATAGGCTATCTCTTCTTGTGTCTTTGGACACATATCCTTGGTTAGTTTAAAGTGACCAGTCACATAGCCAAAGGTGTAGAAATTGTTTTTGCATTTTGCATTGCAAACCTTTCTAGTACCTTCTTGATGTAATCCTCTTAAGATAGCTTTATTGTCTTCTTCGTCCTATCCCTTGATATCTTCATACCAAGTATCCTCTTTGCAACACCTAAATCTTTCATTGAAAAAGATTTAGATAACTCCTCTTTTAGGTCTTTGATGTCCTGCATGTTAGCACTTGCAATCAACATGTCATCAACATACAACATTAGGATGATGAACTTCCCATCTCCCAAATTCTTTGTGTAGACGTAGTGATTTGAGTTGCATCTTGTGAATCCGTGATCCAACATTCATCGATCGAACTTCAAGTACTATTGTCTTGATGATTGCTTTAAACCATACAAGCCCTTCTTTAATCTGCAAACCATTTTCTCCTTACCTTTTACTTCATACCCCTTTTGTTGAAGCATGTATATTTCCTCCTCTAAGTCACCGTGAGGGAATTCCGTAATTACATCCATTTGCTCAAGATTTAGGTCATGAGCAGCCACAAGGCTAAAGACAAGCCTAATTGATTTTATATTTACAACAGGAGAAAATATTTCATTGAAGTCAATACCTTTCTTTTGAGAAAACCCTTTTACCACAAGCCTAAACTTGTACCTTTTCTTCCCACCTTCTTCTTCCTTTAGCTTGTACACCCATTTGTTTTGAAGTGCCCACTTACCTTTAGGCAACTCAACCAGTTTCCATGTTTGGTTGCGGTGTAGTGAGTCCATGTCCACTTGCATGCTCTTCATCCATTCTTCTTTGGATTCGTGATGCATAGCTTCTTCGTATGATTCTGGCTCTCCAAAATCTGAGATCAAGAGATGGTTGAAGGAACAAACCTTTCTGGAGGTCTACTTGCTCTTGTGGATCTTTGGGGAATAGGTTGAGGCTCTTCATTTGGTTGACATTGTTGCACATTGTCACCGTTTGCGGTCCTTGAGTCTTCACCATCCTCAAACTCCATGTACTCATCACCTGTTTCTTTTGTTTGTTTTCTTTCCAAGTAATCTTTGTACATATTTAAAAATTACATCCCTTCTTCTAAAGATTTTACCATCTTCAGAATTCCATAGGCGATACCCAAAGTCACCTTCTCCATAGTCAATGAAGAAACACTTTTTGGACTTTGCATCTAGCTTTGATCCTAGGCTTCTATCTATGTGCATGAAAGCCTCACACACAAACACTTTGAGAAATGCATAATTTACCGATCTACCTGTCCATGACTCTTCTCAAACTCCCCCATCCAATGTCGTTGAGGGTGACCGGTTGATTAAGTACACAGACGTACTTACAGTTTCTGCCCAAAGCTCAAGCGGTAGGCATGTATGTAGCCTCATGCTTCGTGCTCGCTCCATGATTGTCCTATTCATCCTTTCTGAAATCCCATTTTGTTGAGGTGTCCTTGGTGTGTTGTCTTTTGCCTCCGAATGCCATTGCTAGCAATGTCTTTTGCCTCCGAATGCCATTGCCATTGCCTCCGAATACCATTGCTAGCAAAAAAGATTTCAAAAGCTTGGCTCCAATATTCAACGCCATTATCGGATCTGAGGCATTTAACCTTGGTACCTACTTCATTCTCCACAAAGGCTTTCCACCTTTGAAATATGGAAAGCACACCGGATTTATTCTTCATGACATAAACCCATGTTTTCCTAGTCGCATCGTCTATGAATGTTACATAATACGATGAGCCACCAAGTGATGGTGTACTTGCAGGACCCCAAACATCAGAATGAACCAACTCAAGTTTTTTATTTTTTATTTCATTTTCTGTTTTTTGAAATTTCGCCCTCTTTTGTTTACCATAAACAATCTTCATAGAACTCTAAGTCCATTTCTTTCAAACCTAGTAGAAGCTTCTTTGTTTGAAGGATTTGCATTCCTTTGGTACTCATATGCCCAAGCCGTTAGTGCCACACCGCACTGTCGACTTCTGTAGTTGTTGCACAAGCTGAAGATTGCGTGGTGCTAATAGTACACAAGTAAAAGTGTACCAACCTTTTCTCCTTTGGCAACCACCAAAGATCCTTTTGAGATCTTCCACCGTTTGTTTCCGAATGCAATGTTGTGACCTTCATTGTCCAATTGTCTTGTAGAGATCAAATTTTTGCGAAGAGAAGGGACATGCCTAACATCTTTAAGCTTCCATTCATTTCCGTTAGCAGTTTTGACACAAACTGTACCTTTGCTGACAATTTCACAAGCTTCATCATCTCCCAGGTATACATACCCAAAATTACCTTTGGTGTAATCTTGGAAATGTTGCTTGTGTGGTGTCGCATGGAATAAAGGCCCAGAATCTACTATCTAGGAATTAGACACATTGTCTAATGAGAGAATTAGAGCATCTTGCTCTACTTTACCTGCCACATTGGCCTCCGATATTGGCTTGTTGTGTTGAGACTCCCACTCCTTCTTCTTCTTGGACCAGCAATCCTTCTTGACGTGGCCCTTCTTGCCGCAATTCCAACATTCAAGAACTAACTTTGTGCATGACTTGCTCCGCCTTGAGCGATCACGACCCTTTTGGTTTTTGAACCTCTGCTTAGGCCTTCCTCTTGTTTCCACTAACAATGCAGCACTTGATGATTCTCATGTGCTTCTCCTTCGTGTTTCCTCGCTTAGGAGAACACCCACAACATCATCAAACTTAAGAGTATTTGTGCCAGAGATAGAGTTACTTACAGCCATCACAAGGCTGTCCCAACTATTCGGTAGAGACGATAGTATAAGAAGAGCTCGCACTTCTTCATCAAAATTAATTTTCACCGATCGAAGTTGGCTTTGCAATTGAACCATTTTCTACCATCTTTAGATTGACCAAGCGCTTCATAAGAAATACCCTATTGGATGCCAATGGTTTCTCGTAGAAGTCGTCAAGAGACTTCATCAAGTCCTCCGTGGTCTTCATCTCCAAAACATGGAAGGCCACCGTTGACAACAAGCTTAATCGGATTGTTCCCAATGCCTTTCAATCAAGGACAATACATGCTTCATCTACCATCGTTGCAGGTTTCTTTGCAAGACCACCTAGTGGCAAATAGGGGTCCTTCTGGTAGAGATAGTTTTCAATCTACATCTTCCAATGTTGATAGTTTTTGCCATTGAACTTCTCAATCTTGAGCTTCTCTTCCTCCGTCATTCCTCCCACTCAATTCAAGGAATCCTTTCCTTGAGATAATTTAGCTATGAGCAAACCTTGCTCTGGTACCAATTGTTAGGAAATAGGGTGTAGCTTAGTAGATAATTGAGTAGATTACTTAATGGAGAGAGATAATTTTCACACACAAGAGATTATAGAGTAGAGATAGATAGAGAGAGAGAGAGAGAGAGAGAGTACACACGATACGTGGTTCACCCAATGTGGGCTACATCCACGGGAAAAACAGCCACTTAATGGTTTTAGTACTTCAAAAAAGAAGTAGATTACAAAGGGATTATACCCTTAATAGAGATCCCACCTTGCTTCACTTTCACCACCTCACACCCACCTTGTTGCAACTTCACACAATGAAATGTGTGTAGAAATGGCCTCCTTTTATAGGCCAAAAGTGCTACCCTCTCTCATGAGAGGTAGCCATGTGTAGTCGCCTTTGTGTAGATAAGTCCAAATCGGACCCTCCAATCCGTCCATGTGTGGCCGCCCTTGAGAAGACAAGTCCTCCTTTGAAATCGACCACTGGCCATTGAATTCGGCCACTGGTCCACCGGCGATTGACTTTCTACCATTGGCCAACCGGCCAAACGACCAGCCGTTTTCCGACCACGAGTGATTTTTTTTTTGGTGAGTTATTTTCCTTCACGTAAGATGGCTTCTCCTCATAATGGGGGCCTTAGAAATGTGCATTTTTACCACAAAAAATTACAAGGGTTAAATAAGGCTCCATACTTAACACTTCAGTGATAGAACCAAGACGTTGGGAGTTAGCATACTCAGCCATTTCTTCACGTAATTCCGCACAAAATTGGTTCTTTTGCTCGGTGAAGTCTATCTTTTGGAAGACAATAGCTTTGAGATGTAAATACCAAAACTTGTCCACATATTTGTGAATAGACTCATGGGAGAGAAGCTTCAAACTGCACCATTCGGTAAGTACTTTGTCTTTGCATCGCTTCTAAGGAATTGCTTCATGATAGAAACTCGTAGAGTTTTCCATGTCTTTGGGGCTTCATCGTTGCCATGAAGGCTAGCCCACCATTGACGAGCCGGTTTTTGGAATTGCATAGCTACATGGTGTAGCTTGGAGGACTCTGTGAAGCCCTCGTCTCCAAAGGCCGCATCAAATTGCTGGATGAAGGCCAATACTTTGTCGATGGCACCAAAGTTGCCATCATAGGTGAGAAAAGAGATACTCTTTCCTCCCTCTTTGAACTTCTTGAGCTTTTGTGACCTTCGTCATGCAAGGTATGATTTGCGATGTCCTCCCCTCCTATATTCTCTAGGAGAATAGCCATAGCTTTTGTCGGAAGAGGAGGAAGGTGAAGAAGAAGGAGAAGAGGGTGACCTCTTTCTTGACCTTTTCTTCCTTTGTTTCCTCTCTTACCTTTCAAAGTGACGACGAGTAGAAGGACTGTGTGTTGACCATTTCCTCTTGGAAGGAGTTGGCAATCGTCTAGACCACCATCTTTGTGGATCCACATCTTCATAGGAGCTTAGGGATTCATTACTTTCTTGTTCTTTGTATTCCTCCTCTCATACGGGAGAGTCTCTTCTTTTGGGGGTCTCATCAAGAGGCCTCCTAAGCTCTCTCTCCTCTTGGAGAGGAAGGGAAATCCCATAAGCACAAAGTTGTTAAGTAACTTTGGCTTGCAAAGCAGGGTTGTCCATAGTTTGTTGCAACCTAGTAACAAGATAATTGACAAGCATGGGGGCATCATCATTAGCACCTTCATGTGCAAAATCAAGTTATCAATGTTCATTCTATTCTCTTGGTTATTGTCAGCCATGCTAATTATACTTATGCTTTACATAGTGTATTCTTTGGAAATTCAAAACCTTAGTTGCTACTCCTCTTAGCCTTTGAAAATCAACACTTAAGTATCTACACCCACGGCTTGAATTGGTTAATTATAGAGAGTAGTGGAGTGGGTCTAATATTGCAAAACTGCCGAGGGCTAGCTCCTTTTGGACTTCTTATGGCTCAATAATGGTAAAGCCATAGGCAAGTCTAAAAACACCCCATTATTAAAACCAAAGCTCCCGAGGTGTGCACCATATCCCACATAGTGGGCTCAATCAAACCGATAATAGATCCCAGTCCCACTTACCCTAATATAATTGAAAAAATCAACCATTAATAGGATACTTAAGGATCTCTCTTCTTAAGCAAGAAAAGACAAACCAAATGCTTTGATACCAATGTAATGGGAATGGCCTATGAACTTTGAGAACAACATAATTAAGAGAATTAGAGTGAGCATTTTTTTGAGATTACTTTGAGATCATAGAGGGTGAACTTAATTGATGGTAGCAACATAAACATAGTACTAAATTAACTTGCCATGAACAATAATTTTGCAAGAGAGATTATTAGAGAATATGACAATAGTTGAGGATTGGAAGAGGAGATTGTGTCCAAAGGGATGGTGTTTAGGAACCTGGGAGCCCCTTTGGGGTGGATATAACCCACAAGCAAAGATTCTCATGGGTGTTGGATAAGATAAGGAGCAAGTTCTGTAGGTGGGAGTATGTGCTCCTCCCTTTCGTGAGAAGATTGAAAGTGATCAGATCATTTATGCTCCCATATATAGCATTTAATGCCCCACTGTTTAAGATAGCCAAATGCAACTGAAAGGAGTTCTCAAAATTGGTGAAAAAGATTCCTCTGGAAAAACAATTATAAAGACTCACTGCCTTGGTAAGTGGGCAAGCTAGGAGGCCTTAGGGAGGCCGATGGGGCAAGGCGGTCTCAAAATTCTAAACCCTAGTACTCACACTGAGGCCATGATGGACAATGCCAAACTGCACTCTCAAGGTGGCCATTGGAAAGGGCTAGATCTACACAACAAGTTTCTTGCCCCTCGGTGGTCTAACTTGAAGGTTGGGGGATTAACTGGCAAGCTGGCTCAAAAGTGCAACATAGTAGCGGAGGCCTTGGAATGGGGAGAGGTAACTACATACTTTCACAACTTGATGTCTCACTGGTCTCCTTGGCTTTCTATGGCAGGAAGCGTCTTGTTGAACCCTACCTGGAGGGAGGTGGCCATAAAGATGAACAACAAAGGACTCCAACGGCTGGTCCAGTTTTGGGACTACATTAGTAGTGACTGGAAAGGATTAAACCAACTAGCTTCCCAATTCAATCTCAATATGACTAAAAGATTCCTTGTAAATAGAGTCTTGGAATGGCTTGACAGTTGCTGCCTACCGACCTGCGAGTCTAGATTTGATTGGAAAGCATGGCAGTGGCCCATCAATAAACACTTCCATAAACCACACACCAAGGAGGTGTACAACATCCTCATGGTCTTGCTAGATTGGTTCTCCCCTCTGAACAAGCAATGGGGCAAGCAATGACCGGAGGCAAGATGGGTGACAATTGTAAAGAACATATGGTGCCCACAATGGCTGCTTAGGATGAAGGTCTTTGTATGGAAGGTACTCTAGGGGGCCTTGTCGACTGGGGTGAAGGTCCGAGCTAGAGGTATTGGTCCAGATAGATGCTTGCAATGCAGATCAGCAAGTGAGAACCTCCCCACCTTTTCAAGGACTGCCCGGGGATCTCTGGCTTTTGGCAGAAAAGACATGCAAGTGGGTTCAAAATACATGGAAGATTGGGTTCTGCAATAACGATATTTTCTTGGGTGGGAAGGTGTTCATGATCCAACCACTTCTAATTAGTACACAAATTGTCAGGTTTTGTTACTTTAAACACGTTTAGAAGGCGAGGAATTTTGAGAACGTCATTGAAACAGCAAGGTTCATGGAGATCATTCAAGAAAGCAAGGAAGAGATTATTGCCATTGGGAAACGGAGGAACTCTGAAGAGTGGAACAAGGTTGTGATTGCAACAATATTTGAACTGCATGGGTAAGAATCTAATCCTTTAGCCAGCCAAGTGTTCTACCTTTGCCGCCCTATTAGCCAATGTATTGATGTTTGTTGGAAGATGTCATGGCTCGACACGAGCATGACTAGTAATTGTAATTCTTTTGGGTTGCTAATATAATCTACTAACGATTGTGAGTTTCAGGGGAAAAAAAAGATATCCTCATGTGCAACAAGTTTCATGAGGGCCCAACAAAACAACAAAGACAACCCTCCTACACATCAAAACCATAATCGTCCATCACTTCGTGGCTAACAAGGGTGCCACCCCATTTACCAAATCATATAGCAAAAACTGACATACCAAATCAGGATAAAATTGAAGATGGGTGGAGCCCATAGGTCTCCATCACCAAGAAACCACCCGAGTTGCCTTCAACATGCCACCTCTGCCACCAGTGAACATGTTGCCTTGGAGAGTACTCAGTTAAGCAAATTACAGTTGAGCAGACCAGCCATACAGAGCCGCCATGGACATCCAAAGCACTACAAAGAAGTAGCAAATAAACTCAAATAGCAACACCACCACATGGAGCTGACTAGAATCCATCCATGACCTCGGGCTTTCAAGGGGAGCCTCACCACTTCCTCTCCGAATGGTGCTGCCACGAGCATACCACACCCCTACCACCGAAGTTGCCTGCCACCCCAGATCAGGGACACAAGCTGCATTGGTCGCCATTTTTGCACAAGGCAAGGAGGGACAACCTCCATCGGGCCCACAAATGGGGTGGTGGGGGGGAGTGTGTGTGTGTGTGTCTATGTGTGTGTGTGTGTGTGTGTGTGTGTGTGTGTGTGTGTGTGTGTGTGTGTGTGTGTGTGTGTGTGTGTGTGTGTGTGTGTGTGTGAAGATAAAGCATACAAAACCTGGTCGAGACTGCAAGGCCCTCCACCGGAGGGGTACCCAACCTCACGAGGGCAATCCACCATGCCTGCATGTATCACCAACCCAAATGTGCCAGCTCCACCTTGCCACAAGCAAAGCTTCGACCTCCCTACCCCTTGCACCCCGCAGACTACAGAGAAAACACTTCGAGTTCCCCCTTAACTCATCAACTCTATACTCAAAATATCATCTTTAGTAGTGTAATTACACATATATATCAGAGTGGCAACACTAACATTAACACTGATAAAAGGTTAAGATTTTTGTAGAGTAAAGTATTTTGAGGCAAGACCATACCTCATCAAACATATGGGAGAGGAGTGATGACTCCTGTACTTTGTCTCATGCTCCAGATTCCCTCATTCCTTGCCTTATACTCATGCATTTCCTCATCATCTCTATCCTACTAACAAAAACCACCATATGATCTAAGTATATTCAAATATTTTGCACCTTCTTGCTCATGCCTTGTCGTTAAGTAAGGACTGAAGCATGTGATTCAACAAGATTTTCCATTTCCCTATGGTATTTTTGATTCATCTTCACCCTTTCGAGGCATGTGACTTTGGGAGATCATGTCTTGATTGCGTGATTGAAGGCTCGCCTGGCCTTTGATGACTTGCCTCCGATATGGGAAGGGATGAGGGTTGCAACTCAATAATTTGATGTTGGCTAGCCCTTTGCGGTGGGCATGAGAATTAGAACTTCTCCCACCTAGACAGATATTCACGTAATTAGGGAGTAAGATACATGAGTGAGGGAGGATGTTACTCGAATGTGAAACGGCGCCACGATATGTTCGCGGACATAAAAGGTGGAGGAAAGAGAGGTAGAAGAGGGTTCCCATGATCAAATTAGCCCTCTCCATAGCTAGTATGGCTACACGCATCAAAATTCCGACATAGATGGCGATGTCATGGCTGGTGTGGGGACGGGCAAAGAAGGGGAAGGTAAGGAGCCTTGTCAAACACGAGGCGGTGTCAAGACATCAGTAGCAGCATCCCCACAGCAACCATCGTCGCCACCACTAGAGAGTCGGTGCCTAGACGAGTGTGAAGATCGTCTCATCGACATTGAAGCTTCGGAGCGTGCTGAATGCTCCGAAATAGAGGGAGATGTTGAAGGAGTGGAATGACGTGATGGTGCTCTAGAGCGATGACTCTCCTCGTACCACCTCCTCTGCTGGGGTGACAAAGAAGAAATAATCTCATCATCATCCATACCTGCATTAAACACACGAACATTTAATCTTAATATTGAATGGAGAAGAAAACATGGACAAGTTATAACCTATACTATAGATAATAGGGAGAGGGATTCCTCTGTGTGTGTGTGTGTGTGTGTGTGTGTGTGTGTGTGTGTGTGTGTGTGTGTGTGTGTGTGTGTGTGTGTGCGCGCGCGCGTGTGTGTGTGTGTGTGTGTGTGTGTGTGTGTGTGTGTGTGTGTGTGTGTGTGTGTGTGTGTGTGTGTGTGAGAGAGAGAGAGAGAGAGAGAGAGAGAGAGAGAGAGAGAGAGAGAGGACTCATAAAGGGGGAGGGATTCCTGTGTAGAGAGATTCCTATGAAGTTCTTGTGAATTTGTCTCCCGTGTGCATCTATGTATCTTGTAAAAGCTATGTCTTGAACAACATGCCTTTTATATGTAGTTGTGACAAGACACTTTGGTCATAAATTAAATTTCTTTTCTATTTGCCATAGTTTTCTCGATTACTTGCGAGATCTTTATCTGTCACGAGAGAGAGAGAGAGCGGTATGTCTAATCTATATTGTACATGCAGGTTTTTATATTCTTGGGCAGTTGCAGGTTCTCAGACTCCATCAGTATGAGTGATCATGGCAGCAGTAGTGCTCGCCACAGTAAGGCGGACATAGAGTGCTTCTTAGCGTCTCTTTCACCCGATCAACTAGATCTAGTGGAGGGACGAGCAACATCTATGAGCAGAGACGGATCACCTCCTTCGTGATTGCAGCCTCAGTCTCCATCGCACTCAGAGCGCAGTTTTGCGTCGGCCTCGAGCCAATGTAGTTTGCACCAACTTCGCAAGTTTGTAGATTGTGTTACGGACGTCAAGAGACAAACATCCCTCAATGGCCACCGGTAAAATAAACTGCAAAACACGTCTAGCAATGATATTGAAGTCCACTCACAAATTTGTTACACAATTCCCACTATGATATATTCCACTTTAAACATACCTGGCACATTTTACGCCAGTCGTGTGACTTCAAACCGGTAAGCTTCCCTTTTTTAGTGAAACACGTTCGGAGCGAGTGCATTACGCCAGTGGGGGTCTGCACAGATCGAATGGTCTCTTTTACTTTGCTTTCTTGGACTCCTGTCAAAATCCATGGTGCTTTAGGGAGTTTTATCGATCCATCGGCTGCTATCTATGGCCAATATTGCTCCATACAATCCACATTTTTGAGGTCAACCCTGGCTCCCAAAGTATCTTTCTTGCCAATCATATGGTCCCACAGCAGATTACCCACATTCTTGAATATGTGCATTGGATCGAGCAAGTGATTGATCATGAGTCTGGGCCAATATGGTAACTTGTACCATAGAGAGAGTCTCTTCATCCCTGGGGACAAACCGTCATCACACATCTCCTTCTACTCTAACCATGCTTGTGCAGACATCCTCGGTGGCTCTCTTTCCAAAAAACCATTGTGTAACTCATGATTCTCTGGAAGATACGCTTGATGACCTTCGTAGATTTTCTTCTTTAGTGAGGGCGCTCGACGTGCATTAAGTCTAGGTCCACATGTGACACATGCTCTATATCCACTTGTTTCAAGCCCTGCATGTATACACATGACAATAGATAAGCTTGAGAAAAACCAAGATTTATAGTGTTTGAGTTTGAGTGTAAATCACCAGAGCATTTTGTTAGTCCAGGATAGTCATGCATGGTCCACATTAGAATGCCTCTGAACAAAGCATTCCGTCAACCTGTGTGTCAGCTCATATCCACCACTTCTATGCTAATCCACAATTGCTGTAGCTCTTCCAATAGTGGACGAAGATACACATCCATATTCTTCACTTTATACCACCCTGCAACAATCAAGCTTAGAGACATGTGCCCCTTCTTGGTAGTCAACCATGGGGGAATGTTGTAGTCGACGATTCCAACGGGCCATACACTGTAAGATGTTGATCTCTGTCCAAATAGATGACGCCATCCATACCCAGGCCTATGTGCAAATTCCGAGATTCCCTGGCAAAATCCGGCCATGTATCATCTATATGATTCTAGGCTGCGCAATCTGCAGGAATCCATAACACACCATCCAAAGATCTATTCTCCTTGTGCCATGATGCTAGGGTGGCCATGGACTTACATTCAAAGAAATACTTAATGCGAGGAAAATGTTGCAAAACCTTTTGTGGAATTTTTTGTCGGTGGAGATCTACTCGATATCTCTCGGAATCACATTTCAGACACTTCTTCATATCTATGTATTCCCCTTTGAAAAGAATGCAGCCATAGGACAAGCGTGAATCGAATTGTAATCCATCCCCAAGTGTCACAAGATCTTTCTTTCTTCCTCTCTGGAATCTAGCATCACATTATCAGTTGGCAGTATGTGCTCTTTGAGCAATCTACATAGCGAAAAAATGTGGTACACTTGTGTAAGTACTCTATCAGATCATTATACATCTATAGTTTTTTGTTGAAGTAAACACATTGTAATAGATCACATGAGTAGCGTTGTGACGCTAGTGTCACTCCATCCAAACTTTGCCTGCATGTTGAGAAGAACCAGGAGCGCCTTCAATCTAGACACACGTGCTCCATCATACAATGGCGTATCGGCTTCACTTTTCATTTCATCATAGGTAAGCCTTTTCTGAATCCATGGTCGTCTAAATCATTTCATCAATCTCGGGGCTCAGACATTGCCTCGTTGGAAATGTGGTCTGCATGACCGTCCTCCGAGCTGTCAGAGGCTACATCTTGTGGCCTCACGTATGTTGCTTGACCAAAGCACCTGCAAACACGTCTATTGGGTTACAAGATTGCTGCATGTTGGCCAACGTCAGAATCCGACGAGTTATAATTGGCAACAAATCAATCTATAATAGATGAATCAAACTCACCAAATTTGCGAACGTGCTGCAAAGAAACCTATCTTGTCCATTGCACAGCCTGTTTACATTGATTACAAGGACATAAGATCCTTGTTGAGGGATAGGTGTTTCGGTTGGACGGCCCCACATCGTCGTCACTACTCATAATGAATGTAAAAACCTTATAACCTAAACATAAATTTAATCTTCTATTGGCATCCTTCGTCTTATCTCTCTCTCTCTCTCTCTCTCTCTCTCTCTCTCTCTCTCTCTCTCTCTCTCTCTCTCTCTCTCTCTCTCTCTTTGTTCACACTGTAAACTACCTCACATTCTCTAGTCATGTCCGATCTCTGCACACCTCGGTCAAGAGGTGCACGGAGATCAGAACCACCAGGTTATAATCTCGTCTTTATTGGTCAATGCCTATATTTGTGGGTACGAGAAATCTACACACCCACATCTAGATGATAGTGCATGTAGTGGACAAAACCCCTTTGCCTCTTCTCTAGCTGTAGCAATTCACAGCATCTTAACATCTCTTCACAGCAAATCCTTGTTCGAGGGATTACTTAGCACATTACATGTTTGCCTCCAATCTGAGTATCATGTCGTTGAAAGCTTTCCAACTTAAGGTCGCATCCGTAGAGAAGAAGAGAGGTATCATTGTTCGCCTAACTCTAATTTTTTTCCGTAATCTAGTTAATAGGTGTCAGATTCTGATGGGAATATACATATTGTTGTGTACCTAGTGTTTGCTCTTTGGACAAAGCTTTCATTGACATGCCCTAGAATCTAACATAAATCTAATCTAATCTAATCTTAAATCTAACATAAATCTAGATCGAATCTAATCTTAAACTCAACATAAACTTAAATCTAATCTAATCTCAAATCTAACATAAACCTAAATGTAATGTAACTTAAATTTAAATCTAATTTAATCTTAAATCTAACTAGCTAATCTTAAATCTTGCCTTAATCTTAAATCTAACATAAATCTAAATCTAATTTAATCTTAAACTCAATATAAACCTAAATCTAATTTAATCTTAAATAATAAACCTAAATGTAATCTAATCTTAAATCTAACCTAGCTAATCTTAAATCTTGCCCTAATTTTATATCTAACGTAAAGCTAAATCTAAATTAATCTTAAACTTAACATAAACATAAATCTAACCTAAACCTAAATGTAATTTAACATAATCTTAAATTTAATTTAAATCTTAACCTAATCTTATGTTTAATCTAATTTTAAATTTAGCATAAATTTTAAATATAAGTTAAATGTAATTTAACTTAATTTTAGATCTTAATCTAACTTAATTTTAAATGTAATTTTAAATCTAACCTAACCCTAAATCTTAATATAACATTTCATTTCATGTTTTCTCTACTTTCTTTTATCTCTCTCTCTCTCTCTCTCTCTCTCTCTCTCTCTCTCTCGCTCTTTGTTTTCTCCCCTTACCTCTCTCTTTTCGTCTTCTCCCCCTCTCTCTCTCTCTCTTTGGTTATTTTCTCTCTGTCTCCCTCTTTCTCTTTCTCTTTGTTTTCTCATCTCTCTCTCTCTCTCTCTCTCTCTCTCTCTCTCTCTCTCTCTCAAAGACACAATGTGTGTGTGTATGAGAGGGAGAGAGAGAAAGAGAGGAAGGGAACATGAGAGAGGAGAGGGAAGGAGCATATCTGGCTCTCCTTCCTCTCCTCGTGTGTGTGTGTGTGTGTGTGTGGGGGGGGGGGGGGGGGGGGGGGGGGGAGAGAGAGAGAGAGAGAGAGAGAGGGAGAGCGCGGGTTTACCTATTTCGCTAGAGCGTCGAAACTCAGATCTGAGATATGAACTTTTGGTGCTCTTGATTTATTTTTTACCCCTATCAGTATCGCTATGGGCGTCACTATATGCGTCGCTATGCAACAAAGAAAATAGCAATGCTCATAGAGCCATGCCCATAGCGACGCCATGGATTTTAACTTTGGAGCGTCTCACTGGAGCGTCGCTAATGTGAAGTACCTCTTGTAGTGACGGTCTTGCAACTGACGACCGTAGTGGAGGTGTCTTTGCTTCTGCTGACAGACTTTGGCCATCGCTAGAGGAAGGGAGTTTTAGAATTAGAGCACATGTGCACGCACACGTGCGTGTGTGTGTGTGTGTGTGTGTGTGTGTGTGTGTGTGTGTGTGTGTGTGTGTGTGTGCGTGAGAGAGAGAGAGAGAGAGAGAGAGAGAGAGAGAGAGCACCACTTTTTGTGTACCATTATCGTATATAGCGGAATATAGGAAAGAGCGGGAGCTCGTGGAAGTTCTTCAAAGTTCAACCTTGTTCTTCTTGTTGGCCTCTCTTCTCTTTCGCACGCGGCTCTCACTGTTGCATACATCGCGCATGACACACTACTTGAAAGCTTCCAGAGGAAGCAATTTGCAACACGTGACTAGGGGGGAGGGACCGCAATCTCTCCACCTTTGATAATAGTATGGATTATACGTATATAATCGCAAATGGTTAATATACTAGGAAAGATCCCACTTAAATAATAAGGTGAAAGGTGCACATTGCACATTATCAGTTGAAAACAAAATAAAATAAAAATAAAAACATACATTATACATCAATTATACATACGTAATACATCCATTATACATATATAATCACAAATGCTTTGTATATTTAAGAAAGCCTACGACTAGAGTTCACCTTCTTTGTTAAGCCGGTGCGATAAATTCAACTTGTAATCTTCAGAACCTAAAGGCTCGGTTGGAGCTTGAGGTTTTTTTGTCATGCTTAATACAATACACTCACAGATTGTGAGTTTTGTCCCAAAAAAAAAAGGTTCCACTTAAACAATAAGGTAAAAGGTGCACATTGTACATAATCATTTGAAAACAAAATAAAATGAACAGAAAATAAAATAAACAAGTGAAAGGGTCACGGTGGCTTTCTAAACTAACAAGAAAATGATAAAATTATGAGGTTAGTTTAACTAGAATTATATAAGGTAAAGCATTGTTTAAGAATATCTCTTTCATTAAAGGATTGAGTTTCCTCCTTGCAAAGAAGCAAACCGAAAATAATAGTCGAATTTTTGAATTTGTAAGATTTTTGAACTAAGTTCCCACATATTTCACCATTTTTTATTTCCTTTGCCATGGTTTGCTCATATATGTGTGTGTGTGTGTATGTGTGTGTATGTGTAAAATAAATAAATATATGTATAGAATTTACTAGAATTATGCAAGGTGAAGCTTCACTTTAACATTCTAAAAGAATAGAATGCAAGTGAAGTCAAGCCGTGCAAGATTGTGAAAAGAAAGGTGAAATAGAAAGATTTGTTTAATATATTAAAATGGAAATAACATTGCAATGAAAACAATGAAAGTATGCCTAACCCACCTCGAACACTAAGGCTTCTTTTAGAAAGCCAAAAACACAATGAAAAACTAAAACAAAAAATAATTTAACTTCTTCATAAAACAAGATAGATTAAATGCACATAAAAAAGAATAAAACAATTTAGTGAAATGAATCTTTGAATGAAAGGACTCTTTAAAAATTAAAATATTTTATTGAATCAATACTTCACATCATGGGATCAAACTCCTATGAATGCACACTTTAATCCTTTGTTTTATGTGGTCTTTTTCAGTATGGCAAAAAAATGAATACAACTTTGGAAAATATCATTCCAAAAGACATAATTTCTTCCTCTTCAAAACCTTTACATCTCTCTCTCTCTTTACGGACATGTCTAACAATTAGAATTGAAGGACCTTCACCCATATGGCTACTAAAGCACTAGGAGGCAAAAAATTTATAATTGGTTATTATTCCCCTTAGGAGCCCTCAATACTCAATCCCAAGCCTCTTTTATTAGAATTGAAGGATCTTCACCCAATATGGGTACTAAGCCTTGGCCATGCCAAGGAGCCCTCAACTCTTAATCCCATGACCTCTTTGATGAAGGATGAGTAATGGGATCAAGTGCTAGCCTCCGCACTATCTGACATGGGCATTTTCAATGGGATCGATGATGGGAGTCACTTGGTCCGTCGGATGCAATTTTGTAAATTTGGGTTGTCGAGTAAAATTGAGGCAAAAAAACAAGTTTTAACGAGTTAGAATTTTCTCGCACCTTGTGCATTGAACCCACGATCTGCCCGTGCAACACATGTGCTCTAACCACCACACCCACATGCATTCACTAAAGAATATTGTATTTTAATGCATTACATTGCAAGTATGGATCGATTTGTAAATTCGAGACCTGATTGCACGACCTACAATGCATGCACATCATGATTCTCACCTTCATAATTGATCCCATTTGAGCATGCCCGTGCCATATAGTGCTGAGGAAGGGTGATGAACTTGGCACAATAGTATTGATATGGGTGGCTTGCTGAATGGTGTGGACCATGCTCGAGTTTAGATTTTTGGTATGAACTTATTTTTGCCATACAGAGAAGTAGCAAAGAAACTCAAACAGCAACAACACCACATGGAGCCACTAGAACCCATCCGAGACCTCGGGCTTTCAAGGGGAGCCTCACCACTGTCTCTTCGAACGGTGTTGCCATGAGCAGGCACCCCTGCCACTAGAGTGCCTGTCACTCCAATCAGGGGCACAAGCTACACTAGTCACCATTTTTGCACAAGGCAAGGAGGGACGACCTCCATTGGGCCCACAAATGGGGTGGTGGGGGTGTGTGTGTGTAAAGATGAAGCATACAAAACCTGGTCGAGACTGCAAGGCCCTCCACCCGAGGGGTACCCAACCTCACGAGGGCAATCCACCACGCCCACATGTATCGCCAACCTAAATGTGCCGGATCTGCCTTGCCGCAAGCGAAGCTTCGGCCTCCCTGTCCCTTGCACCCCGCAGACTACCGAGAAAACACTTTGAGTTCCCCCTTAACTCATCAACTCTATACTCAAAATATCATCTTCAATAGTGTAATTGCACATATATATTAGAGTGGCAACATTGACATTAGCATTGATAAAAGGTTAAGATTTTTGTAGAGTCAAGTATTTTGAGGCAAGATCATACCTCATCAAACATATGGGAGAGGAGTGATGACTCCTCTACTTTGTCTCATGCTCCAGATTCCCTCACTCCCTGCCTTCTATTCATGCTATAGATTTCCTCATCACCTCTGTCCTGCTAACAAAAACCACCACATGATCTAAGTATATTCAAATATTTTCCACCTTCTTGCTCATGCTTTGTCGTTAGCAAGGATTGAAGCATGTGATTCAGCCAGCTTTTCCATTTCCCTATGGTATTTTTTATTCATCTTCACCCTCTCGAGGCATGTGACGTTAGGAGATCATGGCTCAATTGCGTTATTGAAGACTCGCCTGTCCTTTGATGACTTGCCTTCGATATGGGAAGGGATGAGGGTTGCAACTCAATAATTTGATGTTGGCTAGCCCTTTACGGTGGGCATGAGAATTATAACTTCTCCCACCTAGACAGATATTCACGTAATTAGAGAGTAAGATACCTGAGTCAGGAAGGATGTTACTTGAATACGAAATGGCACCATGATATGTGTGCGGACATAAAAGGTGGAGGAAAGCAAGGTAGAATAGGATGCCCATGATCAAATTAACCCTCTCCGTAGCCAGTGTGGTTGCACGCATCAAAATTCACTTTGCCCTCTTTATGTTCTACTACATGGTGTCCTGCTTTTTGTCATCGATACCTTCATTCATTTTCTTTTGATACTGCTTTGGCCTCACTATCGCATCCTCATTAGCATCGTTGTAGTAATAAAGATGCGCATTGTGGGGATGTCGACTACACCAATCAACCTTGGACACGGTCTTGTAACTAACGGTCGTAGTGGAGGTTTCTTTGCTTTTGCTGGTAGACTTTGGCCATCGCTCTAGAAAGGGAGTTTTGGCATTAGAGCAGGTGTGAACGTTTCATAATAACTAATATCTAATTCTCCTAAATGATTTTCTCATGTTAAACTGATCATTTAATATGGGGAAGTGCCAGGGGAGAAAAATTTAGAATATTGGTTAAGCTGGCAGAGCAGCCACATTAGGGATCCAAAGGAGGAAAAATAGGGATCCAAAGGGGGGGGGGCATCTCCAAAAGAGCAATGTGCAACAAAGGGCTTTAAAGACCCTAAGGTTCAGCCCATTAAGACTTCCAAAATGTTAAGGTTCCAAAATTCAAAGGTTGTGTCCAAAGGTCAAAGCTTAGGAAAATTGGATGCTTTGTGTGTGTGTGTGTGTGTGTGTGTGTGTGTGTGTGTGTACAAAAGTCTTCATGAATCCTACACAGGAGGGGGCGAGCCTTGCAAGTAGGGGATGACAGAGAAAAACACACACACACACACACACACACACAAGCCTCCTTTACACAAAGGGAATGAGGGACACATGTCAGCTCCCTAGCCCAGATGCCCACAAGGTGTACTCAAGTCCTACTGGATGGCCATGGAGGTGGACCAATGAGAATTAGGCTAGAGTAAATCTAGTTTAATTAATTTAAAAACACTTAATAAAAGAGCCAATAAGAATTAAGCTCTCTAGAAGACTATTGGACAGTCTCCCAAGGGGTCCAATGAGCATTCAGCAAGCCAATGGCTTGCCTGATTCCTATTGGCCAAGAGACAAAGGGGTCCAATGAGATTTTAGTTGCATTAATTAATTACCTAAATCTCTCACAAAAGGGAAAAGGGGGACACATGTCTGAAGGCTATCAGTTATGCTGCTTAAATTTCATTGGCTAAGCTTGGCATGGGCCAAAGGGGTGCTTGCATGAGTAAAATGGATGAGGGGTCAACCAAAAGAGAGAGAGGGGGCTGAATTTTGAAGGGCATTATCTCACACACTCACACACAAGCTCATGTGTGAAGCAAGAAGAGTCTCTCTCTCCTTCTCAAGCTTTAATGGAAAGCTTATCACCTACACCAAGCTTGTGAGAAGGGAGGCCTACACCAACAACTCTTGGCTTTGTGATGCAAATCCAACCAAGAGCCAAGCTTCAATGCATGCTCATCTCCTCTACCATGCTAATTACTAAGCTATGCTATGCTAATATGAGTGATTGTGTGAGGAGATGTACATCTTTCTCGTAAGACTACTCCTTCTTCTTCTCAATCTACTTCATACCCCGCTAGCTCTCACCATCTTCGAAGGTGTATGAGGTCTTGAGTTTGAGACCGTGAGGGAATTGATGTTGTGTTTTATAAGTGTTTTGCTTAGTTCTTGAAGCTTCCATCTTCATTGCACTAGCTAGTACTGAAGGAACACAAAGAATTGTATTGTAAAATGTCTCTCTTGATGGGAGAAACCTATAATACAAAGCCTTTTGGAGGGGGGATCGGCTCCATGTAAATCCGGTCCTCAATTGTTGTGAATAGCTTAATTTCTCTCTTTTGAAGTATTGTTCATGCTATCTAGCCAGGTGTTATGCTTTTTGTTGCTCTCTCCACCCAAGCAGTCTTGTTATTCTCATTAGGATTCTATTCTAATGAAATGCTCACTATGTTCATGCTATTTTTCCGCTACACACAAGTTACTAGGCCATTAAATGTTACATTGGTATCAGAGCACAAGGTTTCTCTTTTCTTGCTCAAGAAGGGAGGTACTCATGCTAGCTATAAATGGTTGGTATTACTAATTACAATTGAGTAAGTAGAATAGGGATTTTTCAGCCTTGCAGTGCGCTTGCCTTCATGCAGATAATGGGGCATCACCGTCAAGAGCTATGGTCTTAATAGTGGAGTCCTACGGGGCTTGCCTATGGCTTAACCACTATTGAGCTATTAGAAGCTTGACAGGAGCCAGTGTTGTTTTGGTGTTGAATGACTCTCTCTTCTATTCCTTGCAATTAATGGTATTTGAGCCACGAGTACAATAACTTGAGTGTTTTTTCTAAAGTAAAGAGGAGTAGCAACTAGGGCTTGAAGTGCCAAAGCACACCTAAAAAAGTTACACATAAAAGTTGTTAGAATGGCTGACAATAGTAAAGAGAGTGAAATTAATGTTGATAGCTTTGATTTTGCTAATGAGCAGTCTACTAATGATGTCCCATGCTTGTTACTACCTTGTTTCTAGGCTTCAACAAGCGATGGGCAATCCATCCCTCCAAAGTGAAGTGCAATGGCAGCTTCATGCTCATGGGATTCTCCAAACTCCTCACCATGACGAGAGAGTACCTAGGAAGCCTCTTTGCAAGACTCCCAATAGAGGCCTCTCTCCGATTCGGAAGAAGAAGAGGATCCATACGAAGGGCTCAAAAATTTGCTTCTTGAAGACGCATCTCCTTCTCAAAGGACTCAAGAGCCCCCACCAAAGGAACGAGAAAGATGTGAGTCTCCTGCCACCTTGATGGAGATGGCTCCACGAAGCCGTCGGGCTAAACGCTCTCCATCACCTCCAAAATGGAGAAGACCATCACACACTTCTCCACACCATAATTCAAAGAGGGATGACAAAAAGCAAGAGAAGAAAAAGGTGAGAAAGAGGACACCCTCTTCTCCATATTCTTCATCCTCTTCCTCTTATGAAAGTTATGGTGCAGAGAAAGAAGATCAAGGCAAGAAAAAGGTGAGAAAGAGGTCACCCTCTTCTCCATCTTCCTCAAATTCTTCATCTTCTGAAGAAAGCGATGGTGCAACTTTTCAACCATTAAAAAGAAGGGGCCATAGGAAATCCTATGCCGCATGGAAGAGGTCGTCCAAGCTCAAGAAGTTCAAAGAGGGAGGAAAGAGCATCTCTTTCCTTACCTACGATGGCTACGGACAAAGTCTTGGCATTTATCCAACAATTCGATGCGGCATTTGGAGATGAGGGCTTCAAGGAGTCCTCTAAGCTACGCCATGTAGCTATGCACTTTCAAAACTCCGCCAAGCAATGGTGGTCTAGCCTACATGCCAACGATGAAGCTCTACAAACATGGAAAGCTTTAAGAGATTCCATCATGAAGCAGTTTTTGGCCAGTGATGACAAAGACAAAGTACTCACCGAATGGCAAAGCTTGAAGCTCTCTCACTACAAATCCATTCACAAATATGTAGACAAGTTTTGGGACCTACATCTCGAAGCCACTGTCTTCAAAAAGATGGATTTTGGAGAGCAAAAACAACACGGGCTTAACTAACGAAATGGTGGAGTATGTCAACTCCCAAAGGCCACACACTATATCGGCGGTTATACACCATACTATGGTTGCTTCTCCAATCAATTTACAAACAGTGGCTAAGAGAAATTCTAAGCCCACGGAAAACAAGGGTTGCAATGAGCCTAAGGGGAAATACAATGTCCAAAAGTCTCCTAAGGGAAATTCCAACAAAGCTAAGGAGAAGGGAGTTTAGAAAGGCAAAAAAAAACTCTCTCCTGAAGAGCTTGAGCGTTATCGCAAAGATAACCGTTGTTTCAAGTGCGGTGAGCAATGGCATGTGCACAGTGCTTGTCCCCATAAGAATACCCGCCATGAACCTCCTAGAGCTACCTTGGTCGAAATCCAAGAGGAGGAAACTCACCACAAAGGATCTCCTCTATGCCATGCTTGGGGAAAGGTAAGAGAACATGATGCTTTTATTCTCTTTGACCCTGGTTCTACTCACAATTTCATATCCACAGAGTTGGCCACCAAGCTAGGCATCCAAGCTTATGAGATGGGAGATGTCCTACCCGTAGATGGTGCTTTTAAGAGGCAAAAATCTTCAGTCACTCCCTTAATCGATAAATTGAGGTTCCATGTCCAAAGCTATGTGGACAAAGACGACTTCTTTATCTCTCCTCCCAAGCACGAGGATGTAATCCTAGGGGCACCATGGTTTGATCGCATGGCTGCCAACGTTAAATTCCCTGAAAGGAGAATCTACTTTAGGTTCAGGGAAAAAGATATGTATATAGATGCTAAGGAAATGGGTAACACCATACCCATTTTACATGCGCAAGCTTTTTTGATAAGACAATAAAGAGCTCTAATTTTGTGTACATGATTTTTGTTAAAGATTCTCCAAATGAACCTAATGCTTTAGCAAAAGAAAATATAAACACTCACAAGGAATTAGAGTTATCCAATTTTCTCAAAGGGTTTCAAGATGTCTTTATTGACGACATCCCTTGTGAACTACCTCCTACACGAGGCAATGATGACCATGCAATTGAACTTCTTCCAGGAAGTTCACCGCCCAATAAACCTCCTTATAGAGTTTCTCAAGCTCAACAAGAGGAGATTATGCGGCAAGTGCATGAGTTAGTTGAGAAGGGCATGGTTAGGCCTATCTCATCTTCATTCTGCTCACTTGTGCTATTAGTGCAAAAGAAAGACGACACATATCGTATGTGTGTCGACTATAGAGCACTAAATAGGATCTTCCACGCGTAGAAGACCTATTTGATAAGCTACAAGGGTCCACCTACTTCAGTAGGATTGACCTAAAATGTGGCTATCATCAAATAAGGATAGTTGATCAAGACATTGTAAAGACCACAATTCGCACTACGTTTGGTCTTTACGAATATATTGTTATGCCTTTTGGCTTGACCAATGCACCAGTCACATTCAACCACTTGATGGAGAAGCTATTCACGTCTCACCAAACCTTTACTGGAGTGTTCTTTGACGATATTATCATCTACTCTAATTCACTAGATAAACACAAGCAACACCTCCAGGTAATATTTCAAGTTCTAAGAGAGAATAAACTTTATGATAATCCAAAGAAAAGTGAATTTTTCTTGCAAGAGATTCAATATTTAGGTCACGTTATCTGTCAAGATGGCATCCAAATGGATCCATCAAAGTTAGAGGTAATAAAAGGATGGCCTAAACCAAGGAATCTTCATGAACTAAGAAGCTTTATAAGGATGTGTGCATACTATAGACGCTTCATAGAAAAGTTCTCACAAATTGCAAGACCATTACATGACCTAACAAAGAAAAACATTAGGTATACATGGTCTGCCAAGGAGAACAATGCTTTCAAAAAGCTTAAAGAAAAGCATATCTCTCAACTTGTGCTTACACGTTCGGATCTCTCAAAGCCATTTGAGGTCCAATGTGACGCTTGTGGTGATTGCCTTGGAGCTGTTTTGCTCCAAGAAGGGCACGCCATAGCCTAGAAAGTCGAAGGCTGGACCTTGTTGAGCAAGCTCTAGGCATACATGAAAAGTAACTCCTCGCAGTTCTACATGCCTTAGACTCATGGAAGCACTATTTATTGGGGACTCCTTTTATTTCGCGAACGGATCACCAAAGCCTTAAGTACTTCATGATGCAGACCAAGCTCTCTGACAAACAAATGAGGTGGGGAAATTTTGTTTCGCAATTTTATTTTCATATTGCTCACATTGCTGGCAAACATAATCAAGTAGCCGATGCACTCTCAAGACGGCCGAGAGTGAATGCGGTTTCCATAGCAACTCACAATGATCTATCTTCGATGATAGGTGAGTATGCTATTGATCCCGATTTTAGAGATGTTATTTCAGCCCTTGCATTAGGGAAGAAAGAGGAACCATTTACTTTACAAGATGGTTATCTTCTCTTTGGCAATAGACTATGCGTTACTAACTCACTATGTGAGAAAGTAATGTATGAATCTCATGCTCCTCCTTATGCCGGGCATAGAGGGATTCAGTCTACCCTAAAGGGGATTGAAACATATTTCTATTGGCCTACCATGAAAATAAACATACAGGAGTATGTTTCTAAACGTGTGGTATGCCAAAAGACGAAGTTTGATAGAGGGAAGCAACCTGGATTGCTTCAACCTTTGCCACCCTAATTCACCATGGGAGAACATATCCATAGATTTCATCTTTGGATTGCTTAAGTCTATCCATAGGAATACATGAATATGGACGATAGTAGATAGGTTTAGTAAACAAGCTCATTTTATACTTGCAAAAAGACTATCAAAGCCCATCAAATGGCAACCCTCTTCATATCACAAATCTTCAAGTACCATGGCTTGCCAATGTCCATAGTGTCAGATAGAGATCCTAGAATGACCAGTAATTTATGGAAGGGTCTCTTTGAGAATTTAGGGACAAGGCTAAACTTCTCTTTGGCCTATCATCTGCAAACGGATGGCCAAAGTGAAATAGCTAACCTAACAATTCTTGATCTACTAAAAGCCTATGTAACGCAAGTAGATCAAAGATCCCAATGGGAGGAGTACTTACCCTTAGTGGAGTATGCTTACAATAACATTGTACATGCTTCCACGGGAAAAGCACCTTTTGAGGTAATTGAGGGAAGATCAAAAACTCCCCTGCTACTTAAGGTACACGGGAAGATCTTCGTTGTTGCAGATGAGTATAGCCGAGACCTACAAGGATCCTTCCAAAAGATTAAGGATGCTATCTCTATCTCACGGCAAAGGCAAAAGACTGCTGCTGATAAGCACAGAAGAGCTCAAGCCTTTAAAGAAAATGATTGGGTCTTACTCAAATTTCCCAAGGCTCGATTAAGGCACACAACGGGCAAGAATCCTAAGGGACACCAAAAGTACTATGCTAAGTTAGCAAAAAGTACTATGGTCCCTTCCAGATTCTTAGGCCAATCAATGAGATGGCCTATCAACTCAAGTTGCCTAGCCATTGGCTCATACACAATGCTTTTCATGTGAGCCTATAAAGCCTTACAAAGGAGAGCCACCTCAACAACCAACTATTGAAGACTCACCAAAAATCGAGGACCAAGAAGAGATGCTGCAGTCCAAGTCCATTCTTTGACATGAAGACAAGGTATTAAGAGGTGGTAAGACTATCCGACAATATCTTATTAAGTTTAAGAATTATCCTTATGAAGATGCTAGATGGATGCAAGGCATACAATTAAAGGATAACCTAAACCTTGTCAATGCTTACAATGCTTCCCTAGAGTAAGCAAATGTACAAATGTTAAAAATGAACAAAGTTTTTGTCTTACAAGACTCTCTTTTTCTTTATTGTGCACAAATGTTAAGTAGTATGCATACTTATATCAAGTTTGTAGAGACGACGTCTCCCAAACACCAAGTAGAGTTTGTCACACTACTATGGAAGATTGATAGGACTAATTTGCAGACATGCTTGCGGCAGCTTAGGCTCTTAAGCGCCAAATGGACTAGTCATCCATTTTAGAATGATGTCGTAGGGTAACATAGGAATCCTCTACCCGCTAGAAAAAGGACTAATGAATAGGCTTTATCTTCGCTACCCCATAGTCGAGGACGACTATGATTTCAAGAGAGAGGTAATGGCATAATAACTAATATCTAATTTTGCTAAATGATTTTCTCATGTTAAACTGATCTTTTAATATTGGGAAGTGCCAGGGGAGAAAAAAAGCTAGAATATTGGTTAAGCTGGCAGACCGGCCACAGTAGGGATCCAAAGGAGGGAAGGTAGGGATCCAAAGGGGGGGCCATCTGCGAAAGAGCAATGTGCAACAATGGGCCCTAAGGTTCAACCCATTAAGACTTCCAAAATGCTAAGGTTCCAAAATTGAAAGGTTGTGTCCAAAGGTCAAAGCTTAGGAAAATCGGATGCTTTGTGTGTGTACAAAAGTCTTCATGAATCCTACAAAGGAGGTGGCGAGGTGTTGAGCCAGCAGAGGATCACACCCACATTTTTGCTCACACTCATCATTTTTGTAACCATTGATTGTAATAAATGTCTTTCCGACATTGCTTTTGATTGGAGCCATTCATTAAGTAACGGGACTCAATTGAGTTTCCAGCTTGTAATTCCGAAGTAATTTCACTTGCTGATGTAATTAGTTAGAGATGTTCTCACCTCCAAGGCTGAGGTATATAAGCCAAAGTTTTGTAACCTAAATATAGAGTTTTTTATTTAATCAAAGTGAGTTTTTTTTGGAGCGCCGTGACTGTGTCTGAGAGAGAGAGAGAGAGAGAGAGAGAGAGAGAGAGAGAGTCTTATCTACTTGCTACACGAGCTACGGAGCCGCCATTGGAGAAGCGACACCGCCATTGTGTTAGCAACGGCGAGAGCTATGCACAGATACCAAGAGTGCGCGCTATCGGCTTCTATGTGTGGTAAGTTCCTACGAGCTTCGGTGTGAGTTTTCTTCCAACTCGTGTGTCGGAATGGAGCGTGCAACATATCTATAGAACCACAACGAGTAGAGCTACGCATTAGTACCATCGGGGTCAAGTTTCGGTCACCTGTATTTTTCGGTCTGTCTTCATACGCGTTTACCGCACGGAGTGATTATAGGTTGATTTTGCAGTTCAAGTCTTTAGGGTGTTGTTCTTGCCTAGTGTATAGACTTCCCCTTGAGTTTGAGATCGATTCAATGATTCTAGATCCTGTTTCGTATAGCATTCGTTCATAGTACGGATTTCAGTCACTTACGTATTTTAGAACTTAGATTTGATTTCCTTAGTAGTGATTGTCATTAGAAGGTCGAGTAGGTGATTTGACACCCACCTAGTTGTTTCCATGCGCCTGCGGGTCAAGCTCCGTCCTCGTCTGACAAATTCTGTTGTTGGTTGAGTTCTCGCTATTTAGCTTCCGCTAGCGGCGTAACCGCCTTAACATTTGGCGCCGCTACCGGGGACGAGAGCCCTAAGTAGGTGACCTTAGACTAATCCTACGAGGTGAGTCGTATAAACTACTTTGTATACTTTAGTTAGAAAAGATTTAGGAGTGGTGGACTCCGAAGATCTCGAGAGATACTAGGAAGTGGGGTATTCCTGGGTCTTCCGTGTTGACAGTATTTTTAGATTAGCTTAGATTTGTTTGTTGTTTTGTTGGTGTTGAGTAGTTGTTGATAGAAGAAGAATTTGCTAGTCCGTGAGTGGCAGTGGATCTCTTTAAAATCACAATTACCAAACCCATTTTATGATTAGGAATAGCTTAGGTAGGACTTCATTTTATCCTGATCTGGAGCTAGTAATCATTGGAGTATTTGCTTGATATGGTTGATTGCATGTTAGATCACTAAACCATCGAGTTAGTAGTGAAACTTGCAATAAACAAAAGCCAGAGAAATTTTCTGTGTATCTGGGAGTTGCTGAGCACTTGAGAAAGCTTTAGGAAGGATTCTGTGCCAAAAAACTGGAAATCTGCAACTTTAGACATCATACGCGTATGATGTCTAAATGACCAAACAGAGATCAAAACAGAAATTTTGACTTTACCAGAGTGTTCAAAAGGGGAGTTATACCCTAATTTCAACTTAAAACAAGAGCATTAACACTCAAAGAAACCCAAAAAGACAAGTCGGAGTCCAAGAAACGCAAAGAATAGGAAATTTTGGATTCATATCTTGTTTTTACATTCAAACCTGACAAAAACACTTGAAACTCAATTATAAACATTGGAGAAGGCTTAAAACCAAAAATAGTCAAAATCTGGGAAAAAAGACATCATACTCGTATAATGTCTTTTAGCACATCCACTACTTATTTTTGATATCTGACCAGACAAGATTATTACAAACACTGTAGAAAGCATAAATATCAAGTCTTGACCCAAATTGATGAAAAAGACATCATATGCGTATGATGTCTTTTACCTAATTTTGAACATATTTTGATACTTTACCAACACAGATCCATTGTAATAGCTGTCTAAAGGTTATATTTCAAGTTTCATCCCATTTGGATCATAATTGACCCAAAACAAGTCAAAAGCGAAAAATTGCCAAGAAAAGCCTAAATTAGCCATAACTTGCTCAAACAGAGTTCAAACTGAATTTTGTGAGTGGAAAAAGCATAAGGGGGCTACTGAGAGTGAGCATAACCAAAATAGTCTAAATCTGTGAAAAAAGACATCATACGCGTATAATGTCTTTTTCAGCATAACTGCAACAAAATTCTCACTTGATGAAACAGAAGTTGTCCAACTGACAAGATTAAACAATTGACCAAGTATCAATCAGTTTGGATCAATTCTGACCACAAAAACTTGGGAAAACAAATTGCCGAGACGGAAAAGTTAAAGTCCTTTAGGGGAATTGATGAATTTGAGATCGGGCAGGAATCTCCAGAATAACCAACCAAAACAAGGGGAACAAGCAAGTGTCATATCAACCGAGGGAAGTGTAAACCAAAGTTGGGTGCAACCATTAGAGCCGATCTTTGAAGGAAGTGTTTCTGATACTTCTTCGGAGAGATCTTACGAGATTTTCACCGAACACTTGGAACACTTGAACCTGAACAACAGAGAAAATATGGCAGCAGGATCATCAAACCCTTCCGCCACAATGAAGCTATTGTTCATAAAATACCAGTACGACAATGAGCAAGGTGCCAAGATCTACAAAGATGGAATGGACCGCTATTGTGTAAAGATAGAAGAGAGACCTAGTGAGTTCAAGGACTTAGTGCCTGTGAGCTATAGCGGAGATAGATATCTAGATGACGAGGGTACCATGTACTTGGTAGTCCTAAACCCTAACATTGTGGACAAGTGGGGATTGATGGGCACCAAAGCCAAAGTAGATGAAGAACTTGAGGAGAAAGCACCAATAATGAACTTCCCTGATGCGAGGTTAAGAAGAGAGAATGAAACTACAAGGATCAACACTGATAACATCTATGTGGGGCTATACAAATATAATAATGGGGAGCAAGATCTCTATTATAGATGTGAAGAACCCTACACCGGAGAGTTGACAGACCAAAAAAGACTTTATGTCTTTACCTACACAGAGGGATCGGAAGTGAAAATTGCCGCTTACGACAAGTATGGGAGGCAATACTCAACAATGGGCAAGAAAGAATTAGAAGGATATACATACTTTGGGGGACCACTACATCAGTATTATGTTACTTCTAGCTCACAAAGACCAGCACCAACAAATGGAGTGCAAAACCCAATGACGACAGGAGGACAAAGAACTCAGGCTGCTGACTCTTTCAGTCAACCTCAGTACTCGAAGCCCGGACCAATGGGATCATTACATTCCAGAGAGTCAATGGATACGAATCGAGGTAGTGCAGTTCCAATCCCCACATATACCACTCCAGGTCCAAGGTTCGAAGCGGAACCATCACATTTACCTCCTAGTAGTAGATTCAGGGCAGGGGAACCGACAAGGGTAACCCATGAAGTCCATGATGCTAGAGAAAGCTTTAGCCGGGACACAGGAGCAATGAGATTGGTAGCAGACCATAGACGTATGAGACCATCTCAAGTAGCGAAGTGTATGCCAAAGAAGTATGGTGGTTCAGGAGATCCGTATGCACATGTGTCACTCTTTAAGCAAGTCTTAAGAGCTGAGCAGATAACAGATTTCCATACACAATACGAGGGATTTGGTCTTACTCTAGAAGGTACGGCATTGACATGGTTTCAACCACTGAACATAGGGGGATTCCATGACATTGACCATTTGCTAAGAGAGTTTGCTGAGGAATTCTCAAAACGAGGGATTAAGCACAATACGGTCTCACAAATATATGCTTTTAAACAGAGAGAACACGAAAAAGTGAAGGAAGCTTCACTTCGCTTCAAACAATACATTGAGAGATGTCCAGTACGTGAACGACCACAAGATGACAGACTATCTGTTCTCTTTATTGAGGGACTGAGAAACGACACTCTCAAGAAGGACTTGCACTTGAAAGCTTGTACAAGTTTCGAGCAAGTAACGAGAGAGGCATTGTACTTAGTGGATAACTGTACGGTTTATGGAAAGGTGTTAGCGGATACAGATTTTGCATCCAGTAGCTCCTCCTCCGTAGCGAGCGAAACTACCACTAAAAAGAATGTTCAAACAAAAACCATGCCAAATGTAAAGCAAATGATAGAAGATGCTCTAAAAAGGATGGCACCATACCAAAAACCATTGCCAAAAACACTGAAATGGTGTGCTATTGAACAAAAATGGACAAACCATCCAACAGAGGAGTGCTATTACAACAAAGGGTATGTAAGGGAGCGTCAGTATGCACCTCCTGCTCAATTAGCACCACCTCAAGTACATCCAGTACCTCGATACCCAACGGGAAATGTACCAGGACCTATGGGGATAGAAAGACCGCAACCGGTATTGGGACAACAACCACCTTTACCAGGAGCAAGACCAGTAGGCATTAGATATGCACCAACCTTAGAAAATCAGGAAGAACAAGCCTTAGTGCCTGTTCAAGCCTATTATGAAGAATCTGGTGCACACATGTCTCCAACTGTGTATTACCCACCAGAAGAACCCAAACAACCAGAACCATGGGGCATGATTGGGAATGTTGGAATACCAACAGTTACAAGTGCTTCTGATGAAGAGAGATACAATTTGGACGCAAGAACATTGATGTTCATAGCTCATGGAGGGTTAACAGGACAAAGACCATCCTATCCACAAAGGACGAATCAAATGGGACCAAGACCAGCACTAGGACCCTGTTACAAGTGTGGAGGTGACCATCTGATGAATGTTTGTCCACATACGGAAATCATTAGAATTAACGCTTATTGCACTGAGTGTGGGGTTACTCACTTCATTGAGGATTGTTCAAAGAATCCAAACAAAGTGCAAAAGACGACATTGAATATGCTAGAAACTATTCCTACCAGCAGTGGGTCTGAAAATGAAACTCTGATACCAACGCAAGTTGTTACTAGAGCTCAAGCTAAGAAAACCACTAGAGAACCTGAGAATGGAAAGTTAGCGACTGAAGTGGTTAGTCAAGGACCGCGGAGTCAGAGAAACACATGGAAAGCTAGAAAAGCACGCATGAAGTTGAAAAAGAACGTGAAGACGCTATTCTAACTGAGGAACTAAAGCAAAATAAAGCTAGATTAGAAAAACTTGAAAGTCAAAACGGGAAACGAGAGATGAGCCCGGAAAGAACGAAACAAAAGAGTATCAAAGAAACAACGAGCTTAAGCTCAGGGGGATCAGTGCTAGTCGACAAAGTACACGAACCATTGGACGCACTGATGAGAGCTTACGAAGCTAGGTTAAAGAACAACCAAACACAAGAACAGAGGTGGATGACATACCCAAACGCGGAATTGGAAAAGCAGAGACTTGAAATGTGCCAGAGAATGATCGAGACTGCACAAGCCTTATTAGAACCACCAAAAGAAACAATGAATTGTGGAACGGAAAACCCAATTCAGCAAGAGACTATCGTTTCACGGGTAGCTGAAAAGACTCCCAGTGCACAAAAGCCTGAAAATACACACAAGGATGACCGCATAGTATTGAACACAACCGATCAGGAGATAGAGAGTTTTCATCCAGTCATACAGAGGTCTTACGGAAGAGATGAGGATTACAATGAATTTTGGAAACAAGTGAGAGAGGCAAACTTTGCAAACGAGCTAAGTTGCCAAGCTAATCAGACAAATTGGGAAAAGGACATCAGGAATCCTCCCATAGTGGAATTTGAGGCAGGATCTCAAGTGGACTTGGATCTGCAATCTTACTGGGGAGATGGGGGCTCTGTTAGAACAATGGAGAGCAAACCTCACTCACTGAATACCTTACCTTCATACTTAGGAGAGTATGAAGCAAAATCCGAGACTAGAGCACTTCCCTCACGAAGAATCTCATCAGAAAAAGTCATGGACTTGCAAGGATTGATAGAGATGTTGTCAACACCAGTGACATGCACTATCACTCTAGCTGAGCTTTTGAGGCTAAGACCACATATGTGGACCACTGTAGGAAAATGCTTGGAGAAATTTGGGATAAAAGACCCAACATCGAGACTGCAAGAGGGTATACAAGAGCTGAGCAAACCACAAAAGAACGCTAAGCCTGTACCCTTAAACAAGGTCGGAGAGTATTGCGAAGGTGAAGAGGGGAATACAACCTTACCAGTTGAATTCCAAGGAGTGAACACGATGGCAATACTAAACAGTGGAGCTGGGGTAGCCATTGCTACAAAGAAATCTGGAAAAAATGGGGGAAACCAGCAATAAGGAAGACTAGGTTGAAACTCCAATTAGCAGATGGACACATGGAGAAACCTATGGGGTTATTAGAGAAAGTCGTAGTGACTTCTTGCGGCATTGAATACGAACATACTTTTGCTATTGTTGATTTTGGCAAGGAGAATAACTATGATATCATACTGGGAAGACCATTCATGAGACAGTTACGATCACATATACCTGAGAAATATGGAAACCACTACACGTGTGAACCTGAGAGACCATAGCTACAAAGATGTGAACCGAACACCGGTAGAGGAGTTTGATTCAGCTACTTTGGCGGGATCCGAATTTCCAGCTTGGTTAGGTAAGCCCAAGGAGTTATGGATGTGTGGAGCCTCGAAATGTGGAAGTCTGAGGCGAGAAGAATATGTTTTAGAAAGGACTATCGAAGACGAAGCTTATATAGGAGAACCCTTTCCAGAGGACACGCTTGAACCATTAGAATGGACACACATTCTAGCAACCCTAGATGTTTGTGCAATTCCGGATGGTCCCACAACGAAATTTTGCGACAAGGACGGGTACGACGTGGTTCCGTACTTCATGTTGAGAACTGTACTCGAAAAAGAAACTGAAAAGAACGATACACTGGAAAAGGAAGATGAAGAAGAGGTGTTTCACGACATTCCCGATCATCCAGAGTGGGGAAATGAAGCAGACAACGAGTCAACGGACAATTCAAGCGGAAACGAAGAAACTATAACGGATGTCCGATTTTATGATTTTCCGAACCAAACTAAACAACGCCAGAAACGCTATAGAGCAAAGAGAAAAACAAAGGGGGTTAGAACCAATCCGATGCCTAGAATAAGAGGAAAAAATCAATTCCTAATGCTAGTAAAGGCGGAAGATTGTGTTAAGGACAAGATTTCTGGAAGAATGAGAGGCAATGATCAAAAGAGCTTACGAAAAGACAAAAGAGGCTCAAGAAATCAAGTTCAAAGGAATGGAACGAAAACTGAAACAGAAAAATCAGAAAAGAACAAGCGCAACAGAGAACACACGGAGTCCAAGTTAGAACGTAGAAACAAGTACAGAGAGCTCAAGAAAACTCTGAAAGAAGTTTGGACGACAGAATTTGAGAGTGGAGAGGACGAAAACGCCAAAATCAAGGAAAACATGGATGTTCCCTCTCACTATAGGAAATTCACAATTGAGGATAGGAAGGTGGTATTAACCCAACCTATTCGAGAGAGAAGGGAGAACGAATCTTATGACGGACCGGAGGATGCAAAAAAAGTGGATTTAGCAGCTCCAGGTGAGACACCTAGACCGGTGTACATAGCCACAGATTTGTCTCCAGGCGAGGAAGAGAGACTTTTGAGTCTTCTCAGAGAGTACAGGGATGTGTTTGCATGGTCTTATAAGGACTTAAAGGGAGTTGACCCATCGATATGCCAACACACAATCCCACTAAAACAAGACGCAAAGCCTAGCAGACAGAGACCATACACATATAATGATACATTTGCTAAGCGAATCAAAGAAGAGATAGATAAGCTAATGGAAGCTGAATTCATATACGAGATTGAACACACCGATTGGGTATCTCCGATTGTGGTAGTACCCAAGAAGAACGGAAAACTCCGAGTGTGTGTCAACTTAAAGAAAGTGAATGCTGCAACAATCAGGGACAATTATCCCTTGCCGATAACTGATCATGTTCTAGAGCGTGTATCAGGGAAAACAGCATACTCCTTTCTTGATGGTTTTTCAGGATATAACCAGCTAGCCATAGCACTGGAAGATCAACATAAAACAGCTTTTGCAACGGAGTGGGGAATTTATGCTTATCGGGTTATGCCTTTTGGTCTAACCAATGCTCCCGCAACCTTCCAGAGGCTGATGACGCATGCTTTCAAAGAATACTTAAGGTTGTTTCTAGAAATATACATGGATGACTTATGTGTACATTCTCTTCTGAGAGATGAGCATCTAGAACACCTAAGAAAAGTATTTGAGAAATGTAGGACATATCGCATTTGTCTCAATCCTGAGAAATGTGTGTTTATGGTCCGACAGGGCAGAATTCTGGGACATATTGTCTCACAAAACGGAATATCCACGGATTTAGAGAAGATAAAAGTTATAGTGGATATGCCTAGACCAACCAATGCGAAACAAGTACAGAGCTTTATGGGACATTGCGGATATTATAGACGATTCATTTACATGTACGCTATAATAGGCCAACCACTTTACAGGCTAATAGTGAACTTTGAATGGACAGAGGAGTGTGAGGAATCATTCAAGAAATTGAAAGAGGCACTCATTACTGCTCCAGTCTTGAAATCACCAGATTGGGAGAAGATATTCCATGTGCATATAGATGCTTCGGCATATGCAATAGGATGCATTCTGGCTCAGCCAGAAGAAGGAAACATGGATTTTCCTATCTGTTACGCCAGTCGACAGCTCAACAATGCAGAGAAGAATTACACCACAACAGAGCGAGAAGGATTAGGAATGATATATGCTGTGAAGAAATTTCGGCATTATCTTCTAGCCAACAAGTTTGTGTTTTTTACGGATCACCAAGCCTTGCTCTACCTAGTGAATAAACCATGCAATACCGGGAGAATAGTGAGATGGTTCATTATCTTACTGGAATTCGACTTCACGGTAGTAGTAAAGAAAGGAAAAACACATCTTAGAGCTGATCATCTTTCGCGATTGACGAATGGAGAAGACCCTATAGGAGTAGATGACGACATGCCAGACGCGTACTTGTTCAACATAGAAATGATACCGAAGTGGTCTCAAAATGTCGTTAACCTATTAACCTATGGAGGAGAGTTCGATAGAAGAGAATACAACCAGAAACATATTGCTATTCAGCAATCCAAGAATCTTCAATTGGTTGCAGGAAGGTTGTATCAATTGGAAATGATCATGTTTTACGACTATGCATCAATCCTGAGGAATATAATATATATCTGCGCGAAGCACATGTTCAGGAATGTGCATTTCATTGTTCAAGAAGGAACACATATAGGAATTTGTTACAATTGGGAGTCTATTGGCCAGGAATGAAAGAAAGCGTACATGAATATGTCACTGTATGTATTGTATGTTCATCAAAACCGCCAGCAGAGTATTCGACATTATATCAGATAATGATCGCTCCAGAATGGAGTCAGTATATTGTTGAATATCTCACAAATAGAACTTTCCCAGAAGGAACGTCAAAAGCTCGTCAGAAATCTGTAGAGACAGAAGCTAGAGATTACGCTTTAATAGGAGATCAACTCTATAAGAGAGGTAAAGACAACCAGCTTAGGATTTGCGCATCAGAGTCTGAGTATGTGATAATACTAGAGCAAGCTCATGGAGGAGTAGGTGGAGGCCATTTCTCAGGTGATAAGACAACAAAACTTGTCTTAGCCGCAGGAATATGGTGGCCAACATTACATATGGACGCTGAGGAATACGTTAAACGGTGCGATGACTGTCAGCGGACCAAAGTACCACTTAAAAGAGATGATATGCCGCTTAGACCAATGATGGGGGCAAGAGCTTTTGCAAAATGGGGGATTGATTATGTCGGACCCATTTCACCTCCTGCATATAAGACTCATGCACAATACATCATTGTGGCTACAGACTATCTAACAAAGTGGGTCGAAGCAAAGGCAACTCAAAAAGCAGATGCCAGGACCACGGCACAATTTCTATATGAATACGTCTTTGTACGATATGGATTGCCAATAGAAATTGTGAGTGATCGAGGCACACATTTTATAAATGAAGTGATAGAGATCCTTCTAGATGAATTCATGGTAATCCATAGGAAATCAGCCCCGTATCATCCACAAGCAAACGGACAAGCTGAAGCAACAAACAAAACCATATGCACGGTCCTCACGAAGATTGTATCTGAGTCGAGAACTGACTGGGACCAGAAGTTGCATTCAACATTATGGGCATATAGGGTAGCATATAAAACATCAATAGGAACGACCCCATATAACATGGTTTTTGGGCTAAATGCTATCTTACCAATAGAATTCTTGATTTCAACCTTAAGGGTGGCTAAGGATCTAGAGTGGACAGGGCACGAGCTTTCTGATAGAATAGATGACCTGGAAAAGCTAGACGAGCTTCGCCTAAAAGCAGTAGCTTCTATCTACGCTCAAAAAAGGCGACAAAAGGAATTTTTTGATAAGCATGTGCGGACTAAAGAGTTTAAGGTTGGGGACTATGTCCTAGTTTACACTCTGAAACAGCATGCTAAGAAGCTTAAAAAGCGAGGGATGGGACCTCTGGTGATTAAAGATCTATCACCAAGTGGAGCCGTCAAGCTTGCTACATTAGACGGAGAAGAAATGCCCAATTGGATTAGTGGATGCAGAGTGAAAAAGTATCTTTTGCCGCTAACCCAAGACATGCTTCTCAAAATACATCAAGAAAAGCTGCGTGTCCAGAAAAAGAAAATGATTTTGGAGGAAGCGCAAGCCGAGGCGAAGGAAAGAATGGAGAAAAGAAGACTACTACGTCAGAAACAGCGCAATGAAGGAGCAATACGAATAAACGCAGTCAGTATAACAGAAATGGATAATGACAAAGAAGAACCCATCATTGAATGCAAAGTAGGAACCAACCAAATCAAAGCCAGAGCACTATTGGATTCAGGAGCTCAAACTAACCTACTTTCACTCAGTTTGTATAGACAATTGACAAATGACACTAAACTACAAACTGCCAAGCAAGAGTTAAAGAGTTACTCTGAGAATTCAATCAAAACTGTCGGATGCACAGTTTTACATATACAGATTAACCAGTATGTGTATCCTCATATGTTTTACGTGGTTGAAGACCAAGCTACACAACATCCATTATTGCTAGGACAACCATGGCAGAAGCAATACAATGCAATGATTGACTGGAGTTCTAAATCAGTGCTTATCAAATACGAAGGTGAAAGTCAATCAGTTAAGTTCACCAAAGGAGAAGAGCCAACTCCAAAGGACGAATCCAAAGACAAAGGTAAACAACAACCAGAGAAAAAGAAGAAGCAATGGCAACCAAAAGTTTCTATACAACCGGATTACTCTTCGACGAGGAATTCTCAACAGTGGATAAGGAAGACAAGCAATAATATAACAGCTCAACCTTGGGAAAAAACGGAGTCAAAGTTGGTATGGAGACCAAAAAAGGTTGTGCCAGAGAACACAAAGGTGGAAAACAGAGTCTTCAATACCAGACAACAGAGTGATTCCAGACAATCAAGGACAGTGAAACAGATCTGGATTCCAAAGAAGTTCATGACGGCACAAAGCTATAGCAAGCAAATTTGGATCCCAAAGATTTGTAAACAGGAACTCCCTTCAGTACAATCAACGGAAACTCCTAGGTATTTCAAGTCGAGGAAATCAACACAAAGAACAAAGCAGGTTTGGGTCGCAAAGAGTTTGTGGCAAGCACAAGTGAAGCGGAAGCAGATTTGGATTGTAAAAAAGAACAACAAAGTAAAGAAGAATCCATCTACTGATTCTACTACCGAAGTGCCAAAACCAACCCAAAACCCGATCACCAATCCTTCAATCAAACAAAGAGCAGCTTTATTGGAAAGACTGTTGTATCGTCGCTCTACAATTGCATTGGGAACTTATGACCAAAACAACTACAATGCTTCGCCCACAGACACTTCATAGTCGTCCGGGAGGACTCAGACTAGGAGGGGGGGAGGTATACAGGTATACAGGAGTTACAAAGCAGCTACAAGCGCCAAAAACAAAGAAAAACAAAAATTATATTACAAGGGCAGTGTCTTACATGATTTTGCAATTTTTATGTTTGATTGCGGATATTGATAATATTTATGCCCTTATATACCTTGTTTTGCAACAAGAAGAGATCAAATGATGAATTTGGGTCTCTAGACGTGTAAATATCACTAAATAAGAGTGTGTTTGGAGCTAAAAAGTGAAAAAAAATGGTAATCCAAGTCCAGAAATCACAAATAAGTGTATATTCATATACACAAGATTACCAGCTATTTATTGTGTATGTTTGGAATTTTTTGGCTTCAATTTGCTATTTTTCTTTATTTTTTATGATTTTCTTAATAAAAGTAAAAGAAAAATAAAAAAGCAGGTGAAACGAGATCAGAAAAAAGAAAAGAATAGACGGTGATGGTTCTAATGACAAGGGCAACCCATGGTAAAAATTGGGTACAATTCTGAAAAAGTTACGGAAAGCCCGAAATGACAGAATTTTGGCAAAGTGGACAGATTTCTCAGAAACAGGTCAAATGGAGTCCAAATTGAGAAATTTCAAATCCTAAAGTGCATTTCACAACGAGATAGGAGCACATGTCAAATTTGGTAACAAGTGATCCGGGAAGTCCGAAGTTAAGTATTTTTCACATCACTTTCAACCTCATTTCCACTATTACCTCCTTGGAGAGAGCAAAGAGCACACAGGAGCATCCGACCTTCTACAGCCTTCTACGACTACTACGAGAGCCCAGAGGACACCAGACATGAGAGGTAGACTCGTTGCCATAAGCTTTTGATGCTTATCATTAACTTTTGTCGCGAAAACTGACCAAAACCAAGAAACAAGAGCAGACGGGGAATGCGGTAGAATGCTAGGTAGTGGCACAACCGCCTAATCAAACCTTGCAAGAACTTATAGGTGGGTTACCCTAGTATAGAAGATGGGTTTCTAACACTCAAAGCTCGAGAAAGAACGACTGGAAGAGCCTGCAAGAGGCAAACAGGAAAAAGTTGTTGAAACGACACAAAACTTCACAGGAAGTTCAACCACATCAAGGACAATGCAACCATGGAGTATCTCCAGGTTTGGACCACCAAAAGTAGGTCGGAACAACCGATTCGGCTACGGACACACAAAGCGTCATTTTGGCATAACGGCTGAAATTGACGACCGAATGAAATGAAACTTCACAAGCAGCTTCAAATATACATGGATGATTTATGTTTGCAAGCAAAACCCAAAAGAAAGCTCATTCACTTACCGATGGTGAAAAAGATGCTTTCAGGCAACCAAATGGAGAAAGATGGAGAACGGGGAGCCAAAGTCAAGTTCAACCAAATAGATGGCTTCACAACATATCCAATGAGCTGGAAATGCAACTCTCGAGAAGAAAAGTTGAAGAAATTCAACCCCACGGCAAAGAGACGACTTCGGAGACTGAAATGCCTATAAGGGGGCTTTTTAGCTAAACTGATGACTTTTTTAAGTTGAAAACTAGTTAGCAGGGCTTAGGGCACTAGCACAAAGCATTCTTTGCACAAAAAAACCAACATTTCAAGAAAAGACATCATACGCGTATGATGTCTCACAGCATGAATTTCACATCCATTTCAACATTTGAGTGCATAGCCTCATTCCACATGTTAATCATATCCTATGAACCAAGTATCATGAGAATTGGAGTTAGAAAACCCAAGGAAAACCAAAAAGACGCAAATTAGGCCATAAAATTGATTTTTGGTCCTAATTTTGTCAAAATAACTCCAAACTCAATGAAACTTTGTAGGATTGTTGATTAACACATCTACAAGCTATCTGGAACCAAAAAGCACCATTTTGACACAAAAGACATCATACGCGTATGATGTCTATTTGCACTTACAGAGCCAAAACTGCTCATTTGTCATCATACATCCATTATATATATCTAATACATGCTACATATGAAATTTGGAACCATTTGGTCAAGTGGGTCACCCCATTAGCCCAATTGAGGGAAAATCCTTCACATAAAGCCTATTTTTGGCCCAAATCCAACATACTCAAGTCCAAACCAAGATTTCAGTAGGGACAATCCTTCACTAGTACATGGGGAGTCCACAGAACCAATCCCATGAAAAATTGATGAAAAAGACATCATACGCGTATGATGTCTCCAGAGCCATTTTTAGCCCAAAATCTATCCAAACTTCATAAATCCACTGAATAAGCCTATCTAAAGCCAAATCCAAGCTTATAGAGAAATTTGGTCCAAAAATACACTAAAAGACATCATACGCGTATGATGTCTCACTATGCGATTTTGGCACCTCAGGGCTTCAACCACCAAACAGAAGTGATCTACATGCCATTTGAAAGTGAACCACCAAGTTTTATCCAATTTGGATCATAAAATCCAATTCCCTTTCAAAATTTTGCCAAGAGCCAAAACTGGACTAAACTGGCCAAAACTTGACCAAATGGGATCCAAACTCAAATCCAAGCATATGATACTCATATGTACACTATCAGCTACAAGCACAACCAATAGGAAGTCATTTTGACACAAAAGACATCATACGCGTATGATGTCTCCAGCATGATTTTGAGCCCATTTTGCATATTTTTTCACCTACCTTGCATCCTTAGGCCTTGAATAGCTCATGTTTCAATTTTCAAGTCATTTGGATAGTTAAAAGCTTCATTTCGGCTTTCAGTACTAAAAAGACGCTAACTTCTGAAATTGGAGTTACAGGATCCATGGATTCCGCCAAGTTATCGGCAACGAAGAGAAAAAGACCGACAATCAAAGATGCTCTTGCAGAAGCGGAACCCTTTGACATTCCAACAGAAACCCTCAAGCCAACCAAAACTTGGGTGGAGGAAGCAATATTGGAGAAAGAGGGAATAAAGATCTACCAGGGGACTTTCAGAGATCCTCAAGGGCAAGCGGTGGATGTACCGATGATCCCACAGGAATTGGTAGATTATAGCAGGTCAGAAGACATCAGCAGGTACCTGGAAAGGGCAGACTTGCACAGTTTCTTCACCTCGAGACCATCAGGTGTGGATACAAGAAGAGTGTACGAGTTGGCAACATCCATTCAGAAGAATGGGAAAGCCACATTCACAGCCATGGATGGAGAGAAAGTAGAAGTACAGATCACTCCACAGCTCATTGCAGACGCATTGAAGCTGCACAACAAAGGGAGCTCTGTCAGGGAAAGAAGGGAGGCCATAGAGGTCTACGGATCCAAGAAACAGAATGCAACCTATGGAGATATGGCGGACCAAAGAGCAGCAACCCTTTGCCGACTGTACAACCAGTTTCTCCATGTTTGCAGTAAAAGACCGCAAAAGTATACGACACCGCCCCATGCCATTGCGACCACCATCACATGGGCATTAAAGAGCAATATGCCAAAAGAGGTGAATTACGCTCAACGCATCCACGAGCAAGTAATTGCCATGCACAACGAGAAGCCAAAGTACATAGGAGGAGCGGAAATTCTGACAAGAATAGCTTATGAAGCTATTGGAGCTAGAGATCAGTGGCCAAAGGTTCCCTCCCAGAATGAGTGGCTTAGAGAAGCCGACGAGGAGGAAGAACAACCCGAAGTATCCAAGAGGGCGTCCACAAGAGCACGCCGGAAACTAGAAATAGTTTCAGAACCTGAAGAGGAGGTGGACGAGCCGCTTATGAAGAAAGTAAAGAAGAAGGTTGCTCCCAAGCAAACCAAAAGTCAGAAAGTGGCAAGAATGGAAAGACTAGTGGAGCAGTTTAGAGCAGAAAGAGCTCTAAAGGGTGACTTTGAAGAAAAGTGGGTGCCAGACCCCACCAAAGTCGGAACTAGCTCAGTCAGGCCACATGTTGATCAATACGATCAATATATTAAAGCTTATGAGGAGTCAGAGGCTATATTGGAGCAGCAACCTGTCGAGCCATACACTGAAGAGGAGGTACAGCTTTTAAAAGCTGAGCTGAAAAAGGACGACAAGGGGAAAGGGAAAGTAGATGAGTCTACTAAATCTCAAGAGAAAGACGGGCAAGCTGACAAGGGGAAAGCCAAGGAAGCTGAGGACAGATACCCCTCTATGACTGATGTACCAAGCCCGAAGAAGACGAAAAATATCGTGGAAGAGACCACAATAGATATGGACACAGGTGATTTGGAAAAGCTGAAGGCCGAGACCAAAGAAAAGGAGATAGATCCAGTTCATCAAAAGAGAAATGATTATGAGGATCTGGTAGCGATAGGATACACTGAAGCAGAGGCCCTTGAGGCAGTTTATGGGATCACCCTACAAAAACAAGATGATCGGAGAGGGACGGAGGAAAAAACAAAGAGTACAAAAGAAAGTGAAGAGAAACTGGACAAACAGAACGTACTAGAAGAGTCGAAGCCAGTGGAGGTGGTGGCAGAAAGAGCTTTAGAGTTGACAGATGAAGATGAAAAAGACATGCACATGGTGCATGAACTGCTAGGCAAGATCAAAGAAAGATCCAGGGCAAAGGAAGTAGAGATTGAGACAGCCAAACAAAGGGAAGCAGAGTTGCAAAGGAAATTAGAGAATGCTATGACTGAATCTGAAAGTCATAAAGCATCACTCCATGACGCGGAAAACGAGAGAGACGGCTTGATACTCCAGCTAGCCGAGGCTTCAAGAGAGGTAACAAGTGCACAGGAAGCAAAGGAGCGGATATCAGATGAGTTGGAGGCAGTCAAGGATGAGCTCATTGAGCTAAGGAAAAGAGTCGAGCTCCAAGAAAGAACAATCACTAGACTTAGGACTACCCCTAGAGCTAGCAGAGCAGGAACCGAACAAGAAGGAACTCTCGTACCAGCTTTAGAAGACCAAATCCGAAGCTTACAAAGAGAGCTAAGATTAGAGCAAGTGCAAAGGTTGCACATTGCAGAGGGATCATTGGCCGCAGAGGAGAGGCTCACATTAGAAAATCAAACACTATGGACAAAGAATGAGGCCCTCCGCAAACAGCTCCAAGATCTACAAGAGCAATAAAGAAGAGAGACAAAGACACCACAAGAAGAATCAGGTGGAGCAGCCATAGAGCTACCAGAAACTGGAGAGGCAACCACGATTGAAGATCCAACCCCAGCTCACGAGGTGGCCTTGACTTCAGGAATCTCTCAAGAAGAAGAACAAAAGCTCCATGACCAAATAGAAAAGTCAGCAGAGGAGAGTGCCAAGGCGGAAATGGAATGGGAGAGGAGACTCCTCATCTCCATTAGACTTCAGGGATTAGACACAAAAGTGCTCCATGAAGAGTGGATGCAACCCAGCCTGCCTTTTCCTTTGATGAAATTTGAAGTGCTAAAGACGAAAAAGAGAATAGAGGAGGAGCAGTATGTCGCTCTTTACGAAGGCAACATCACAAAGGAGGAACAGTCAAAGAAGATAGTAGATTCACAACCTAGATGGAGGAAAGGTTGGCTGAACAAATACCCAGCCTACCTCATCTACTTGGTGAAGGCACCAAAGGAGATTCGGGAGAATGCAACCTTCTGCCCGGTGCCAAGAGTCAGAAACTGGAAAGAGCATGGCAAGATTGTAGAAAATAAGCCAAATTGGCTTAATTATCCCAGAATGCCAGGACCAAAGGAGGAGAGAGAATAGGTAAAGCCTACATGGTGAAAACCCTAACGGGCACCATCAAGCTCTTTACTGGCTCTCCTGACCTTTCGTGTCAGATGCTCAAGAAAATCTGCAGGACTCTCTTAGCTTGCATTGAAGTGTTCGCGCCAGATAAAGCCACGACCTCGAGTCTACTATCGACGGCCGACACAGTGACTGATATGATATATGATCTTTCATTGCAGCCTTCTCCAAAAGTGTTGCACCTCCTATACCAAAGGATTATGTTTTTGCCTAGCTTCCACATGCAAACATTCGAAGAAGCTTTCTACACCAGCTTTTTCACCCACGAAAGCAAAATATTCGGCCCAACCTTGACCATCGGCAACCTACGATACGAATCACATTTGCAGATGCTCAAGACGACAGGACTTTATTGACCAAGCATAAAAGTCATGTCAGGGACGACATGAACGCGGAGGGGGGGAGTGTTGAGCCAGCAGAGGATCACACCCACATTTTTGCTCACACTCATCATTTTTGTAACCATTGATTGTAATAAATGTCTTTCCGACATTGATTCTGATTGGAGCCATTCATTAAGTAACGGGACTCAATTGAGTTTCCAGCTTGTAATTCCCAAGTAATTTCACTTGCTGATGTAATTAGTTAGAGATGTTCTCACCTCCAAGGCTGAGGTATATAAGCCAAAGTTTTGTAACCTAAATATAGAGTTTTTTATTTAATCAAAGTGAGTTTTTTTTGGAGCGCCGTGACTGTGTCTGTGAGAGAGAGAGAGAGAGAGAGAGAGAGAGAGAGAGAGAGAGAGAGAGAGAGAGAGAGAGAGAGAGAGAGAGAGAGTCTTATCTACTTGCTACGCGAGCTACGGAGCCGCCATTGGAGAAGCGACACCGCCATTATGTTAGCAACGGCGAGAGCTACGCACAGATACCAAGAGTGCGCGCTATCGGCTTCTATGTGTGGTAAGTTTCTACGAGCTTCGGTGTGAGTTTTCTTCCAACTCGTGTGTCGGAATGGAGCGTGCAGCATATCTATAGAACCACAACGAGTAGAGCTACGCATTAGTACCATCGGGGTCAAGTTTCGGTCACCTGTATTTTTCGGCCTGTCTTCATACGCGTTTACCGCACGGAGTGATTATAGGTTGATTTTGCAGTTCAAGTCTTTAGGGTGTTGTTCTTACCTAGTGTATAGACTTCCCCTTGAGTTTGAGATCGATTCAATGATTCTAGATCCTGTTTCGTATAGCATTCGTTCGTAGTACGGATTTCAGTCACTTGCGTATTTTAGAACTTAGATTTGATTTCCTTAGTAGTGATTGTCATTAGAAGGTCGAGTAGGTGATTTGACACCCACCTAGTTGTTTCCATGCGCCTGCGGGTCAAGCTCCGTCCTCGTCTGACAAATTCTGTTGTTGGTTGAGTTCTCGCTATTTAGCTTCCGCTAGCGGCGTAACCGCCTTAACACGAGGCTTGCAAGTAGGGGATGCGAGAGAAGAAAAAAAAAAAAACACACACACACACACACACACACACACACTCACAAGCCTCCTTTACACAAAGGGAATGAGGGACACATGTCAGCTCCCTAGCCCAGATGCCCACAAGGTGTACTCAAATCCTATTGGATGGCTATGGAGGTGGACCAATGAGAATTAGGCTAGAGTAAATCTAGTTTAATTAATTTAAAAACACTTAATAAAAGAGCCAATAAAAATTAAGCTCTCTAGAAGACTATTAAATAGTCTCCCACGGGGTCCAATGAGCATTCAACAACCCAATGGCTTGCCTGATTCCTATTGGCCATGAGACAAAGGGGTCCAATGAGAGTTTAGTTGCATTAATTAATTACCTAAACAAAAGGGGAAAGGGGGACACATGTATGAAGGCTATCAATTATGCTGCTTAAATTTCATTGGCTAAACCTGGCATGGGCCAATGGGGTGCTTGCATGAGTAAAATGGATAAGGGGTTGACCAAGAGAGAGAGAGAGGGGGCTGAATTTTGAAGGGCATTATCTCACACACTCACACACAAGCTCATGTGTGAATCAAGAAGACTCTCTCTCTCCTTCTCAAGCTTTGATGGAAAACTTATCACCTACTCCAAGCTTGTGAGAAGGGAGGCCTACACCAACAACTCTTGGCTTTGTGATGCAAATCCAACCAAGAGCCAAGCTTCAATGCATGCTCAACTCCTCTACCATGCTAATTACTAAGCTATGCTATGGTAATATGAGTGATTATGTGAGGAGATGTACATCTTTCTCATAAGACTACTCCTTCTTCCTCTCAATTTACTCTCATACCCCGCTAGCTCTCACCATCTTTGAAGGTGTGTGAGGTCTTGGGTTTGAGACCGTGAGGGAATTGATGTTGTGTTTTATAAGTCTTTTGCTTAGCTCTTGAAGCTTCCATCTTCATTGCACTAGCTAGTATTGAAGGAACACAAAGATTTGTATTGTAAAATGTCTCTCTTGATGGGAGAAATCTATAATACAAAGCCTTTTGGAGAGGTGACCAACTCCATGTAAATCGGGTCCTCAAGTGTTGTCAATAGCTTAATTTCTCTCTCTTTTGAAGTATTGTTCATGCTATCTAGCTAGGTGTTATGCTTTTTGTTGCTCTCTCCACCCAAGCAGTCTTGTTATTCTCATTAGGATTCTATTCTAATGAAATGCTCACTATGTTCATGCTACTTTTCCGCTACACACAAGTTACTAGGCCATTAAATGTTACAAAACGCGTGCGCGCGCGCGCGTGTGTGTGTGTGTGTGTGTGTGTGTGTGAGAGAGAGAGAGAGAGAGAGAGAGAGAGAGAGAGAGAGAGAGAGAACCACTTTTTGTGTACCGTTATCGTATTCTAGTGCAATATAGGAGAGAGCGGGAGCTCGTGGAAGTTCTTCAAAGTTCAACCTTCCCCTTCTCGTCGGCCTCTCTTCTCTTTCGCACGCGGCTCTCACTGTTGCATATATCGCGCATGACACATTGCTTGAAAGCTCCCGGAGGAAGCAGCTTGCAACACGTGGCTGGGGGCAGGGGCCGAAATCTCTCCCCCTTTGATAATAATATAAATTATACGTACATAATCGCAAATGGTTTATATATTAGGAAAGACCCCACTTAAATAATAAGGTGAAAGGTGGACATTACATACTATCATTTGAAAACAAAATAAAATAAAAACATACATTATACATACGTATCACGAATGGTTTATATATTTAGGAAAGCCTACGACTATAGTTCACCTTCTTTGTTAAGCCACTGACGATAAATTCAACTTGTAATCTTTAGCACCTCAAGGCTCTACGGAGCTTGAGGTTTTTTTGTCGTGCTTAATACAATACGCTAAATAATTGTGAGTTTTGTCAAAAAAAATAAAAATAAAGGTTCCACTTAAATAATAAGGTAAAAGGTGCACATTGTACATTATCATCTGAAAACAAAATAAAATGAAAAGAAAAAAAAACAATAAAAAAAAACACAATGAAAAACTAAAACAAAAAATATTTTAACGTCTTCACAAAACAAAATAGATTAAATACGCATAAAAAATAAGAAAACAATTTAATGAAATGAATCTTTGAATGAAAGGAGTCAAGAATCTTTGAATTTAAAATATTAGAAGAATTTATTGAATCAATACTTCACATCATGGGATCAATCTCCTATGAATACACACTTTAATCCTTTGTTCTCTGTGGTCTTTTTTAGCCTGCCCAAAAAAATGAATGCACCTTTGGAAAATATCATTTGAAAATACATAATTTCTTTCTCTTTAAAACCTTTACAGCTCTCTTGACAAACACATGTCTAACAAAATTAGAATTAAAGAACCTTCACCCATCTATATGTATATGTATTCTATAACGGCAGAGAGAGTACACTTTACACGTGTCAATGTCTGCGAGCTGAAGGCTAAATGCCAAAGGTGAGAGAAGCTCACATGCACGAGATAAAGAGGGGGAGCGAAAGAGAGAGAGAGAGAGGTCGCCTTCGGCGGCCGTCCGTACTAGGAGGGCAAACAATTATAATTGGTAATTATTCCTGTTAGGAGTCCTCAACACTCAATCCCAAGCCTCTTCTATTAGAATTGAAGGATCTTCACCCAATAGGGTAGAGCACCCTATAAGTGGCCGGGCCCCAATGAAGAGACACGCTACCCCCAATAAGCACCTAGACATGAACGAGTTGTTGGTTTATGGGAGCTGACGTGCTGCTTGTTGATTCGTCAAATGGAGGGTTCAAACTTGGAGCACCACCGGCTCTGTTTTGGTGAAGCTACATCTCTAATGCTTAAGCATCCTCAAATTGTCTCGAAAATTGTGCTAATCCGTCGTGCGAAGTGTGTGTAGGTCCGCTCAAGGAGTTCCCATTTCCACAGAAAACCTCTTCTCATCGGGCATCTTTTGCGCCTCTCAGAGCCCAAATCCATGCATAAACGTATGGGCAATGGCCTCCTCAATCTCATCGTCTCTATATGGGCTCCTCTACCCTATGGGTATTAAGGCCTTGCCAGGCCAAGGAGCCCTCAACACTTAATCTCTTTGACGAAGGATGAGTAGTGGGATCAAGGGTGAGCCTCCGCACTATCTGGCATGGGCATTTTCAAATGGGATCAACGATGGGGGTCATTCGGCCTGTTGGATGCAATTTTGTAAATTTGGGTTGTCGAATAAAATCGAGGCAAAAAAACACGTTAGAATTTTCTCGCAACCTTGTGCATTGAATCCACGATCTGCCCTGGGTAACACATGTGCTCTAACTACCACGCCCACACGCATTCGCTGAAGAATATTGTATTTTAATGCATTACATTGTAAGTGTGGATCGATTTGTAAATTCGGGCCCTGATAGCATGACCTACAATGCATGCACATCATGATACTCACCTTCATACTTGATCCCATTTGGGCATGCCCGTGCCATATAGTGTTGAGGAACGGTGAGGAACTTGGTGTGCCCTGGGCCTAAAGAGAGAAGAAAAGGCATGTGAGGCACGGGAAGAACATTCATAAATTTATCAAAAGTCTTCGCAAAGAGCAGCCTGCAGAATCCAGTGCAGATGCAGCTCGCATATCCTGCATTTTGGCATCGTAGCGCCCACACTCGAGCCTCGAGCTCGCGGATACACACACACATACACACAAACCGCTAACCCATCTCTCTCTTCCCCACGAGTCTCGCAAATGTGGAGAGAGAAGGGACCACTTCCATGGAGTCCCATCTCTCTTCCGGCACGTGCTTGGTATTTGTTCCAAAGAGAGAAGTTGGAGAGCCCAGCCCAGTGCTCCTCTCTCCTCTCTCTCTCTCTCTCTCTGGCCACAGAATGCTCAAGCCGTGAGGTCTCCATTTCTCTCTCTCCAGTTCTCCTTCGCGACGGTTGTTTTCGGTCAGTTAATGTTCCTCCAAACATTCCGCGTTCCCTCCTTTGACCGTCTCCATCGCTCCATTGCCACTCTTGCTGGTGCGCACTCCATCGCCATCTGCCAGCCAGCTGCGACGAGCTAAGACTCCACTCCCCGTTCTTCTTTCTAACATACACTCTTTGCTTTTTCTGAGGTCCGTCGGGCCTCGATACAAAATTCCACGCGGAGCTACTAAGTCTGCATTGCTAGATAGAACTCTTGCAGCTTCTGCAATGTGCATGCTTTATGTATGATCCTCAAGCATACTTGCGTGCCTGCAGGCTGGCAACACGCTAGTAAGTGCAGCCCTTTATTCTCTTTGAGCTACTATTGGCACCGATAGATTTTAAAGAAGCCCCGATCGTTGTGCACGATGTTGCCGGCCTGTTTAGTTTGAATGAAAGCTTCTACTAGACCAAGAATGCAGATGGCTCGAACCTGGCAGGCTCCTTCATACAGCAAAGCTGTGTAATCGAGGAAATGCGCTTCCGCGTGTAGCTCGTTGCCGCTGTTTAGGGCATTTTCCACTCAAGAATTCGAATTTGTCTGCCTTTCTCTCTCTTTCTCAGACAAGGAGCAGTTGATAGATAGCCTAGCCAGGCATTAGGTGAAGCAGCACTGTGGTTTACAGCTATGGAAGAGACCTTTGTTCCCTTTCGGGGAATTAAGAACGACATCAGAGGTCGCCTGCACTTTTACAATCAAGACTGGACAGGTGGATTTAGCAGTGGCTTCAGGTAGTAGTATTTCAACTACATTGTGTCTGTTAGCCCGTACCTTGCTCGCATGTAATTCTTTGCATGCAACATAATGAGGACAGTAATCATAGAGACACGTTTAGTCGAGAACGCTGCACCAGCATTTCTTGAACAACAATGTTCATCGCTTGTCTCCCCGCAGGATCTTTGCACCTACCATGTACATATTTTTTGCATCAGCCTTGCCAGTTATATCATTTGGAGAACAGCTAGACGCTGCTACAAGTAAGTGCGAGGTTTTTAGCAAAGTTACTGCATATAGAGGCTGTGGTTATAGAAACACTGCTTTTTGAGAATGGCAATTTGGAACCCAAGCAACGCGTTTGTACCTTGACAGATGGAACTCTAACAGCTGTCCAGACATTGGCATCTACCTCCTTCTGTGGTATTGTGCACTCCTTTATAGGGGGTCAGCCATTACTCATACTTGGCGTGGCTGAACCAACTGTAATCATGTATACGTTCATGTTCAACTTTGTGAAAGATAAAACTGAAATTGGAACAGGGCTTTTCCTAGCCTGGGCAGGCTGGTAAGTTTTCATGTTCATTTTGTTGGCTTGTGCATACATGGTCTGCAAGCACTTTCATGGATATGGATGGTGGTTGCACAATGAAGCGTGATGCCATGTTTTCTCTTTTAATGCAATAATTGGTGGTTTGATTCCTGTGTTCTTGCATATTGACAGGGTTTGTGTTTGGTCTGCTGTTCTTTTAATTCTGCTGGCGATTCTTGGCGCATGTTCCCTCATTGACAGATTTACACGCATGGCTGGAGAGTTGTTTGGTTTACTCATAGCTATGCTGTTCATGCAGGAAGCAATTAGGGTAAAGTGTAGCTTGTCGTGCTAATCTCAATAGACAGTTTAATCGCATTTGTGCTCTAAGCATGTCTCTTGCAGGGAGTAGTAGGGGAATTTATGACGCCACAAAGGCAGAACCCTTTTCTTGCACAGTTTCAGCCCTCCTGGCGGTTTGCGAATGGTTTGTTTGGCATTGTTCTTGGCTTTGGATTACTCACAACTGCACTACAAACCAGAAAAGCCCGGTCTTGGAGATATGGACCAGGTATGCTACTAAATATGACTTTTAGTCCAAAGAAAGATCGTCCTATGTTTCTCTCTCGATGAACTTGTAACAAATTTTTCGGGTCAAGTCTTGGAATCAGGTGATTCTGTAGTCGGTGTGTCATTCTGGGAACCACGAGTATAGGTTTATATGTTGTCCTCATAGATTGGATTCTCTGGCTATATCAAATGAGGAAGTTTGTAAAAGAGCCAAGTGCACAGTGGCCATACATCAAAGGAGGATATTGAGGCTTGCTGCTGGCAGACAATTCAACTCGCCAGTACCAAGGGAGAGAATGTAATCCTTGTTACTATCTCCTCTTTAAAATTATGCATTACGGAGTAGGGTAGAGTGGGACCTAGCTGATGGTTATCATGAGATTTTACAATCAGACGTGTTTTGTTACTTCATTATACAGCAGGATTGGGTAGTGAGCTGATTGTATACACAAGAACTGCTCCCAAATTGCTTGAAGAGCCTGTGCCTGATTGCTTGCAAAGGGCATCTCTGTGGACTTTTTTCCAGTTCGTGGGGTTTTCACACTCTGCAAAAGTTTTTTTATATTTAATGGATGACAGAGGAGGAGCATACAGGACGAGCTGTTGGTAGGATCTGCTATGCATCTCATATTCGAGACCAATGTTGCAAACATTGGAGTTTACCTGCAAAGTCTTGTATATTAGGGGATGCTGACAGCTCGGGGAGGCGTCCCTGGGACAGTTTTGGACAGGTGGGCTATGGGGATAGTGATCGGGATGGCCAAGGATGCATCTTTGGGACAGTATGGGTTGGGATGGACAATGCCCATTTTGTAAATATTTTCAGCTTTTTTCTGGGCCCCTTCCATCCATGTAATTCTTCATGCTCTCAAGCATCAAACAAGACAATCTTAAGCACTTAGGCATTGAAGCCCTTCCTGGAGCATTCAACTGTTGCCCTCCTTTTCTGAAGCTCTTCCTTCAAGCTCTACAGACTTCTCAAGCGCTTAGTCCCTCTGTCAAATAATTCTCTGTTTCCAACGTGTGAATAAATAACTGGCATTATCGCAATTAAATTTTCCTCTCATGCCCTGAACTCCTGAAGGCTCTGAAGCCTGTAGTCACTCTTTGAATGATTCTTTGCTCCCTAACATGGGAATGATTGGTACTATGACAAGTAAGACGGCATGTGAATGTATTATCACAATTAAATTCTCCTCTCATGCCCTGATCTCCTGAAGGCTCTGAAGCCCTTAGTCACTCTTTGAACGATTCTTTACTTCCTAACGTGTGAATGATCGGTACAATGACAGCATGTGAATGACTGGTATTATGACACGTCGTTGACAAAGTATATCAACTTCTCGCTCTTGAAGGTTGATTGGGTAAATAGATTATTAATTAATGCTGATATTTTCCCTATATGTGTGCGTCATGAGAGGCACAACTTTGTTAAATGTTGAAACTGTTTGCTGATTGTTTACTGCGTAGCATAGCATGATTCCTACCTTGGATTCTGCATGTTATGGAGGCAATTGAAACTGTTCACTGCTTGTTTACTGTGTGGCATAGCATGATTTTTAGCTTAGATTCTGCATCTTTTTTGAACTTCAATGAATAGAAATAATGCAATTAGTAGTCTTCTAATGGAATTCTTAGGGGATGTCTGGTTTTTGGAGAAAGTTGAAGTTCAGGGGCAACGGTGACATACAACTGGTGGTTGGACTTGTACTGCAACCTAAAAGAAAATGGCATGCTCGGTTGCTATGGATTCCTAGGTCTCTTATCATATTGCAAGGGTCAATTGAAGCAGACAATTTCCTGTTCAGAATGAACCATTTATGCTGCTCTGTTGTGCATATGAATTGCCTGCTTTGTCAATCACCTAGCAAATTGGTACTGATTCTGACAAATGGAGTCAATGCAGGCTGGTTTCGTGGGTTTGCTGCTGACTATGGAGTGCCTTTAATGGTCCTTATCTGGACTGGTGTTTCATTTGCATCAGCTGGGCATGTTCCTGAGGGTATACCAAGGCGGCTCAATAGTCCGAATCCATGGTCTCCAGATGCTTCCAAGAACTGGACAGTCGTTAGGGTACGTTAAGGGAATGGGCTGACATCTTTTACTCATTATATATATTGAGGTCTTAAGCATTCCTTTATGATTTTATGGTTCAGGAAATGCTACAGGTTCCGATACTACATATTTTCAGTGCCTTTATTCCAGCCACTATGATTGCAGTTCTCTACTACTTTGATCATAGTGTTGCATCACAGCTCGCTCAACAGAAAGAGTTTAACTTGAGACGGCCTTCGGCATACCATCATGACTTGCTTCTTTTGGGTTTCTTGGTAATGTGCCTCTGCACTTGGCATCATTGCTTTACAAAATTATGTGGCTGTACTCCTGTTTATGAAACTTGGATATGATTCGTTTCCCAAGACTGTCAAATTCATGAATTGTTCAATGCCATGCAGGTTGTTGCCTGTGGACTCCTTGGTATTCCCCCATCGAATGGGGTCATACCTCAATCTCCGATGCACACGAAATGTTTAGCAACTTTGAAACATCAGGTTAGCATGAAATTCAAAAAAGTTTTGGTAGAGTGTGGCATAACTCAGTCAGCCAGTTGCCTTCTAAAGGATGACAACTCATTCACATTTTTCAGCTTGTGCGGACCAGATTGATCAAGGTCGCAAGGAAGGGTATACAGCAAAACTCGACATTGTCTCAACTGTACATCAGCATGCAAGAAGCCTTCAAGCAAACAGGATCACCCCTTGTCCTGCAACCTCCATCCTCACGGGTATGCACAACCCAGTGGGACAGTCACATCTACTGGAATTGTGATTGCCGTATTTAACACTTTCTTGATACAGATGTTGAAGGAAGTGAAAGGCAATTGTCTGCAACCGTCTCTTAGTAACAACAATATGGACTGCCAAGCTGATGAAAATAATTTCGATCCAGAGAAGGATGTGGATGAATTGTTGCCTGTGGAAGTGAAAGAGCAGCGGTTGAGCAACCTGCTGCAGTCTGTTATGGTGGCTGGTTGCTTGGCTGCAATGCCAATCCTGAAAAAGATCCCAACCTCAGTTTTGTGGGGCTACTTTGCGTTCATGGCCATTGATAGCTTGCCTGGTAACCAGTTCTGGGAGAGACTCTTACTATTGCTCACAGGGGCCAGTCGTCGTTACAAGTATGCATCTATTAACTCTTTCTTATGTATTATGTGGCTTGTATTTCTATTGTAAACATTTGCTCTTGATTTTACAGAGCATTTGAGCAATCTCATGCCTCATTCTTAGAGGCAGTACCCTTCAAAACTATTGCACTTTTTACAAGTCTTCAGCTTGTGTATCTTCTGGCATGCTTTTCTATCACTTGGATTCCAGTGGCTGGGGTCCTTTTCCCCTTGCTGATTATGTTGTTAGTTCCTGCCCGGCAGTATGTTCTACCCAAGTTTTTCAAGGGTCAGCATCTGCAGGAGCTGGATGCAGCAGAGTATGAGGAAGCGCCAGCAATGCCATACAATCGTGCTGTTAGAGTATGTATATCTTTATAATGTAGCTTCAGGGTCTTGTCCAAGCACCTTAGCTATGTGCTTTTTACAGGAGGCTGAGATGCATGGTTTTGGAAGAGCAAAAGAGATGGATGGTAACATGGAGGAGGGTGAATTATTTGATGAGATTATGACTAACAGCCGCGGAGAGATTAAGCATCGTCATGGTCCTTCCTTGTCTAGGCCTTCTTCTTTCAAATCCACAGGTAACTCCTACTTCGCGTGAGGTGTGTTGGTTGAGTACTGTGTTGACATTTTGTTGGACTTGGTTTATGAATGCCAGTGGTAGTCCCATGAGGATCAGCAGGTTTGATAGAGTCCTCACGACACTTTCGGACATGGCAATAAGCACGTGAAAGGGTGTCTTGTTGTTGTCCAACTTTTCACTCACTGGAACATCTGTATGGACTTTTTCTACTTCCAAGAGGAACGGACAAACATTGCCAGTATGTGAGATATCAATTGTCACCTGGTTTGGATATCTTATCAGGGATATCTTACCAGCCAGGAATGTTGAGGTCATAATGTAACAACATTATGATCTCAATATTGCCATAATGTGAGATATCAATTATCACCTGGTTTGGATATCTTAGCAGCCAGGAATGTTGAGGTCATAATGTATCAACATTGGGCTGCTGAGGTTCCAGAATTTTAGGAAGGCTCTAGTGTCCTGGCAGTTTTGATTGTGGTATTGTGAAGCTCAGAACTGCCAATGGTCCTGAATTTCATGCCATTGTTTGTTTTCTCTGTTTCCAGGGTCTCCGAGGGTAAATGATCCATAAATTTAGAAGAGATTGTTATACAGCAGTGACCTGCTGCATTACTACTACCGAGCCAAAGACGGAATTTGGAGAGTGGGATATCCTGTGCGGCAAACAGATCAACCCACATTTGACAGCTTTGGGAGATCAAGCCCGATCATTGTTGTACAGACTCGTGAGCAGCTGGCGATTGTGTGTAGTGTTACCCTTAATTTTTGGAAGTATAGGAATATATGCCTTTTTTTTTTGGACTCAGAAAATTGCTGAAAGGTGCCTTTAGAAGAACATTCAAAGGAACTGTTCATGTACTATGACCATTCTTTTGCGAAAGCACTCTGCTAGCCTAAAAGCGAAGCAGAACTGCGATCATACGTGTCTCCCAATTGAGGAGAACACCTTATGCCAGGGATGTCCAATCATGATGACAAAGAAGTAGTGTGTTGCTTTTGGTGGGTTAAACATTTTGAAACAGCGCATCTATTGTCGTAGCTCCTGGTCTCTGTATCTCCAAAGAAGCAAATTACTCAAAACAATGTCTTGAAGTAAGTTAGAAACTGAGCTTCTTTTTAAGGTACAATGCTAGCAACTCATAGCCTAGGGCTTTTGAGTGTTTAGGTTGGGGTAGTAGAACCACTTTTCATGCAGCTATGCGTGGTTTCCATTAGTGGATTATCAATCTCTGCAAATCTGCAGTTTTTGATTCGCTTGTAAGCATGCCAAATAGTTGTAGAGAATATGGTAGTTCTACCTTTCACAACTCCTTTCCGAGTTTGGCAACAAAAGCAAATTATATCAAGTAAGGCGAAAACAGGTATACACCTAGAGCATGACAAGCATTAATAACAAAAAGCTCACATCCAACGTATTTGAAGAGCCACTCCTCTTTTTTTTTTTTTGGGGGGAGAATTACATACAACTTTAAAAATACAACTTAGACCCAACCCTCGTAGGTGGAGATAGCTTGACTCTTAAGGTATGTTTGCCTGGTCAGATAAGGTTGGCCAACCCATCGTATGGACTAGGGGAACAATCCCTAAGCCAGGACCTTAGACACTAATGGCTATTGCTCTACCAACTGAGTTAGCACTCACTGATAGAACCACTCATCATTGCTTCAAAAGCGTTCATATCATTAGGCAATATGCCTTTATAGCGTGGGCATGCAGAGAGAGAGAGAGAGAGAGAGAGAGAGAGAGAGAGAGAGAGACTATCGAGCATACGACAAGCTCTCTTGCCATGGATGCATAGTCGGAGGAGACGGAAGAAAAGAGAAAAGGGTGCCATGGAAGGCAGTCGCATGGTAGGCAAAAGAAACATACCAAGGAATTGCTTACATGTGTAGAGACACATCAAAGGACGTTGTTGAGAGAGAGAGAGAGAGAGAGAGAGGGAGAGAGAGAAAGAAAGAAAGCTTTATTTATGTCTTCTAAAGGCCGAAATCGGCCTATGAGACAAATCAATGTACATCTAGTGGTAGTCCGGGTGTTCGGAAAAGAAAATACTGAAAATAAAATGCTGAAATGAAAGCTAATCTAGAACCGGGATGTGGAGTGTGGTGGTATGATGGTAATGTGTGGTGGTATGGGTATATATGGCTCTGGCACCGCAGATATTGACCATATGAAGTTATTAAAATATGAGCATTTATTTACGTCTTCTAAAGGCCGAAGTCGGCCTATGAGACACATCAATGTACATCTAGTGGTAGTTCGGGTGTCTGGAAAAGAAAATACTGAAAATAAAATGCTGAAATGAAAGCTAATGTAGAACCGGGATGTGCAGTGTGGTGGTATGGGTATATATGGCTCTGGCACCGCAGATACTGACCATATGAAGTTATTAAAATATGAGCATTTATTAAACTAACATTTTTAATTTTAATTAATATGAAGTTTCTATTCACAACATAACAAAAACTTTCTATTTACCTTGGAACTCTATTTAGCTTTGGAAGCTAGACAATAGAATAATTCAGTCTGCATTACACCGACTAAACCTAAAACCTTGTTTTCAAGAATCAAACTAGTATTGCTTGGTTAGACTTGCTATCAGTAAAGAAGAAAAAGATTTAAGTGTATAAAATAAAGGTTTGAGATACAAACAAAGGGAGACTCAAAGAGGATACGACATGTTTAGATGCAAAGATTTAGGATGAAGAACATATGATGTGGGTACTTTGTTGATGGCTAAGATTTTGGCTACATGGAGCAACCTCTGGGTGCATTGTACAAAACCATCATAGGCCAACCAAGTAAATTTTCATCCATTACAATTAAAAAAACGCATTAGGAATTAATACGAGGTTGATTGCAACTTGCAGAATGTGACATCCATTAATATTTCCACCACTTTACATGAACGTTATTAGCTGCCGTGTTTGCTCTTGTTCTTGCATAGCATCTCTTTCCATCACAAAATCGACCGTATATAATTGGTTGTCACCATGCAATGTCTCCTAACTGTTGTCCATGGGTAGCGAAAAGATTGATTGGTTGCATTGGTTTATTTGCAACAATATCACTTTTACTTGCTAGATTGGTTGAGTTATGGCATGTTTAAGCCTTGGTAGGGGTTTTTGGCAATAACAATGATGTTAAGCTGTGACTAAAAGAAAGCACAAGGATAAGCAAGAACACATATTGTAAAACTAGTGAACAAGCAATGGCAAATTGGGAAGATCGAAATGTATTACTGACTTGGATAATGAGCATTGGTATTGTCTGACTTTGGAACATAGAGGACTCCACTATTGTTGAGCTACAATACAACATGAGTAGTTAAACTTATGCATTAGATCAAATAGTGTGTATCACACATGTTGGACGGATACGTCGCGACGGACGTCAGCACAGCGAGAACTCACCTAACAAGATTTGTCAGCTAAGAACGAAGCTCGACTCGCAGGCGCGTGGAAGCAAGCATAGGGTGTCAACTTACACTCGACCGACTCCTAACTAATTCTTACTGAGGTCTCTACCCAATGTCTAAGTCACAGCTTTCATGAGTGCATAAAAGGAAACTTTCTACAACGCTTTCTAGAGCCGAACACCCATCAAACAATTTCGAAACACCACAGAACTTGAAGGAGACCCTACTAACACCAATAGGTAGCTCTCCTTAAGGTTTATGAACCAAAACTCCAACCCAAAACATTCAGTGCAAAATCACGTAGGATGTCTGACCGAAATTTGCAGGTCTTCGTTTTTGAAATCTAAAGTGCCTAATGTGTAGCTCTATTCAATGTGAATGCATGGATATGTTGCAATGCAAAATCGGATAACGTATGCTCACGGAATCACCAGATTGAACTCGTAGATGGAGCTCACAAAACCGAACCGTACGTGCGCATCGTAGGTATCGACGCGTAACTCTCATCGAGGGTAACACGTTGCACTTCTTCGCACTCGATTCCGACCACCGGTGCACACGTAGCATCGAGATAAAGCTCACTCTCTCTCGTACACAGTACGCTCACTCACAGATTTCAAAACTTTTTTAAAATGACAAGGTTTTTCATTAAGGTCAAAAAGTGGTATAAATACCTTACAATTCTCAAACCCTAAAGTTCCAAATTAACCATCTACTCAATCTAAATGTCAAAACTGGGATACAATCTGAAAACTTCTATAAGCCTCAATATTTACAAAGTGAAATGTCGGGTTTTCTCAATAAATGAATAATTACAAAAAATGATGATCTGCTGAGCCGTCATTGTCCGTAGGGTGTATCCAGCTTCTAACACTCCTCCCCTCCTTGCTCATATTGTCTCCGACATGGCTGTTGAGTTGCCTCTTCATCTTATGGTTTCTCGCATCTTGAGCAGCGAGTCGTATCTTGCATGTTGAGCCAGTAGTGTTGGGCCGAATATATCAGTGCTGATGGTGAAGAAGCCGGTGTAGAAAGCTTCTTCAAAGGCCTGGAGGTCATAGGATGACAAGAACATGATCCTTTGATACAATGCATGTATCACCTTCTTGGAAGGCTGACCAGATAGATCATATGCACATCTGTAAGTATCTTGAAAGAAAAAGATACAGTTTGTCGCCTGGCCCGGTTTGAACGTCTCGAAGACTACCAAAAGGGTTTTGCATATCTTTCTCATCATTATGCAAGATAGGTCAGGCGAGCCAGTGAACAATTTGATGGCACCCATTAGGGTTTTCACCATGTATTGAACACTTATTCTCTCGCCTGCCTTCAAGCCTGGCAGCTTCGGATAGTTTAGCCAAGTGGGTTGGCTTCTTTGTAGTAACTCCTGGGCCTTCCATGTCCGCATCCTTAGTAGAGGGCAAAAGCTTAGGTTATCTCTGATGATTTTGGGTGCCTCTACCAAATGGATTAGGTAATGTGGATACTTCGTCAGCCATGCCTTTCTCCACCTGGAATGGGAGTCGACTATCAACTTTGCCCCTTCATGCTTGGAGATATCTGCGGTGTAGAGTGGCACTGTTGGCTCTTCTCTGATTCTCTTGTTGATGGTGGCGGCTTCGTACTTTAGCAAAGGATATGGGAGAGAGGGCTGTAGCCATTCACGTCAAAGGTTGCTGGCGTCTATCTTCTCAATGGTCATGGATTTAAAAATTAAAAACCCTCTGCTCCCATTCCAAGGCTTCCTTAGCCGTTTCTCTGATTTCTGCTTCTATGGCCTTGCACAACTTCTCTTCCTCTTCTTGTGTCAGATCTTGTGGCTCTTGAGAGGGTCCTACAAGGATTTCCTCTTGCATGTGTGTGTTCACTGAATCTGCCATATTCTCTAGGTCTATGCCTTCCATGGCTGCTGGCCCTGTGCTTGCCTGCTGTCCTCTCAACTCTTCTATGTGTTTTTGGAGTGTCTGTTTCTCTGCTTCAGCTTGTTCTCCCATGTTCACGAGGAGATTGTTCAAATCGGCGTTTATCTTCTCCGCCTCCTCAAGCTTTCTCTTGATATTTTCTAGCTCATCTTGCATTGCCTTCTGCTCTTCTTCCATGCGTGTTTGCATAACCACCGACCCTTTTGCCATCATCAACCTTTGCTTCTTCTCTAAGATCAACTCTTTTTGGAGCTCTTTCATATGTTCTTTCATAGATCTGGCTCTCTGAAGTGGTGTGAGTCGAGCTAGTAGCTCTGACTCTGGCAGGAGATGCCCGTAGCCGTTGGATGGTTTGATCTTTAACTTTAAGCTGGTCCTTGAGCTCAAGGACCTCATCCTGGCTAGCCTCCTGCTCTATTTCTGCCTTCTCCTTGGCATTCCACATTGCTTCAACTTCCTTGGACTCCTCAGCAAGTTGTAGGGTTAGGTTATCCCTTTCTCTCTCTGCATCTGTCAATGACTTGCTGAGTTGTCTATATTCCTCTTCGGCTCCTTGCAGTCTTTGAGCTACTTCCTGATTTTCTCTTTCCATTTCCTGGCATCTTTGCAATGCCTTTGCCAAACTGGCTTGCAGCTCTGCCTCTCTCTCTATTTGCCTTTGGCTTTGTTTTTGTAATGTGTCGACTTCAAGCTTTATCTGCACTTCAGTGGCTTTGAGAGTTTCCATTTCACTTTTTGAGGCCATTGATTGTGCTCTTAGCCCGGTTAGCTTGGTCATCACCACATCCCAATCATTGGCGAGTGGGTGCAGGTCCACTGTATCAGTGGCCATCTCCTTTAGCTCCACTAACCGCATGCTCTGCATTTGCTCTTTGGGCCCCGTGCTTGCCAAGTCAAATGCGACTGTGGCAGCCTCTTCTTTTGTATATCTGGCAGCTAGTAGGTCTAGAAATGTGTTATACCTTGCTTCATTTGGCTTTGGCTGCTCACTTTTAGGCTTAGCTTCTTCTTTTGGTTCTTGCTCTTGGCTCTGTTCTTGCTTTGACTCTTCTTGGTCTTCAGGTTTTTCTTGCTTCTCTTTCTCTTGAGTCTGTGGAGGGCTACGAGGAGGTGGTGAGGGCGGTGGGCTGGACTCAGAGCTGGATGGTGGCGTTGTCGGTTTTTTCTTGAAATCCCTGTCCGCCTTTGTTTTTCTTTCTCTCTCTTGGCCTTCCTGCTCCTCTAACAGTTGCCGTCGGACTTGCTCCACTTCTGCTTCTGTAAATGGTACATGTGGGATATTTTCCGCTGTGGCATCCAGAATCTCAAAATTCTTAATATAGTCATCAAATTTGTCTTTGTGCACCCTTCGGGATGATCCCGACATTGCTTCTAGAGACAGCTTCCATAGCTCATTCAAATCTCCTTTGAGGGCTCTTTCGGCCCTGAAACTTTCCATCAGTTGCTCTAGCCGTGCCGCCTTTTGTGATTTCGTCTCTTTGACGGGCACTTGGACAGATTCTTTCTTCCCTTTCTTCAACTCTGGCTGCTCTTCTTGCACGGTTTCTAACCGGCGTTTCAAACGGGTTGCCACCCTTGGTACTTTGGGTTGTTCCTCTTCCTTATCTTCCTTGAGCCTCATCCAGTCATTCTGTGATGGAGGGTCGGGCCATCTTCCCTTGGCATACAATGCCCCATAAATCACTTTCGTGATTAGCTCGCCCGACACAATGTATGTGGGGTTCTTGTTGCCCATCTTTACCAGATCATCATGTATATAAGCTGCATAATTGATTACTTTCAGCTTGCTTTTCTGCATTGCCCTAGGTGAATGTTGTGGCAATTGCTCCAGGCGGCATTCTGTACTTTTGTGGCCGCTTTGTACACATATGAAAGTCCTGATTGTACAGCTGACTCATGATTGCCACTTTGGGTTTGGCAATGTCTTCAAAGGTGTAGTTGCCTTTCTTTTCGGTGTACACCTTTACTTCGTCTCTTCTTTTGGTTACACTATCCTCTTTGTTGGAGAGGTCTAGTGCAGGTGCCACCACTCTCTCTGTGATTACAATCTCCGTGTCTGGCTTGCCCCGCAGATCCGTAACTCGTGCCACTCCGTCTTCCTTGATTGTCGTCACAAATTCCCATACTCTTTTTATGTCGATTCCTGCTGGCACAGCTTCAAAATAATTGTGGAGATCAATCTTTTCCAAATACTCTGCCATCTTGCTGCTGACGAACTCATTGAGTTCCCGCGGTAGCATTGGTAGCTCTATCATATTTCCTTCGGTGTCTTTGAACACGCCTTGGTAGATCTTTAGATCATTTGAATCTAGCAGATCTTCTTGGATCCACGTGCTGGTTGGCTTTAGAGTTCCTTCTGGTATGACGAAGGGCTCTACTTCTTCCAAATAATCCTTTATGGTTATCCTTTTCTTCTTTGCCGATTACTTTGCGGCTGCCATAGAGCCTGTTGCACTCAGTAGTCCGAAGTTAGCGTTTTTTCCATATCAGCTGAGAAACTGAGTTTTAACTATCCAAATGACTTGAAAATTGAAAATAAAACTTAAAAGGAACTTGGGAAACTGTGCATGTGCTCACAGTGCAATTCTGGCAAAAATTTATCATCTAGACATCCTACGCGTAGGATGTCTTTTTCATCAGATTTGGGTGATACTTGTCATGCTGGTGGTCCTTGGCCTGTACAACATGGCTATGTGCTTTGATTTGGATTTGGGCATCAAAAAGTGGATTTTTGGGCAGATTCAGGCTTTAGGTCTTAAATTGGGTAGAAAGTCCACAACAGGTAGCAAATGATATCCAAATGGGTTGAAACTTGATATATGGGCTCCTTGCACCTTGGTAATGGCTCCCATGATGTCATTCTTTGCACAGAAGTTCAAAAACATGCTGGAGACATCCTACGTGTAGGATGTCTATTTCATCAAAATGGCTTGGGATTTGTACTGTGGGTAGTCCTTGGCATGTGGAACATGGCCATCCTCTTGGATTTTGATTTGGACAAGATTTGATGTTGGTAAGACCCTCTATAGTGTTTTTGGGCTCAAAAAGTGTATCTTGAAGGTGTTGGGGGCCAAAAATGATTAGAATGGCTTCAAACTTGATATATGAGCTCTTGAAGATGATAGGAAAAGATCTGGAATGTAAAAATACCCTTTGTAGGCCAAAAATTTCAAATAGACATCCTACGCATAGGATGTCTACTTCATCATTTCTTGCAGGTGACCACACAGATTGGTTGGCTATGTGCTCATGATGTATTGTGCAAGTTTCATGTGATTTGGACAAGTTTTGGTAGGTCTATGGTCCATTATTGCCTCTATGCCCTGCCATTGCGTTTTTTCATGCATATGACGTCAATTTCGGTCAAAATGTGATGAAACTTGGTGGTTAGCATGTAAAGGCTATTCAGAAAATGTGTGTGATGAGAAATGTTGGGTTCTATGCCCAGAAATGGCCTTGAGACATCCTACGCGTAGGATGTCTCCTGATGATTTTTTCTTTGAAACTGTCACTGGTGCGTGCCCTTAGTCCCCCTGAGTCCCTTTTAAGCCTAATTTCAACAAAAAAGTCAAATGGATAGAAAGTAACTCCTTGTGTTGATTTTAGAGCCTCCAAGACGTTTACTGACTTTTGAAGTGCTTTTTGGCGATGAAATTTCTTGATGTTGGTCTCCATAGCTTCCCGTTCCCGTAGGGATCCTTGCCGTATGGTTTTTGTTGACTTTGGGTTCACCGGAGCTCCATTTGGCAATTTGTCGCTCTAGAAGCACCCGTGGTTGCGTTTACATGTTTTCGATGACTTGTGGTGGTCTACCACCATAGGACTTGGTTGTTGATGGTTTAGGAAAGCCGCTCGTGAAGTTTGGTGGCAAACGGACATGCGGTTTGGATGCGAGAGCTATTTGACACTTTGTATGTTTGATGCCGATTCTGAAGTTTAGTGCCGCTTCGGGTCACCTTTTGGTTATGTGTGCTACATAGACTTGTCGAGCATGTCGAGATGCTCCTTCCCATGAATTTTGGTAGCATTTGGGCACCTTTCCGCCGATTTCCCATTTGGTGGCCTCTTGCGGGGTTCTAGGAATTAGGGTTTTTTCCGATGGTTTTCTACTGCCTTTGGACATCCAAGACTGGTCTCCTATGCTAGGGTAAGCTGCCAATGAAATCTCGTTGCTTTTGGGTTAGCCGTTATGTGGCCACTTCTAGTTGTAGGTCTCTACTGCCCGCTTTCTGTGTGAACCCTACGCTAGTTTTCGCGACAAAACGACAAACATGCGCGAAAAGCTCAAGGTGGTGAGCATACCTCTCATGTCTGAAGCCCGTCAGGTAGTCGTGCGCGTTGTAGAAGCTGCTGGAAGTTCCGCTCGCTCTAGGTGGCAGAAGCTCTCTCTCAAAGGTCAATAGTGGAAATGAGCTAAAAATGAAGTGAAATTTTTTTATAATGGGGGTCCCCGAACCACTTTTCATGAAATTTGACATGTTCTCCCAACTTCTCGCGAGATGCGGTTTAGGCTCAAAAATTTCTTGATTTGGACTCCATTTGCCCTTTTTACCAAAAATTTGGCATTTCGGTCAAAATATGGCCAAAACATGCTTTCCGCTCTAGTCTCATAATTGCACCCCCACTGTACCATAGGTTGTTCTATAGTCACTGATCATCCCCATATTTTTTGTTTTTCATTAAGACCGTTTTTCACCTGCTTTTGTATTTTTGAAGTTTTTCTGCCGAAAATTAGCAAAATTAAAAGGAAAATAGCAACTCAAACCCAAAAAATCCCCAAAAATCATAATAGATCAAAAACATCACCGCAAAACATTATATACACTCACATGCAATTTTTATGGCCGGATTTCTTCGTTTTACAAATATTTTGTCCGAAAAATGGCTATTTTTACTTATATACACACATACTTAGGGGCTTGATTTGGCGTTTGGCCCCATATACCTGTAGATTCATGCTGTATAAGGGCATATGTACTTGGCTTAGTCCAGAAAATTTTGCAATCAAACAACAACCCTTAAAAATAGTCGAAAAACATGCCCTTTTTTGCTCTTTCTGCTATTGGGTCCGCGTTTGAGAATGCCTCCCCCCCTCCTAGCCGGAGTCCTTCCGGACGACAAGGTATCGCCTTAGAGTATGTGCCGTTCATAGGTTGAAACAATTGTGCTAATGCTTGGCCGTGTAATGTGGCTCTATTTTATGCATACTCGGTCAATGCATGGAAAAATTAATGCTGTGCAAGAGAAGGGTATAAGCAAGATGCTTATTGGCATTCGCCGTCGGGGTTTCCTGTTTTCTTTGCAAGTAAAAGCTGTAACTCTATTGCTCTCTGTTTGATTGTCTTTCGAGCAAAAGTCACTTGTTTTGCCGCTACTGTTGATATGGCCGTAGTTGTCTCTTTGGAGAGAATTGGCTTGGCCGGAATGGCCGTAGAAATTATCTCTTTTACTTTCCATTGGTAGCTTGTCTTGGCCGGTTTAGGGTTTATTGCTACTTCATTGGGTGCCATTGTTTTGCTGCTGATGGGCATCCATATAAATCGGTTTGTTGGTTTTATATGCAGCTGTGTGCCTTCCGATGTTGCTTGTACTGAAGGGAGTTCCTTTTGCTTCGGTTTCGGTATCCAAATGCGAGTTTCTCTTGAGTTGTTGCTGAGCATTTTCTTTGGGATCCATATCTGTTTTATGCCCTTGGTGTTTGGTGAACTATCAGCTTATGTTGACTTCCTCCGTTGTATTGTTTTTTGTCTGCCATGTCATTTCTATCCTTCCGCACCCATATTTGTTTTTCTCTTGTTGGTAACTCTGATCTGTTCAGTGCGGTTGGTGACTTGTCATACTTGTAGTGAACTATGTTGGTAGTTCCCTGGTGGTTAGCCTTGGGTATCATGCTGTTCTTTAGTGGCACCCTTCCTTTTGGCTTTTTATCCAGTGATTGCATTGCTGGTAGTGGATTATTGCGGGGTTGCTGAGCAAAGGCTACCACCTATTGTTCTTGTGCATGCTGAATTTTGAGTGCATTCACATTCCAATCTATCTGCACATTGTACTCTTTTTGCCAAGGTTGTCCCAATATCATGGGATGTTGTGTGCTTTCATCCTCGACTACATAAAATTTGTGTGGATAAATATATTGATGTACTTGTACATGCAATATAGTCCAGCCCAATGTTTTCAACGAGTGTGATGTACTACTTTCCAGCACTTGTGGAGTAGGATGAAGTTGACCTGTGGACTTGAGCTGTTTGTATAATCTGTAAGAGATTAAATTTGCTCGAGCTCTAGAATCAAGCAATGCCGTCGATTCAACTTGATTGCTACCCACTTTGACTGCAATTATTGGCTCCACTGTGTCTTCATCAAACCTCGTTAGACGAATGGCATTGATTCGCAATGGTGCTCTACATTGTTGTTGTTGTCGTAGAAGCCTTTTTTTTGTCATGCGTTCTTTTGCTTCTGCTTGAGCTTCTTCTCGTACCATCTGTTTCTCCTTCATTTGTTGTTTTCCTTGATGGATTTGTTGAAGCATATCCTGTGTTAGTGGTAAATGATATTTCTTCAATTGACACCCACTAATCCAATTTGGCATTTCTTCACCTGCTAATGTAGCAAGTTTGACAGCTCCGCTCTGTGATAGTTCACTAATCACAAAGGGTCCCATCCCTCGCTTTTTAAGTTTTTTGGCATGTTGCTTCAAAGTATAAACAAGTACATAATCACCTGTTTTGAACTCTTTCGTGCGCACATGCTTGTCAAAAAACTCCTTTTGCCTTCTCTTTTTAGCATAGATCGAAGTTATAGGCTCTCAAGCGGAGTTCATTTAGCTTTTCAAGATCATCTATCCTTGAAGAGAGCTCATGCCCTATCCATTCTAAGCGTTTAGCTACTCGTAGAGTTGGAATTAAAAACTCTATGGGTAATATAGCATTTAGGCCAAACACCATGTTGTACGGTGTCGTTCCTATCGATGTTTTGTAAGCTACCCTGTATGCCCATAGTGTTGAGTGGAGCTGCTGATCCCAATATGTTCTTGACTCTGACACAATTTTAGTGAGAACCGTGCATAGTGTTTTATTTGTGGCCTCAGCTTGTCCATTTGCTTGTGGATGATATGGAGCAGATTTTCTATGTATGACCATGAACTCCTCTAGCAGATATTCAATGACTTCATTAAGAAAATGTGTTCCACGATCACTGACAATTTCTATTGGTAAACCGTATCGTACGAAAACATTCTCATACAAAAATTGTGCAGTGGTTTGTGCATCTGCTTTTTGTGTTGCCTTGGCTTCCGTCCATTTTGTGAGATAGTCCGTAGCCACAATGATATATTCGGTATGGGTGCGATATGCAGGGGGTGAAATAGGTTTCACAAAATCAATGCCCCATTTTGTAAATGCCCTTGCTCCCATCATTGGCCGTAATGCATCTCATCTCTCTTTATCGGCACCTTGGTGCGCTGACATGCGTCACAACGCTTTACAAACTCTTCAGCATCCATATGCAATGTAGGCCACCATATTCCTACGGTTAAGATAATTTTTGCCGTCTTATCGCCTTATAGAGTTGGTTCCCAATCAACTAAAAGTCACGAGCCTCCAGCTCTATAGCCCTTTTCCGTGCTCTTGTTATGTTTTCAGGAAACGTCCTTGTGGTTAAAAAATCAATGATATGTTGACTCCATGCAGGTGCAATGTTTACCTGAAACAATGTCGCGTGATCCACTGGTCTTTTGGCATTACATATAGTACAATTGGTAACATAAGCATGTGTGTCTGCGTACATAGTTGACTAATAAACCCCTAACTGTTTCAGTCTCTTATGTGTTTTCACTGTTGAACAATGAAATGCCCAATCCTAGACATGTGCTTCTTCAAGGTAACACTCGAATTCCTCCGGATTTATACATAATCGTAGAATTTGGTTCGATCCTAGATGATACAGCCGTCCTGCAATCAACTGGAAGTTTTTTGTTTGTCGAATTGTTTGTTGTTTGGATCTGTCTTCCGTGTTATCAAACCTATCTCCAAAGGAAAGAGTGCTAACAATTTCTTGAGACCATTTGGGTATCATTTCAATATTGAAAAGATAAGCATATGGTATGTCATCATCTACTCCTTCAGGAGCTTCCCCGTTGTGTATCCTTGAAAGATGATCCGCTCGTAGATGGGTTTTACCCTTTTTTACCACCACTATGAAATCAAACTCTAGCAATATAATAAACCAGCGTACAATTCTCCCTGTATTGCATGGTTTATTCACCAGATACAAAAGAGCTTGATGATCTGTGAAGAACACAAATTTGTTTGCGAGCAAATAATGCCGAAATTTCTTAACAGCATAAATCATTCCTAACCCCTCTCTTTCGGTGGTTGGGTAGTTCTTTTCCACACTGTTTAACTATCGGCTTGCATAACAAACTGGAAAATCCATTGTTCCGTCTCCAGGTTGAGCCAGAATACTCCCGATTGCATATGCAAAAGCATCAATGTGAACATGGAATATCTTTTTCCAATCCGGTGCTTTAAGTACAGGTGCTGATACAAGGTTTTCCTTCAGCTTTTGGAATGAAGTTTCACACTCCTCAGTCCAATCGAAATTGACTAAGAAACGATACAGAGGTTGTGCGATGATTGCATACATATATATGAATCTTCGATAATACCCACAATGTCCTATGAAGGATTGCACTTGTTTCGCATTAGTAGGCCTGGGCAGGTCTACTATGACTTTGACTTTGTCTAGGTCAGTGGTTATGCCATTTCTTGAGACAATGTGTCCTAAGATGCGGCCTTGCCTAAGCATAAAAATACACTTTTTCGGGTTAAGACAGATTCGATATGTTCTGCATTTTTAAAATACCTTTTGCAAATGGTCAATATGTTCCTCTTGTAGAAGAGAGTGTACACAAAGATCATCTATGTATATTTCTAAGAATATTCTTTGAACGCGTGCGTCATTAACCTCTGAAAGGTAGTTGGGGCATTAGTTAAGCCAAAAGGCATAACTCGATACGCATATATTCCACATTCTGTGGCAAACGCTGTTTTGTGTTGATCCTCTATTGCAATTGCTAGTTGGTTGTATCCTGAAAACCCATCTAAAAAAGAATAAGCCAGTTTTCCGGCCACCCTCTCAAACACATGTTCTGTGATTGGCAAGGAATAATTATCCCTTATGGTGGCTGCATTTACCTTTTTGAGGTTTACACACACTCGCAGTTTTCCGTTCTTTTTGGGGACTACCACAATGAGTGACACTCAATCTGTATGCTCGATTTCATAGATGAATTCAGCCTCCATCAGCTTGTCAATCTCCTCTTTGATTCTTTTAGCAAATGTGTCATTATATGTATAAGGACGCTATTTGCTAGGTTTTGCATCTGATTTTAAAGGAATTGTATGTTGGTATATTGATGGATCAACTCCTTTGAGGTCTTTGTAGGACCATGCAAACACATCTTTATACTTCTTGAGAAGTTGTGTTAGCCGTTCTTCTTCTTCAGGCTCTAAATCGGTTGCGATATAGACCGGCTGAGGCTTCTCACGTGGTTCCGCGAGGTCTATCCTTTTTGCATTTTTCGGCCCATCGTAAGATTCCTGGTTGGTTCTTTCCCTGACTGGTGATGTCATGATGATTTTTCTGTTCTGGATGGTGAATTTCCGATAGTGTGATGGTACATTCATGTTTCCCTTTTCTGACTCCCCTTTTCCATCACTATCTTCTTCAGTAGTCCATATCTCTTTTAAAGACCGTTTCAAGTCTTGGTATTTCTGTTTACGCTCCAGTTTGGTCCACTCTTGGTCTTTCGTTGTTTCTTTTTTTGATTTTTGAGATTTTGTTTCTGTTTTAGATTTTCTTACTTGTCTTATTTCCTCTCGCGTTCTTTCCCTTCGAACTTTTGAGAATCTTCCTGATATTTGATCTTTTACACAATCCCTTGCTTTTACAAGCATCAGATAGTGAGTTTTACCTTTTATCTTGGGCATCGTGTTCTCTCTCGCTTTGTTTCCTGCTTGTTTTCTCCTATAGCGTTCTTGGCATTTAGGGTGCTGATTAGCAAAATCATAAAACTTGATATTCTCTGTTTTCTCCCCACGCTCACTTGAGCTGTCTGAACACTCATTATCTACATCGTTATTTACCTCCAGATGCTCATAGGAGTTATAAAACTCTTCTTGTTCTGGTGGTTCTACCGTCTCATCTCCTCCTGGTATAAGGCTTACCATGTAATAGGGTAGCACATCATAGCCATCCTTATCGCAAAATTTTGTTGTTGGGCTATCTGTAATGGTACAGACATCCAATGTTGCTAGTATGTGTTCCCATTCTAGAGGTTCCAAGGCATCTTTAGGAAAAGATTCAGGAATATAATCCTTGTCCTCAATCGCTCTTTCTAAGACGCATTCCTCTCTTTTTAAGCTCCCACAATGTGAAGCTCCGCACATCCATAACTCTATTTGTTGCCCTAACCATGCTGGGAGTTTCGATCTTGCGTTTGTAGCTGAATCAAACTCTTCCATTGGTGTCTGGTTCACATCCTTGTAACTATGGTCTTTCAGGTGTATTTTGGTTGTTGTCTCGCCATGTCTGAGGTATATGTGGTCATAACCCCAATCTTGGACCATCTTCAATTGTCTCATGAATGGTCTTCCCAAGATGATCTCATAATTGTTCTTTTTGTCGAAATCGACTATTGCAAATGTATGCTCATACTCGATTCCGCACGAAGTGACAATCACTTTTTCTAAGAGTCCTAGAGGCTTTTCCATGAACCCATCTGCCAATTGCAATTTCATTCTGGTAGCTCTTAAAGCTGGTTTTCCCCATTTTTTTCAGATTTCCTTGGTGGCGATAGCAACTCCTGCTCCACTGTCAAGAATAGCTTTGGAAACTACTCCTTGGAATTCTACTGGTAGCGTGGTGTTTCCATCTTCTCCCTCACAATACTCTCCAACTTTGTTTAATGGTACTGGCCTAGTGTTTAGTTGAGGCCTGTCCAATTCTCTGACCCCTTCTTGAAGCTTCGAGGTGGGGTCTTTCACTCCAAATTTTTCTAGGCATTTTCCTACTGTGGTCCACATGTTTGTTCGTAACCTTAGGAGTTCGGCTAATGTGATTGTGCATGCCACCGGGGTGGACAATAACTCAATCAACCCTTGTGAATCCATCACTTTGTTAGAAGAAAGTCTTTGAGATGGGATTGCTCTCACCTCAGACTTGGCTTCATACTCTCCTAGGTAAGAGGGTAGAGTTTTCAGCGAGTCTAGTTGGCTGTGCCCCGAACTAATTGATCCCTGGTCGCCCCCTTGTGATTGTATATCAAAGTTCATTTGTGACCTTGCCTCAAATTCTTCAATAGGCGGTAAGATCTCATTTTTATCTTTTCTCGTGTTGTTCATGTGGTAAGTCTGTTAGCTTCGTTGGCCTCACGGATTTGCTTCCACAGATTATCTAGACCGTTACAATCCTTACTCATTTCTGCCAATGTTTTAGGCTGGAACCCGTCACTTGCCTCACCTGTTGTATTTGGCACTACGATAGGTTCTCCCCTAGACTCATAGGCATTCGTGAGTCTTTCCTTCATTTCTACTTGTTCCTCTAAAGCTGGTTGGATAGGGGTTGGAGCTGGTACTTCATGTCAATTTGCAGGTTTACCAAGCGGGTTTTCTATCAAGGATTGAGCTGTTTCAATCATCTTTCTACACATTTCCAACCTCTGTTTTTCTATTTCAGCATATGGATAAGTCATCCATCTTTGCTCTTGGGTTTGGTTCTTTTTGAGTCTAGCTTCGTAAGCTTTTAGAAGTGCATCCAACTGCTCATTTACCTTGTCTGCCAGAACTGATCCTCCTGATCCTGCACTTTTGGGTTCTGCTATTTCCTTGGGTACTATGGTTGTCGCAGTGTGTGAACTTAGGCTAGCTAGATCCTCTAACCGCTCTAATCTATCCTTTGTGTGTTTTATCTCCTCCGATAGAGCCATTTGATCTTGTTCTTTCCTGGATTTCATCCTCGCCTTTCTAGCTTTCCAAGTGCTTCTCTGATTTTTCGTTTCTGAACTTGGGGCATCGGTTTTTGGCTCTTCAATTATGGGTTTGTTCGTCATTCTTTGAGCTAGGGCTCGTGTTACTGCCTGAATAGGTTTGATTGTTTCATTTTCTGACCCTCCACTGGAAGGCACTGCTTCCAGCATGTTCAAGGTAGTTTTTGCTCCTTTGCTCGGGTTCTTAGGGCAATCCAGAATCAAATGAGTAACTCCACACTCGGTGCAATATCCGTTGACTCAAATGATTTCATCATGAGGACAGTCTCTTAGCCAATGGTCTCCGCCACACTTGTAGCAGGGTCCTTTAGGCTGTTGAGGTGCTCCTTGAGCTCCTCTTTGTTGGTATGCACGTCTCTGTCTGCCCATGCCTCCGTTGGCTATGAACAACAATATTCGTTCATCTAAGCTATATCTTCCTTCTCCCGCTGCCTGTGCAGCTGTTGGTGGTCCTGTATTTCCTATCATGCTCCATGGTTCTGGTGTCGAGGATTCTTCCGGTGGATAATAGACAGGATTTATCGTATATCCATTGGGATCTTCATAATATGCATGCATAGGCACCAAAGCCTTCTCTTCTGATTCGGTTACGGTTGGTGTGTATCTTATGCCGACTGGTCGTAATCCTGGTAAGGGTGGTTGTTGCCCCAACACTGGTTGTGGTCTTTCTACACCTACAGGTCCTGGTAGGTTGCTTGCTTGATACCTAGGCATCGGTGGAACTTGAGGAGAAGCTACCTGAGCTTGGGGAGCGTAAGGTCTTTCTCTCACATATCCCTTGTTATAATAACATTCCTCCGTCCCATGGTTTGTCCATTTTTGTTCAATAGCACACCACTTGGGATGTTTAGCCTGGGGTTTGGCGTACAAGTTAATCTTTTTTAGCACTTCCTCTACAAGCTGCTCCTGGTTTACAGCTACTTCCCCTTTCGGTGTTGTCTTAGAAGACTTGCTTCCACTTTGTTGTGAGGATGAATCGTCGTCAAGATCCTTGAACTCTCCCTCTTTGTAGACCGCACAATTGTCTACAAGGTAAAGAGCCTCCTTGGTTAACTCATTCAATGTAGTGCTCCTCTTCATATGTAAGTCCTTTTGGAGATCTGCATTCCTTAGTCCTTGGATAAATATAAGCATAAGTTTGGACTGAGTTGACAGTTCTTCCACAGGACATAACTTAACATATCTTTTTAGTCTTAGGGCTGCCTTTCGCACAGATTCCTTGTCTTTCGGTTTGAATTTATGGATTGGTGAGACGGTATTATGAGCTATCCCCCTTTGTGAGAATTCCTCGATAAACTTGTCAAACACCTCCTCCATAGACTCAAAGTCTCTATGCTCCATAGCGTCAAACCAAGTAGTAGCGTCATCCTCTAGGGTTAGTCCAAACCCTACAAATTGGGTAGGGAAGTCTAACACCTCTTCCGCTCTAATTACACGCACAAAGGCAGCTACATGATCTCTTCGATCTCTGTTTCCTGTGTATTTCTTATTTACCCATTTTTGCACTTGAGAAGGTCTAATTCTACGATGGTCTACAAATCTCATCATTGGATCTCCACGTCCCAATCTATATACCTCCTCTGGTCTTCTGTAGTAGGCTGGTTCCTCTCCCAATGGTGCTCCTAAGCCATAATTTCTAACAGTTCTTGCAAGAGATGGTTCATCTCTTCGAACTCGTTCTAGGTGTGGTCTCCCAGGCTCTGTTGTCCCTTGATTTTTTGGCTTACTCTCTCCTTGATACCTTGAATAGAGTGGTGGTTCTTGTAAATTCCTTAGCCCTCGTGCGGCTTGATAACCATCTCAGTTTCGGTCTTGCTCTAATGTTGCACTTTGTCGAAGCCATGCCTGCAATGATGGCTGAGTTGTTGGTTGGTTTTGGTTGTTGAATGTCTGCAGTCTGGTGGAATGTGAGGTCGCATCATATTCCTTTGAGAAGGGATTTGTCGACTTGCTAGGGGTGTAGGTGTTTCTTGGCACTTCATCAGGGGCATATGTTGATGCTCCTGGAACTGTTGCCTTTTCTACCTCCTCTGGTAGAATACGTTGGTATTCTCGCCCGTACCTATCAACAAAAACTATATCCTTCCCTATAGCAGTTTCATAAGAGAATAAGTAAAGAACCTTGTCTTTGCTTAACTCGTTTGGGTATGGTTCTTTGCAGCAAAAGTAAGAGACTATACCCTCGCTCTCATGCTTGTAGATTCCCACGTTCTCATTATAAGTTGAAACCCTGGTTGTTTTCTTATCATACATAAAAATTGCTCCAGGTCGATCAATGTTTGGTGGCCGTTCTTGAGTTTCTGAAACCATTTTCCCTTTCGCCACATTATCTCCATATCTGTTGTAATCTTCAGGGTTACTAACTATCAGATAGTGGTTCCCCTTTTCGTCTTGGAATCTATCTCCATCATCATAGACTCGAATTATCTCTAGTCTCTGAGCCGTAGTCTTTGAGCCGGCCTTTCTTCAATACAAATGCACTTGCGTCCTCGATAGTCAGAATAAACTAAGGCTCCCTTTGAGTTTGTTCCTTCTAAGAAGATCACAGTGAACTTGGAATCATTCAATGGATTTAGGGAGGTGCTTCCTCCTGGAGATTAGATATCAGTCTGTCGATAGTGGTGGCCATGGAGATGCATATATGGCAAGTGGCCATAACCTTCATAAGCAAAGAGGTGGACGTAAACATATCATGATTTATAAATCATGACATTTGGCGTCGTCGACCTGCAACCTAATTTCATCATAAGTAGGAATTTAAGCTAGGAAACCACAAAGTACGTATCGGGCGGGGTATTGGGACATCATTGCTAAGCATTTAGATGCATTCTGGGTTAAAAATGGTTAGGTCAAAATCTCACTGCTGCTGTTAATAATCCATTTTTTGCAATTCATTGAAAGTGAGATTTGAGACCATAACCATGTGTGCTTATGTCTTATATACTTGTCCTAGAAGTTTCATAGCATTCGGATGTCGTTTGATGATGTAAAAAGCATGGTTTGCTTGCCGATTAGCGACTAGCTTTTGATGACTTAGGTAATTTGAGTGTAGCTTGTGTTAGATGCGAGTTGTCTGTTGTTTTCCAAGAGATTGACACCCTCTTGTAGCCTCCATGCACTAGTCGAGTCAGCTTCGTCCCATGGATTGACCATTATGTTTGTGATTCTCGTTATGTCTGCAATAAGATAAGAGTAAGGGTAGGAAACCCATCCACATTTGGCATCGCTGCTGGGGACGAGTAGACCTAAACTAGGAAAAACAAGAGCGTTTAGTGTAGTTGTCCTTTAACTGCCTCTAGGATCACCTAGAGTTAAACTTTCTCTTTAAATCCGCATAGCTTAAGAGTGTCGTCTTTTGCTATGTAGAGGTTGCTTGGGAGTAGATTGTACTTGCTAAGTACCTTGTAGGATTGTAGGATTAGGTTGGAATTTTGACAATGATTGATGGACAAGACAAGTGTTAAGATCAATGCTCAGGAAACCATTAAAAACAAGAAAACAAATGTTTGTGGACACCTTCCACAACCCAATTGCAATAGAACCTAGGAGTAGGGTAAGTAGAATCCGAGGTGGGATCTCAAATCATCGCTCACTCCGAAAGAATCATCTGTGAGTTTTTTTATGTGAAGTTACAGAATTTCAGGTCTACATCTTAAAACAACATCAAAAGACTGTCAACCACTGAAATCGGCTGGAGATTATGTTCATGAAAGTTGTATGAACCAATGGGTAAGCATAAGGATGCATTTGAGGTAAATTTTCAAGAGTTGGAAAAAACTCAAATTATTTATATTTTTTTGAGAATTAAGGCCAAATTAAGTTTTGACTTGACTCAGAGGATTAAAACATGTCACAAACAGACTGAGTATTGAAAAAATTGTAAAATTTGTTCATTTTAGGCAAAAAGTAAATAATCACGATTATTTATATTTGGTTAAAAATTGATCAAGGTTGATACTAGACACTCAATGCATGATTCCAAACATCTTTTGTGAAGGCTCATAGAGTTTGGATCACAAAACAGACCAGAAACTTGGAAAAAACTAAAATCTTTACTGATTGTCAAGAAATTGAGTTTGACTTGATAAATCTTGTTCAAATTTTGTGAGAATTGACTCAGAGGCCTCTTGTTTAAAGTGTTTAACCTGTGTGTATACTCAAATGACCAAAAATATGCTAAAAACCCTCAGAAGTAAATAATCGCAATTATTTACATCTGTCCCAGATTTGAGATTTTTTGCATAACTGAGTATACCACAAGGTCAACATATCAAGAAAACTACACATATCAAATTTTATGAAATTTGGATCACAAAAGTGAGACTTAAGCCAGATTTTTGAAAATTGAGTCCGCAGACACTAAACAATTAACTTGGACAAATCTTGTTCAAATTCAGTGAAACTTGTCCAAAGACTACAACAAGGTGTCTATATGGAAAAACGAGCCTAAAAAGTGTAAAAATGAGAAAAGTAAATAATCGTGATTATTTACTTTTGAGTCCCAGATACAAAATTTTGGACTTTTGAGCTTGTAAAGTGTTAGAACAACATAATACAAGGTCACTGGTCAAGTTTGGGTTCAATTGGATCCAAATTAATACATGTTAACTCAGTTTCCAGGTTGCAGATTAATCCTTTAACTCTTTGCAATGGTAGAATCTGGAAGTCTCATTGGCTGACTCACTTAGCTCAGATTGATGTTATAGATGAGACCACAAGGACAACCCATGTACAGCTATCAGCCTAATATGGCCCCAGCACAAAGACCATCGATGGGTATGGAAAGACCACAACCAGTGTTGGGTCAACAACCTTCATTTTCTGGACATAATGCAGTGCTTGTAAAGTACATGCATCAAAAGGAGTCATAGATGAATAAGCACTAGTACCTATTACACCTTATGTTTAGTCTAGTCCATCTACCATAATGGTAGAAGGAGAGTGGTATAATTCACATCCACCTTCAATGGAAGGGCCTGTGACTTATGCTACACCAAAGATTACACCGACGTACTTTGTAGTTGATCAAGGTGTTAGACCTCCAATGGTAAGACCCATAATTAAGCCAAAGACTGAAAATTGCCATGATTGTGGTGCAGATGATCATTGGAAAAATGAATGCCCATAACTTAACAAGAACATTAAGCCAGTTGAAGCTTTTTGTACACAATGTTGCAAAAAAGGAAGACACTTTCCTGAAAACTGTCCAGAAAATCCGTTAAATAAGGGAAAAGTAGTGGTGAATGTAGTCCAAGTGATACCTAGTAGCTCTTTGGAGAGTGAACCTATTGTTCCAATCAAGGTGATCACTAGAGCCCAAGCTAAGAAAAAGAAACATAACTCCTATGATGAATCAGAGAATACTAGAAGTTCCTTGCAAAAGACCAAGAAAAGAAGACGTCAAAGATATGAGCTAAGAAAATAGAAACAAAAGGAGGAAATTGAAAAAAAAGGCAAGAAATTATTCCAAGAAAAAGTGAAAAAAACTAGGATTGAAATCAAGGAAACCACAATAAAATTTGGAGGATCAATTTTGGTAGACAAAATTTTTGAGCCAATCAATGCAGGCTTGGAAACTTTCCAATTGAAACTTAAAGCAGGCCAAAATATGGAAAACAAATGGAAAAACTATCATTCTCAAGATATGGAAGTAGATAAGCTTGAAGCTTATCAAAATTTGGTAAGAATTACTCAAGAAATGTTGGAAAAACAAAAACCCAAGCTTGAGAGTATAGCAAAACCTAAGGAGCTTGTGGTAGAAACCAATAAAGAGAAATCCAAAGTGGTGGTAGAACCCCACCTTGAAACTAAAGAGCTAGAACTCATAGTGCCTGAGAGTGAAGATGCTTTAGATGGAATTTTGTTTGTGGAGGAAGATCGGCCACGACATTTATGGAAAAAAGTGAGAGAGATTCATGATGGGAGCATAACTTTGAAATCAGCTTCTATAGAGGAAGCCTAGTTAGACAATTTATCTCCTGATATGGACATGGATATACAATCCTTGTATGGGGATTGCGGTTTGGAAGGATCAGGAATGTCTAAACCGTTGACTCTAAAAACACTACCCTCGCCCATAGTGTGCAAAACCACTCAGGTAAAAAGAGCGGGACAGACTCTAGAGGTAGAGAACATACATTCAATCATGTCAACATCCATTCAGTGTACTCTTACCTTGGGAGAACTATTAAAAATCAGACCATGTTTATGGAATGATTTACAAAAAACTCTAGAGAAGGTGGGATAACATGGCTAATTGAAAAAAAAATGATAAATTGAAACATGAATTGGATAACAAGGAGATTAGATCCATCCCTATTAACAAAGTCGGAGAATACTACGGAGGGGAAGAAGGAAACACAACCCTTCCGGTAAGATATAATGATGTAGAAACCATGGCAATACTAGACAGTGGGGCTGGCTAGCCATAGCCACAAAAGTAGTACGGGAATCATGGGGAGAACCAGCCATTAGATAAACTCGAATGAAATTACAATTGGCGGTTGGCCACATAGAAAAACCCCTACGACTACTTGAAAAAGTGAAAGCTATTTCTTGTGGAATTGATTATCAACATACTTTTGCAATAGTGGACTTTGGAAAGAAACTTAATTACAAAATCATCTTGGGAAGGCCATTCATACGGCAAGTACAACTTATTCAAAATTGGGGAAACAATTACATGTACTTGAAGCAAGTGGGATCAATCACAAGGGTTAAATTTGAAAGATCACACTTATAGAGATGTAATGAAAACACCCATTCAAGAATTTGACTCAGTCTCTTCAGCCCATACAAATGATCTCAACCCTTGAAATTGAAGATCAAGTTCAGGAACCCAAGGACTTACTGAAAGCTCAACAAGTCTTTTCAGACCTCTATTATGATGCTACTGACGAGTTTGAAGAACACTCAACTACATCCAAAGATTCTGGATTAGAAAAATAACATGTGAGAGCCCAAAGCTTTTTTACTTTCCATACCAAAAAACAAGAAGACAAAAATGGTATAGAAGGAAAAGAGAAACAAAAAACTTGAAATCTAGACCTATGACATCAGTGTTTAGCTGAACACGGTTTTTGATGTAGATAGATGCACATGATTGTGTCAATGTGCACGTCTGTCACACTTGTCAATGCAAGGAACTTGCCGATACACTGTGCGAGCCACAAATGGCTCCAAGCACACAACAAGCCTAAACTAGTAAGCTCAAAGATGGCGATGGTGTGTCACTCACCGCTCCTCGCCGCGAAGAAGAAGGAGACGCCACTATGCCGTGCTCAACCGCCTCACCGCCGTCGTGCCGCCGCAATGTTCAATCGCTCTCTCTCTCTCTCTCTCTCTCTCTCTCTCTCTCTCTCTCTCTCTCTCACGCATACACACACACACAAGGAGATGAAGAAGAAGAAGATGGAGATGGAGCAAGAGCACTCTTCAATTACACAAATGAGAGAATCCGTGAATTTTAGGTTTAGTTGACTTTTATATGAGCTTGTCCCATTCACACTTGGGCGCCCATGCTTAACCAACTAATCTCTTGAATGTTCCAGTTAGAGTGCATCTCTCATCGACAATCACTCTTACCCTTTTCCTATTGGACCGACAAGCCCGGTACCTGACTCTACCAAATAAATAATGCATCACCCATTGTAGATGATAGGAATGTGTGTGAGGGTTAACATGTCCCCCTTCCTGATGTAGATTCTGTCCTCGGAAGCTATTGAGTTGAAGCTCCTTTGTTGAGGTGGAAGAGCATTCGAGATGAATGTCCTTAGCCTTCTTGAGTCACTGCAAAATCAAACAACATTGGCACAGTAATTGCATTCTCATATACAATTAAAAATCATATGCAGTTTTAGGCAAACAAATTGATTGGTAGTAGAATTCTAAACCATTTGTCAGCAATAAACATTAAATTGCAATATAATCAAACGCATAAACAATTGTAAAGGTAAAAAATTAAACAAGTATGGGGCGCTAATTTAACGGTCGAAAGGCACTAAAGATCAACTATTAATACCATGGGCAAGCTTCTCAATTTTCTCTGGTCAATTAAGTTGTTTAATCGCGAGAGCCAAGTATTTCATGTCCGAGGGATGACTAGAGGCTATACCTAGAAGACCTTTTAGTGAAGCTACGATAAAAGGAATTTCTCATGAAACAATCGCCTGACTGATTACCTTTTCTTTGACCCCCCAAAGTCTTTTCACAGTGATTCACTTTTGATGTGTGTGCTTATTTTGTATGCCTTGGGTTTTTTGCTTTTCCAGGAAAAGCGCCCACACTGGGAACCTCTAGGGCTCTAGTACCATAGGCGATACATGTGCGTGGAGTACCAAATCAAGCTGAAGTTTCTCTTCCAGCTTAAGATTTTACATTGTGGCACTTTGATTTTTTGTTTGTTCGTTTTCAACATTTTAATTTTGTAATTTTGGGGGGTCATATAACACTATTACCCTTCCCAGGCTCATCACATTAGTAAACTCCCTTTATTATACTTAAGCTAAAGGTCAATAGGGACTAAGCCCACTAGAAAGCCCTAGTACATTTCACACAATGCTGCCTAAATCGGATTAAGAACCTAAGTAACCATTGATTATTAGGAAGGCATTCCCCATGGTATTAAGAGAAGATCTCTAACACCTAGCTTGATCAAACTAGCTTAGTCAGACTGCTTGATTTTTAAACGTAAACAAGTGATTATGACAGAAAATAACATTGAATTAAATGTTTGATACTAAGCAAATTGATGGATATTATGCTATCAATCACAATTAAAGCTGACAAACATGGATGCAAAAAGATAAGGGGCAATGCTAATGGACAAGAAACACCTGTTTGTGTTGATAGTCGCGCTTGATTTGAAGTGTGAATGAGAGAAAGATCCCATGAAGGTCCAAATCCTAACAACAACAACACGTTCCTGTACACACTAAGAAACACAAAGAATACCTCTAGGAGGCACATCAGTGGGAAAAGGTACCAACACTTATTGAACACAATTGAAAAACATAAGGAAGCCTAACCTAATTATTTGAACTCCCCCTAGAGAGTCAAGGGAATAGGATATTGTAGAGATTGGGGGGAAACCTTAAGGATAAACCCCTATCCTTATCATCGAGAAAAACAAAGTCATCATCCGTGAGACCATATGTGCCATCCGTATAATCATTTAAATCTTCTTCATCATGAGAGGCACCAATGTTTACTAAGAAGGTCAGTATACGCCTAGAGTCATCTTGGTCAAAAGGATAGGCTTATGCAATGGGAGATACACTCTCTACTAAGTATGGATCAATCGTGGTTAAGAGACGTATCAGCCATTCTAACTCCTCGAAACTCCTCTCACATGTTAGCGTACCTACCAAATCCCATTCATAGGCAAGCACCGGAAAGACCATGTGAAACATTTGTGAAAAGTAATGAGGGTACCTCTCACCCAAGGCAGGAGTGGATGACTCTAGTGTACTAGCCATATCTGTACACTAGCCATATTTGTACACGCAAATAGATGATGGTTAGAGTGCAAATATTACAAGGGTCGTGTTCTTGTGCATAATGTGTTTTTATGATTTTGTGTTAAGGGTCTTGCTCTTTTACTTTTTTATCTTGTTTTTGTGAGTATAAGGCTTTATATATACATTTCCTAAGATTGGAGATTAAGAGGTCAGGGAGAAAGGTGAGAGGGAAGCAAGTGAATGATGGATGTCAGCAAACACTCCCCCCTTCCTTGGGTAGATCATACCTTTTGGAATGATTTCGTCACCCTTTGAAACCAGTTGTTCCAAGTTGTTATAGGTGAAGGCTTCAACCAATAGTTTTTGACCGCCCTATGCATTTCATCTAGTTGCAAGGGTGGTAAGGTACTCTCCCATGATTTTATTTGCAACATTGTTGTAGGTGGTGAACTTACAACGGGAGGTGCAAACTCTTTCTTGCTTGTATGGATATGTACAATGGTAGGTGGAGGTTGTGTTGAAGCTTCTATTTTCGTATATGAATAACACGAAGAGCAAGAAGCTTCATTTGATTTCCCTGTTCCTGAGCTAGGTGAAACAAATCATTCTTTCTTTGGTACCCAAACTGGCTCCGGAGCAGGTGTATAGCATTGCGTGATTTTTTCCTTTCCGCGATCTTCAATTTGTTTTGGAGCCACAGGATTGAGCTCACATGGGCCTGGTGACAAGTAAGAGTACAATTTACGTTTTGGCACCCAGATTTGATCATTTCCTTCATAGTAGCCTTGGGCTTCCAATAGTTTTTTTTGGAATCCAGCGCAACTTTTCTTTACATTTCTTGGGTCGAATGGGACGTCTTTTACCGGGCTCCTGTCTTTTAGCACTGGCTATGGTCACTAAAGAAGTTTTAGGGACCCACTTGTATGTATTCTTTGTTATATTGGGATGGGTCTTGTGTGTCTTAAGCTTTATTTCAACTACATCAGTTGAAGCTCTAGAGAGTTGGGCTATGGGGACATATGGTTCAACCTCTTGGACATGCAATGTTTTGGGTTTTATTTCCTTAAGAGGCAATATCTCAGGGAATATGGCTTGAGTGGCAAGCCTAAGAGCTGGTTTCTGTGTTGTGACACCCCCTGTCCCCCAATCAATAGTGCATTTGGTGGCTATCATCCACGTGCGTCCTAGGTTTATATTACCCTCCATAGTTCCAACAGGCATGATCAAAAAGTCTTGAGCTACAACCCCATTGTCATAACTGACAGAAGTGTGTTAGATTCCAAAAACCGCAGTTTTTTTCTTGTTGACACCCTTGACTTGGATAATACTCTCAAATAGAGGTGGCTTCCCTAACTGACACCACACCCCATATGATAGCAGATTATATTTAGCACCCGTGTCCAATAAGGCGTTATATAGCACTTTTCTATAGGTGCTGTTTAGCTTAATAGGATATCGTAGAGGTGTGTCAGAGTCCAACCAATCCTCATCGGTTTCAACGTGGAATGCATGTGTGACTCCAAGGTTAGCCTCTCGTTTTCTTCTTATGCATTGTTGTCGCTCCTTAGCCTCTGCTTGAGCTTGTATCTTCTTCAATTCTATTTGTGCCTTGGCTACCTTTTTTGTATGGATGGCACGTAGCTCCTCTTGGCTCAAAGGATCATAGTATCTTTTAAATTTTCTCCCATTGAGGAATCCAATGGTTTCAACTCCATCAAGAGTCTCCACACGAATGGTTCCTTGTGGGGTGATCTCACATACTCTATATGGTCCTTTTCCCTCATATTTCAACTTTTTCTTTTCGTTACGCACTCCTTACATAAGGACTTTATCACCAACATTGATATCTTTGTTCTTTAGATGACGGTCAAACCATTTCTTCCTCCTATCTTTCTTCACAAGTGCATTTTGCACAGCTAACTGCCTCTCTTCATCTAACCTTTCAAGGATATATAATCGCTCAACTAAGGGGTTACCATCCCAACCTTCTTGAGAAGCTACTTGAAGACTAGGAACGACAAACTCCCATGGCATAACCGCTTCTTGGCCATACACCATCTTAAATGGTGTGCAGTTAATGGCAACTTTGTACGCAGTACGATAAGCCCATAGAGCTGATGTAAGCTTTAAATCCCAATTTGTGTGATGAGCTTTCACCATTTTGGTTAAGATAGAGATTAAGGTCTTGTTGGTGCTCTTAGCTTGGCCATTTGCTTGTGGATAATAAGGTGTGGACTTATGATGAGCTATCATAAAGTTGGTAGTGAGTTCTTTTACTACTCCATTTATAAAATGAGTACCATTGTCACTCACAATCTCAAAGGGACAACCAAATCTTGTAATAATGTTCTCAAAGATAAACTTGGCAGTTGACCTCGCATCAGCCTTACATGTCGCCCTGGCTTCCGCCCACTTTGTCACACAGTCAGTGGCAACGATAATATATCGAGATTGAGTGCTACGAGCTACCGGACTAATTGGCCCTACAAAGTCCAAACCCCATTTTTCAAATGGTTGAGTCACTTTAACAGGATGTAAGGGCATCCTATCCTTTCGTTGTGTGATCTTGTAATGTTGGCATTCATCACATCCTTTTGCAAAAAGTGATGCATCCTTAAATAAGGTTGGCCACCAATAGCCTAATTGCAAACCTTTCTAGTTGTTAGTTCCCCTGAGAAATGTCCTCCGGCTATACCCATGTGGGCTTCTTGTAATATGTATAAATACTCATCCTCATGGGCACAACGTCTAAGAATATCATCCTTCCCTAGCCTGTAGAGAGTTCCTGCAATGAGAGAGTAAGGTTCACATTCTTTTAACAGTTTTCGAGCTATGTCTTTACGAAGCTCTTTGGGTGGAAAACCATTAACTAGAAAGTTCACAATCTTCTCACTCCATTCAGATATGGTTTCGACTAGGAATAGAGAAGTATCGGGCAACTCATCATCGACTCCAGTAGGGGCTTCACCATTGGGTATGCGAGACAAATGATCCGCCATGACATGTCTTTTACCAGGTCTTGCCACAACGGTAAAATCAAACTCAAGGAGAATTAACAACCATCATGTAATTCTCCCCGTGGAACAAGGTTTATTTACTAGATACAACAAGGCTTGATGATCAACATAGAATACAAACTTGTTGGCCAAAAGGTAGTAGCAAAATTTCTTCACTGCATAAATCATACCTAAACCTTCTGGCTCTGTAGTGGTGTAGTTTCTCTCGGCATCATTCAATTGACGACTTGCAAAGCTAATGGGGTAGTCCAGTTTATGTTCTCCTAGTTGAGCTAGAACACACCCAATAGCAAAGTTTGATGCATCATTATGTACATGGAAAATTACATTCCAATCGAGCACTCGTAGAATAGGAGCGCTAGTCAAGGTCTTTTTCAATGACTCATAAGCATGGTCACACTCCGCAGTCCATTGGAACTCAATAAGAAGCTTGTACAAAGGATGAGCTATCTCGCCAAAGTTTAAAATAAACCGTCGGTAATAACCAACATGGCCCATGAACCTTTGAACTCCTTTATAGTTTGTAGGTGGTGGCAATTTAGCAATGGCTTTAATTTTGCTCTCATCTGTGGAAATCCCATTTTTGGACACTATATGCCCTAAAATGACTCCATGTTTAACCCAAAATTGGCATTTGAAAGGGTTTAAGGAGATGCGATACAATCTACACTTCTCAAACACTTTTCGTAAGCATCATAGATGTTCTTTCCAAGAGGAATAAGCACAAAGGTCATCTAAGAAAGCTTCACAAAACTCCCTCAAATATTCTCTAAAAGCAGTGTTTATTAATCTTTGAAAGGTAGCAGGGGCATTGGTTAAGCCAAAAGCCATAACACGAAATGCGAACACTCCAAATTCAGTTATAAAGGTTGTTTTAGCTTGGTCCTCCAGCACAATTGTGATTTGATTGTAGCCAGAGTACCCATCTAAAAAGCTATAAGCTTCCTTCCCTGCAACTCTTTCAAGCACATGTTCTGAATATGGCAAGGGGTAATGGTCCCTCCTAGTGGCGGCATTGACCTTCTTGAGATCCACGCACACTCTGAGTTTCCCATTCTTTTTTGGCACAATCACTATTGGAGACACCCATTCTGAGTGCTCAATAGGGTATATGAATCCGCATTCCACAAGCTTTTCAATCTCTTCTTGAACGATCTTTGCATATTTAGGATTCATTGGGTAGGGTCGTTGCTGAACTGGTTTAGCCATGCTATTCATGGGGATTGTGTGTTGCACCACGGAAGGTGGAACACCTTTCATATCATGATATTTCCAAGCAAATATATCCCTGAATTCCTTGAGAAGTTCTTTAAGTACACACTCCTCAGTCTCTGTCAGATCTTGGGCAATGAAAATAGGTTTGGACTCTTCTCCTGGGTTTGCTAACTCTATTTCCTTAACTATCGCTAGACCATCATAGACTCCATTGCTCCCATCGATAGTTTTTCTTTGATCCTTTGTATACACAACCTTACGTTCCTCTGTGCTATAGGATTTGAAATGTTCAGGTGCAGGGTGTAAGTTTGTGGGGTCTTGTTGTTTTGTGGACTGTGATTTCACTTCTGATTCCTTTTGTTGTTGAGCTAACTCTCGATTTTGTCGTCTCCTTATGGTACGGCCCAACTTTGGCTTCTCTGTAGCCTCTAGTTGTGCGATGTCAATGGGTTGTGGGCTACACCACACAACGCTTTGAAGGTATTCACCCCAGTTATCTACTAACTTTCGATGAGCATCACATGCCTCTATATAATTAAGCCATTCTACAGTAGATTTCTTTTCATTTATTCTAGTACACACATTTGCTTGATATCGTCGCCTCTTATATCTCTTACTCTTCTTGTCTAATTTTGTATTACAACAGATCTCCAATGAAGAGTCACTAGATGAATCGCTTCTTGTGTCTTCTGCTCCCTTGGATAGATTGTCATCTGGGGTACCACTGGGTCCTGAATGGTTTGTCCCCACATTTGTACTAAGATTTAACTCAGATTCTTCGTCCTCAGAGTCAATTTCAACTGATGATTCTAACCCCAAATCGTGTGGGCTATAGTCTTGTAAGGCGCTATTGGTTCCAATGCCAGTCAAACTTTCATCTTGTAGGTCATCAGAAGCTATATGCATTGCTTCTAGCATATTTAAGGGTACGAGTGGTGGCATTTCATCGCCCTCAGGTGTTACCCAAGTCGTCCCCCTATTTCCCCAAGTGTCTATGGTTGCTGCTAGGTGGACCCAATCCACATTGTCCAACTCAGTCATCCCAGGTAGTACATCCATATAAGGAGAATTCCTAACATCAGTGTTCACTTTACAGGTGTAACAATAATGCAATGGGGTCGAGTGAACTGTGGTGTCAGATCTATGATCAATTATAAACCTGTTTCCTAGAGGATGTGCTCGACCAGTCACAAGATCCACTTGAATGACAGAATCTTGGAACTGCAAGTAGACATGGTTTTTAGACCAGTCATGCACCATTTTTGCTTCCCTCATGAAAGGACGTCCTAAAATCATCTCCGATTCCATAGTGTGTTTGGAGAAATCCATAACAATGAAGGTAATCCTTATTTTATGTCCAAAGATCTTGATCTTGAGATCTTCTAGCATCCCAATAGGTTTAACGATAGATCCAACGATAGATCCATTGGCCATCTTCACTACAATTGTTGTGGTCGCAAGGTGAGGTCTTCCCATAGTTTCCCAGCAATTTTTAGTCATAATGCTAACCCCAGCGCCACCATCAAGGATTTCCTTCACAGTTAATCCCTTAGTAGTGATTGGTATGGTTGCATTGGATTCATCACCCTCAAAGTATTGTACCAACTTGTTAACAGGTATTTCTATAACAAGGTTCTCATCTAGGTTGGGTTGTGGATCTAAGTGTTCCTCCTCTATTGGCATCTCCTTAGCTCCATCGATCTGTGCAAATTGTGGTAGCCCAAACTTTAGTTCTCCATTGAGGAACGCTTGAAGAGCTGAGACTAGCTCAGGGTCTTTATATAGTTTGGACATGTTGGTGGTTCTAACTTCTGAAGACGTGAAATCCATCAATTTGGCAATGTTTAACGGCACCTTTTGGACTTCGGTCCCTTGACATGGGGAAGATGGGATCTCCGTTTCTTCGATAGGATCAGGTAGTCCCTCTGTAAACATTCTTTCCATCAAGAAGTGAGTACGCCCACTTTCCCATGACTTTAAGTCACTTTCTTCTTGGATGACACTAGGTATGGCTAAGGGTCTATGGACTTGGTGAGTTTGTTGTTGCGTAGGGAACACGGTGTCTGTAATCTGGATCTGCTTAGGTGCTGGTTCTGCCTAGGTGTTGGTTCTAGATCCCTTTGGGTATCTTCTATCAAACTCATTAATTGCTTAACTCGCTCAATCTCCTCTGTAGGGTTTGGATAAGTTCCTATCTTCTTCTTGGATCCTGGCCATCATTGTGGCTCATGAAGATCTTCCTTGTTGGTTTCTATCTTAGTGGTCGTTCTGGTCTCCATGGTTTCACCTGAATCAGAATCCTCTTCAGCGTTGTTCATATATACGGGGTCGTCACCAATCCTATGTTGGTCTTTGAACTGGGGTCTGACTTCGCTGCTTTTTGCGATCTCTTCCTTCGTGTTTTCTTCTTTTTCTGAGATTGGGCAATTGATGCCGTGTCTCTTTCCTCAAGAATATATTTTTGTTTTTGGAGCATCGATCGTGTGAGTATGTTTACTGGTACCACAAGTGTACTTTGTGATGGCTCCTCGATAACTCCAATCAAGTTTAATGGTGTGATCTTTGGTGCATTTGGATTATTTGGACATTGGGCAATCAAATGATGTATGCCACATCGATTATACATGAGTATCGGCATTGTAGACATGCTCGCTTGATTGGTTTGCATTAGTGTGGCATTCTTTTGTATCCTAATAGGACACTCGGCTATACAAAGTGGACCTCCACACTCATAGCATTGAAGAGGCGGTCTCTTAGCAGTGTAATTGATATTTTTGGCCTCTTGCCGTAAGAGCAGCTACTTGATAGACAGGTTTGACTTGTCCCCAATAGTCCTCCATATAGTATTGTGGACTTTCTTCAAGCACATCCATCCCATAGGCAATATTAGGGTCCATATCTTTCTCACAGCCTTCCAAACAAGCAATAGATGACTCACAACCTACTCGATTCACAGAAGTGATTCTCGAATGTGGTGGTTGTGGTCCTAGCACTGGAGGTGGTAAGGGTGTTGTTTGAATAACATTTTGGGCCCTAGGGACCATGTGTTGTACTGTTTGTTCAAGAGGTGGGGCCAGCATCAATGCAGGCACTCGAGGTGTGTCTGTCCATGCTAAGGTTGGTCTATTGGCCATCACGCGCTTAAATACTATGCAATCCTTAGCTTGATGACCATACCTCCCATAGGCATTGCAGTTCCCATTGAATTTTACTATAAAAGTAGGGCATTCACTGGTACTATGCGGTCCATAGCATACTGAGCACCATTGTTGCTCCCTTCTTGGATACATATGATTGTTTTGTGGAGCACGATTATCTCTAAGACTCTCTTGAATAGCCTTGGTGAGATCTGCTAAAGTCATCTCATATATATTTGGCTCCTTAGCAATAGGCTTTAGGGTCATTGGTTTATGCCCTGATGCTTGCGAGCTAATAGATTTAGGCTCAACAAACACTCTTTCTCCTTGAATCATTAAATTATCCTCCAATTGGATCGCATTGGTGGTGACTGCTTCCCAAGTGGTGATACCTCTAATGACTAGGCCATTGTAGATATCCTCATGTCGTAATCCCCTAATGAATCTATCAAGCAATTGATTATTATTGAAGCGTTCATTTGGATTACAACGAGAATTCAAATGCTTCAAGCGACTAATAAAGTCTCTCACCGACTCTCCTTCCTCTCGTTGGGCTTTCTGGAGCTGTGAGGCTACACCCCAAAGCAGTCCCTCTTGTATGTATTCTTTCAAGAACAGTCTCCTAAGAGTAGGGTAAATCGTTTTTTCTTCCACCCTTAGGGTTCTAAACCAATCCCCTGCCTTCCCACTTAAGGTTAGTCTTAAAGCATTACTCTTATGTAGGTCATTGTGTTCTCCTAGAGAATCACATATTTGTTCAAACACTTCGATATGCTTTCTCACATCCCCGTCTCCACTAAATTTTTGTGTGAGCTTGGCTATTTGTATTGCCTTACTTCTAGGATCTCTATCAGGCGTGTTACGCATATTCTCATCAATAGATCGACCCATAGCTTGAGCAAACGTTGCCAAGTCACCTAAGTGAGTAGGAACCGTGGGTGAAGGCGCTCCGGAGACTACATGTGGAGTAGGTATTAACATTGGGCTTGGCGCATAGAAAGCCCTTGGGTTCCATGTTGGGTACAATGGTGTGCCATGTGGTGGCCCAAAGTTCATATGTGTGGCCCTATGCATAGCAGACATTGGATGTGACATGCTAATGCTAGTCGGTATAGTCCCATGGAAATAAGAACTTGGGTGTTGTGGTTGTGGAGCATAGGTAGTTGAAACAATGGGAGGGGTAGGGGCTACATGAGTACGAGGACCCATGGGTGTATACGATTGGTACACACTTGTAGGTAGTGTTGCAGGCATTGAGCTACCATGTAACGGTGCTTTACTAACAAATGAGATCCATGGCGTGTTTCTTGGCATGCCCATCATTGGAGTAGGCATGGTAGTGGTGGTGTCATCAAGGGAAAGATGAGCTAGACTTGGAAAGGTAAAGCTATCACTTGTGGGCTCAGATTGCACCGAGAGCCATGGAGAAACAAGATATGGAGGATCCATCGGACTTACCGAGGGAGTCTTCATTTGCGATAAGGTCAGTTGTTTAGCCTTTCCTGTATCCAAGAATCTCATGAGACCCGTTGAAGGCATGTTGATCCCCTTGTTCTGTCTCTCTAACTCAATGACCCTATGGATGACCTCACAAACTCTTTGTTGTTGATCCTCCACACTAGTAGCACCCATTGTGGATTGTAGGACATCTAATCAACCCACGTGATAGGTGTGACCTGTGTATAGGTCGGTTAGAGTTTCAGTTTGTAGTTCGTACTCCCAGTTCTCATTTAAGAACGCTCCATCTAGAATTGAGGTGCTAGGGGTGTCTTTTGAGCTAAATGCAGTGTTGCTTTCTAGGGGTTGGCCCTTAGCAGTTGCTAAGTCAGGAGCACTCGATTGCTCTCTTAGCAAGGATATTGACATACGGGATTTCACTTTGAACTCTCTTCGTTGCTCTGCTTTGCATAAGCTCTCGACTTCCTTTTCCCTCTTGCACTTCGGCAAGGCTTCTACCATCGGGTAATATGACCTCGGAGGAGAATAGCTCTGAAGAGTCAGGAGGTGCAGTGAATGAAGTATCCACATACACACTCTCTAAGGGCATAGGGTCTACGTTGGTTATGAATGGCGAATTTACTTTCCCACCCCCCTCAGTTACATCATTAACTCCATGTTCGGAGCAAGTGGCTCTACTAAAGGTTTCCTTCAAGCGGCTAAGCACACTCGGCCCAGACCGCGGGCCCATGGCATGCATGTCTTGGATTGAGCTATTGAGATTAGGCATTGGGAAACCCTCCATGACGTTGTAGTCAGAGGAAGAGTCACTAGCCGCTATGTTGGGGTCTTGGTTTGTACTACCTTGGGTCCCCGCCGAGGGCCCAGAACCTAAGGTAGGCAGATAATGAGAACTCGTGTAAATCGAAATTCTCTCTAGTTACTGCGTCTCTAGCACATGATCAGAGCGCAGATGCATGTGCCTTTGACACCCTACAAGCGTGGGCGAATAACCTCGAAAGTTAAGTGCTTACTTTTTTAGGCGTCCGTTTTCACTCGTTTTTTTTTTTAATGTTTTTTAATGATCGGTTTTTTTAATTAAAGTGTGTGATAGCTCAAAACGAGTGTATCACTCAGAGGGTCGCGCTGTGCTTTACAGCACAATGTTCGATCACCTAAAGTTCCGTTGGTCCTCAAAAAAGTCGATTTTTAGCTACGTGTGAAGCTAAAATACGTAATTTCAAAGGGTGACTGAGTCCTGAGCCTCAACATGAGCTTGGGCTTGAGTCTGGGCTTAGGTCTAGGAGATATTCTTGATCCCGGTCCTGCCTTTGAAATTTTTTACTTTTAAAAAAAAAAAAAAAGGTCGCCACGGTCTGCGCGCGAGCACATACACACTCTACCTACCTACTTACAACTAATACACCTACTGTTACACACTAACACACTTCATTAGCTCTCATAGATCTACTTCCTACTTACTGTACATTACATTACACAGAACTAACAACCTTAATACTAACTCCTTATCACAGAGAAAACACGGTACCTTTCAAAACTTCATTAACAAGGAAATACATAGTAGCAAAAACAGAATCCTTCTTCTCAACACACACACCCTCTGTCCCTACCTTTCCTACAATTGAAATTGCACCACAAAAGAAGCACAGAGTGCCATTCAAGCTTAGTGTATAGCATTCCCTGGAAACAGCGCCAAAAATATGTGCGTCTGTCGCACTTGTCAATGCAAGGAACTTGCCCATACACTGTGTGCGAGCCACAAATGGCTCCAAGCACACAACAAGCCTAAACTAGTAAGCTCAAAGATGGCAATGGTGTGTTACTCACCGCTCTACATTTACTGTCATGGAGGATTCCTCGCCGCGAAGAAGAAGGAGACGCCGCTACGCCGTGCTCAACCGCCTCACCGTCGTCGTGCCGCCGCAATGCTCTCTCTCTCTCTCTCTCTCTCTCTCTCACACACACACACACACACACACACACACACAAGGAGATGAAGAAGAAGAAGATGGAGATGGAGCAAGAGCACTCTTCAATTGCATAAATGAGAGAATCCGTTAATTTTAGGTTTAGCGACTTTTATATGAGCTCGCCCCATTCACACTTGGGCGCCCATGCTTAGCCAACTAATCCCTTGAATGTTCCAGTTAGAGTGCGCCTCTCATCAATGATCACTCTTACCCTTTTCCTATTGGATCGACAGCCCGGTACCTGACTCTACCAAATAAATAATGCAGCGCCCATTGTAGGTGATAGGAATGTGCGTGAGGGTTAACAGTCAAAGACAAAATAACAAATAGATATCCTTCAGACAACAAGCAAGGAACATCAAAAACATCAAGGAAAATGAAGAAAGAAACTCGATCAAAACCTAAGCACCAGGATGATGAATCATCCATGACATGGGTTGAACGAAAGAAAAATATCAAGAGTTGAAGAAAACTCTAAAGGAGTGTATACCACGGAAATGGAAACAATCGAGGAAGAAAGTGAAGATGTAATGAGCGTTCCATTCCATTACAAGAAATATACCCTCCAAGACCAAAAGATCATAGTGGAACAACCTGTAGGAGAACTAAGAAAGCAGGGTGAGTCATATGAAAGACCTGAAAATGCAAAGAAAATAGATTTAGTCGAGCCAGAGAAGAGCCCAGACCTGCCTACATTGCGAACAACTTGACTAAAGAAGAAGAAGAGTGTTTTCTAAGCTTATTAAAAGAATACCGAGATATCTTTGCTTGGTCTTTTAAAGATCTCAAGGGTGTTGATCCAAAAATTTATCAGCATACCATATCTATGAGAGATGATCCAAAACCAGGTAGACAACGGCCATACACTTATAATGAAACATTTGTCAAAAAGATCAAAGAAGATATAGAAAAGCTCAAGGAAGCCAAATTCATTTATGAAATTGAACACACAGATTGGGTGCCTCCAATTGTGGTGTCACCCAAGAAAAATGGAAAACTAAGAGTCAAAAAAGTGAATGCAGCCACCATTAGAGATAACTACCCTCTTCTAATCACCGAGCATGTTTTAGAACAAGTTGAAGGAAAAGAAGCTTACAGCTTTTTAAACGGCTTTTCAGGGTACAATCGACTTTTGGTTCATCCAAAAGATCATCATAAAATGCCTTTGCAATTGAATGGGGTATTTTTGCCTATAGGGTAATGCCTTTTGGGCTAACTAACGCTCCTGCCACCTTTCAAAGATTGATGAGCCATGCTTTCAAAGAATATCTTAGGAATTTCTTGGAAGTGTATATGGATGATTTATGTGTACATTCATCGATCCGGGCTGATCACTTTGAACATCTCAAAAAGGTCTTCAAAAAATGTAGACTTTATAGGATTTGCTTAAATCCTGAAAAGTGCACATTTATGGGCAGACAAGGAAAAATTCTTGGACATACAATGTCTAAAAACGGCATAGCAACCGATATGGATAAAATTCATGTTATTGTTGAATTTCCTAGACCAACAATAGTCAAAGAGGTACAACCTTTCATGGGACATTGTAGATATTATAGACGATTCATTTATATGTATGCTATAATCGCAAAACCCATGTATGGCCTGATTACACTCTTTGTATGGACTGATGAGTGTGAACAATCCTTCATAAATCTTAAACCTCTCACTACAACATCAATATTGAAAGCACCAGATTGGAATAAGATATTCCATGTACATGTTGATGCTTCCAATCTTGCCATTGGGTGTATATTAGCTCAACCAGGAGACGAGAAATTTGATTTCCCCTTTCTTATGCTAGTAGACAACTGAATGTGGCAGAGAAGAACTATTCAACCACCGAAAGAGAAGGATTAGAGATGATCTATGTCGTAAAAAAGTATAGACATTACCTATTAGCCAGCAAATTTGTGTTCTTTGTGGACCACCAAGCTTTAATGTATTTGGTCAACAAGCCATGCAACACAGGGAGAATAGTGAGATGGTTCATCATTCTTTTGGAATTTGATTTCACTGTAGTTGTAAAAAAGGGCACCACACATCAAAGAGCAGACAATTTATTAAGGATTATTTTAGGAGAACCACCAAAAGGGGTAGACGATGATCTACCAGATGCATATCTATTCTTTGTGGAAATGATATCCCGTTGGTCAGAGAATATGATTTTATTGATGACTATAGCTCAAGTGGATTCTCAAATATCGCTTCCTATTACACCAGGATTAATTGGGCAATCGGCTATGTATCAATTACTAGGTAGAAGGTTATACAAAATAAATCAAGATGGAGTATTTCTTTTGTGTATTAATCCTGAGGAGAAAACCCAATACCTAAATCAAGCACACATTACCATAGTAGGACTTCACTTTGCGAAAAACCAAACTATACAACAGATCCTGAGACTTGGAGTCTTTTGGCCAACCATGAGGAGTGATGTTCACTCATTTGTGAAAAATTGTCTTCAATTCAAGAAACAAACACCCATACCTCATGTGACATTATTTCAAATCTCACTCGTTCCTAAGTGGAGTAACTATATAGTTACTTACTTATCAAGCAGAACATTTCCAGAGGATATGAGTAAACGCCGCCAAAGAGCTATTGAAACTGAAGCAAGAGACTATACTCTTATTGAAAACTAATTGTATCAGAGAGGAAAGGATCAACATTTGCGTCTTTGTGCAAATGAAGGTGAATATATATCCACTCTAGAACAAGCATATGTTAGATTAGCTGGAGGTCACTTTTCTAGTGAAACCATCGCTAGACCAATTTTAATGGCAGGCATATGGTGGCCAACACTTTTTGCAGATGCCAAAGAATGTGTTCAAAGATGTGATGCATGCCAGCGAGCAAAAATGACATGTCTTTAAGACCAATGATGGAATGTCTTTAAGACCAATGATGGAGACTAGAGCTTTTGCAAAATGGGACATAGATTTTGTCGGACCAATACAACCACCTTCTCATAGAACTCAATCTCAATATATCATTGTAGCTACGAACTATTTGACCAAGTAGGTAAAGGCTAAGGAAACCAGGAAGAATGATGCTAGAATCATAGCTGCATTCTTGTATGTATTCACAAGATATGGACTTCCAATAGAAATTGTCAATGATAGGGGAACTCATTTTCTCAATGAGGTAATTGAGTCTCTTCTGAATGAATTTATAGTCATCCATAATAAATCCGGTCCATATCATCCACAAGAAAATGGACAAGTTGAGCACACGAATAAAATTCTTAGCTTGGTATTGACTAAAGTGGTTAGTTCACGATGAACTGATTGGGAAATGAATCTACATGCTGCTCTATGGACTTATAGAGTTTCATTCAAGATAGATTTAAATGCTACACCCTTTAACCTTGTTTATGGTCTTGATGTCATACTACCAATAGAATTTATATTGCCAATACTAAGGGTAGCTAAGGATATCGAGTGGACAGGACATGAATTGTCAAAGAGGCTTGAAGTTTTAGAAAAGATTGATGAACAAAGGCTAACAACTGTAGCTCACATCTATGCACAAAAACGTAAGCAAAAATAATTTTTTGATTCACATCTAGTCACAAAAATCTTCAAAAAAAGGGGACCTAGTTTTAGTTTATTCCCTTAAGCAACACATTCCCAAATTCAAGAACTAGTCTTGCTTGGTGGGCTTCACTATAGAACATACAAAACATATCTAGATTGACATCAAGTATCTATGAGAAGAGAAGTTTGTATCTATTTCATACATAGATATGATGATTGAGATTGAGCATGTACTGGTGAGAAAACAAGAAAATAGATAAAGCATTAATGATCAACTACAACATGAAATGTTCTTTACTGACCTGCAATGTTGTACTAGTACTTTTCAATTATCCACTCTACAAGCCGATATTTGAGTTGAGCTACAAGAAACGAATGTGAATAGTTAAACATTATGTCATACAATGAAATGTCACAGATTGAAATTGCAAAGTATATAGTGTACATCATGCAGAAGTGCCATACAAAAGTATGGTGGAGAGCTAGCACTGTGGTCTCTCCAAAAATTATAAGAAACGGAAGCCGTGCCCTGCCCCGTAGCGTTTATGTGTTGCGCCAAGCAAACGTATAGTCATGGAGAATTGGATTCAGATAACGAACCTTGCAGTGTAGTGCAACTGGAGTTGCGCTTTTGCAATTGAAACGTTCAGTGTTGTGAATATATGTTCTCCCTTCTAGACACAAAACACGCATTATGATAAGTACATGAGATGTAGCATATTGATTAAGCATAAAGAGAAACATATCAAATTTCATGTTCTATGTAAGGTCTGGTACATAAAGAGTTATGAGTGCTTCTCTGTAGATTTTTACTTGCTAAAATTGCACTATCTCCCTCTTCTCGGCCATCAAATTCTTATCCTATCTTATGGTATATCCAGCTTTCTGTTTGTGGTGCGCTTTCTCCTTGTATGATAGTACGATGTGGGCCTGATTGCAATGCTCTTTTGGCTAGATTGTCACTGAGGGATTCTTTGCATACACCTGATTGCAATGGCCAGTTGAGAACCAGGCTCTCGAGCGAGTGGCGGGTGGAATTGGTGATGCACTCAACACTTAGTCGTTGTCGGGACAGATGGAACCATAGGATATACGGTCGTCGAGAGGCAACTCGTGAGCGGTACGCTTGTTGTGATGTGTGCTATAGTGGGTTTCTGGTCCATTCTACGCATGTGTATGAGGTTGGTAGTTGTCAAGGCATAGCTCTTTTGGAGGTGGAGACACTTTGGTCTTTATCGACGTCGATGTGCTCTTTTGGGGGAGACCCTTCACTACCACCCGACCCTGTGATTTGACATCACTTTTTAGGGCGTTAAGGTCTCCTAACCCTAGGGAGCCAATATCATGGGAATGGCATCTTTTGAGGAGATGGATGGTAGGGGACTTAATGCATGGGCATGGCCCCTTGAGTCATTAAACATGGTGATATGGGGACCTACGAGTCTAGCTCAGGAAGGAAAAAAAAAGTTTTTGTTTCTTAGAAAGGAGACATGCAGAGTACAGTTCGCCCTTCGTGGATGTCTACATTGGTGCCTACGTGGGCTGTTTCATGTGACCCAAGAAGGGGATAGCGAGCTGTGTATTTTTTGTGCAGTTTTAGGAGACGCAAGACAACAGCTCTTCACAAGTTCGCCCTGCCTAGCAGTGTGATGAATGCCTGCAGTGAGCTATGGTCTCCCTATTATGGGTAGTTATGATCTTCACAGGATAACGAGTTGATGTAGCCAGACCATAAGTACACCAGCTGGTTGCTTTACTTCGTTTGGGGTTGTTTTTGGATATGCCAGCTGGTTAATTCATTTCATTTGTGGGTTGTTGTGACAGATTCCATGCTCGGGTTTCCTTTTCCTGCTGCATGGAATCTCTCTCTCTCTCTCTCTCTCTCTCTCTCTCTCTCTCTCTCTCTCTCTCTCTCTCTCTCTCTCTCTCTCTCTCTCTCTCTTTCTCTCTCTCTCAAAGAGTAGCTAGAGACAAGACAAACCTAGAGAATTTTGAATTGTTTCTGTCTCTGGCTTCCGATTGTGCACAGTGAACTTTCTGCCTCTGGCTTCCGATTGCGCATAGTGAATTTCGAACTGATTCTGCCTCTTGCTTTCGATTGCGCATAGTGCAGAGAAATTTTTATATAGCAGTGCATAATGATTTTACTTTTAAATAGCTTTCATTAAGCCATTGCAGAGGTCTGTTCTAGTGCGATCAAGCCATGGAAGAGCTGCCAGTTATATTTCGCAGATCATCAAGCTGGAAGGTACTTCGGATGGTTGCCGACGTGATGAGCACTGTCAAAGTTCAATATTTTGTGCGATCAAGCCACGGCAGAGGTCTGTTCTAGTGCTACTGAAACAGAAGACGCGTCCACCCAGCACCTACTATCTCCTAATCGTCTTTTGGCCATGGCTTCCTCCTCTACTCGTGCAGGCGCCGCTGCAGCTACTGCTTGTGCGATGTTCCTCTTCTTAATTTTCCTCCATCTCCAGCTAATGCCGCGCAGCCCAAGGGACAAATATTCTGGACTCCACAACCCCGTCAGACAAACCTGCTGCTTCTAGGGAACCTGCGAACTGGAACTGGCTGTCCGAACTGCTTGTGGGGAACCTGCGAGCTGCCTGTGGTGCTTGTGGAGATCTGTCTGCGAACGTTGTTCTACGTGCCAAGCTGCTATCGACGTTTTTATTATTAAGCAGGTGTTTTATTTAGCTTTTGGCTACGTGAAAAGCTGCTAATGAGAACCTGCCACGTGGTGACTTGTGCGACCACATAGACGGAAAAGAGCCTTTGGCTCACCAAGTAAAAAGAAAAATGAACTGTTTGTCATTGAAGATGTATCTCCAAGTGGAGCAGTTAAATTGTCCACTATAGATGGTGAACCAATGGCTAACTGGATTAGTGGATGTCGCTTAAAGAAGTACCATTTGCCACTAACCAATGATTTGCTAGAAAAAATGCATGCAGCAAAGCAGAGAAAGATTAAACGACAACAGGTTATTGACAAAGCTCAAGAGGAAGCTCGACTTTGAGTACTCAAAAGGAAAGTTGCTTTCAAAAATAAAAACACCTATTCCTATCAACACTTTGGAACCAGATGAAAGACTATGGGAATAACAAAATGATGCAGTACCAAGGGATGATGAATGGTTGGATGGAATTTACCTCCGCATCATAGTACAATTGAACAATCATAGCACAAATGCATTAGTAGATACCAACGCTAGAATAAATGCACTCAGTTATTCCACTTACAAGAAAGCTACAAATTATTCTATAGCATCGGGAATATCTGCTATCAAAGGATGCAACAAAAACCCAACACTGACATTGGGAGTGGTTAACTTGAATCTGATAGTAAACGAATTTTCATGCCCTCATCAATTTATATGCATACCAGATGAACATATGAATGAAACAATGTTTCTTGGAATCTCGTGGATGTGAACATACAAGGCAGTACCAGATTGGGACACCAATCAACTCAAGCTATCACTTAAAGGAGGACAACCCTTAGTTTCAATTGCACCGAGCAAAGAGGAATGAAAAAGAGGTCGCCCACAAAAGAAACCAAGGAATAATCAATCTACGTCATCCTCTAGACAAGAAAATGCTACAAGAAACATGCAAGGAGTCAAGCAGATTTGGATACCAAAAGCACAAATCAAGGACGATCCGTCTCAAGTTTGGGTGCCCAAAAATTCATCTACCATACTGAAGGAAGTCTCACATCTAATAACTCAAAGAAAAACATCTTTCAAAAGATAAATTAGCACTAGATGGGTTTGGAAACCAAAGGAGCCTTTATCTTCTCCACAAACAGTAAAGACGATGAATCAGTGGAAAGTTAAATCTCATAAACTCCACCACAACAGTTCATCAACCGAAAACCAAAATACCAATGGAGAGTTAAATCTCAGCAACCGCCATTATTATTACCGACAGTTTAGGAAATCAGTGTGCCAAAGCATCCAGACAGTACAATCAGGCAAAGAGCACATAAATTACAAAATCTGTTATTTAGAAAACATCAACAAGAAACCTCAACCACGGAAACCCTTGAGTTAACGACTCAAGACCCAACTCTTGCACCGCGTATTGATTTGAATTGCATTGACCTTCAAAGCATGATAGAGCCAACCACGGCTATGCATAGACACAATTGTTTAACCCATGCACACAATCGTCCTGGAGTACTCCATCTAGGAGGGGTGGAAGGAAACTTCATTAATTAAGGGCAATGTTTGAAGAGGGAAGAAAAAGTTGGATGTTAACGTGTGGTTTCTTACAAAATTACCCAATAATGTCCTTAAAAATCATCAACAGGGAAATTTTAGCTGATAAAATCTCCTCGATGAGTGTAAATAGTGTATATACTATATTACATCAAAAAATAGCCCTTTTTTTATTTTCATTAATTTTTCTTGATATTAGAGCTTAAAAATGGAGAAATCCACCAAAAAGTAATAAAATAGTGTTTTTCAATGGATTTTCTTAATTATTGATCTTTCAATTTGCTTTTCTAGTGCATTATATTATTTTCTTTGATTTTTTTATAAAAACATTGAAAAAATTAATAATAAATAGCACATGAGCTCAGATGGAGGAACTGAAAATACGTTGATGATCTGGAGGACTAGACGAACAAGCACAATATTTTTGATCAAAACGACAAACGAAAGCGGAAGGCCTAAATTAGGCCGTCAGAGTCTCTTTTTGCAAATTCTTGTAGAATGAGCTAATAGAGTCTAATTGAGGAAATTTTCGAGTCTAACGTAGATTTCACGACCTATTAGGACTAGCAAGGGAATCTAGGGAAAAGTAGTTTGGGAAGTCCGAGTATAGATATCTTAGGTAGTCCAAAATCACTTCATTTCTACTAGTCACTCTTGGAGAAAAGAGCTCTCTACCTTCTTCGCGTGCGATTTTCAAAAGTCCATAGTCACCCATTTTCAGCGTCATTTTACACGAGACATGAGGGTAAGTTCTAAACTCATCAAAGGATATTTCTATGTAGTCGGGTAGCAAGTCTAGGTCCCAAAAAAAACCTAGAATCCTAGCTGTGTACAAATTCCTAGAACACAAAAACGGCCATAGTGGCCTATCAGCTCAACCGAGTAGACAAGATTTGAACTGTAGCATACCCTTAGATAGTAGAACACTTCTATATCATTAGATGGCCATTTGGCAGGGATCAAGGGGGTCTCAAGTAAATAATCTAGGTTTTTGCCACATGCCAGAATTGAATTCTGACTCCACGGGCAGCTTATAGACAAGGTCTATACACAATGTACCTAGATGGTTTCAAGACAATAGTCAAGGAAATCCCTCTAACAGCAGGAAATAGCTCGCAAACTACCAAGCATCAATTTTGACATATGGAGTCAAACTGACTCCGAATGAGTCCAAATTGGATGAGCAACATCAAGACTATGTAGCGGATAAGTCCATGGCTTCAACAATGACCAAACATCTCTACACACCAAGTGCTAAATAAATCGGTGATTTCAAAGTCAACAAGAGCACAAAGTGATGCCGACATAACCAAACCTTATCAAACTCATTTTAGGACTTGTTTTAGATGTAATAAAAATGTGTAGGTCATAAAATTATCATTTCAAGCATAAAATTCAACTATTGTAAATAATCGCGATTATTTACTTTTTTACAAAATTGGCTTGAAAATCATCATCATGGCTCACCTCTCACTTGTACACATTTGTCTCATGTCAAATATGAGCCCAAAATGTCTAGTAATTCTCAGATTTTGGCAAAAAAACGCACTAAAAAGCTCTTCAATCCAAATTTTGAGTTGTTTGTCACATTTTTTAGTCAAAACCTCCCATATCTCACACAGAGGGTCTATACCATGCCTAGAATCGATTTGCAAGAAAAAATATTCAAATTGATGCAAAAGTAATTAATCGTGATTATTTACATTTTTGCCAGAATGAGCCTAATTCTCATTTTTTATCTCATGGGACCAAAGTAGATGATATAACAAGCCCAACAATCAAGTTTGATCACATTTGGATCTCAAAAACCCAAAGTTCCTTTATATCTAGTGTTTCACACTCTGAAGACTAAATCTGGTACCATTTCCACCTTGTACACTCAAATGAGCTCACACTTCACTCAAAGTATCTAAATCACATGTTATTCAAGCCTATAAGGTAAAAAATGCAAAAATATGGAAAAATTCCCCTGAGGTAAATAATTGCGATTATTTATTTTGCTTTTAATTTTTGCCTGAATTGAATGGTTTTGATCTTTACATGTTTTTATGCATGCTCCAAAATTGGTTTGAAGCAAAACGGACATCATTTGCTAGCGATTCAGACACAGGGCATATCAAAGCGGAATTTGTGGAATTTTCTAACTTTGAAACTATATTTTTCTAATAGGTGCAATGCAAGCTGCTGAGAGAGCAAAGAAGAGAAATACCCAAAAAGAAAAGGTGGAAGAGTTGCCACCATATCAGTTGGAGCCCAGTTCTATGAAAACGGCCAAAGTAACCTACCTGTCGAAAGAAAAACTTAAGGAGCACAACACCACAGTCTTCACCGGCAGATTCAAAAGTGAAGATGGAAGTCAGGTAGAGTTGCAAATGTTACCTAAAGAAGTCTATGATGTAGCAGCTGATCCAACAATGAAAGAAGCCAACAGGAGGTTAGGACTTCGAGAATTTTATGATCGAGAACCATGTTGAGTACACTTCCAGAGGGCTTACGAACTACTGTCAACGATTAAAGAGGATGGATCTCCCTAGATCACAGATCAGCAAGGACAGAAAGTTGAAGTAGTCATCAACAAAGACATAGTGGCTAAAGCACTAAAGCTGCCCACTAAAGGTATGACAATAAAGCCAGAGATAGGAAAACAGCTGGAACATTCACAAAGAGTACAGTTGCCGTCACCTTCTCCGACCTTATGCTAAAGCAAGTAGAGAATCCCGCCCGTCTATATCATGAGTGCTTCCACTTCCTCGCCAAGAAACCACCAAGGGACACTATCGCAAATCATGTTGTTGCAACCACGTTTACACAAGTATTGAAGTCATCAACTAGACAATAATAGATCATGATCAATATGTGCTTACAACACTCAAGAGCACAAAGAAGGAAGGAAAAGTAACATACTTGGGAGCTCCAAAAGTTTTGATCCGAATTGCATACCACGCCATTGGGATGGCCGATAACTTACCGCTAGTCCCATATCAGAACACATGGATAATCACGGCTCTCAGCCCTCTCCACGATCCATGATTATGGTGTGATTAGAGTTAGTGATTCATGGATAATCTCTATTGCATTGGAAGAGCATTCTCTTGAATCCTCTCCTTTAATACATCCAATGATGCTCATGCCTCCAAGCTCTAGCCGGGTTGCCGATCCATGGATTGATAATTTTTTTTGTCTTGGAGGTGATGCTATGATGATCCCCAACAGTGTGTGTGTGTGTGTGTGTGTGTATGTGTGTGTGTGTGAGAGAGAGAGAGAGAGAGAGAGAGTATACCCCCAAATCTGGCCTTTTCCTTGCTTTGGTCGACCCCCTCTTCTAGCTCATGGTGGAAGCTCATTGGACCCCTTCAAGTCTGGCCAATCACATGTAAGTGCATATCAAGCAAGCATGCTAGCCTTGGGACAAGTGTCCTCCTTTCCCCTTTGAGAGAGAGGGCTTGGAAGATGCTTTAGACAATTAATTAAATAACTAGGACCCCTCTTTAGCCTAGCCAATAGGATTCAGACACCCCATGTGGCTAAGCATAGGGAGAGCTTGACATGTGTCCTTGTGCCCCTTGAGGAAGGGGTGTCCTTTGGGTGAGTGGGGGTTGATCAAATCATTCCCCTAGCTTTGGGGCTCACCCCCTCCTTTGTAGGGCACTTTTTGACTCAAGCTCCTCAAGTACCTTACCCCCCCCCCCCCCCCCCCCCCCCCAAGCATGGGAAGCTTCTTAAGCACCTTAGTCATCAAGTGCAAGCTTAGCAAGAGTATGGGCTCTCTCTCGCTCGTGTCCCTAGCTTCAAGGGCTCACCCCCTCCTTGTAGGGATTGCTTTGACTTTTCAAGCCGATGCCTAGCTTAAGCATTCACCTTAGTTATCAAGCATCACATGCATTTTAATCATCAAGCACCTCAAGCATAGGCCTAGCTTAACCTAAGGTCTAAGGACTTTTACACTAACCATTGCAGGTCTTTAATGAAACTAACCCTAAGGTCTTCCAAGCTCCATTATACAAGCATATCTCTTTGAAAGACCATCTCTCATTTGGACCCCTTTAACCTTGGCCCCGTATTGAGATAGATCCATAAGCACATGTCTATATTCTAACCCTTGTCCCCATTTATTCTCCCACATTAAATGACCAATTGAATATGAGAAATCATTTGGGTTGGTTAGATATTAGATTTTATGACATAGAGGGACTTTAGAAATGGCTTGCACAATTGTCATTTCTACTTGTTGCTTTTGCACACGGATTGCCCTTCTCACTATTAATGGTTTAGGTAAGCCATATGTGAAGCGACCCTAAGTTGATTTAGAGCGGCCAACCCCAAGCAACTTTACATGGCTTTACACGGCCAACTCTTAGCAGCCAAACCAAAAGACGACAACCCTAAGCATTTAGCTCTAAATGGATTGAAACAACCAAACCAATGCGGCCCTAAGCCGGTTTAGAGTGGCAAACCCTAAGTGGCTTTAAACAACCAATCTTAAGCAAATTTACATGGCCAACTCCTAAAGCCATGAACCCTAAGCCACTAGCACTAAGTGGACTAAAACGATCAAAGGTTTAGAGTAGCCAATCCTAAGCGGCTTTAAACTGCCAACCCTAAGCGACTTTATACAACCAACTCTTAGCAAAAAAATAAAAAATCTCTAACCTTAAGCAGCTAGCCCTAAATATACTAAAATGGCCAAATCAATGTGGCCCTAAGCTGGTTGAGAGCAAAAACTCTAGATAGCTTTACAAAGCCAACCTTAAGCAGCCAAACCAAAAGCCACTAACTTTAAGCTGCTAGCCCTAAGCAGATTGAGAGCACAAACTCTAGGTAGCTTTACAAAGCCAACCTTAAGCGGCCAAACCAAAAGCCACTAAATTTAAGCTGCTAGCCCTAAGCACATTAAAACGCCAAAACCAACATAGATCTAAGCCGGTTTAGAACGACCAATCCAAAGCATCTTTACACGGCCAACTTTAAGTCGCCAAACCAAAAATCACTGTCTGTAACTAGATAGCTGTAAGCAGACTAAAATGGTTGAACCAACACGGCTCTAAGCCAGTTTAGAGCGGCCGATTTAGGGTGTATTTACCAAAAAGCTACTAATCCTAAGCAACGAGCCCCAAGAAAATTGAAATGACCAAACCAATGCGGACCTAAGCCGTTTACAATGCCAACTTTAAGCAAATTTCAATAGATAGCCTTAAGCGGCCAAACCAAAAGCCCCTAAACCTAAGTAGCTACCCAGTGGAGTGAAACAACCAAACCAACATGGCCCTAAGCTGATTTAAAGCGGCCAACTTGAAGAGACCAAACCAAATTTTTTTAACCCTAAGTGGATTGAAATGACTAAACCAACACGAACCTAAGCCGATCTAGAGTGCCATTTCTACGCGGCTTTACACAACCAACCTGAAACGGCCAACCAAAAGCCACTAACCCTAAGTGGTTATCCCTAAGTGGATTGAAAGGACAAAAAAAAATGCAATCCTACGGTCGATTTAGAGTGGCCAATCCTAAGTAGCTTTATATGCCAACCTTAAGCGGCCAAACCAAAAGCTCCTAGCCCTAAGCAGATTGAAATAGCCAAACGAATGCAACCCTAAGTAGCTTCAGGGTGGCCAATCCTAAGCATATTTATACAACCAACCCTTAGCTACTTTAGAGAGACAACCCTATGAGGCTTTACATGATCAACTTCTAACTAAACCCTAAACCGGTCCTAACCTTGTTTAGAGCAACCAACCCTACAATGCTCACATATCTCGGTTTGTAGTGTAAATTTATCGACTGAAAATTGAAAAATATTTATTTTAATTCCATTAAACCTTGATTTTCAAGGTCCAAATTTAGAGTGGCCATCACTAAGCGGCTTTACATAGCCAAATCTTAACGAACAAATTATAAGCCGCTAACACTAAGAGGATACTCCCATGTGAATAGAAAATATTGTGCATATCCATAGCACATCCCTAACTTGGTGCATAATCGGTGTAGCATGTGTTAGCCGCTGCTAACACTCTCTCATTGTGTGAAGTACAAAGTGCAAGAGCTCCATCTCCTTCTCCAAGCTTGTTAAGAAGTTGAGAGCCTACACCAACACTCTTGGCTATGGAATGCAAATCCAACCAAGAGCCATGCTTCAATGCTTAAGCTTTCCATCTTCTTCATCTTCATTACTATGCTATGCTAAGCAAAAGAGCGATGATAAGTGAGGAATTATTTCTTTCTCCTATAAATGTTTCTTCTTTCTCTTCCCTACCCTCATTCCCCGCTAACTCTCTCCACCTTTGAAGGTGTTTGAGGCCTTGGGACTGAGGCTGGGGATGGTTAATGTTTTTACAAAGGATTATGTTATGCTTGTAATTCATGAAGCTTCCCATCTTCATTGCATTACCTAGGTCATAAAAGGAACACAAAGATTGTATTGTACAAAGTCTCTCTTGATGAGAGAATCTATAATACAAAAGCCTATTGGAGGGGGGATCGGCTCCACATAAATCCGGTCCTCAACTGTTGTCAAGTTCTCTAAACTCTCTCTCTTGCAAAAGTATTGTTCATGCCAAGTTAATTAACACTAGTTTGGTACCAAAACAGGACACGTAAGCGTCCTTTTTTTACAAATTTAAATTAGATGCTACTTGCATTAGACAGTTTATTTACGAAAACCCTCTTGATATTCTTAAATATGTTAGCTAGAGGGTCTTTAAAAAATATAACCTTGCATTTTAGAATCTACCATGATCAAGAACTATACTCATCAAGTTGACCCTCGTAAGACTGCGATTGATGGTTTTAAGAAATTGACTTTATAAGCTCAAGAAAAAATGAAGCGACCTTGTAGAAAGTTTTAGGTGTCTTTTCCATAATTTTGCTATAGATAATTGAAAGTTTCATGTGAAAAAAAATTGACTTGGGAATATATAAAATAATGGAAAGTTCTATGTGTTTGATATAGCCATTTCAAGCATATCGTTGTATACAAAGAAAAATAAGTTTTTGATGAATTTGTGAATTTTAAAAAGTGATGCATTGCTTACCCTTTCCATCTAGGACTCAAGGTGGCAAATAGAAGGGCTTTGGTATGCAACAATTATTGGATTATTTTAAATATTCAAAACAACATAAGAGAGAACTTTGATATTTTCATTCTTGAGACATAAGCATTCAAAACCTCAAATAATATCAAACTTTCTACGTAGATCAACTAAATGTATCAAAGTACATGGTACATACACAATTGGGGTGCCCAAAAACTTGGTTTTAATGTTATTATGGAGAACTCAAGATTTTTAAGAGTTTTTCCACGATAAAAAATTCAAGATAGAGTTCAAGCAACGAGATTTAATTGAGTTAGGGAGTCCAAAAAATACATAGTTTCTTGGTTTCAACTTATAAAGTCATTTGTAGTTGTCAAATTGCACTAGAATAGCCCTAATTCCATGAGGGGAGCTTTGGAAGACCAAAATTAAGCTCTAATTTAGCACGTGCTCAAGTATAAAATTATGTCTATAACTTGTGTGTGACTTGGAAACTTGTCTTTAAAGTGCACTCCATTGTTTCGTACCACTAAATGCTAACACTTGGCTTTTATAAACATAAAAAGGGCCATCTCTACAAAAAGATATCAAAATTTTATGATTTTTTTGGCAAAACAGCTTGAAATTTTCCTAAAATTTATGACTTAGAACTTACCAGAATTCTATCCATAAGGATTGTATTTTGACATGGAGAAAAATCGAGTGTTTTCTTCCCCTCATGACCAACCTATGGTAGAAGCAAGGTATAAAAAACTTCTTTCTAGCTTGACAAATAAATTGCCAAAACTTGGAAGAAAAGCACGACACTTTAGTGTCTCAGGGCACTAAAGTGTCCAATTATAGAACTAGTGTTAAGTATTATGGTTATGTTGCTATCGCTAATTAAGTTCACCCTCTATGTTCTCAAAGTAATCTCATGAAAATGCTCACTCTAATTCTCTTAATTCAGCTATTCTCAAATTTTATAGGCCATTTCCATTACATTGGTATCAAAGCTATTGGTTTCTCTTTTCTTGCTTAAGAAGAGGGTCCTTAAGTTGTTCATGAAAGGTTGGACATGTTCATTGCAATAGGGTAAGTAGGACATGGATCTATTATCTTGGTTAAGAAGGACTTAGTTCGAGGTACACCGTTGGGAACTATAGTCTTAATAGTGGAGCAATGTTAGACCCTCTCCACTAGTCTTTGCAATCATTAGTGTCTAAACCACAGGTGTGGCTACTTGAGAACTAATTTTCAAAGGTAAAGAAGAGCGGCGACTAAGGTTTTTGAGGGTACCAAAGCACAAAGTCATTATATACATAAGTTTAATTAGCATGGATGACAATAACCAAGAGACTAGAATGAACATTGATAACTTTGATTTTGCACATGAAGGTGCTAATGATGATGCCCCCATGTTTGTTAATTATCTTGTTACTAGGTTGCATCAAGCTATGGGCAACCCTGCTTTGCAAGCCAAAGTTACCCAACAACTTCGTGCTTATGGGATTTTCCTTCATCTCCAAGAGGAGAGAGAGCTTAGGAGACCTCTTGATGAGACTCCCAAAAGAAGACTCTCTCCCATAAGAGAGGAGGAATCCAAAGAACGAGAAAGAAGAGAATCCCTAAGTTCCTTTGAAGATGTGGATCCACAAAGATGGTAGTCTAGACGGTCATCAACGCCTCCCAAGAGGAAACGGTCAACCCATAGTCCTTCTCCTCGTCATCACTCCAAAAGGGAAGAGAGGAAACAATAGAAGAAAAGGGCAAGAAAGAGGTCACCCTCTTCTCCTTCTTCTTCACCTTCCTCCTCTTCCGACGAAAGCAATAGCTATTCTCCTAGAGAATACAAGAGGAGAGGACATCGCAAATCTTACCCTGCATGATGAAGGTCCCAAAAGCTTAAGAAGTTCAAAGAGGGAGAAAAGAGTATCTCTTTTCTCACCTATGATGGCATTTTTGGTGCAACCGACAAAGTATTGGCCTTTATCCAACAATTTGATGCAGCCTTTGGAGATAAGGGCTTCGCAAAGTCCTCTAAGCTATGCCATGTAGCTATGCACTTCCAAAAATCTGCTTGTCAATGGTGGGCTAGCCTTTGTGGCAACGACGAAGCCCCAAAGACATAAAAAACTCTACGAGTTTCCATCATGAACCAAATTCCTTGCAAGCAATGCAAAGGACAAAGTGCTTACCGAATGGCAGAGTTTAAAGCTGCTCTCCAATGAGTCTATCCACAAATATGTGGACAAGTTTTGGGATTTACATCTCAAGGCTACTGCCTTTCAAAAGATAGACTTCACAGAGCAAAAAAAACAATTTTGTGCAGGATTACTTGAAGAGATGGCCGAGTACCTCAACTCCCAACGGCTAGGTCTATCACGAAGTAATCCACCACACTATGGTTGCTTTGCCCATCAATTTCCAACAAGGGGCTAGAAGGAATGCCAAGCCCATGGAAAGCAAAGACAAAAGTGATGCAAGGGTAAAAAACAATGCCCAAAATTCTCTCCAAGGCAATTCCAACAACAACAATAACCGGTCCAAGGAGAAGGGAGTTTACAAAGGTAAAAAAAAGACCCTCCTGAAGGCATTGAAGCTTTTTGTAAGGACCACAAATGTTTTAAGTGTGGGGAGCAAGGACATGGCTACTGTTCTTGCCCCAAGAGAAATGCCCGCAATGAGACTCCTAGAGCTTCCACAATCAAAGCTCCAAAAGAGGATGCTCATTGCAAAGGATCACCTCTCTCCTATGCTTGGGGAAAGGTAAGGGAGCATGATGCCTTCATCTTGTTTGACCGTGGCTCTACTCACAACTTCATATAATCAATGGAGTTGGCCACTAAGTTGGGCATTCAAGCTTTCAAGATGGGAGATACTGTAACTGTTGATGGAGCTTTCAAGGGATAGCAAGCCTCCGTTACTCCCTTGATTGGAAAGTTGAAGCTTCATGTCCAAAGCTACGTCGACAAAGAATACTTTTTCATCTCTCCTCTCCAACATGAGGATGTTATCCTAGGGGCACCATGGTTCAACCGCATGGCTGCCAACATGAAGTTCCTTGAAAGGAGAATCTACTTCACCTATAGGGAAAAGAGCATGTATATAGATGCTAGTGAGTCCAATCGTACTATACCACTTGTAAATTCAACTGCTTTTGATAAGTCAATGAAGAGCTCAGTTTCTGCGTACATGATTTTTGTCAAAGTGTCTCTAAATGATGCTAATGTTTTGACAAAGAAAAGTGTTAGGAATCAAGAAGAATTAGACTTGTCTAATTTTCTAAATGGATTCCAAGATGTGTTCGTCGGTAATACCCTATGGACTTACCTCCCAAACGAGGGGACAATGACCATCGAATTGAGCCCCTACCAAGAAGCTCACCACCTAACAAGCCTTCTTATTGAGTTTCCCAAGCTCAATAAGAGGAGATCATGAGGCAAGTACAAGAACTGGTAGACAAAGGGATGGTGAGTCTTAGCTCCTCTCCCTTTTGTTCTCCAGTCCTTTAAGCGCAAAAGAAAGATGGTACATACCGCATGTGTGTGGACTATCAAGCACTAAACCATATCACTATCAAAAACAAATTTTCCATACCGTGGGTAGAAGATCTGTTTGATAAGCTACAAGGTTCAACCTACTTCAGTAGGATTGACCTTAAATGTGGCTATTATCAAATAAGCATAGTGAGTTAAGATATCCTAAAGACCACATTCCGTACAAGGTTTGGTCTTTATGAATATCTAGTCATGCCTTTTGGTTTGACTAATGTACTAGACACATTCAATTGTTTGATGGAGAAAATATTTAGACCCTAACACAAGTTCACTGGAGTGTTCTTTGATGATATCATCATCTACTCCAAATCCTTGGAGGAACACAGGCAACATCTCCAGGTAATTTTTCAGGCTTTAAGGGAGAACAAGCTTTTTATCAATCAAAAGAAGAGCGAATTTTTCCTTCAAGAGATTAAATAATTAGGTCATATTATCTCTTGGGATGGAATCCGTATGGATCAAAAGAAGAGCAAATTTTTCCTTCAAGAGATTAAATAATTAGGTCATATTATCTCTTGGGATGGAATCCGTATGGATCCATCTAAGTTAGAGGTAATAAAAGCATGGCCTAATCCAAGGAATCTACATGAGCTAAGAAGCAAGCAGCTTTATTGGTATGTGTGCATATTATAGATGCTTCATAGCAAAATTCTCTCAAATAGCAGGACCGTTACATGACTTAACAAAGAAGAATGTTAAGTACTCATGGACTGCTAAAGAGCAAAATGCTTTTGGCAAGCTCAAAGAGAAGCTTACCTCCCAACCAGTCCTTATGCTTCCGGATCTCTCAAATCCATTTGAGGTCCAACGTGATGCTTGTGGTGATTGCCTTGGAGTAGTCTTGCTTTTAGAAGGGCATGCCATAGCATATGAGAGTCGAGGCTCAATGCCAATGAATGAGTCTTGGGCATATACGAAAACAGTTTTTAGTTTTTCTACATGCCCTAGACACATGGAAGCACTAATTATTGTGGACTCCATTTATTTTGCGAACGGACCACCAAAGTCTCAAGTACTTCATGACACAAATCAAACTTTTCAACAAACAAATGAGATGGGCAAATTTTATTTCGCAATTTTGTTTTCATATTGCTCACATTGCTAGTAAGCACAATCAAGTGGCCGATTCACTTTCATGATGACCAAGAGTTAATGCGGTGTCTATGGCAACTCACAATGATCTATCTTCTATGATAGATGAGTATGCTACTGACCTTGACTTTAAAGACATAATGTCAACCCTTGCACTGGGGAAAAAAGAAGAACCATTCACCTTGCAAGATGGTTATCTTCTCCATGGCAATAGGCTATGTGTTACCCACTCCCTTTGTGAGAAAGTCATGTATGAATCCCATGCTCCTCCCTATGCGGGGTATTCAACCTACTCTTCGAGGAGTACTTCTATTGGCCTACCATGAAAGTGGACATACAAGAGTATGTTTCAAAAAGTGTGGTATGTCAAAAGACCAAGTATGATAGAAGGAAGCAACCTCGATTACTCCATCCATTGCCAATCCCTAATTCATCGTGGGAGAGTATATCCATGGATTTTATCTTTAGATTACCCAAGTCTATCCATGGGAATACAGGAATATGGACAATAGTTGACAAGTTTAGCAAGCAAGCACTCTTTATTCCTATCAAAAATACTATTAAGGCACACCAAATGGCAACTCTCTTCATATCACAGATTTTCAAACACCATGGATTACCAAAATCCATCGTGTCAGATAGAGATCCTAGAATGACCAGTAATTTCTGGGAAGGTCTCTTTAAAAATCTAGGTATAAGATTGAATTTCTCTTCGGCCTGTCACCCACAAACGGATGGTCAAAGTGAGATAGCCAATCTTATGATTCTCGGTCTACTAAAGACTTATGTTACAGAAGTAGATCGACGCTCACAATGGGAGAAGTAGTTACCCCTTATAGAGTATGCGTACAATAATATTGTCCATAGTAACGGGAAAGGCACCTTTTGAGACCATAGAGGGAAGACCTAAATTGCTACTTAAAGTACATGGGAAGATCTTTGATGCTGATGAGTATAGTCGTGACCTACAAGAATCTTTCCAAAAGTTTAAGGAGGCTGCTGATAAGCACAGAAGGGCCTTAACATTCAAAGAAAATGATTGGGACTCAATTTTCCCAAGGCTCGATTAAGAAAAACGACATGCAAAAATCCTACAAGCCATCAAAAGTAATATTCTAAACTAGCAAAAAGATACAATGTTCCTTTTCAAATCTTGAAGCCAATCAATGAGATGGCTTATCAACTTAAGTTGCCCAACCATTGGCTCATACACAATGCTTTTCATGTGAGCCTACTCAAGCCCTACAAAGGAGAGCCACCAAGAGAACCAGTTATTGAAAACCCTCCACAAATTGAAGACCAAGAAGAGGTGCTACAACCCGAAGCTATCCTTAGGCATGGAGACAAGGTACTACGAAATGGTAAGATTATTCGATGGTATCTTATTAAGTTCAAAAATTATCCTTTTGAAGATGCTAGTTGGATGCAAGGAATATAGCTTAAGGATAGTGAGAACATTTTCAGTGCTTACAATGCTACATTACAGTAAGCAATGTACATGAACCTTTTCAGTGCTTACAATGCTACATTACAATAAGCAATGTACATGTTTCTTTTAAAAAAATATGAATTTTTTTGTCTTATAAGACTAATTCTCTTTTTATTGTGCACAAATTTAAGTAGTATGCATGCTTAGAATTATGTTTGTGATGACGACGTTTCTTGAATACCAAGTAGACTTTGCCACTTTACTTTGGGAAGATGAAATGGACTCAAGAGCATACATGCTTGCGGTAGCTAAGTCTCCCCAACCCCAAATGGATTAGTCATCCATTTTGGATGATGTCGTAGGGTAAAAAGGGATCCTCTATCCGCTAAGAAACATCGCCTATAGCTAAGGCTTTATCTCTTCTACCTCTATAGTCAAGGACGACTATGATTTCAAGAGAGAGGTAATGTCATAAAATCAAATATCTAACCAACCCAAATGATTTTCTCATATTAAACTGATCATTTAATGTGGGAGAATAAACTGGGACAAGGGCTAGAATATAGACATGTGCTTATGGATCTCTCTCAACACGAGGCCAAGGTTAAAGGGGTCCAAATGAGAGATGGTCTGACAAAGAGCAATGCTTGTATAATGGAGCTTGGAAGACCTTAGGGTTAGCTTCATTAAAGACCTCCAATGGTTAGTGTAAAAGTCCTTAGACCTTAGGTTAAGCTAGGCCTATGCTTGAGGTGCTTGATGATTAAAATGGATGTGATGCTTGATAACTAAGGTGCATGCTTAAGCTAGGCATGAGCTTGAAAAATCATACCAATCCCTACAAGGAGGGGGCGAGCCCTTGAAGCTAGGGGCATGAGTGAGAGAGATCCCATACTCTTGTTAAGCTTGCACTTGATGACTAAGGTGCTTAACACTAGTCTGGTAACCTAACAAGACATAAAAGTGTCCTTTCAGGGTTTTGAAAAAAAAATTCCAAAACCATAGTACATCCACTCATTTTGAAAAATCCTTTCATGAGCTTACAGTTCAAAGACTACTACATATGGCAAAAATGAGAAATTTTTAAAATTTATCATGTCTTGATCACACAAAGCCTCCAAATTTGTTGGACCGTTGCATTTTTCTCAAAACAACCATTTCTTACAATTGATTGCATATAAATAAGAGTGGGGATTTTTATAGGACATGAGATTAAAAAAATTATTAACTTCAATGGGTTGCTGATCAAAACATATGGTTACTTTTGCCTCACTATTTTTTTTGGGCAAAAAAATAGGTACAAAAAAGTTGCATTTTTGCCACTCTGTGGACGTAGCATCAAAATTTATATAGTCACGCTCAATACAGATAATATATACATGTTTTCTTAGTTCCCTTTCGGCCTTTGGATCAGGGAGCCATGGAACATATCAAACGAATAAAGGATGTCTTACTAAGTGGAACCTTGGGGACAATGATGAAGTGCCAATTACAACAAACATGACAAAACTTGGTTTAGCATTATGACCTCTAGAATCCCATAGAAATGACTCAATATCTAGCCAAATTTATAGTTTATGATAGATATGGTTACTACCTTAAAAAATACACACAATTGGCCTAAGAAACTAGCAATATTGAAAAAGCTACACTTGCTACACTAAAATGTCTTGTATTCTTCAGCAATCAAAAAACTCAACCACCATCATATATTATACTATATAGCATATTTGGTCCCCCAAAACTCAAGGAAGATTAACTTTATGTTATACATGACACTTACACAAATCAAAATTGCATTTGAATATCAAGAAAGACCCCAAAAAATTATAAAAGTGCTAATTTTGGCCAAAAAACGAGAAATTTAGGCAATTCTTGTATTTTGGTCATAACTTTCAATTTTAACACTTAGTTCTACCTAGAAGCGTCAAAACATGTTAAGAACTACAAAAAATTATCCTCTAGCAATCTAGACCTCACAAACATGAATTTTAGAGTGTATAGTTGCAAAAATTTGAAAAGAGACCAAAAACAGGTCCTGGACCCGTTTTTCCACACAGTTTACGTTCAAAAATGTTGTGCAAGAGTAAGGTTAATGGTGAGATCGATATTCCAAAAAAAATGTCAAGTTTTTTTCAGCTCATAAGGCAACTTTGTGGATATATAGCACCTAGAAATTCATTTTCATACTCTTCAAATAATTCAAGCAAAATGGTCACTTAACAGGACACAAAAGTGTCCAAGGACATAAAAGTGTTATGTTACCAGTCTAGTGTTAAGAGATTCCCATGCTTGGGGGGGTAAGGTTCTTGAGGATCTTGAGTCAAAAAGTACCCTACAAAGGAGGGGGTAAGCCTCAAAGCTAGGGGACTGATTTGACCAACCTCCCACTCACCGAAAGGACACCCCTTTCTCAAGGGGCACAAGGACACATGTCAAGCTCTCCCTATGCTTAGCCACATGGGGTGCATGAATCCTATTGACTAAGCTAAAGAGGGGTCCAATGAACATTTAGTTATTTAATTAATTGTCTAAAACATTTTCCAAGCCCTCTCTCTCAAAGGGGAAAGGAGGACACTTGTCCCAAGGCTAGCATGCTTGCTTGATATGCACTCTGCATGTGATTGGCCATACTTGAAGGGGTCCAATGAGCTTCCGCCATGAGCTAGAAGAGGGGGTCGACCGAAGCAAGGAGGGGACTAGCTTGGGGGGTATACTCTCCCACACACACACACACACACACACACACACATTCTCTCATTATCTGAGGTGCAAAGTACAAGAGCTCCATCTCCTTCTCCAAGCTTGTTGAGAAGTTGAGAGCCTACACCAACACTCTTGGCTATGGAATACAAATCCAACCAAGAGCCATGCTTCAATGCTTAAGCTTTCCATCTTCTTCATTACTATGCTATTATGCCATGCTAAGCAAGAAGAGTGATGATAAGTGAGGAATTATTTCTTTCTCCTATGAATGTTTCTTCTTCCTCTTCCCTACCCTCATTCCCCGCTAGCTCTCTCCACCTTTGAAGGTGTTTGAGGCCTTGGGACTGATGCCGGGTATGGTTAATGTTTTTACAAAGGATTATGTTATGCTTGTGATGCATGAAGCTTCCCATCTTCATTGCATCACCTAGGTCACAAGGAACACAAGGATTGTATTGTACCAAGGATGGGATAATTTATAATACAAAAGCCTATTGGAGGGGGGATTGGATCCACATAAATCTGATCCTCAACTATTTTTAAGTTCTCTAAACTCTCTCTTTTGCCAAAGGATTGTTCATGCCAAGTTAATTAAGTATTATGGCTATGTTGCTACTGCTAATTAAGTTCACCCTCTATGTTCTCAAAGTAGTCTCATGAAAAGGCTCACTCTCATTCTCTTAATTCAGCTATTCTCAAATTTCATAGGCCATTTCCATTACATTTTTAAGAGAAAAAAATGCAAGCAAACTCCAAAAACGGAATCTTTCGATTCATGCTTGCCGCTTTGCATATGAATTACCCAAACCATCAATGGGGACAATGCAAGACGTTTGCAAACCAACAAGCAAAAATTGCAAGTTTGATTGTGTTTTCTCTCATGGAAATGCAAACGAGCTTCCAAAATGGCTTGTCCTCTTGCTATTTGTGTTTGTCATTTGTTTTGTGTTAGTCTGATGGATGTATAGCCAATTGGTTATATTGTGAGAAACCATCCATAAAACTATAAGCTTCCTTACTTGTTATGCTTTCCAAGTCATGTTTTATGATTGATAGAGGATAATTATCCCTTATGTGACTACATTCACTTTCTTGAGATTCACACGATCTTTCAGTTTGTCGTTGTTCTTTGGCACTACCACAATTGGTAGAACCCAATCTTTATGTTCAATCTCAGACATGCAATGAGCATCCCTAAGCTTTTCTATCTTCACTTTTATTTTCTCAACAAAGGTCTCATTATAGGTGTAAGGTTTATGCCTTAAAGGTTTGGCATCATCTCTCATGGAGTTTGTGTATTGACAGATCTTTGGGTCCACCCCTTTTACGTCTTTATAAGACCAAGCAAATGCATGTATATATTCTTGTAGGATCTTTTTTTAAAAAATACTCTTCTTCAAGAGATAAGTCAGTGGAAATGTATGCTGGCTTAAGATCCTCACATGAAAGGGCAAGATCTATTTTCTTAGCATCTTTTAGACCGTCATAAGATTTGCTAGGTTTCTTCAGTTCTCTCACAAGTTGTTGTATCACTATTCTTTTACCTTGAAGCGTGTATTTCTTATAATGGGGTGGTACACTCATTTGATCGCTTGGTGTATCCCCTTTAGATTCCACAAGCATCACATTGGACCTCAAAAGGTTTTGAGAGGTTTGGTAGTGTAAGCATGGGTTAAGAGGTAAGCTTTTCTTTAAGCTTGTCAAAAGCATTTTTCTCCTTAGCAGTCCATATGTACTTAACATTTTTCTTTGTCAATCAATGTAATGGTCCTACTATTCGGGAGAGTTTAGCTATGAAGCATCTATAGTATGCACATATACCAATAAAGCTTTGTTTTGGATTAGGCCATCCTTTTATTACCTCAAGCTTGGCTGGCCATACGGAGACCATCTTGAGAGATAATATGACCTAAGTATTGAATCTCTTGGAGGAAAAATTCACTCTTCTTTTGGTTAATGAAAAGTTTATTCTCCCTCATAGCTTGAAAAACTACTTGGAGGTGTTGCTTATGCTCCTCCAAAGATTTGGAAAAGATGATAATGTCGTGGAGAAGAACACTCCAGTGAACTTGTGGTAGGGTCTAAAGATTTTCTCCATTAGGCGGTTGAACGTGGTTGGAGCATTTGTCAAACCAAAAGGCATGACAAGATATTCATAAAGACAAAACGTTGTATGGAACGCGGTCTTTACGATATCTTCATTCACTATCCTTATTTGATGACAGCCACTTATAAGGTCAAACCTTGTAGCTTATCAAACAGATCTTCTACCCGTATTATGGGAAATCTGTTTTTGATAGTGGTACAATTTAGTGCTCGATAGTCCACACATGCAGTATGTGCCATCTTTCTTTTGCATTAAAAGGACTAGTGAGCAAAAGGGAGAGGAGCTAGGCCTCACCATCCCCTTGTCTACCGGAGCTCATGCACTTGCCTCATAATCTCCTCTTGTTGAGCTTGACAAACTCTATAAGGAGGTTTATTAGGCGGTGAGCTCCTAGGTCGAAGCTCTATCTTCTTGTCATCATCCCCTTGTTTTGAAGGTAGCTCCATAGGGATGTCATCAATAAATACATCTTGGAATCTATTTAGAAAATTAGACAAGTGTAATTCTTCTTAATTCCCACCACTTTGTTTTGTTAAAACATCAGTATCATTTAGAGACTCTTTGACAAAAATCATGTACGAGAAGACCGAGCTTTTCATTGACTTATCAAAAGCAAGTGAATTTACAAGTGGTATAGTACAACCGGACTCATTAGGATCTATATACATACTCTTTTCCCTGTAGGTGATGTAGATTCTCCTTTTAGGGAACTTCAATTTGGCAGCCATGCAGTTGAACCATGGTGCCCCTAGGATGTCATCCTCATGTTTGAGAGGGGAGATAAAAAAAAGTCTTTGTCGATGTAGCTTTGGACGTGAAGCCTCAACTTCTTAATCAAGAGAGTAATGGAGGCTTGCTCTCCCTCGAAAGCTCCATCAGCAATTACAGTATCTCCCATCTCAAAAGCTTGTATGCCCATCTTTGTGGCCAACTCCGTTGATATGAATTTGTGAGAAGAGCCAGGATCAAGAAGGATGAAGGCATCATGCTCCCTCACCTTTCCCCAATCATAGGAAAGGGATGCCCCTTTGCAATGCGCGTCCTCTTTTGGAGCTTCAACCGTGGAGGCTCTAGGAGTCTCATTGCGGACATTTCTTTTGGGGCAAGAACAATAGCCATGTCCTTGCTCCCCATACTTAATGCATTTATGATCTTTGCAAAAAGCATCTAGCTCTTTAGGAGAGAGTTTATTTTTACCTATATAGGCTCCCTTCTCCTTGGTATTGTTGTTGTTGTTGTTGTTGTTGGAATTGCCTTGGGAAGAACTTTGAGCATTGTTCTTCCCCTTTGAATCATTTTTATCTTTGTTTAGCTTGGCATTCCTCTTAGTCCCTTTTTGGAAATTAATACAAGAAGCAACCATATTGTGGTGGATGACTTTGGTGATAGAACCAGGCCGTTGTGAGTTGACATACTCGGCCATTTCTTCGGGTAATCCTGCACAAATTGTTGTTTTTGCTCGATGAAGTCTATCTTTTGAATGACTATAGCTTTGAGATGTAAATCCCAAACTTGTCCAGATATTTGTAGATAGACTCGTTGGAGAGTAGCTTCAAACTCTTCCATTCAGTGAGCACTTTATCTTTGGCGTCGCTTGCAAGGAATTGCTTCATGATGGAAACTCATAGAGTTTTCCATGTTTTTGGAGCTTCGTTGTTGCCACAAATGCTAGCCCACCATTGATGAGCAGATTTTTGAAAGTGCGTAGCTACATGATGTAGCTTTGAGGATTCATTGAAGCCCTCCTCTCCAAAGGCTGCATTGAATTTCTGGATGAAGCCAATACTTTGTCAGTAGCACCAAAGGTGACATCATAAGTGAGAAAAGAGATACTCTTTCCTCTCCCTTTGAACTTCTTAAGCTTGTGGGACCTTTTACAAGCAGGATAGGATTTGCGACATCCTCTCCTCTTGTATTATCTAGGAGAATCTCCGCTGCTTTCATCGAAAGAGGAGGAAGGTGATAAAGAAGGAAAAGAGGGCGACCTCTTTCTCGCCTTTTTCTTCCTTTGTTTCCTCTCTTCCCTTTTCGAGTGAGTAGGAGAAGGACTATAGGATGATTTTTTCCTCTTGGGTGGAGTTGGGGATCATTGAGACCACCGTCTTTGTGGAGCCACATCTTCAAAGGAATATGGAGATTTCACTTCTTTCTCGTTCATTGGATTCCTCCACTTCTTCTATCGAAGAGAGTCTTCTTTTGGAAGTCTCAACAAGAGGCTTCCTAAGCTCTCTTTCTTCTTGGAGAGGTAAGGAAATCCCATAAGCACGAAGTTGTTCGGTAACTTCGGCTTGCAAGGCAAGGTTGCCCATAGCTTGTTGCAACCTAGTAACAAGATAGTTCACAAACATTGGGGCATTATCAGTAGCACCTTCATGTGCAAACCCAAAGTTGTCAATATTCATTCTACTCTCTTTATTATTGTCAGCCATGCTAACTAAATTTATGTATATGCTACTTTGTGCTTTGGCACCCCAAAAACCTTAGTTGCTACTCTTCTTTACCTTTGAAAATTAGCTCTCAAGGAGCCATACCCTTGTTTAGAGACTATCGATTGCTAAGAGTAGTGGAGAGGGTCTGACATTGCTCGGTTGATTATGGTTCCTATTGAGCTTTCTAGTAGATCAATAATGGTTAAGCCGAAGGCAAGCCCCGAAAGACTCCATTATTAAGTCTATAGTTCCCAACGGTGTACCTCAAACTAAGTCCTTTTCAACCAAGTTAATAGATCCCTATCCCACTTACCCTCTTGCAATGAAGAGGTCCAACCTTTCATGGACAACTTAAGGACCTCTCTTCTAAGTAAGAAAAGAGACACCAATTGCTCTGATACCAATGTAATGGAATTGGACTATGAACAATTAGAATACCGTAATTTAGAGAGTTGCAGTGAGCATTTTTATGGGAATACTTGAGAAAATAGAGAGATAACTTGATTAGAGGTAGCAACATAACTATTATACTTAATTAGCTTTGCATGAACAATACTTTGCAAGAGAGAGAATTAGAGAACTTGACAACAATTGAGGACCGAATTTATGTGGATTCGGTCCCCCTCCAAAAGGCTTTTGTATTATAGCTTCTCCCGTAAAGAGAGACTTGGTCCAATACAAGCTTTGTGTTGCTTGAGACCTTGATGGTGCAATGAAGATAGAGAGCTTCATGCACCACAATTATGCCCGTAACTTAATCTAATGAAAGCATTAACTTGTCCCCGACCTCTGTCCCAATACCTCAAACACCTTCGAAGGTGGAGAGAGCTAGCAGGGAATGAGGGTAGGGAAGATGAAGAAGAAGTAACATGCAAGAAAGAAGTAGTGTCCTTTCATACCATCACTCATAGAGCTTAGCATAGCATAATAGCATAGTAATGGAGATGAAGAAGATGGCAAGCATAGCATTGAAGCATGGATCTTGGTTGGATTTGCATTCCATAGCCAAGAGTGTTGGTGTAGACTCTCAACTTCTCTAGCTTGGATAAGGAGCTCTTGCACTTCACAAAGAGAGAATATGTGAAAATAAGTGTGTGAGAGGATGTATACCCCTCAAGCAACCACCTAGCTTCTCATAGTCGACCCCTCTTCTAGCTCAACATGAGACTTGGTTGGACCCCCTAAAGCTTGGCCAATCACATGCCTTGTACATTTCAAGCAACATGGGTAGGCTTCGGACAAGTGTTCTCCTTACCCCATTCAGAGAGAGCATTTGATAATATCTATATAATTGCTTAATTAAAATAAAAGCTCATTGGACCCCTCTTTAGCCTAGCCAATAGGATTCAAGAACTTTATGTGGCTAAGCATAGGGAGAGACTGACATGTGTCCATCTGCCCCTTGAGGAAGGAGGTGCCCTTTAGGTGAGTGGGAGGTTAAGTCAAAGCTTTCCCTACTTTGGGGCTTGCCCCCTCCTTTGTAGGGTCTCTTTTTTACTCAAGCCCCTCAAGCACCTTACCCCCCATGCATGGGAATCTTCTCAGGCACCTTACTCATCAAGCATGGAATTAGAATGAGCATGGGCTCTCTCTCTCTCTCTCTCTCTCTCTCTCTCTCTCTCTCTCTCTCTCTCTCTCTCTCTCTCTCTCTCTCTCTCTCTCTCTCTCTCTCTATCTATCTATCTATCTATCTCTTGCCCCTAGCTTGTAGGCTCGCCCCCCCTCTTTGTAGGGCCCAAGTTTGACTTGGACTTGGCCGCTTCAAGCACAGGGCCAACTTACCATGAACCTTAGCTATCAAACATGTCAAGCACCTTAATTATTAAAACCTAAAACATGAGCCTAGCTTAACCTAAAGTCCTATGTCTAAGGACTTGTAACACTAACCTTTGGAGGTCTTTAACGAAGCTAACCCTAAGGTCTTTCAAGCTCCATTGGCTAGCATTGCTCTTTGACAAACCATCTCCCATTTGGACCCATCGCCTTTGGTCCCATGCTGAGATAGATCCATAAGCACATGTCTATATTCTAACTCTTGTTCCCATTTATTCTCCCACATTAAATGATCAGTTCAATATGAGAAAATCACTTATGACAGCATTTGATTGCCACATTAAACATTCAAGTCATAGAGATAGATTGTGTCCATTTGACATATTCATTCTTCTCGTTGTCACAGGAGAGTCTGCTGTTTTTTTAGAGTGGTTGAGGATCGAAGTTTTTTGGCCTTCCATTATTAGAGAGGCAGAGAACATGTACAGTTGTACCCGTAGTATACATTTTCAATCGATGCCTGGGTTGGACCTAAAGTCATTCATTGAGGACGCTAAATTAATACATAGGGGCAAGACCTTTGCTTATGAGCTGGGTGTGATGAAAAAGGGAACACAGTCTGAGGTGAGCAAGGCATTGGCAGATGTAGGGAAAAGGTGTCTTTGCAGGTACGCACAATTTAAATTACAGTGCAATCAAGATCTAAAATATGCAGCTAACAGTACTCTTGTTTGTCCTAGATGGTTGTGGATGCGCAAGTTTAATATAAAAGGGGTCAGGAGCTTGCAACATGCAATGCTTGATATTGAAAAAGTGGAGCATATTTTTAACCCAATGCAGATAGCACACAACTTTAGGAGCAGAGTCTACCAGGATTTGCCCTATTTCTTGGAGTATGGTGAGGGAAACTTCTCTCCGAATGAGGAGAAGTCACACAATGATGCAGTGAAGGATAGCGAGGAAGAGCACGCGGAGGCGCACAAACATCTACAATAGTAGAGTCCAATGTCCAAAGGCCTCAATTGGAGGGGTTTGATACAACATCTCATATATCAAAGTTATTGCCTTCATAATTACATAGTGGCTACCCCGATTGTTCGAGCTAGTTTTAGATAACCTATTCAATGTTGCTTTGCAGATGGAGAAGTCCAAGGAGGAATCAAGTTCGAGAGGGTTGGCTCGTGTAAGGGAGAAACGTGTGTATGTTTGACTAGCCTTCAGATCATCAATATTTTTTTTCACTTGAAAATTTGTGCATTCCTTGGTGATCAGGAAAGAGAAGTGGAATGTCAGCAAAGGAGGTGATAGACTAGTCTAGAGACAAAAATATTGCATGTTTTGGACTTGCCTTTGGTAACATACCCATCAACGAGTGAGTGATAAACTTGAATGCAATTGCAATGTGTTCCAGAATCCTGCTTGATATGTTTGAGGGTTTTTCTACATGGTGTTGGTGACCATATTCAAATTGTGCATTTTGGTTCAAACAAAACCGAAGATGACTTGATGAATGCCTTGCTAAGAACTATGAGCCCACACGTCATGGAGAAATGTCTTCATCCTACGCATGATCGGCCGTGGATTTTGTAATAAATGCTTCCATTCTGTTTTTACCAACCAATGCACCTGTGTATGGGCTATCTGATTCCAATGTGCCAGATTGGAATAGAATGGAAGTATGCAGGCTTGGACAGCTTGCTCGTCTTGCTTTGTCACCAGCAGATGATAAAGGTGTGTTCGTTGTTGTCTACTAGTCAGATAGTTATGGAATGGTGTGTGATATCATCACTGTTGTTGGATGGCGTGAAGACCAAGTAAACGTGGTCGTTTGTAAAACACCAATATGCAAGAAGAAAAGTATGATTGTGCACACAATGCTGGTTTTGCAATGAGGAAATAGCACACATGGACGTCAGAGGCAACTGACATACCATCAAATGATGCCTGGTTCAATTTGCTAGAGGAGAGTGATTGGATGAAAGAGCTGGATGGGGCACCTATGCGAGATAAACTTTGATACCCTCTTTCCCTAGAATTATTTCCTCTGGGTCAGCTTCATAGAGCCTCCAAAGGAAAGTGCAAAGGTCTTGCATATGAACTAGTTAAATTGAAGATAAGTTATACACAAAAATTTCTATGGGAGATTAACCTCAATAAAGTTTTTGACAAGCCAAAGGGGGTTGGAGTCAATCTGCAAAAAGTCTCTACAACTTTTCTGTTTTTCCTCACAAATGGGTTCAAATTTAGAGATAATTAGATTAAGAGAGGTTGTGATACCCTTATTTGTATCTATATAGATATATAGATGCCATTAGAAGCATCAAACATCCATCTAAACTCGTGTTATCAATTTTGTAAATAAATAAGAGAATATGTAATTTAATGCCACAATAGTTTTCAATGATAGAGGAGATAAGAATGGGAGTGAGTGTGTGAAGGACAAATTATGTTCCCATGAGACAGCTAGAGCTGCTAATTAAGCAAGCATTTTACACATGAAAGTAGCACTAGAAGCTTTGTCAAGCCAGACAATAAACCATTATTATGAAAGACTTTGGAAGTAGATCCTATCTCTGAAGTAATCCAAGAGTTATTAAGTGAGAGCCATCGAGGTGGTAAGTGTGTGATCTTGTTAAAAAAGAATTCTTTCAAGCATCTGCACAAGCCATATTGGATTGATGATTGTAGTTAAAGTATACTAACCAAGTAGGTCAAATAGACAAGGAAGGCTAAAAAGGCAAGATGGGGATCCCTAAGATGAACTAGAATATGGTTCGAATCTTTAGAAATCAACCTTCTTGCTTTCTAACTTTCCATACTTTTCAAGTGAGAAGTACAAACATGTTCCCCAAAGCATTCAAACAATCTACAAAATTTTGTAAATTTATCACATTTGCATTCAAGAGCGAGATTTTTCTTAAGGAAATCAGTATTGTAAACTAATCTTTGAGCAGATTATGATAATATCATCCTACCATCACATTTCTAAGATGGCCATGATGACCAAAAATTTATCAAAACATTCACAAATGATAGCTTTGTGGAGGAACCAATCCAAAAGATCATTTTCAAATAGACAATGCACAAAAATTCATTTCCTTGTTTGGTGCTTCTTTAAACATTGTATTTCTTTCACAAGGTCCCATAACCTCTTTAAGCAAGGATAGGACTCTCACTACAATATTTGTCATGATACATGGTTAATTGTAGTCATGTGTTTCTTACAATGATCCTCATGCAAATTGGATGGTAGTGCTATTGGGATTCACGCCAACTAGCCGGACATCCCACTTACTACTAACCCATCTACTAACTTAACCCATGTATACACTTATTCTTTAATACAACAGAATAAGGAGTTGCACACGATAACGTTGTCGTGCGCTCCACCCAAAACAGGTCTCTCTCTCTCTCTGCTCTCGCACTTGTACTCGCACACGCTTCCCGTGGCACCTCCAATTGGTATCAGAGCAAGGTTTGTGCTTGCATTTTTCGCGTCCGCGCACGCGCACTTTCAAAAGTTCAAACAGGTTTTTGATTTTGGCATCAGCAAATTCAGCGTTCTGAGAGCGTTTCCATCAGGTGTCCTGACATTTTACCCCCCTTTCAAAGCTGTTCGTGCAGTCGAAAGCTTCATCGAGCTACGCTTTAGGAGTTGTATTTTTCAACTCCACTTTTGCTACAGGACACAGGTGCAGGTTGTTCAGAGACTATTTTGGGATGGTATATAGCCGTTTCATGGCTATTATATGCTATGGAGACGGTGTTTATGGGCTGATTAGGAGCACTTTTCAGCATCGACATTGCCTCAGATTTTTCAGGCATCCATCTCCTCACAAATTCTTGCATACATACAGGACATCCAGGTTTCTTACAGGTTGCAGTGTTTCAGCACAGATTTGAGTGGGAGTACTTGACGGCATATGCATTGTTTTGGCACTTTTGATAGTGCTTGAGCTCTTTTGAGAGCGGTTTTACTCCCCGCTGGGATTTTTTTACTGCTTGCAAATTTTGTTTGGCGCCTGTTTGAGCGCATATACTGCACCTTGCAATATTGTTGATAGTGGATGTACGTTGAGTTGTGAAAACTGCCATATGTGCCTTTTATGGAGCCAATTTGGCTTGTTTCTAGCAGTCTCGACCGTTTTTGAGACTCGGTTCGGAGGCTCTTTCTAAGACTGGGATGGTTTCTTGTTTGCATAACCTTTTGTGAGGGTCGATAGCGTGAGGTTTTCTTAAGCTGGGGGATTCTCGAATGTTGAGATCCTTTCGGTGATACAGGTTGCTGGAGTACCCTTTTTTGTGGTCTTGCCATAGGACATGTATAGAGAGGGCTAGGTGCATTTGACGTCGTGTTGGCAGTCTTGGGTCAGCTTTTGACTTTTTATGCACAGTTAGTGGTTGATGCGCCTGTCTTATGCTTTGAGAGCATTACTTTTGATGCATTACTGATCTCTTGTGACAGTCTTGGATTGAGATTCTGTCAGTTTTTCTGGGGAAACTCTGCCAAATTTTTCCTAGAATTACCAGTCGTCATATTATCTTTAGCTTATAGCCATGTCATCTAGTGGTGAAAAGAATATTTACAATATCTGAAAATTTGATCGGATGAATTTTGCCATCTGAAAAGAGCAGATTCAAGATGTTCTTATACAAAAAGGCCAGCTGGATCCTATCATGGAGCGCCCAGAGGGCGAGTATATAGATGTTGAGTGGAAGAGACTTGATGCTAAGGCCAAATCTACCCTCCGTTTGCATTTGGTCGAATCTGTGTACTTTATTATAGTTGGAGAAAGGATTGATAGAGATGTATGGGATAAATTGTGTTCTAGTTATAATAACAAAAGTGCCACTAATAAGGTTTTCTTGATGAAGAAGTTGTTTGACCTTCGTATGAAGGAAGAGGACACTATTTCTACTCACATTAATGAGTTTAATATCATTTTCACTCAGTTTCAGGGTTTGGTCTTCGATGAGGAAATCAAATGTATCTTCTTGCTATGTAGTTTACCCTCGTCTTGGGATACGTTCTGTACTGCAATTAGCAACTCAGCACCTGGTACCGGTCTAGTATACAATGACGTCCTTGGGAGTTTGTTTACCGAGGAGATTCGTAAGAAATCTCTCGAAGGCAAGAAGGATAGTGATGCGTATGTTGCTAGTGATAGACAGAGGGGTCGCACTCAAAGTCGTGCCAAAGCAAGGAACGTGGAGGCTCACGCAGTAAGTCTCAGGGTTCTATGCGTAATGTCGAGTGCTATCACTACCATAAAAAAGGGCATGTGAAGAAGGATTGTAGGAAATGGCAGCAAAGCAAGAAGGATAAACAATCCGATGACACTTATAAGTCTGATGATTCAAACAAGGGCAAAGCAAAGTTAGAGGAGATCAATGTGCTAGAGTCTTCAAATGCTCCTATTGTAGAGACTCTTCCAGTGATTGTTATGCCACTTACCTCTTACGTATTGGTCTTCACAGCAAATCTACCTGTCGAGGCTCTTGTTACAGAAGATGTGCAGTATGCACAGAATTGGATAGTAGATTTTGGTGCGAGTTTCCATGTGACACCACATAGAGAGTGGTTCTCTACTTATTCTCACTCTTGTGGAAAAGTGAGACTTGGTGATGCTTATGAACTACACATTGAGGGTGTCGAAAACGTCAAATTGCATCTAAGGAATGACACACGCTTTACTTTATGTAATGTCAGACATGTGCCCGAGTTGACTAAGAGCTTGTTTTCTGTTGGCTAGCTTGATGATTTGGGCTACAACACCACATTTGGCAATGGTTAGTGGATAGTACACAAAGGTAATCTTGTTGTACTCAGAGATCAGAAGCATGGTACCTTGTATTCCATGCATGTGTCAGATGTTGGTCATGATTACATATCTATAGCCGAACTGTCGTCTACTGAGTTGTGGCATTGCCGGCTAGGTCATATTAGCCAAAAATGAATGAGAACTCTGGTTCGTTTTGGCTACTTACTTGTCTTGTCTTATGTTGACTTTCCTGTTTGTGAGAAATGTATCTATGGCAAACATACTAGGTCCGTGCACTTACCATCGCGTCAAAAGCGCTGGAAAGGGGGAAATGAGAAAACCACCAGCACACAATCTGAATGCCTCTCTATAGCCCATCGATTTCACAGCACCCCTATCCCCTAGTAAACACACACCTAGACTCCCAATCTCCAAACAATCAATGTCCATGCCCAAACCCGACCAACCCTAACTGTCTAGACCCAGTCGCAAAGCATATAATCATAGCTTCAATCTCTGATCCTTTGAGAGCACCATCACCCAAAGAAAGAAACACCCTCAGACATCCCGAGGTTGGCACATATGACAAGCATGTTTATAAGCTAGTGCATACCCGCTTACACATGATGCTCACACATATATCATTCACATTTATGACACATCATTGGACACGAAGGTCGAAGAGAACGTTGATACAGATTTTAGGATAGAGTTGACAAAAAACCATGGTAGAATCCTTAAAAGGAACATATACAATGATGGAACCGTGTTGAACCTCCTCTCTTGCTTTCATGTACTGCAACCAATCCTTAAAGTGCTTACCTCCTGCTCCTTTCTTGTGTGGTGGATGGCGCACCCCTATTAGCAGCTTGGAACCTTACCTAAAGCTCCTTTTTTGACCGCTTATCGGCCTACAAAGTACAGCTGCTTGAGGACTCTCCAATCACCCACGGCCTCTTCTGATTGCAGTAGTGGCCGATTCTTGGATCCTTGGCGACATACAACAGCTTGATTTTCTCCCTTCTTGTGGTGGCCCCCCAGCTCATGGCTCTCACCACGCAGCAGATGGCAGCCTCCCTCTTGCTCAGCTTTCCAACCACTAGCGTCTCTTGTTTTACATGGCCTGGCAGCCCTGCACAAACCCCATAACCGCCACCTCCAATCCAGCTCTTGCTCACGGCCCTGGCTGCAATAGATTGTTCACGTGCTCTTTGGCACTCTCTCCCATATTGCAACTGGCGGCCCCTCTCCTCCGATTGGTTTCCCTCCTTCTGCCAATCCTTTAGCGGCTCCCCTCTGTATCATGCTTCTTGACACTCGATGGAACTCCTTGCGCTCTCAAGTAGTGCTACCTTCCTTCAGTAGCATTCCTAGCCCACAGCCCCGCTCAATTGGCTGCCCTCTGGCCCTGTCTCCCTTGCTTTGGCCACTAGAGACCTCGCTATTGGTCATCCCCTTGGAAAACTGGCCGAGCCCCCATGCAATGCAACTCCAACGTTTTTAAGAGCCACCGTTGGCCTCACCTTCCTCGCCAACAGATGGCGCACTTGCCTCGTGCAACTCCCGGTTTGCTGGCCCTTCAGATGGCGGCCCTTTCCTTCATGCAACGCGCCGACTCTGCAGTCCACGCCATCTTTCCATGCATATAGCTTTTTTTTTTCCTTGTAATTTCCAGTTTCAACTTCACTTCAAAAAAATCCAGCTTGACCACGCGCCTCATGGCCCTGATCCTCGAACTTTAGCGATTTGATCCTCGAAGAGGTCACATGGTCGATCTCCCCACTTGCTGCACAACATGATGCTTCATCTGACACACATACTATAGTGGTGTCATCGACCACCGATTAGAAACATATCGGGCTCCAACTTTAACCTGGCATAGCTATTTCCCAAGCATTCCGAATGGCAAGCCGCAAAAGCCGAAGAGCTATAGAGTACACTGAGGCTAGGCTTCAAGTGCCCGTAAACATCCTGATGATGAGAAGCCCAAAACCATGGCCCCGACGTGTAATGTGCCACATCTGGCATACACAACTTTGCAAAACTTGTTCCCGGTTGCATCTAGTACTTGTCGAAGCCCTCTCTTATCACATTGTTTGCTGCCCTTTGCCTGCTCTGCTGCTGGCACTTCCATGGGTCGACACAGCTTGGGTGCACCAGCGTGTTGAATCGCTAGATTTAGTACGTAGTGATGTTTGTGGTCCTATGTCAACCAAATCTCTAGGGGGGGGAGATATTTTGTGACATTCATAGATGACTCTACTCAAAAGGTGTGGGAATATCCTTTGAAACATAAGGATCAAGTTCTTCCTGTGTTCCAAAAATTTTTAGCACTCGTTTAGAAAAAATCTGGCAAGAAACTCAAGAGGTTGCGGACTGACAACAATGGAGAGTATGTCTCCAAGGAGTTTGAAAATTTCTATGCTAAAAGGGGGATTAAAAGGCAGTTTACTGCACCATACACACCAGCTCAGAATGGAGTACCTGAGCGCATGAATCGTACGATTCAGGAAAGAGTCACAGCCATGCTTTCTAAGGCAAATCTCACAAAAGGCTTTTGGGCAGAAGCCGTCTTGACCGTAGTGCACATTATAAATCGTTCGCCTGGTAAGCCATTGAAATATGAGATTCCAGAAGAGTTATGGTCTAAACGTAAGCCCCACTATGACCATCTACGTGTTTTTGGTTGTGAAGCTTATGCTCACGTGCCTAAACAACTTCGACAGAAGTTAGAGCCAAAGTCACACAAATGTATTTTCATTGGATATGGTGTAGATGGAGAGGTGGGATATCGTCTCTGGCACCCGAAATCTCGTCGAGTCATCCGTAGTTCAGATGTGATCTTCAATGAGTCGAAGATGCATAAACAACCTATCAAGAAAATAGAGGTTCGGAGAGTCACTTTTAAGGATGTTGCCTCAGAGACAATGAAATCAACTCAACGGGCTAGTGATGAACCTTCCACTAGCAATGCTCCAGAAGGATAGCAATGGTCAAGGAGTGAGATGGTCTACTAGAGTCTCTCATCCACTTGCGCGTTTAAAGCCAGGTCTTGATTACATCATGTTGATTGATTGCAGTGAGCCAAGCTGCTACCAAGAAGCCATGATGACGGATGATGTGGTGAAGTGGGAGCAGACTATGGAATCTGAGTATAACTCGATTCTGGCTAATGACACTTGGGACTTGGTAGAACTGCCAAATGATGCGAAAGCTTTACCTTGCAAATGGGTTTACAAGAAGAAATTTACCTCAAGTGATCCAAATCCATAGTACAAGGCTAAACTTGTAGCCAAAAGGTTCAAATAGCAAAAGGGAGTCGATTTTGATGAAATCTTCTCGCCTGTGGTCAAGTTGACAATGCTTAGAACCGTACTTGGTCTTGTAGTGATCGAGGACATGGAACTTGTCCAAATGCATGTGAAGACAACATTTCTTCACGGGGATCTCGATGAGGATGTTTACATGCAGCAGCCTGAAGGGTTTGTTCAGGAGAAAGCATCTCGTGAGGAGCTAGTATGTAAGCTCAAAAAGGCACTTTATGGCTTAAAGCAGGGTTCAAGGCAGTGGTATCATAAATTTGATGCATGTATGAGGTCTCAAGGATATAAAAGGAGTGAAGAGGATCACTGCTTGTACACAAGAAAGCTAGATGATGGCTCAATGATCATTCTAGTTCAGTATGTTGATGACATGCTTATAGCTAGGAAATCCATTGTGGAAATTGCCAACTTGAAGAAAACACTTAGCAACAATTTTGCAATGAAAGATTTGGGGGATGCTACGCACTTTCTTGGCATGCGAATCAAAAGAGGTCGCAAATGTCGTATTCTTGAGTTATCTCAAGAAACATACATTGAGAAAGTTTTGCAGTGTTTCAATATGCAGGGGGGAAAGCATTGAGTACCCCAATGCAGGCATTCTTGAAACTCAACAAGGAAGATGCACCCAAATGTGATGCTGAGAGAGTAGAAATGGCTAAGGTACCATATTCTTCGGCAGTGGGTCTCATGTATGCTATGGTGGCCACAAGACCAGACATTGCTTTTGCAATGGGAGTGGTGAGCCGATATATGACAAATCCTGGCAGCAGGCATCGGGAAGCAGTGAAGCAGTGTCCCAAAAAAACCGAGGTCCAATGTATTTTAACCGGCTCAAATTCTTGAAAACCGGTTCTCGTGAGAACCATACCTTGAAGAAAACCGGTCAAAAAAATCCTAATTCCTTTATTTTCAATGGTTGGACCGAAGACACCTTTGATTTAAAGGCTTGAAAAAATAGATGTCTTTATTTTCAAGGAATGATGATAGTTTAGTAGGTAAAATATTTATAAGTTTTAACTATATAGTATATATATAAGTCCAGACTCCAGACTCCAGCCTCGGAAGACTCTGGATATTTTTTATTATAAGACTGAATCCATCTTGGATTTAAGAGCTCTGAGCCTCTGGAGTCTGGAAAAGGATCACATGCATGATGCGAGGCTTTAGCTTTTTAATTTTAATTTTAAACATTACTTTTATTTTTCTCTCAGTTGTAATTGAAGTCGCGACTCGCGCGGCGCGACTGTAATTTCCAAAATTGGGGGGGAGGGGAGAGGGGGGGGGTTTGGTGCGCTTCCAGGGCCCAGGCGTCCTGTCTTTGTGAGACTGCGAGTGACGAGCCTGTGCGAGGGCAGCGAGGGCCGAGGCTGCGAGCCTGTGCAAGGACAGCGAGGGAGGTTGCGAGCCTGTGCGACAGTGCGAGGAGTCAGGACAGCGAGGCTGCGAGCCTGTGCGAGGGTAGCGAGGCTGCGAGCAGTGAGAGTAGAGACTCGAAGGCGGGCTGCGGGGCTGAGTCTTGACAGTGAATCATGGCCTACGGTAGTGCTGCCTGCCGAGCCCCGTCGCCTTGGTGAAACTTGCTCAGTGCCTCAGACTCAGCGGCCATCCTACTGCGCAAAGTTGCAAACTCCAGGTTAGCCAGACTCTTAACTTTTGTTTGATTGCAAAGCCAAGTTCAATTGAAATCCTGTTAAGAGCTGTGCCGCACCCAGTGACCCAAGTGGTGAGTCATGATTCGAGTCGAAGAGTCTTGACTCCTGCTTTTGAAAGGCCTGGTGCGCATCGGCAGGAATTGCTGAAGACCCACCTGCTGCGTTGCAGCCTTCACTCGCTGCCCCGCACTCTCAAATAACAGCCTTCGGAGCTTTGGCAAAAGGTAAATTCAAAGTTTACAAAGTTTGCACAATGTGAATTTTGCACAGCTTGGCCTCATGTATTCGATTGCAAGGTGTGCTCTTCTATTGCGTGCATATTATCATGGCTCAAAGAACACTATGGGCTATGCCACGCTTCACGACCGAGCAACCCCCTTCCAAGAAAACCAAGAAGAGACGTCATACGAAAGATGGCTCTTCCATCGAGGAGGTGCAAGAGGTGCAAGTGCAAGAAAGCACTAATTTGGTAGGAAGTGACAATAAAGATTCTGAGTCTCAAAAAGCAATACGTAGACTTGCATGGAATTCTGCTTGGGTTGGAGGTAATGGTGCTTTTGAATGGGCAGAGTTTGAGCCTTTAAGTGCTAGAATTTTTTGTAAGTATTGCAGGCAGGTCAAGAATTCAAGGAGTGAGTTTGGTAAGAATGGTTCTATCAATATGCAGCATAGTGCATTGACCAAACATGCAGGTACTAGGGCGCATCAAGATGCACACTACATGTTCGGGAAAAGCAAGATGACCATAGACGATGGGGTTCAAAAACGAGCAGATGTGGCTATGGTGAGTACCAAGAGACTGTTTGCTGCAGCCTACCATGTGGCAAAAGAGGACTTGGCATTCAGTAAGTTTACATCTACGCTTGACTTATTAGAAATTTGTGAATGTCCTTATTTGATGAGGGATCTTTATCAAAATGATAAGTCATGTAGCTCTTTTGTGTGTTATATTAGCGAGGATTTGTTAAGAAAGATTGTGCAACGTCTTAAGGCTTCGAATTTTTATAGCATAACGATAGATGAATCAACCGATGTGAGTTTAGATCAACATATGATTGTCTATGCATCTTTCATTGAGGATTCAGAGCCTGTTACAGTCTTTCTAGGATTGATGGAGGTTGAGGAGGGTACAGCCCACCATTTGTATGAGCGTGCAAGTTTTTTTTTTGCAGAGATGCAATTAGATCGTGACAAGATGGTATGCATAGGCACAGATGGTGCCTCAGCCATGACTGGTTGCTTGAATGGGGTGACAACTCGTTTCAAACGAGAAAATCTGTTTATGACCTCTATTCATTGCATAGCACATCGGGCTAGTTTATGTTTAGTTGACGCTATAAAAGGGAGTGAATATGCACAATCTATTGATCACATTGTCAATGAGATTGCATCAACATTTAGTAAGAGTGCCATCAAAAGTGCTAAATTGAAAGAATTAGAGACTGAGTTTGGATGTATAGTGTTGCAGATGAGCCGCATACATAAAGTCAGATGGTTGAGCCGATCATCATGTGTTCATAAAGTGTGAGTCTTTGGAGCCATTGTTGGTCTTTTTGAAAGCACATAGTCCATCCTTCTTTGAGAAGGTGACAGATTTTCAGTTTATGTACAGCTTGCACTTTATGGCTCACATTTTACAGCGTCTTGCTCTTTTGTCAAAAGTCTTTCAAAGTACTTTTGTTGATGTGACAGTTGTGGTTGGTCTCATTGAAGCTAAAGTACGTTTAATCACTGCACAATTTATAGAGGTACCTGTTGTTGATATGAATGCTTCAGTTCTTGATCGTTTGAAGTATCCAATCATTCCAGACTATGGACCACGCATTGGACAGCTTGCGACACTTTGTGCATCTATACGAACTAATATGTATAGATCTCTTGAGATAAAGAGAGAGATATGTGGTAAGGATTTGGATAATGCAATAGCCTTTCAAAAGCAGTTCTCTCAGTTTATAATTGAAAATTTGCATGAGAGGTTTCTGATATGAGTCTTCTTGGATGCTTCAAAGCTTTGTCTCCTTGTTCTTTTCCATATGGTATTGCCTATAAGCAATTTGGTTATGACATGATTGATAAGCTATTGGCTTTTTATGGCAAGCCAAAAGTTTTGAGAGGAGAGATCATTGAGCCTCTCGTTGACAAGGTTTGTGCAAAAAGAGAATTTGAGGTCTTCAAAGAGCAAGCACCGTATGAGTGGAAGGGTTGGAGTTTGAAAGATACTTGGCTCTCTATTGGTAGAAACCCTACTACCAGAGAAAAGTATCCCATGCTTTTGAAACTTGCTGAACTTTCTATGTTGCAATGTGCTAGTACAGCTGCATGTGAACGAGGTTTTAGTGTGCAAAATTTGATCAAAACTAGACTACGCAGTCATTTGAGCACTCGGAATCTAGATGCACTCATACGCATATCCATTGAAGGCCCACCCCTAAGAGCTTATGCATTTGAAGATGCTGTCATGTTGTGGAGAAACGGAGCAAAGACTAGCCGGCATATCTTTAGCGAGTCTAAAAGGTAGTCAATGATGAAAATTTTGATTGATGATGGAATGATGTAAGGTGTCAACACTAACAAGGTTTTCTCTCTTTTGCAGAGTGAATGGGGTAATGATGGAGAGCTGATGTTGGATGGTGCAAGTTTTTTTGTTGATTTTAAGCAGGTGTTCTGGATTTTGATATGGAGATGGTTGCTATTATGTATGTTAGTGCGGCTGGATGCTTATGGTTGGGATGTGATGCTTTTGGTTGGTATGTTTATGGCTAAGTCCCATCATGCTTATGATTAGTGATGACATGGTTGTGATACTTATGGTTGGGATGTCCATGGCCATCATGCTTATGGTTGGTGATGATATAATTGTGATGCTTATGGTGGCTGGTGACGTTTATGGTTGGGATGATGCTTATGGCTGGTGACATTTATGGCTGGGATGATGCTTACAATTGTGTTGTTTATGGCTTGGATGATGATGCTCATGGTTGGAGATGTTTGTGGTTGTGATACAATATATTGGTTATTGATGTTTATCAGTGGGATAATGCTGATGATTGTGTAGCTCATAGCTAGTGATGCTTATGATTGGGGGATGTTTATGAATGGGATGCTTATATGTGAGGTCCCGTCCTTGGTTTTCAATGGTATTGCTTCCTTATTGTGCAATCACCAGCGGTAGGTACTTGGTAAGGTTTTTGAGTTCTCTTTTCCATTTCGTTAGTGTTTTCTATAGTTTCTTTTATTTTCCTACTAATGGTTTTTCATGTTGAGTGGGGAGGAGAATAGTCGGATCACTCTTTTACTCTAAAGGATGGAGTGAATGGAGTGAGCCAACTATCCTCTTCTCGCGGAGAGCTTGGTGTAGCCATTGGGTTCAACCCATGGTCATGGGGTTCAAATCCCCAACTCTCTTCTCACTCACTTTTGTTGCAGATTATCACTGCACTTGGTGGACCTGCACCTGCACACTCTCCTAGTAATTGTGCACTTGCACTTGGTGGAGAAAAAGTGTGAAGATTGGATAAGGTCCTTAGTTCTTTCCTCGTTTAAATTTCTTTGTTTTTTTATCTACTCTGCAACTATCTTTCATCTCAGATTCTAGTATCTTTGGCATGTGGCCCCGGCCTATCAATTGTAGTTTGACAACTACTTTCATATTAGAAAAGTGGTGCTGGCAGTACCAATTAATCTTACTAATCTGATATTAATGATTGTGCTCTCTCTAAAAAGACTATAATGTGTAAAGATTTGGTGATTGGTGGAATTCTTTTTTTGAAAAAAGGCAAACTATAGCTCTTTTGTATAAATGCTACGTGGTTTAAAGTGCCCTAATTTTTTACGGTCTTGTTTTGTGTTTATGAACTTAATCTATAAGGTTTTTGGCTAGGCTTGAGAAATCCAAGTTCCTATCACACTAAGATCTAGAAAAATTTAATGAATTGTTGTCTTGTTATCACATATAGTTTTTTTTGACTTATGGACTATAAAAAGTTGAGATAAGGTAAATTCTATTGACTTTCATTATGGTTTGACTATGTGTTGTGCTTTGCTTAAATTCTAAGATGTGTTAAGTTCCTCTATTGCCAAAGCATGTCTTGGTTCAAAATTTCAAAAAAGAGGAAATAGATAGTCGTTTGTGGTTCTTTAACTAAAATTTGGGATATAGATACTTGAAGTCTCAATGCATAGCACCACTTCTACAAATTAACATTTAAATACTATGGACCAATGCCTATGGTTTTCTTTAAAGAAGAGAGAGAGAGAGAGAGAGAGAGAGAGAGGGAGGAATGAGTCCATGTTTACTTTGATTGATGCAATGGTATTGTTTTTTTTCAAATACAAAGGTCTTCTATTTGATGATGTTTTGTGATATTGGTATGATTCTAGACTCTTCCACAAAAGAACTTACCAATCTCTATATTTCATAAATTTTGAATGTTACAAAAATCAAGAGATAGATATTAATCGTGAAAAAAGTAAATATTCTTTTATACCTAACCACTTATAGCCATGCCCATCAAAAGGGGTGATGGCATTTTGATGAAAACTAAAACCGAAAATGAAACTTAGCTTTCCTTCTAATTACATTTAAGAGATAAGGAAAATTATGAACACTACTATAAGACAAAACTATCTCGAATCTCTAAGGGTGTTATTGCCTCTTTGTACTTCATTTTGTGTTCAAAAAACATTGTTTTGGCAAAAAAATTCAGCTAGATACAAAGCTACTGAAGTTTGTATTGGATAGGAATATAGTAAGCTAATAATTTTTTACTTTTGACATGGATAAGAATCGATAGGCTTTTTGACAATTGTAATGCATATCCAAAGCTAAGCAAATATGCTGTATTAAATGTGAATATAGTTAAGCTAATAATTGTTAATTTTTGACAAAGATAAGAATCGATAGGGTCTTTGACATCTGTAATGCATACCCAAAGCTAAGCAAATAGGTTGGACTGCAGCTAAACTAAATCTCTTTAAGAAAATTGTTATATGGATGTCAATGAGAGTCCTATTATTGCTTAAAGAGATTTAGTCTAGATGCAATCCAACCTTGAAAATGAAGACCTAGTTCATCCATAGACTTACTTCTTGTCAAATGTATTTTAGAATAAATCTTTGTTCTAACGAAATTGTGCAAAAGTGATTCAAATACAAATATGTTTTTTGTACAAATAATTCCTTGATGTCTAGAGCCAACTATCTTTTAAACGTGGTGTTTTTTGTGTCTAATTAATTTGATTAATACAACAACCTCTCTCTCTCTCTCTCTCTCTCATTATTTCTACTATATTCAATTCTTCTTCTTCTTCTTTCTCTCTCTCTCTCTCTCTCACACAGAGGGCAAGAGGGGATCTTAGCCTAGTTTCTTCACCCAATCATCTCCTTATATAGGCTCTCGCAAAGGGCAAGAGGGGATCTTAGCCTAGTTTCTTCACCCAATCATCTCCTTATATAGGCTCTCTACCATGCCACCTATCTTTAAGGAACCCCTAAACCGGCTTATCTTTAGGGCCATCCCCCCCCCCCCCCCCCCCCCCCCCGGTCTTACCTTTATTGTGACATTACTCCCTTAGGAGAAGAATTTTCTTCCTCAAAACATCGAAAAGAAAAGTTGGAAACCACTTCTTAAGCACACTACTATTTTCCCAAGTGGCACCCTCCTCAGGTCTATCTTTCCACTTAATGAGGACTTGCTAATGAACATGATTATGTGTGTGTAACTATGTTGATCCAAAATCTGTTTTGGTTCATGAGATTGAGCGAATGGCTCAATAATGTCAGCTAAAATGCGTGGGTCAATGAAACTATCAGTGTGCCACCCTAATCATTTTCTCAAACGGCTAATGTGAAAAACATGATGAACCCTAAAACGTGTTGGCAAATCGAGTTTATAAGCACATTCACCACTCTTGTTAAGAATATGAAATGGACCACAATACCTAGCTGAAAGTTTAGGTCTAGGCCCAGTCTTTAACCTGTCAGAATGCTCAAAAACCTTCAAGAAGACATAAAGACCATGATAGTCTTAGCACATACACATAGAACCGTCTTTCTTCTACACCAAAAGTAGTGGAGACTCCATGGAGAAGAAACAGGTCTAATGAAAACTTTATTGAGATATTCAGTTAGTTGGCATTCCAACTCTTTAGCCCTTGGAGGTAAACCCAAAGGTAGTCCTTTTGGAAAAACATCTTGATAGTCATGAAACACTCGATTAAGTTCATCACATGAGAAACAAATTCAATTTTTTAATCTTCTTGTACAGAAAGAGTGGACGAGCTATAACACAAATAAATATCCTTTATTCTATTTTCTTTTTGGAGTAACTCCAACTCAGTTGTGCATATAATAAGAGAAGAAGGGACATCTTGTTATCCAAATGGTAACCCATGATTACCATCAACCTCAAATTATATAGTATTATGCTGATAACTACGTTTCAAAGTAGGTCCTAGGCTATATAACCATTCATGTCCAAGAACCACATCGGCTCTTGACATGTTCATAACCTGGAAATTGATGCTCATAGGATGGCCCTGGACTTTCAATGGAATGTCCTTAACCATAGTGTCTCATATATTTGCCCCTTGCCCTTGCATGAGAGATACCATGTATGTGAGTGCTCTTTGTTTGTGGAAGCTTCAAGCACTTAACCAAAGCATAATTGAGAAAGTTATGGGTTGCCACATCATAAATGGATATACACACCTTGTGTCTATTAAATATAACCATGTAAACAAACCAATTCATGGGGACCCATTAGTTGCTGCCACATTGAAGGTGTTTATAATTGAGAGAGTTATGGGTTGCCCCATCGTAAATGGATATATACATCTTGTGTATATTAATATAACCATGAAACAAACCAAATCATGGGGACCCATTGGTTGCTCTACTACCGCATTGGAGGTGTCAATAAGCACTCATGTACTTCAATGGTGTCATAAAATCTAATATCTAACCAGCCCAAATGATTTTCTCACATTAAACTGACCATTTAATGTGGGATAATAAACGGGAACAAGGGTTAGGATATAGACATGTGCTTATAGATCTATCTCAACACGGGGCCAATGGTAAAGGGGCCCAAATGAGAGATGGTCTATCAAAGAGCAAGGCTAACCAATAGAGCATAAAGACCTTAGGGTTAACTTCATTGAAGACCTCCAATAGTTAGTGTCAAAAGTCCTTTGACCTTAGGTAAGCTAGGGCTGTGCTTGAGGTGGGAAGCCGGCCTCAAGCTTGAGATGCTTGTCATGCCTGATGAATGAGATGTTTGAGATTCTTGAGGTGCTTGATGATTGAGATTCTTAAGGTGCTTGTCATGCTTGAGATGTTAGGGCTGTACTTGAGGTGAGAACCCAACCCAAGCTTGAGGGGCTTAAGGGCCAAGCTTGCGGTGAGAACTAGGCCCAAGGTTGAGGGGCTTGAGGTGGCACAAAAGTCAAAGTAGATCCCTACAAGGAGGGGGCGAGCCATGCAAGATGGGGGGGTGGTTGCTTGACCACACTCTCTCCCCCAAAGGGCACCCCTTGCCCAAGAGGCAAGTAGGACACATGTCAAGCCCCTAGCTAGGTTACCCTCATGGTGTGCCTAAAGCCTATTAGTTGGCCTTCCAAGGGGTCCAATGATAATTTAGTGGATTTAATTAATTGTTTTAGCATTTATCAAGCCCTCTCTCTCGAAGGGGAAAGAGGGACACTTGTCCCAAGGCTACCCTTGTTGCTTGGTATGACTCTTGCTTGTGATTGGCTAGGCCTAGAGGGGTCCAATGAGCTTCAAGCATGAGCTACAAAGGGGGGTTGGCCAAAGCAAGTAGGGGGCCTGCTTAGGGGGTATACTCTCCCCCCCCACAAACACACACACACACACACACACACACACTCATTGTGTGAAGTGCAAAGTGCAAGAGCTTCCTCTCCTTCTCCAAGCAAGTAGAGGTTGAGAGCCTACACCAACACTCTTGGCTATGGAATGCAAATCCAACCAAGAGCCATGCTTCAATGCTTAAGCTTGCCATCTTCTCCATCTTCATCACTATGCTATTATGTATGCTAGCGAAGAGTGAAGATAAGTGAGGAACTAACTCTTTCTCCTATGAAATGTTTCTTCCTCCTCTTTTCTACCCTCATTCCCTACTAGCTCTCTCCACCTTCGAAGGTGTTTGAGGTCTTGGGACTGAGGCTTGGGATAGTTGATGCTTTCCACAAAGTTTATGTTATGCTCGTGATGCATGAAGCTTTCTATCTTCATTGCATCACCTAGGTCACAAGGAACACAAAGATTGTATTGTAACAAGTCTCTCTTGATGGGAGAAATCATAATACAAATGCCTATTGGAGGGGGGACCGGCTCCACATAAATCCGGTCCTCAATTGTTCTCATGTTCTCTAAATTCTCTCTCTTGCAAAAGTATTGTTCATGCCAAGTTAACTAAATGCTATGTTTATGTTGCTATCTTCAATTATGTTCACCCGCTATGCTCACAAGGTAATTTCTCAAAAGTACTCTCTCTAATTTTTGCTACTCTCAAGTTAATAGGCCAATTTCATTACATTGGTATCCGAGCATTTGGTTTCTCTTTTCTTGCTTAAGAAGAGAGGTCCTTAAGTAGCCTATAGATGGTTGATTTTGTTAATTAAGTCTTTTTAGACTTGCCTACGGATTTACCATTATTGAGCCATAAGAAGTGCGAAAGGAGCTAGCCCTCGGCAACTCTGCAATATTAGATCCACTCCACTACTCTCTATAATTAACCACTTTGAGCCATGGGTGTAGATACTTAAGAGCCGATTTTCCTTATGTGTGTGGACTATCGAGCACTAAATCATACCACTATCAAAAAAGATTTCTTGTGTCTCGGATAAAAGATCTGTTTGATAAGCTACAAGGCTCTACCTACTTCAGCAGGATTGACATTAAAAGTGGCTATCATCAAATAAAGATAGTGAATGACGATATCCAAAAGACCGCATTTCGCACAACGTTTGGTCTTTATGAATATCTAGTCATGCCTGTTGGCTTGACTAATGCACCGGCCACGTCCAATCGTCTAATGGAGAAAATTTTTAGACCCTATCGAAAATTCACTGGAGTGTTCTTTGATGATATCATCATCTACTCCAAATCTTTGGAGGAATATAAGCAACATCTCCAAGTGATTTTCAAGCATTGACGGAGAACAAGCTTTTTCTCAACCAAAAGAAAAGCGAATTTTTCCTTCAAGAGATTCAATACCTAGGTCATATTATCTCTCAAGATGGCATCCATATGGATCCATCAAAGTTAAGAGGTAATAAAAGCATGGCCTAATCCAAGGAATCTACATGAGCTAAGAAGCTTTATTGGTATGTACGCATACTAGACGCTTCATAGCAAAATTCTCTCAAGTAGGTCACAGAGAACACAAAGATTGTATTGTACCAAGTCTCTCTTGATGGGAGAATCTATAATACAAACGCCTTTTAGAGGGGGACCGGTCCAAGTAAATCCAATCCTCGACTATTGTCATGTTCTCTAATACTCTCTGTTCATGCCAAGTTAACTAAGTACTAAGGTGATGCAATGAAGATGGAAAGCTTCATGCATCACAAGCATAATATAAACTTTGCAAAAAGCATTTACTATCCCAAGCCTCAGTCACAAGGCCTCAAACACCTTCGAAGGTGGAGAGAGCTAGCGGGGAATGAGGGTAGGGAAGAGAAAGAAGAATCAGTCATAGGAGAAAGAAATAGTTCCTCACTTATCATCACTCTTCTTGCTTAGCACAACATGATAGCATAGTAATGAAGATGAAGAAGATGGCAAGCTTAAGCATTGAAGCATGGCTCTTGGTTGGATTTGCATTCCATAACCAAGAGTGTTGGTGTAGGCTCTCAACTGCTCAACAAGCTTGGAGAAGGAGATGGAGCTCTTGCACTTTGCACTTCCCACAATGGGAGTGTGTGTGTGTGTGTGTGTGTGGGAGAGTATACCCCCTCTCATGCTTTGTCCACCTCTTTCTCTCTCTCTCTCTCTCTTGTATTATTTAATTACATCATTTGGATGCCACCAAAGCCATAAGTCAAAAGGAATGGGGTTGCAAACAACTAGGAAGAAATAGGAAGTCCAAAGATCAATCATGCATTGCCAACTAAATCTGTTGATGAAAGTCAGATTAGAAAACAAAGTCTCAAGCTACCCTCCATAGAGACACAGTTAGATCAAGATGAGACCATAACGAAAGCAAGATAGAAATCTTCAACACGTGTCCTCTTTTTCCTCTTTGAGAGAAAGAACTTAATTATTTATTTTTATGCATCTAAATGCTCATTGGACCCCTTTAAAGCATATCCAATAGGATTCAAGCACATCATGAGGGCCACATGTGGAAGATCTTGACATGTGTCTTTTATGCTTCTTAAGATATCGTGTTTGAATTGAACACTTCAAGCACCTAGTCATTTAAGCATGGAAACCATTTATGCCTCTTGAGAGTTTATGTTTGAATTGAGCACTTCAAGAACCTTACTCATTTAAGCATGAGAAGCACCTCAAGCTTGGGAAAGGTTCCCACAAACACTTTAAGCACTTTAGTTAGCAAGCACGACAAACATCTCATGCTTGGGTAGGATTCCCAACTCAAGGTCAGCCCTAGCTTGCCTAAGGTCACAGGAGCAAACATTTCAGAAATAGTATGCTAAAGTTGTCTATAATGCATACCCATATCGAAGTTTATTTTTAAAATTAAAAATTGAAGAGTGAATTCATGCATGTTCATTATTATCGATCATATCATCAATAATTTCGATTCCCTTTGGAGAGAGGCAATAAGTATGGGGAGAAGAATGTTGAACAAGGGTTTTGTAAAAACTACACTCCCTGTGTATGTTTTCAAGTCTCAATGAATTACCTTGACGTGTAATGTGCCAAGATAGATGCCTTGTTATCAAATGCCAATTTGCAATCATGCTTGATGTAAAAGGACATTCAAAATTACGTTGGTGTGCAACATGCCACCATAGATGCCTTTGTTATCAAATGCCAATCTGCAATCATGCTTGATATAAAAGGACATTCAGGTATCTTGCCCTCAAGCTTTCCGAATACTACCTCCCAATACAAAGATTGCTAGTGACCAAAAGCAATGGTGGAGCACATGACATAAATGGGCAAGCATATTTGCCCAAGGTTGTTTTTGCTCAACTAGCACCAACAATGAAGTGGATTTGATTGCCATAAAATGAAACCGTATATGTAATATGTCCCAACCCCCTTGCTGTCTTGGCATACAAAATTGATCCATTGATAAAATATGCAAGACCTTTTTGTTTACTTCATTCATAAATGAAGCAAACATGACCAACCGACCAATTGCCAAAGAGGTAGGAGAAATTGAACACACGCCATCAAGATGGACAATCATCGATGGACAGTCATGAGACGTACATGTGCGGTGGCCAAGTTGTTAAAGAATGGAGGAGGACTAGCTAACTTACTGGTACATACTGGTAATTTCCAACTTTTATTCGATCATCACGAAGATTCCTCAACTCCCAACCTTCCTATTCCCCACATCAATCACCTCAAGTTAAGCAAAAGCGGATTTGAACTCTGGTGGTCGAGTGGGGAGAGGACATGCGTGCTCTAACCATCAAGTCAGGCCCTCGTCGATGCTGAAACTAACACCATATCAGTACTAGAAAAAACAATCAGTAGGGCATGTCCGCAACAAAGGCCTGTGCACTCCTCAACTGTCGCGTCTCTCCTCCTGGCCTTGCACTCGCCACCTGCGCATGCCTGTGCACTCCTTTGCTGCCGCATCATGCCTCTCGCCACCTGCGTCCATCCTGCTATTCAATCGCATCTTTCGTGATTCAGCTTAATAACTCTTTTTTAAGCTGAATCACAAAAGATGTTTTGAAAGAGTTTTTATTTTTCTGAGATTGGGGAGACCTAATAGCTTTAATAGGTTTTTTAGGTGCCTTTGACGAGCTTAATAACTCTTTTTTACATTGTGTGCAACATAACAAAATTGAATCATCTACTATAGTGGCTCCTTCGATATTATATTCAATTCATCCCCAAGATTCCTTGAGATTCTCTATTATACCCCTTACTAGAGATGTACAACCCTCTCTAAAAAGTTGCAAGCTTCGAACACATACCATCAGGCGACTGCTCTCCGCACTAACTCCTGTATCCACTCGAGCGCCTTCGTTTGGTTGCACCATCTTGTAACTTCAGTCATAAAAAAAACTCACACAACCTCTGCACGTGTCGCCTAGTTGAACTACGTAGGCAGTGACTGCTCTTGAGAGAGAGAGAGAAATACGTGCCATGTGTGTGTGTGTGTGAGAGAGAGAGAGAGAGAGAGAGAGAGAGAGAGAGAGAGAGAGAGAGAGAGAGAGAGAGAGAGAGAGAGAGAGAGAGAGAGACCCTCTCATGTTCATACCCAATGAAATATTGCTGCCGTGCAGCGACAATAAGGAACAAACACTCAATAGACATAAGGGTGGAGGTGAGAGCCATGGGGGGGGAGAGAGAGAGAGAGAGAGAGAGAGAGAGAGAGAGAGAGAGAGAGTTACCGCTTGCTGCGTTGCATGAGATGTTTCATTCTTGTCGAAAGGGACCTCGTTTGATTCCTATTTTTTAAAGGATTTCTCCCAGTTGGTACCCCCTATTAGCTTTAACTAGTATAGCCGGCGGCTTCGTCGCCTCTCTCTCTCTCTCTCTCTCTCTCTCTCTCTGTGTCACTGTGTTCCCGGGCGCTGTAGGCGACACGCGCTGGTTGAAGGAGAAGCTGACACGTGGTAGGGGGGAACCGGAATTCCCTCCCCCTTTATCTATTAGTATAGATATAGATAGGTTTTTTAGGTTCCTTTCACGAGCTTTAATGTTTTTTTTAAGGTACCTTCCGACTCATCATTGTATCATGACAGAGGCAAAGAGTAATACATATACTTAGTTTTTGTTTGTGATTCCCGATAGCTACTCTTGGCTAATTTAGGATTATTTCTGAGCTAATCGAACTCTCCATGGCTGTTAAAGACATCCTCGAGAAGTCACTGTGTGCAGATTTGAGAGCCATCGGTGATTTCGTTGCGCTCGCTTGCAAGGACGGGATGATGCGCAAAGAGCTACTGTAAGTCAGATCTGTGTCTCCGTGTTGAGCTCCGCCGCTCACACGTACATCAAAAGACAGAGAGATGTTCTCTCTATTATACGGCTTGTGGAAGTACTTGTTTAGCAAAGCAGAGTTCCATGTTCTTATTCTAGGCATTGATAAGGCAGGAAAGACTGTAAGTCAATAACCCACTTGCTCTATTTATGCATTTGGTTCTTGTGTTCTATTAAGGTTGAAGAGCCTTTTTTTCGTGCGTATAGACCCTGCTAGAGAAGCTGAAAACTCTCTATTCAGAGATTGAAGGGTTGCCACCTGATCGAATAGTGCCTACTGTTGGCCTTAATATTGGACGGGCTGAAGCTTACAAAGCAAAGCTTATCTTTTGGGATCTTGGTGGCCAGGTATGTGCATAGCAGGCTCATTTTTGACAGTACAACTGAGATGTATTTGTTGTGATTAAGCTTGCATTGCGTCAGGTTTGTTGGCATTTTGACAAAATTGCGTTTACGATCTGGATAAACGTTTAGCAAAACTGAGCATATGACTCGGCCAACATAAGTTGAATTTTTCATCACAACTTATGTTGCTGTATCATTAAAGCATTGAAGGCTGCACTTGATTTTTTGTTCAAGAAAGTAACTTGACTTGATTCTCTATCTAAGAACAGTTCAATTAAAGAAGGTTGAATGGTTTTTTAATCCTGAGTTTCTATTGGGCTTTGTATTGAAGCAGGAGATGATTGACGCTACCAAGTTTTAATATTTGTGTCTCTGTTTACTGGTTACAGCACAACTAGGGGGATCACTGCAATGCCTTCATGGTTGCTACTATCGTGGTTGTTGCAGTGATTAGTGAAGGCTCATCGTAGAGTTGTTCCTAAAACTTGGTTCATCAGTAGTAGTTGCACCAAAGAGAATTCCTTGCCAGCAGGGGTCATGCTTGGCTGTTCATATTTGACTAGATAAATCTAAAAGGTCGGAAACAGTAGCCAGTTAATGAAGCAAAAGTTTTGGGAGTTCTTTTTATAGTTAAATTCATGGATATGGAGTAAGGAGCATGCAACCTTCCAAGGAATTTAGGGATTTCCATAGCCTGCACAAACTACTATGGTACAATGTATAGGCAGTTCAAGGATCAGCGTGAAACGTTTCGTGTTTTGAGACGCGTTTTCCGCCATGTTCTAGGCAGCCAGCAAGGGTAGAAACGAGATGTCAGGGTCTTTGGCCTTTTGGATCATTTTTGTTTTCTCATGATTCATGTATGATGCAATCTGTCAGGTTTGATCTACTTCAGTTTGGACACTCTTAAGTTTTAATGTAAAAGTTGTAGACTGTAGCCTGTACTTTTTTGTGTGCTTTAAACTTTGATGTGGGGCACAGGTCTTTGTTGTAGTTCGTGATTGAATCTTTGTCGTGCGCTCTTAAGCTGTCAGTGGTAACTAGTCAGTGGTCATTCATGGAGCTCATTATGTCTAAGATTGACTTCAACCGTGTGATGGTATGCAGCATGAGGAGAAACCGTCTTGCTATGAATGACAACTCGTCGTAACAACATAGGCAGCCCCTTCCTATTCTCTGTGGAAATGTTGTATCTGTTAGGAGGTGCTCCTATGGGGGGACACCCTCCTCGCCATGGTCATAGTATGGGCTTGACGCCCTCTTCTACCACTAGCGTTTTCTCTCATCCCCCCCCCCGCCCCCCCACCACCCCCCTTTTCCTTTGCTAGATCTAGGGGGAGGTTTTTTTTTGTGGTTGTGCCCGGCCTTGTGAGGTCTTCTTTCTTGTGATGGCAGGCTGTATGGCAAATCACAATGGTTTGGTAGAAGCTTGGGTCAAGGGTGTTCCAAGACTTGCTGGGATAGGAACTAAGATTACTATGCATCAATGTTTCACTCTCTTGTTATATAGAGGTTGCCCTTGTGGTGCACAAGGTCAATGGTGTAACAGACTTGGACACCCCAAGTCGAGAATTTGACACGACACATGTGAGAGGAACTGAAAACCACCAAATAAACTTAAGCACAATTGAGAGAGACGACACGGCGGTGCGTAGTTTTGTGCCCAGAGTTATTGGCCCCAAAGTTTGGCGCCCCTTTCGGTATTTCTTTTGTATATTAATTTTGGCAAAGTACAATGTCCGAGGGTCCTCTCTCTGCACAGTGCTCCCAAGCCAATCTGAGAGAGGATGAGACCCTAGCAATCTTTATAAAGGCTCTTGGCCTTCCAAAAGCAATTACATGAAAAGCTTCAAGTTCAAAAGCATATGGTCTCAATTTCCTAGCGCCAAAAGCTGCCAGTACAAATTGTGGAAATCCATACAAATGCCACGTCAGCAGCCAACGCAAATCATGGAGCTGTCCGTACAACGCTGCCACATCAGCAGGTCCACACAATTGCTTTATTTTAATGTTCATGTGTCCCTTGGTTCCAACTTATGACATTTAAATTGAATGAGATGCAAAGAGAGAGAGAAAACAGACGACATTGAATGTCGGGTCCCAACCACCCTCAAGGGACCCCTTGCTCTGTTGCCAGAGCAAGTACTTGCTTTTTATTACTTGCACAAATGTTGTTGATACAATTACTAAATGTTGAGATGCTAATAGGGACTTGATGCAGATGCTTGGTATACGGGAAAAGTGAAGGGTACTGCGGGTTCTGGGTACTTGGATTGCCGGTACTGCTGGAGATGCTTGGTGTTGCGTCGACGACGATGATGAGTGTACTTGTGTTGCGGTGCTGTTGAGGTGCTAATGGGTATGTTGGAGATGCTTTGTACTGTGACGATGACGAGGAGGCGGTGGCTGTGGACTGATCTGGTATCACCGAGGACTGCGATGGGCTGAAAACTGAGATCTCTGAAGAGGCTATGGGCTGAAAACCGAAAAGTCTGAGGGTACTACTGGGATGGGGAACTGCTGATGATGACGAAAGGGCTGAAAACTGACCAAAAACGCTGATGGGCTGCTGGCGTTTTGGTGGCTGAAAACGCTGATGGGAGGGCTGAAGGAAAAGGCTGGCTTTTGTTGGTGCAAAAACGCTGGTCCCATCGGTGCTTCTCGAGAGGCTTTGCTACTGCTCCTCTGTCCTCTACCGGCACCCAAAGGGCTTCTTTTATAGGTCTTTTAGCCATTTGCTCTATCTACACTTAATAAATGTCATGTCATGTCAAAGTCACTTATTAATAAAGGACTTAAGTGACTGTTCGTATGCCTATATGCTTAAGTGACTTAACTGTGCAAGTGAGAGTATGCAACTATAACCTGCCTGATCATGCACGTCTTGCTAGAGGCTCACAAAGTGCAAGGCTAAGACTGACGCTAGACTTTAGTAGAAGCTTGTCCATGTGGCACAAGTGAAGTGCACACGTGACAGTGTATGGATTTCCGCGATTCACGTTGGTAGCTTTTGGGAGCAGATGCTTTTGGGTTTGCAGTGCTTTTGATACAATGTGTAACAAAATTGGGCACCCCAAGTCTAGAATCTGTCGCGACACGAGAGAGATTCACTTAAAATACTTCACGACTTTGACATCATAGTTCAATTTAGTCGACACGGCTCGGCGTAGTTCCATGCCCAGAGAGATTGGCCCCAAAGACTGACGCCCCTTTCGGTATTTCTTTTATATTAATCTTTGAGCAAAGTACAACTCCCGCGCGATCCTCCGCTCTTAGGCTTTGCGTCCTGTTGCGTGAAGAGTGAGGCCCTTAGGCTCTTTTATTCTTACAAGGGATGCCAAAAGCAGAGCCCCAAAATCAATTAAACTCAAAAGCAAAAGTTTCAAAAGCTTCAGGCTCCAAAAACTACCCAATAAAGCAAGTAGCGCCAATTATGGAAATCCGTATTGTTGTCACGTCACCCTGTGAGCACGTTTTGCGGAAATTCGTACTGCTGCCACATCACCCTGTCAGCGTGTTTTACGGAGATTTGCCGCATCAGCTTGTCGGCGCGTTTTGTGGGAATCTGCAGGGTATGTGTGTGTTATGTTCGGGGGCCTGCCACGTCACCAGTATGTACATACCTCCCTCTTAAAAGAATTGTAATTGCCCTCAATTACGCGTGCAGAACAAACAGAGGCCATAAACTGTCTTAGTAGACACTTACTGTTAGTACCGACACACTAGACACGACACATCACAAGACATCACTTGACATCACAGGACATCACATGACAAGTCATATAAAAAATTTCATTCCAAATCTGAGACGATTGCGAGCAACGTATTTAGCAATTGCATCTAGATCCATTCCGGATCTCACTGATGTTGGATTAACTAATCCCATTTTGTGATCATGTCTATAGAGATTTTCAACTCAAGCACTGTCGTGTGCAAGTAGTCATTCGCCTCAAGCATTATCGTGTGCGAGAATCTGTCGCCTCAAGCACTGTCGTGTGCGAGAATCTAGCCGCCAAGCATTGTCGTGAGCGAGAGTCATTTCCGGGGATCCCTATCCATCACTAAGTTCATATTGAATAGAGTGGTCCAATCATTCATTCCATTGAATTAGTCGTGATTCATGATTTGTTATCAGGTTTATTCTGGAGCTGTCACTGCTCCATCTCATTCTTAATGTTGCTCCTTTTCTATAATTAACAGATTCTTTCATAAAACATTAGTTTCATTCAAAATTTAAAATCATTTTCCAAAAAGTTTTGTTTCATAAATTCTTAAAGCAAAATAATGCTAATTCTAAAATCTGTTTTGGAACGAGTCCATTATATCTTATACTTTGCTTTTGCCTCTCCTTACCATTTATCTTTCTCAATAGGACCTTCTCAAACTTGAGAAGCACCCAATCTCCTTCAACTGTAAGACGCGTCGATGCTTATCCGTTGCAAGTGATTTGTGTGAAAGATCTTGCAACATAGGCGGAACCTTCTTACCAACCTCGACTATCTCAAATGGTGCCTTCCTTGAAGACATATGAATGATGGTAAGCAAACTCCACCAATGGCAAGTACTTGATAAGGTACATGTGGGGAGCTTCTCTATGGTATGCACTTTGCCCCATGCTCTCCAAAATTTGGTACTTTCCTTCATCTGATCAGGGGCGGCGGTCCCACAAAATCTGGTAGCAGTACTTCTTTCGTTTTTTCTTCTGCGCTCGGCTGCTGCTCTGTTACTCTCTCTGGCTTATCTCTTGGTGGTCCTCTGGTTCATCTGTTTGGGTGGTCATGCCACATCATCACTTTGTGACAACTTATCTTCCAGTTGGACATGCCATGTCATCAATTTGGGACAGCAACAGCCTGATTTGGCGCCGCAAATCGTAGGAGTATACAGACATACTGACTTGGCAGCGTACGGATTGAGATGACGTGGCTGATTTGGCGCTTAGATGCTTTTTTGGTGTCAATTTTATGGAAGAAGATGGTTTGCCTGCTTTTGAGCAGAAGTTTGAAGATGTCAGATAGCAATGATTTACTACCTTGTTAGGTAGCTCACTGGTTACACTTTACCCGGAGAATAAATTATTTTGGGAAGGGGTTTGAACTCTGTAGCCCTATTTGAACCACTAGACTGAAGGAATGAAGAGAGGAGCACATAAGAGAGGAGAGAGACACAATGTGAGAGAAAGAGAATGATTCAAATCCAATAACTCGTAACTCAAGAGAGTGCTCATACAATTGCATTGTGAGAATGAGGGGGACAGAGGGTCAGTTATATACTAATGTGACCTATAGTCCTACAAAATAGGTCTGCTCAGGTTTGTAATTGACTGCTTTTTATAAGAATGTCATCATATGGAATAGTGACACATGGCAAAACTGCTAACAAATAAGCCACGTCTGCTAAAAATGTCCCACATCAGCATAGAAAGTAAGAAAGGGCAAATTGGACTGAACAGACGTATGTAGGACTATTGCGTCCATACAACCATGAGATGCAATCTAGCATCGTGGGGTGATGAAGGCTAACCCACTTTGAAAATTGAAGGGCAACCAACTTTGTGGAATGCCACCTCTATGTACTATATATAGAGAAATACAAGGTGGTAACTTTCCAATAAAGTTACTACTTTAGATTAAGGTACTCAACGCCATTTTGAGTAGAGGGCAATGCTTTTGATACAGAACATGGATTTTGTTCTGGTGTCTGAACTTGCACACTCTATGAAGAACAGTAACATTGATAGAAGAAGAAGAGAGCCAGCCAAACTTTTTCTTTTCCAATTTCTGACCGTTCCTCATTCAATTGATGTAATGGCCACTTTATGAACTCTTAGGTCCATCCGTTGTGCGGAAACCTAGATTTTTTTTGTGTGTGTGTGTGGCATACAGGGTTTCTAGTTTATTCTTTGTTGTGCATGCAGTGGTTTCCTTTTCTAAAAATTGAAATTGTGGGGCTTTACTGTCTTCTTCTTACTTAACAGTGATTGGTGCCATGGCAGTTAGGTCTGCGCACAATTTGGGAGAAGTATTTTGAAGAGGCTCATGCCGTAATCTATGTTGTTGATGCTGCTTGCCAATCAAGATTTGAGGACACTAAGTCTGCCTTGGGTACGTTCTCTGTAAGGTGGCACAGACTGCTATTAAGACTTGAGGAGGCTCAGTCGCTGCTACTTGTTGTAGAAAAAGCTTTCTTATGTGAAGTAATCAAGGACTTTGTTTTACAGAAAAGGTGCTTAGGCATGAGGATTTACATGATGCACCATTTCTGATCTTTGCAAACAAACAGGTTCGCTATGCTATTTGATAGAGAAAAGTTTCTTCATCAAGTTGTTATGCTCATGTGATATCAACTTCTGCTTCCGCATGTTAATTGTTAGGCTTTATGCTTTAGTGGTCCTGATAAGACCTCCAAACATCCTTTATCTATTGATTCACGTTTGAGGAGAGATGTAATTTTCCTTTTAATTGTGGTTTTTCTGTTTTTGCAAAAATAATATCGTGTATAAGCCATTTGGAACGACGAAGGAGACAATCCTTTCACATCAAACAAATATCAGTTTTGCAAAAGTAAACTCTTGGATAAACCTCTTGCAATGACGAAAGGGAAAAATTGTTATACATTTAACATAAATTGTTCGTTTAAGGTAGAAGGGAATGGTTTGATGGCTGAGAGCATTTTTTATGCTGAGACTGCAAGATTTTGATCATGCTTATAAGTTGTTGATTACAAATTGCTGAATAAACTTAGAGAATTACAACACGCTGAAATTGACCTGCAGCTCACCGAAAAGCTTCCAAAAATCAAGGGAAAGTGTCCTTGAAGTGTATGTACTTTTGACCTATAGGGGTTTTGCGTCGTTATCTGGCGAAATTCGGTCAAAAACCTGCAATTACAGCCATGGACAGGTTTGGACAGCTTGGTGAGAGTTAGGTGAAAGCGTCCGGATCGTCTATTTGCAATAAGAATAAAGAAACACCGAAAGGGGCTCCAGTCTTTGGGATCGATAGGGTGTCGCTGTCTACTTGGAAGCACTCTTGTTGCCAAGCCGTGTTTTTGTTTGAAGTTTTAAATTCCAATTACAGGTTTATTTGTGAAGTTGCTGTGTGTCGTAAAGTTAAAGCAATGATCGGGTGAAAGCTAAAGTCTACCGCCCTCTAGCGAGTCTACGGGTGGGTTACAAGGTCAAGGTCACACATCACATGGCATTATGCACCCCCACAATGGTTCATTCTACACTCATCGTACATACCACCTTGATGTTTACATAGTCTACACATTGTCACTCCTCTTTTGTACTTCCTTTGGGTGGTAGCATCTCCTGAGGTCTGTTATGTACACAAAATATAGACCCTTCTCCACCAAAAGGGGAGAGAGAGAGAGAGAGAGAGAGAGAGAGAGAGAGAGAGAGAGAGAGAGAGAGAGAGAGAGAGAGCTGTCGGTGGAAACCCTAGCTGAAGTTGATGTGTACCTCCTCTCGGAGAACTCATAGCTTCCGTGCCTCGCCCTCTAACTCAAGGTGTTCTTCGGCCCTGTTCACTGTTGCTGCACGTTGTCTCGCCCCGAACCTTCTCGTCGTAGGACTCGTACCTTGCATGAGGTGCTCTCGGGATTGTGTTCCTGGCACCTGCTGCCCCTTCAGCCCTGTTCACCGTTGCTGCCTGTTGTCTCGCCCCGAACCTCCTCGTCGCTGGACCCATGCCTTGCGTGAGGTGCTCTCGGGACTGTGTTCCTGGCACCTGCTGCCCGTAGTCGTCATGCCCCAGGCTCGTGCCACATGTAGGCCCTCTTGTCAGCCTTCTGCGTGTTGCAACCCTCCAGCATGGTGGCAACATGCATCCACTTACTCCCTGCCCATTGCCTGTCACAAGACGGGCACCACGTGCCAATAGAAAAGAACAGATTGAACAAACTTTAAGCACTTCAATAACAATTGAACTGAGAGAGAGGCGACACGCGACACGGAGTGGTGGAATTCCACCCGAGAGAGTATTGGCCCTAGACCTTGGCGCCCCTTTCGGTATTTCTTTATATTGCATCAACACAGTACAAGCCGGTACTCCAAACTCTGCACCTTCTCCAGGAAGCATGCCAGAGAATGAGCCCTAACCTCATATTTAAAGGCCCTAGGCCCCAAAAGCAGTTTACAGTAAAAAGACTTCAAACTCAAAAGCATCTGGTCCAAAAGCAAAGCCAAAAAGCTGCCAACGTAAATCACGGATATCCGTACAACTTGCCACGTCAGCAGTCAGTGCAAAACGCGGAAATCCGTACAACATGCCACGTCATCAACCAACGTGATTTTTGGAAATCTGCCATGTCATCAACTAGCTTCGCAATTCTTGTGTGTGTGTCTTTATTTTAATTCTTTATGTCACTTGGGGACCCATCGGACGGGGTCCCCATAAGTTGGTAGGACTTCTTCTTCTTCTGCTACTTGTTCTTCTTAGGGTTTAGGCCCTTCGGCCGACATCTGTAAGTTGGCTCCATTCTTTAGGCTTTGACACGTCAGCAGTTTGTGACACTGCCCCGCTATGAACGTCGCCTTCAATCTCTCACCTCCCTTCCCAGCTTCAATCATTCGGCCTGACCTGTTGGCCTCTGTGCTGTTTGTTTTCTGTTGTGTGTGTTTGTGTGAGTGTGATTATCTGAGAGAGAGTGTGTGTGTGTGTGTTTTGAGGGTTTTTTTTTGAGAGTGTGCGCGAACACGTGTTTGTCTATTGTGCAAGTGTGTGGTTTTGTTGGTTCTTGTTCTGGTGTTGTGAGTGTGTTTGTATATGTGTGTCTGCCTAAGAGTTCGTGTTTCTAAGTGTGTGGAATGTCCTTGTGTGTCTGCGTAGGTTTGGATGTGTGTGTGTGTGTTTGCTTGTACTCCTTATGTGTTGTGTGTGCATGTATGGTTTTGTGGTGCACTTTAGTGGTGTTCCCCAAGCTCGGTAACAACTCTCAGGTGTCTTCTGGTGCTTCTTCTCTCTCATCCTTCTTTCTAGCGGTTTAGTTTCTTCTTGGTTGCCCGGCGGTCTCGGGTAGCTTAGCTGCCCCCTTAACCAGTTGGAGGTTTCTTCGCTTGACAGCAATGAGGCGCCTAGCATCGGTGGATGCCCTCTCCTCTTGGCTCTTCCCCTATTTCCCAGGGCACTTTTACCCTCATGAAGAGGGGTTTTCCCCCTGGTTTTTTTCAGTTATATAGTTGTTTTAGCCTATGGGCGTTATATTTCAGTTTCTTCAGTTTTGGCTGAGTCTCAGCTCTTTCCAGGTTCCATGCCTTCGGGCGGCCTTGTAGTTTGCCTTCCGGCCGTTGTATCCGATTTACTTCCTTGTAGGTAGGCACCCTCTAGGCCGTTGTAGGGGGGCAAATTAATAGATGTGCTTTTTAGAGAGAGAGAGAGAGAGAGAGAGAGAGAGAGAGAGAGAGAGAGAGAGAGAGAGAGAGAGAGAGAGAGAAGGAGATTGTTTTAACTTCGTAGGAAACTATCCTTAGAGACCTTAAAGATCTATCCGACGAGGGGAGTTGAACTCAAGACCTGTTATTCAAGAGGGAAATGTCATAACCAATCTACCACACTTGGGTGATAGAAAGGTTATACCATTTTCCTCTTTTTATTAGCACACACACCCGAGAAGAAGATTGTTTTAACTTCGTAGGAAACTATCCCAAGAGACTTTAAAGATCTATCCGACGAGGAGAGTTGAACTCAAGACCTGTTATGTGTGTGTGTGTGTGAGAGAGAGAGAGAGAGAGAGAGAGAGAGAGAGAGAGAGAGAGAGAGAGAGAGAGAGAGAGAGAGAGAGAGAGAGAGAGAGAGAGGTGCTGCTTTGCAAGTTGCGTGCATGTCGGCCTGCTCTGGCCTCTGTCCTTCCATTCCCTTTAGTTACTTGGCGTTTTCAACCTTGTTTGGGCGACTTTTACCCCGCAACGCACTCTCTTTGGAGTATGAGGGTGCGTCTAATATCGATGGACTCTTTAGTTGAGTGTAGTGGAAACAGCGGGGAGGGGCTTTCCAATCGTGCTTCAATTGGGCTGCAGTGAACCTTGCAACTGGAGGGGCAACAATTGCTCAACCAGGCAAATCCTTGATATAGGCTGATGGACTGGTTTGCTTTCCCTTTTGCCTTCCTCTTTTTGATTTGTTTGTTTGTGGTTTTTGGCTTGCTTTTCCTTACTCTGCTTTATGTGTGGGTGTATGAGTTTGTGTGTGTCGGGTGTGTGTGTGGAGTTTGGCTTCTGCAAACTTTGCAAACTGACTTTTGGGTGAGCGTGTGTTTGTGCGAGCGTGTATGGATCTAAGTGAAGTCTGTTTTTAGAGCATGCCTTTGTTTGATTTCATTGGCTTCTTTATTTTTCATTTGATTTCATTGGCTTGTGTGTATGGGTGGGTGTAAGTGAAGTCCATTTTTAGACATGTTTTCCGTTTGATTTCATTGGTTTTGTTTTCCTTGTGCTCTATAAACTGACTTTTGGGCGAGAGCGTGTCTGTGCGAGTGTATATGGGGGTGTGTAGGTGTAAGCAAAGTCTGTTTTTAGAGCATGTTGTTCGTTTGATTTCATTGGCTTCTTTTTTTGCTGTTAGTTTCCTTGTGCTCCTTGTTCTCTCTTTCTTGTGCTCTCATGTTTGGGTTTGCTGCTGTTGGCTTGTTGCTTTGCTCTCTGTTGGCTCTACCAGGTTTCTACATCTGGTTTTCAATGGTTGTTGTCATTAGAGTCTCCTTCACTGTTTTCTTGGAGTTCCCTCCCTACCTTTGGTCCTCAGGAGTCACCTTCAGCAAGTGGACTGGTTTCTATCTTGGCTGATAGCTCCTTGTTGCTCACCTTTTGTCACCATCCTATAGTTGCTTGGTGATGTCAGTTTCCTATTCTGCCTCATCTTTGTCATCAACTGCTCTCTCCCTTTTGTTTATCCATTGCCTCTTGCTACCAATTGGCGTGCAATGCCCGACGTTCGAGCTCTTGCTATTGCTGATGTTCCTTGTCGTTTTCACCAATGGTGGCTTTTGGTGGTTCAAGTTTTTGATATACAGTTACTGAGTATGCTTTTAGTAGAAGTGCCCATCTTTCAGAGTTTGTTGTCATTCTCTGTCCACTTAGCTTGCCAGGGCATTTTGTACTCTCTTTAGGAGAGGTTTTTGACCCTGGCTTACGGGCATTTTACAATTTGTCGTGTCGCAAGTTGTATTCAGTTTTTACAGTTTTCAAACTGTCGCCTTCGGTTTGCTATGTAACTAGTGATTTACTTGCCCTCAGAATCAGCACCGTTTGGGTGTTCTGAGGGACTTTTGGAGTGATAGAAATCAGCCTCTCTATATGAGAGAGAGAGAGAGAGAGAGAGAGAGAGAGAGAGAGAGAGAGAGAGAGATTTTATTATCGTCCTCGGAGGTCAAATATGACCTATGGGACCAAAGTTACATGTGATGTAGTATGTGTATGGCTAATGAGTGACTCTCGATGCTCCAAAATTGTGGTGATGAGAGTCGCAATGGAGAGCCGACACTATGTAGGTTTAAGTTATGGCTGAAAATGTGAGGGAAGCAAGTTCGGATGTGACCAAAAGCTGAGCACTCTAGTAGTGTGTGGTACTCAGACTCTTGAACTTGCAGTGAGCATAATGTGCACAGTTGATTTGACTCTTCTCCATTGTCCCAACGCCCTATCTCGCATCGAAGGAAATGGGAGCTAAGCCGAATGGCTGCGATAGTGCGTATCGCCTGAAAGCGCGAAGCAGAAGGTACCGGTAGGTGCACGTCGCGATGTAGTGTAGGATTGGGGCAAGAAGCAAGAGGCGGAGTGCATTAGAGGAAGTGCTAGGGATCGAAGCAGGGAGAGAGAGAGAGCTCACGTTTTTGGGGGAAACTCAATAAGTGAGTTTTGGGTTTTCCCACTTTTATTATAAGTGACTTTAAAAAAATGTGTCCAGGTTCAATATGAACCTGGACAAAGTATAAAAATGTACAAGAAGGGGTTATTTAGGCTTTTAACCCAACAACATATCTTGTGTATGGATCTTAGTCAAGGTGACTAGACTATCCTCCAATACCTTGTCGTATGAAGTGGTACCGTATATCTATATGTTTGACACGCGCATGAAACATGGAATTTTTGGCTAAATAGACAGCACTTTGGCTATCACAACCCAACACGGGTGTGAACAGGCATGCCAAGTTCTTTTGCAAGTCTGCCCAACCAAATGGCCTCTTTTGAAGCCTCTGTGGTTGAAATATATTCAGCCTCAGTAGTACTCAATGCCACAATTTTCTGTAACCTAGAACACCAAGAGACTGCACCACCAACAATGGCAAATACATATTCACCAGTAGATTTCCTGGTATCCATGTCACCTGCCATGTCTGCATCACAATATCCCTGCAACTTTAAGTCACTTTTGCCATAACAAATACACTTTGATTGTGTACCTTTCAAATATCTCAGAATGCATTTGACAGCTTCCCAATGCGCTTTGCCAGGATTCGACATGTATCGACTAACAACTCCCATTGCATAAGCAATGTTGGGATGAGTGGCAACCATAGCATACATAAGAGAATCACAAGCCGATGCATAAGGGATTCCCTTCATTGCTTTCAATGCCACCTCACCCTATGGGCAATTTGCTTTGCTAAGCTTAGTGTATGGAGGTAAAGGTACCCGAAGAGACTTAGCATCAGCCATATTAAATCTGTCAAGTACTTTTGCAATGTACCTTTCTTGAGATAAAAATAGCAATTTCAGCTTTCTATCTCTTTTAATACGCATGCCCAAAATAAGCTCTGCATCACCCAAATCCTTCATAGCAAATGTTGAATTTAGCTTACGTTTCAGAGTATCAAGACTAGTCTTATGTTTCCCGGCAAGCAGCATGTCATCAACATAGAGAACAAGTATGATGGGACTACCATCTTCATCCCTTTTCGTATACAAACAATGATCTGCATGGCTGCGTTTAAAGCCTTGAGATAACATAAAAGTGTCAAACTTCTTATACCACTGTCGTGATGATTGTCTCAAACCATTTAGAGCCCTTTCAGTTTGCATACAAGTTCCTCTCGCGTGTAGGAACTACAAAACCTTCAGGCTGTTTTATGTATATGTCCTCTTCAATGTCACCATGCAAAAACGTTGTCTTTACATCCATTTGATTCAATTCTAAATCAAGCACCGCAACGAGAGCAAAAAGGACACGTAAAGTTGTAAGCTTTACAACAGGAGAAAAGATTTCTTGAAAATCAATTCCTTCTTTTTGTGTATATCCTTTTGCAACCAATCTTGCGTTGTACTTGGGTTTTTCATCCACTATCTTAATCTTATATACCCGTTTGTTAGGAAGAGCCTTTCTCCCTTTAGGCAATGACACAAGATCCCAAGTATCATTTGCATACAAGGATTTCATTTCCTCTTGCATCACAAGCTTCCGCTTATTGCTTGACTCACATGATTTGGCCTCTTTATATGTACATGATTTGGCCTCTTTATATGTAAGAGGTTCATCCTCATCTGTCAACATTACATTATCCAAAGAGGGGTTAAATCTCTGCGGTTGCCTTCTCAAACGAGTTGACCTGCGTACCCAATGATCTACATTCTCAGGCAACGGTTCTACATCATAAGCCAACTCATTTTCAGCTCTATCATGTTGCTGAAAATCATTTTCAGCCAATTCAGGTGGCTGCCCATCCTCATTAGGAGCATCAAAATCATGTCCTACCTCTTCTGGCTCAAGGTTAACCGGCTGATTATCAATTTCAGCTTGCGATAATGCATCATGAGGCTCTTTTTCAACATCAATGGGTGGCACGGAAGGTTGAAATTTGATTGTTTTCTTGTCAGCATCAGATTTTGTAGCGCTCTTAAGCAATTTTGCCTCATTGAACACTACATCTCGGCTGCGTATTACCTTTTTAAACAATGGCAACCACACTCTATAGCCCATTTCACCTTCTTCCCCATAACCTAGGAAGACTACTTTAATGGACTTCATATCAAGCTTTGTTCTCAAGTCATTGCGTACATGAACAAAAGCTTCGCAGCCAAATACTCTCAAATGATCATAAGAGGCAGGTTTGCCAGACCAAACCTTCTTTGGAATGTCATTTTTCAGCGTACTATTAGGAGAGCGATTGCAAATATGAACTGCAGTTTTCAATGCCTCCCCCCAAAACTCTTGGAAAAGATTAGCGGTGCACAACATGCAACGTACTCTTTCGCATAAAGTACGATTATACCTCTCAGCCACACCATTAGAAGACGGATTATAAGGGGCTGTCAACTCCCTTTTAATCCCATTTTCATCACAAAAACGCTGAAATTCAGCAGATACATACTCTCCTCCATTATCAGATCTGAGACATTTAATCTTAGTACTCTTTTGCGTAGTGACAAAAGCACGAAACTTCTTAAAAGCATTAAAAGTCTCACTCTTACTTTTCAACAAATGCACTTATCCTTTCTTATTACAGTCATCAATGAATGTAACAAAATACAATGCACCACCAAAAGACTTAACATGCATAGTGCATACATCGGAGTGAATAAGATCAAGAGAATTAGCTTTGCGAGAGACACCTGAGTAATAAGAAGATTTCTTTTGCTTTCCACAAAGACAATCGTTACAAAAATCCAAGTTTTTGCCTTTTACATCAACCCTCTTCAGAGAGGAAAGCACATCAATATCCTTTTGGCTCATATGGCCAAGTCTCTTATGCCACAATTCCGTGTGTGAAGCAACTTCAGCAACAGCAAGAAACTTGCCAGGCAAAGCTTTGCATCGAAGATAGTACAAAGTACCTCTTTTAGACCCTTTTGCAACAAGCATAGAGCCCTTAAGCAACTTCCATGAACCCCCAGCAAAGATGGTAGTATAACCATGTGCATCTAAGTGGCCAACAGATAGCAAACTTTTCTTAATGCCTGGTACAAACCTGACATCATTCAACACAAGCTCTTGACCATTGTTAAGAGCCAAACACATAGTACCCATTCCCTCAATATTGCAAGCAAAATTATCACCAAGGTACACCTTGCCATAATTGCCTGTAGCATATGTAGCAAAACACTCCAAAGATGGAGTCACATGGAATGAAGCACTAGAATCCACTATCCATGATTGGGATAGGCCATCATTAGTACTAAGCAATGCATCAATGACATCCTTCTTCGAGATAAGCATGTTTTTTGCATTAGCTATCACCAAATCTGAGGGGCATGAAGCCCCGCAACCAAGATTTCCTCAACGTCTGATAACTCAATGACCACACTAGAGGATACATTTGCATTCTTAGCATCCCTGGAGGAATCACTTGCTGATTTTTCCCCTTTCTTCTGATCTCTTCTTCTTATCTCGCGTTTCCTTCTTCCTTTCCTGCTCTTTTTTGAAATACTTGTAATCGGGTTTCTTGTGACCCTTTCTGCCACGTTGATAACAAGTGACATCCTTATCCTTTGTCTTGCTCTTACTTCTATTTTGAGTCCTGTTGCCCGCATCACACTTTTGATTTCTACCTCTTGCATTGTAGGCAGAATTGCCACCTTCCCCACTAGACTTGCGTTTAATCTCTTTATTGAGAATAGACCCTCTCACACCGTCATACGTGAGGGTGGGACTATCGCTCAAAGAGACAACCAAGGTTTCCCAAGTATCTGGCAATGTCATAAGCAAGAAAATAGCTTTCAACTTATCATCGAATTGCTAAAGCCCACTGTCTTGCAACTGACTCAAACACTTGTAAAAGCACTCAAATGCTCAGAAGCTGACTTCGAGTCATCAAGCTGCATATTCACCAACTTTCGCATCAAATGTGTCACAAAAATACGGAAGCGTAAACTGACGTTTAATTGCACTTCAAATACTCAAGAGAATTAGAGAGAGAGAGAAAGCTTGACACTTCATTAGGGACCAGAAGATGGGTTGGTCCCCCCCCATAAAGAGAATATCTTTATTACTAAGGGAGAATCTTTACAAGCACAAGAACGGGGCGAAAGCCCGTCCTTATTCTTTCTTGTCCTTTTTCTGCTTCTGACTGAGAGAGAGTAGAAGAGCTACTCTCTGACTACTGAGAGGATCTATCCTCTTCTGCGAGATTTTGGGAAGCTCTCGTAGGGGAGAGTCTACCTTCCACAAAACTCATCGGAAGCTCTCACGAATGAGGGTCTATCTTCCGCTAACTGTGCCACTTTGGAAGTAATCATTCCTGCAATTAACCAACCACAGAAACATGCAAAACACACACGCACTTGCTGTAATTTTCTGCACATAACCAGAAATTGTTACTTGAGCGTGTTCCAATGCCAAATTGGAGGTCCTTTTTGCGATGGAAATGCTCCAAACTTGGTGTAGGTGTAGAGTAGGTAGTGGGGAATGAGATTCTATTAAGACTTTGCTGAAATTCACCTTAATACAAGTGATTAGGGGCTGAAAACAGGGAATTTGCATCAGTTAGACAAGGGAGAAAGAGAGTTTTCTACTACTTTACGCGATGAAACTTCTCCCAAAGCTGTAAGCAACCATGAGAGGCCTTGTTCTAGGTGATGGGTGCTCAGAGGCTCCACATACACCACAAGGTGCTGCTCTCAAGCTTCAATGGAGAGCTTCACTGCGTAGAGGATGGTCAACTTGGGGGGGGGGGGGGGGGGGGGGGGTATTGCACTGCCAACCTGGCAAGAGGGGGAAGGGCTGCTCTCTTATAGCCTCCCAGAAGAGGGGGCACTAGCATGAAGAGAGGGAGTGAGAGAGAGAGATTGCATGGGAAAGTGTGCCAAGTGGCACACTTACTTTAAAATTTAAAAAACCATTCAACTTTTGACTTTAAAAATCTTATGCTAGTTAATGAAATGTGCAATTAAGTGCACAACCGCACACATAGATGCAACAAATGAAAACTTTATTTGCTCCCTAGCGCATTGCCGTACCAGCAATGCTCTGGCATTACCTGTTCGCACTTGTCCGGCCATTTGGTCCATTGCGAAATCACTTAAGAATACTTTTAACTAACTTATCCTAAGGCCGTAAAATAATCAAGCCTTAGGGTTAATAGTCTAAGGACCCCATCTCATTCCTGTGCTTGCACTAGCGCGCGTAATTTTCTTAGCCTGAAATCTGAGGCTACTATCTACCCCTTCATTGAAGACCCGATTTCCCAATCGCTAGGGCTTTAGGGTATTTTCTGCTAGGGTCTCCCTGAGGTGCACTGGCCCAAACTTGGGCGCACCTGAGGCCCCAGAACTGCTAAATCTATTCTGATGTGCACACAACTAATTACAAAGTTTGACTTAGTTACATCCCTCTTGGTTCTAAACAGTTGACCTCAATTGTAGAGCGTCAACATAACTGTGCAAGATGTCTGGGTAGTCCTTAAGATCGGACTCAGTCATCCACTTTGCATCTAAAGGAGTGTAATTCTTGAACTTGACTAAATACTTTCGATGTAGACTCCCCGACTTGAGTTGTCTCTGCGAGTGGTGTATTTTCTGTTCAGGTTGAAGGATTTCCTCAGTCTCTTCGACTTATGGAGGATCTTCTTGTACTGGCGCCACTGGAGGAGGTCCAACATATGGTCGGAGGAGACTGACATGAAAAGCATTATGGATGCGCCAGTTAGAAGGCAAATCCAATTTGAAAGTCATGTCATTGACTTTATCTGTAATTTTGAAAGGGCCGTAAAATCTATGGGAAAGTTTGACAACTTTCCCTTTGCCGACCCGCTTTTTCAATCTAGCTTTCTCAAACCGAAGCAGGACATATTGTCCTTTTTCAAGATTGAGATTCCTTCTGTGCTTGTTTGCTTTTCTCTTCTGTTGCTCTTGAGTACGAAGAATCGCTTGCTTTACTTGTTGATGGGCAATATCAATATTGCGCACAAATTCATCTGCGGCGAAGATGTTTTCTGTGGTCACCATAATAGGAAGTAAGAGTGGCTTCCCATAAATAATTTCGAAGGGAGCTTTACCAGCTGAGGAATGTATGGTATTATTTTACGCAAACTCAACTATTGGTAAGTACTGTTCCTATTCGGATTGTCGTTCCGAAACATAGTACTTGAGGAGATCTAAAACAGTGGCATTAACGATTTCGCTTTGACCATCTGTTTGAGGATGATAAGCTGATGAAAAATCAAGCTTAGTTCCCAAGTTTTCGAACAATGCCTGCCAAAATAGACTAGTCATGCGGGGATCTCTATCGTTGACAATAGTCTTTGGCAATCCATGGTGTTTAAAAATCTGAGCTAGAAATATTCTAGCCATGTGATCAGCTTTGATCGTCTTCTTTATTGGAAGAAAATGTGCTTGCTTACTGAATCTGTCTACTATAGTCCAGATTGCATCATTTCCATTCTTGGATCGAGGAAGATCCGTAATAAAATCCATGGCAATACTTTCCCATGGCGTGTTAGGCACAGGGAGCGGCTGAAGCTTGCCATAAACTTTATGTCTGTCATATTTTACTTTTTGGCAGACTAAACACTCACGTACATGTTTTTCAATGTCCGCACGGAGTGTTGGCCAAAAGAAATATCTTTCGAGGGCACTAGTGGTGGAAGCAATTCCTCGATGCCCAGCATAAGGGGAATTATGTGTTTCATCCATCACCTTCTGTCGTAAGGGCTGAGCTATGCATATTGCTTGTTGACAATAGAGTGTATTATCCCTAATGGAATAAGGTGGCCTTGAGTGACCAGCTTGAAGATCTGCCCAAATTGTGGCGAAGTCTGGATCTTGAGGATACATCTCGCTGAGAGATTCTAGTTCCTCATGATAAATTGTTGTTAGTGCATTGATCTTTGGACGCCTGGAGAGAGCATCTGCAACTGCATTCTTCCTTCCAGAAGTATGTAAAATATGAAAATGGAACATTGAAAGAAAGTTGTCCATCTCATCTGCTTTTCTGATAACTTTCTCTGTGTGAGAAAGTAGCGAAGACTTTGATGATCTGTCTTGATAATAAAATCAGCTCCTAATGATAGTGTTTCCAAATGGAAAGAGCATGGATTACTGCCATTAACTCTTTCTCGTATATGGAAACATGCAACTCTGCATCTTTAAGGCGCCGACTTTCATAGGCTATCGCGTGACCCTCTTGGTTCAAAACTGCTCCTACACAATCTCCAGATGCATCGCAGTATACCTCGAACGGTTTGTGAAGATCAGGGACGGTGAGAACAGGTCCGTGACTGAGTAGATACTTAAGCTTTTCGAAAGCTTGTTTTTGTCCAAACCCCCAATGGAATGGAATCCACTTCTTTGTCACGTCATGGAGGGGACCTGCTATCGCGGCAAAAGCTCGAATGAAACGCCGATAATAGGAACAGAGGCCAAGGAAACTTCGTACATCATGTACTGTAGTTGGCGTAGGCCATTCTACAATTGCTTGAATCTTATCAGGGTCCATCCTCACCTGATTGTGAGACACTATATGGCCCAAATAGTGGATTTCTTTTAAAAAGAACTCACTCTTCTTAGCATTCACAAATAATTTGTGTTTGCGTAATTCTTCAAACACTAAGGCGAGATGCTTATAGTGTTCGTCTTCCGTCTCTAAGAAGATTAAGACGTCATCAAAGAAAACGCCTGTGAAGCTTCTATATGAGTGGAAGATTCTATCTATCATTCTGTTGAATGTGGTTGGTGCATTAGTGAGTCCAAAAGGCATCACTAAGAATTCATACAACCCGAAGGTTGTTCTAAATGAAGTCTTATGCACATCCCGAGGAGCTATGCGGATTTGATGATAACTGCTCTTCAAGTCTATACGACTAAAAACACTTGCTCCTTGTAACTTGTCAAGAATGTCGTCAATCCGAGGGATTGGAAATCGATTGTTGATTGTGATCTTGTTTAGAGATCTCTAATCTATGCACATGCGGAATGTGCCATCCTTTTTTTGTACTAGCAAGACAGGTGAACAATATGGAGAAGTACTAGGCCTTATTAAGCCCTTCTCCAAAAGTTCGTTAACCTGCTTGAGAATTTCCTCTTGCTGCATTAGACTAACTCGATAAGGGGGCTGATTTGGAGGAGAACTTCTTGGGATCAAATCAATTGTATGATCCTCATGTCGCGAAGGTGGGAGTTCATTTGGAAGTTCATCTGCAAAGCAATCTTTATAACTTTCTAATAACTTAAGTCTTTTTTGCTCTAAAGAGGAAGAAAGTTGTGAAACAGACACATCTCTCTCTCTTGCAAAAATCAAGTACGCTGAAACACACTTTTTCATTTCTTTCTTAATCGCAATGTGATTGGCGATAGGAATACGCCAATCACCTGCATCTGCAAGTACAAGATACTCCTTTCCTTTATGAGCAAAGGATAAGGTTTTCTGAACATAGTCCGGAATGGGATGCATCTTGTAGTGCCAAGGCATTCCCAAGATAACATCGCATCCTTCAAGTGAAGCTAGTAAGAAAGACTCTTGATCTTTGTAGTCGTCGACCTTTAGATTCAACTTCCCTATGATTGGAGTAGAGTTTGAGTTCTGCCCTTTGAAAGCGGATTGTGCTTGAATAGAAACTCCAAAATGATTGGGCTGCAAGTTCAGGTCATTAGCTAGCTTGGTAGAGATGAAGTTGTCTGCACTGCCAGGGTCAAACAAAATGAGAGCCCGTTGGTTGTTGATGCTACCCCATGCTTTAAGAAGAGCTCTTTCTTTTCCATCCTTGGTTGTATTTCCCTTCACATCTGGGACTGCATTGGAAGAGGGTGGTTGTGGAGGTAGGACAATCACCCTTCATATGACCAACTTGTCCGCACTTGAAGCATCTTCCTTTACTAATGTAGGTTCGCAACTCAGCAGGAGAGAGATATCTCCCTTTCTTGGGCTGATTTGGCTTTGCTTCTACTTCGGAGGCGGTTCTTTTCTTCTTTGCGAAGAAGAAGTAGAGGTAGGCTGCTCATGGAGAGCCTTCTGCTTGGCATGGTAAGTGCTTTGCTCCATCTTCCTGGGAGTACCCTTGTCATGTATTCCATCAGCTATGCGGGCTGATTCCATAAGTATCTGCAAGTTACCTTGAGGGTAAAGCTTCATAGCCTTTTGCAAGGCTTCATGCAAACCTGCTTCAAACTTGCGCATCTTCTCCGAATCGTCAATCTTCTTGAATGGAGTGATTTTCAAGAGAACGTCCCAAAACCTATCCACATAGCGTGGAACAGTTTCGTTCTCTGACTGTGAAAGTCGATCCCATTCTTTCTTTACCTCTTCCTCATAGTCTGGAGGAAGGAACTGTGTGTAGAACTCCTTCTTGAAAGCAGTCCAATCTTGGGGTTTACGATCTTCTAGGATAAGGGTTAACCACCAACTGCTGGCGGTGCCTTTCAGGTACATACTAACATGGCAAAGCTTGGATCTTTCTTTAAAATTCCCTTCAGCAAATGCAACTTCGAATTGGCTGATGAAAGCCAAAGCTTTGTCATTATCACGCTGTCCATTGTAGGTGTCGAATTTCACATCTTTGTGTCCCGACTTGAATGTTTTCTGCCTGTTGGGCTTCTTCTTATGGTGCTCCTTCTTTCTATGCTTAGACTCCTTATGGACAGGAGTCTTTTCCCTTGAATGCACTTCTTGCTGCGACGGATTGTCAAGAAACATGTCTTCCGGAGCAACGATGTCATCCAGATCCTTCATGAAAGAGAATTGAGGGGAATCAGGGGGATCCTTCTCTTGAACCTTTGGGTTAAACCGCACATGACGTTCTGGAGGTTTCCTCTGCCTCTCGTTCATGCGGGAGGTTCCAATCAAAGGATCTTTCCTTGGTTCTGGCGCCTTTGGGTTCTGCGGGATTTCTCCCGACCCCATCGGCATTTTCTCCTTCCCTTTCTCAAGAGTATGGAGAATCTTTTGGACTTCTGGATGGGAGAGAGCTTTTTGTAACTCTTCCACCTGCTGTTGAAGGAGAGAGAACTATATCTCGCGTCCTCCCATTTTCTGCAGTGTGCCAAGAGTCGTCAATCCCTTAAGGAAGAGAGAGATGACCTTGCTCTGATACCACTGTCACAAAAATACGAAAGCGTAAACTGACGTTTAATTGCACTTCAAATACTCAAGAGAATTAGAGAGAGAGAGAAAGCTTGACACTTCATTGGGGATCAGAAGATGGGTTGGTCCCCCCCCATAAAGAGAATATCTTTATTACGAAGGGAGAATCTTTACAAGCACAGGAACAGGGCGAAAGCCCGTCCTCTATTCTTTCTTGTCCTTTTTCTGCTTCTGACTGAGAGAGTAGAAGAACTGCTCTCTGACTACTGAGAGGATCTATCCTCTTCTGCGAGATTTTGGGAAGCTCTCGTAGGGGGGAGTCTACCTTCCACAAAACTCATCGGAAGCTCTCACGAATGAGGGTCTATCTTCCGCTAACTTTGCCACTTTGGAGGTAATCATTCTTGCAATTAACCAACCACAGAAACATGCAAAACACACACACACACACACACACACACGCTTGCTGCACATAACCAGAAATTGTTACTTGAGCGTGTTCCAATGCCAAATTGGAGGTCCTTTTCGCGATGGAAATGCTCCAAACTTGGTGTATGTGTAGTACTAGTAGGTAGTGGGGAATGAGATTCTATTAAGACTTTGCTGAAATTCACCCTAATACAAGTGATTAGGGGCTGAAAACAGGGAATTTGCATCAGCTAGACAAGGGAGAAAGAGAGTTTTCTACTACTTTACGCGATGAAACTTCTCCCAAAGCTGTAAGCAACCATGAGAGGCCTTGTTCTAGGTGATGGGTGCTCAGAGGCTCCACATACACCACAAGGTGCTGCTCTCAAGCTTCAATGGAGAGCTTCACTGCGTAGAGGATGGTCAACTTGGGGGGGGGGGGGGGTAGTGCACTGCCAACCTGGCAAGAGGGGGAGGGGCTGCTCTCTTATAGCCTCCCAGAAGAGGGGGCGCTAGCATGAAGAGAGGGAGTGAGAGAGAGAGAGAGAGATTGCATGGGAAAGTGTGCCAAGTGGCACACGTACTTTAAATTTAAAAACCATTTAACTTTTGACTTTAAAAATCCTATGCTAGTTAATGAAATGTGCAATTAAGTGCACAACTGCACACATAGATGCAACAAATGAAAACTTTATTAACTTTATTTGCTCCCTAGCGCATTGCCGTACCAGCAATGCTTTGGCATTACCTGTTCGCACTTGTCCGACCATTTGGTCCAGTGTAAAATCACTTAAGAATACTTTTAACTAACTTATCCTAAGGCCGTAAAATAATCAAGCCTTAGGGTTAATAGTTTAAGGACCCCATCTCATTCTTGTGCTTGCACTAGCGCGCGTAATTTTCTGAACCTGAAATCTGAGGCTACTATCTACCCCTTCATTGAAGACCCGATTTCCCAATCGTTAGGGCTTCATGGTATTTTTTGCTAGGGTCTCCCTGAGGTGTACTGGCCCAAACTTGGGCGCACCTCAGGCCCCAGAACTGCTAAATCTATTCTGATGTGCACACAACTAATTAGATAATTCTTTTCTCGTAAATAAATTAATTATTTACAAAGTCTGACTTAGTTACAAAATGCACCTGGTTCACAGGAGTCGTGTTTTCATAATTGGACTTTAGCTTTTGCCATATTGCATAAGCAGAGTCCAAACGCTTGATGTCCATCAAAATGTCATCATTGATATCTATTTTGATGTAGGCCATAGCCTTCTTATTCAACCTGGCCCACTCTTCGTCAGACAAACCTGTTGGCTTATTCTCTTCCAATGCATCTTCACAATCCTTTAAGAAAAGGATAACTTGTATGCGTTCTTGCCAGAGGTCGAAGCCTTGACCATCGAACTGTTTGATTTCCATCAAACTTTTAGTGTCAGATGCGGAAGAGGAAGAAGCCATTTTAATTCAACCACAAGTGTGTATACAAGAGAGATGCAATAGGATGAAAATTTCAGCAAATAGGAGCAACCACAAGACTTTGCATACGGTAGACCACAATTTCTTTACATGAAACTGTTCAAATCTGAAATTTCAGCTGAAAAGTGCAATTTTAAGCACTTGTACTTGGCTTTTCACTCAATTTGTCGCGACAAACATCAATACATGTGATCCCACAACTTTGGTACACCTGCGTATTGCTGTTTTGACCTGTTATAACCTGTAAATCACCTGTTTTGACCTAAAAACAGTCTGTTTTGGATTGTTTTGGTGACCTTTTTGACTTCGGAAACAAGGGGCTTCGCGATGGAAGCGAAATTGATCGCGGGAGAGCAATTTTAACTCGCTGTCCAACAGACTGCGCAGGGCTGTTTTGCAACCCTAGGACTCTGATACCAATTGAAAGCGCGAAGCAGAAGGTACCGGTAGGTGCGCGTCGCGATGTAGTGCAGGATTGGGGCAAGAAGCAGGAGGCGGAGTGCAGCAGAGAGGAAGCGCTAGGGATCGAAGCAGGGGGAGAGAGAGAGCTCACGTTTTTGGGGAAAACTTAACAAGTGACTTTTAGGTTTTTCCCCTTTTATTAGAAGTGACTTTAAAAAAATGTGTCTAGGTTCATATTGAACCTGGACAAAGTATAAAAATGTACAAAAAGGGGTTATTTAGGCCTTTAACCCAACATCGCCGACAAGGGGATAGGCTCAAGCATGTAACTGTGAGTACGGTTTCCTCTTTCAACGCGAGAGAGAGAGAGAGAGAGAGAGAGAGAGAGAGAGAGAGAGAGAGAGAGAGAGAGAGATTTGCATTACAGGATTTGCAAGAGGCTTTTTCTGCTGATGAGTTAGCAAACTATCTTGATTTGAAAGAACTAAATGATCGCCCCAATCTTTTTCAGTCCATCTCAGCTTTTGATGGGTAAGAACAGCAAGTGTACTTTTCTTGCACAAGATGACTGTTTTTGTTGATGACTGTTGTCCTGTTTAGGTCTGGTATTCGAGACGGAATTTCTTGGCTTGTTGAGGCCATGCGAAAAAGCAAGCGCACAGAGATGCTGAGGCATCGTGCAGATGCTGTGGTTGTAGCATGACGATGACAATCCTTTGGAGTGCAGAGGTGAAAGTGCGCATGTGCGTTGGGTAAATATGCTTGATATGGGGTTCTTTTGAGTGGAAATAGTCATACGTATACATTGTATCTTTAGCTGCCATTCTTTGTAATTACACAGCCTGGTTCATGTGGCTGAAGCTGGCCGTTGCCATTATGTATTGATATGCAATTACGTGGCATGCTTTCACAATCTAACCATGTAAGACACCATTAGCTCTACATAAGTTTGGTTCTGCATGGATGAATCTGCTCATGGAATAGTACATCCACTTGCTGGTCATGGGATGGTACATTGTTTGCCACTAACGCATGTAATCAATACAGCAGAAATGGAATAGCATTTTGGCTGCTGCTGGTAGCATTCGTGTCGCAAAAGCTTCTAGTGATAGCCAGTCACAGATGAGTTTTAATCTCAGGTTTTGGACTTGTGAAGGCAAATGCCAGGGTTTCAATCTGGCGATTTTTGGAATTGTGGAAGATGAGGTCAACTTGGTTTCATGGTTGCAATATTGTTGCATCCGATCTTGCATCATTTGTCTAATTGGATGTATTCTTATGAGGGTAATCAATGTCATAGGCATGCACACGAGTGCAATGTGTAAATGGGTGCACTGCCTGCATGCATGCAGAGAGAGAGAGAGAGAGAGAGAGAGAGAGAGAGAGAGAGAGAGAGAGAGAGAGAGAGAGAGAGAGAGAGAGAGAGAGAGAGCGCTTGGGCTTTTAATGTCGTAGGAACAATCCCAAGAGACCTCAAAGATCTATCTGGTGAGTCTTGAACTCAAATCCTGTTACTTAGGAGGGAATTGAGATTACTAATCTTCCACACAGGGTGGTGATGGAAAGGTTATTCAGTCTCCTCTTATTATTCACACCATAAAATTGCTGAAGTCATTGATTTGAATCATTTATAATGGCTCCTTATGATTCACTACCCGTGTGAAGTCTCTTGAACCAGAAGAAAAGTTTACCAAAAAGAACCATATATGTTGCTAGGTCAATGGTTCTGGAAGAGGGGGACTTGCCCAAATTTCTACCAACCCACTGCTCGAGAATGTACAAAGAATATACTGACTGCCAAGTCTTTCTGTGGTATAGAAAGGACACACACAGTGTCCTTTCCTCAGAAAACAGGGACCCCAAATGGCAATTGGCGGAGGTCAGGAGCCATGGTGGAGCGGTTTTCTGAAGGAAAGGACTGTGTCTTTTCCCTCCCGTCACAATCGGGGGCAGTGGGGCCAACTAAGAATCCAAGGGATTGACACAAGTTTCAACACGCCAGCACTAGTCATTTTTGGCTGCTGAGGTGTCACCCTCTGGTTGCTCAGCCCTGCACGTCATTTCTGGCTTTGGAGGTGTCACCCTTTGGTTGTGCAGCCCTGCACGCCATGTACTGCCAGATTTTGCTTGGTGATGTGTCAAGAATCTGATGATTGCAGCTGAAATTCCGCTGAGGAAAGCCAAGTAGATGTGTGTCTACCATTTGCTGCCCTGCGACGGTGTAGGGAATGGTCTCTTGGAGGCCATTCCTTGTAATAAGAGTGACCACCTCCTCCGGTTGCCAATGTTACTACAGAGGAATGGCCTGGAGACCATTCCCGGCCGTCAAACCGAGGGGGGCATGCAGACATGCAGATCACACCTGCCAAGACATTCCGCCTGCTAATGAGCACAAATGATTGGTTCCTGAAGAATTGCATGCAAAATATATTCCGACTGCGGTTGTGGCAAGCAATCAAGCATTCGCTCGTCGCTTTCAGCATTCTATGTGCTGATGTGTTAGCACGATAGAGGATTCTTTGAGTTGATGTGTCAGCACGACAAGGCTTGCAGACTGTACCGGCCTCTGAACGTTCTGGGTGCTGAGCTAGCGAGCATCGACAAGATACAGGTCCAGATTACGGCTTTTAATGTTCAGTAGATGGACGGCTGCAGTTCTCCGTCCCCCGCCCTTGGACTTTGACGGTGCATTACTACCGAGGCATTACTACCAAAAAAAATAAAGTCTTTTACTTGGGCCGTACTGTTTGTTTGATTTCACAATTTCCATTCTGGGAATTGTTTGATACCTCAACGATGTTGCGAAATAAGGAATTTGATAATCGGGGTAACCTGTTTGAAATCAATGATAAATAGAAAAGGAACAACTTTCTTTCTGGTTCTGTGGAGGGAGAGAGAGAGAGAGAGAGAGAGGGAGAGATTGTGTGTGTGTGTGTGTGATGTTTGGGATGCATTCAAGAGACGTGCAAACTCAAGAAGCCCCATTAGTCCCTATATTCAAAGGAGATGTTGCATGTACATACAAGGGAAAAATATTGAAGCGTTATGTCCCACAGGTGAGTATAAGTGCGCTGTAATTGAAGAAACACAATCCAAAATCGAGACTTAAAAATAAAAATGAGTGTGTCTTGTGAATAAAAAAGGGGCTCCAAAATTTCCAATGCAAGTATTTGGGATTAGAGTGTATTTAGAGATGTAATTTCTTATAAATTATCCATATTGAGTAAGTAGCCCAAAGATCTATAATGCCAAAAGTTGTCAAGTCTTGTTGAATTTAATGAAGAGGAAGCACAATCTAGGGCCCTATGTGCCAAACAATGAAGACTTCACAACCAAGAACATGGGCGTTTTGATGGAGAGGAGCCCTCTCGAGGCATTGTAGCTCAAATTCACCTCCTTCCATAGTATAGCAAGGTATCCTTATGTTGGTACTATTGAGATAGAATTACTCTAAAGATTATTTTGGCTTAAGGTAGAAAATATAGAGAGTCTAAAAAGTCTTACCGAGAGTGGGAGGGGCCGTCTCAATTGTCAAATTTGTTTAAATGTACGAGGATTGAATTCGCATTCAACCCCTTGTGTAAATTGCATGATGGATAGTGCAAGTAGAGAAAGCTATCGTGCCAGTACTATTTTTAGTGGGAAGCTCTTTGTCAAAGTCTTAATGTGCCATGCGCTAACAAAGCCCCCCCCCCCCCCCCCCCCCCCACAACCTCTCCAAAAAAAAGGAAAAAAAACCCAGTTAGCTTATGTGTATCAAATTAAACATTCGGGATGGGGTACCTCAATGCTCTTAACCAGCCAATGGTGGTGCTATCTCTAGAATACTTGGGCAATCAACTTGGAAATTACTAAAAACATTAGTGGCTAGTGATAAACCACATTTGAGTTTTGGCCTTGTCAAATGATGATATCAAGTTGCTAACCTTTACTACTACCAAAGTAGTAGCCTGCTGGTATGAGCACTTTTGGAAGAATAAACTTTTTTCTCTTAAGCCCAAAAACATTGCTCAAGGTTAAATTGTTGCAAACTTATTTATTTATAAGTGTTCATCACTTCATGATTGGAGAGGAATTGTTGCATATAGTGAATCAGCCCGTGGACATCGAATCTGAGGGAAGCTCTTTGTCAAAGTCTTAATGTGTCCATGCACTAACAAAGCTCTCCCCCCCCCCCCCCCCCCCCCCCCCCCAAAAAAAAACCAAAAAAAAAAAAACCGAGTTAGCTTATGTGTATCAAATTAAACATTCGGGATGGGGTGCCTCAATGCTCTTAGCCAGCCAATGGTGGTGCTATCTCTAGAATACCTGGGCAATCAACTTGGAAATTACTAAAAACATTAGTGGCACATTTGAGTTTTGGCCTTGTCAAATGATGATATCAAGTTGCTGACCTTTACTACTCCTACCAAAGTAGTAGCCTCCTGCTATGAGCACTTTTGGAAAAATAAACTTTTTGCTATTAAGCCCAAAAACATTGCTCAAGGTTAAATCATTGCAAACGGATTTATTTATAAGTGTTTATCACTTCATAATTGGAGAGGAATTGTTGCATATAATTAATCAGCCCGTGGACATCAAATCTGAGGGCAACATGTAAATTTTTGCATAGAGTTGGTTCTTCAAAGACGAACAAATTTCATTTTCAAAGCAAAGATTATGGTTTATGATCGTAGAAAAATTCTAGATTGATGTAATCCATGACTCTATTTCTATGATAATATGCATTCACCAATATGATACAATTCCTCTTAATTACAAGAGAGAGTACATGCATGCCTTTTTTTCACTTTTGGTGGCTATGGAATAGGCATCATCAAGACTGCATAGAATCTCTTTTGAATTGTAGTCGCTTAGGTAAATGCTCAGTTTTTCATGTGTGTGTGTGTTGTGTGGGGGCGGGGGGGGGGGGGGGGGGGGGGGGGGGGGGGGGGGGGGGGGGGGGGGGGGGGCTTGTTACGTAGTACATGTGTTTAAGATTATGTCTTGGATGCATTCAAGAGACTTGATTATAGAAAAATTCTAGATTGGTGTAATCGATGACTCCATTCTTATAATATTATGCATTCACCATTTTCACTTTTGGTGGATATGGAATAGGCTTCATCAAGACTGCATAGAATCTCATGTCACTTGCAATCTTATAGGTTATTGCAAAGTTATGTGTGTGTGTGTGTGTGTGTTGGGGGGGCGGGCGGGGGGACTTGTTACAAAGTACATGCGTTTTAGATTATGTTTTAAATCCATTAAAGAGACTTGCAAACTTAAGAAGCCTCATCAGTCCCTAAATCCGAAGGAGATGTTGCATTTGCATACAAGGGAAGACTCATGAAGAGCTATGCCCTATAGGTCAGTATAACTGCATTGTAATTGAATTGACACAATCCAAAGTTGAGACCTAAGATTGAGTATGTGTTGTAATTTAAAAAGGGCTCCAAAATTTCCAATGCAAGTATGTTTTTTAGGTTGCTATGTTTTTTAGACCAACAACCACACAACTGACAAACGTGTTGTAGAACACACAAGCAAAGATTGGAAAAGACGCCTAACTAGAAGAAAAACTTGACAAGTAAACAATTTTTTACACTTCAAATCACATGTAGAAGAATCCTCACATGTATAAAATGCTATGTTTTTTTTACAACATTTCCAAATGCTCATAAAAACCATAGCGGTGAGCACTTCAGTCTTGTCAATATGCTTTTGTTGAAGAAGTTCTCACCACCATGTTTTGGGTAACATTTCCAAATCCAGTAAAATACATAGTAGTGAGGACTTCATCCTTTACATTTCAAATCGTAAAACAAAGGAACATCTTTGAATTTTGATCTAGATATGTTTTCATGGAATGCTCATGGCTAGTTTGAAAGCGTGTCCAAACGCGATCCAAAATATAGTGATGAACACTTCATTCTCACTCTTTTGTTCCAAATATAGCATGAAGGCCAGACTGTTAAGTTTTTGAGGGCATAGTGGTCAGTGCATCATCTTTGAGACATTTTCAAAGACAGTATCAATTTGAAAGAGTGTCTTAAAAGGCTCGTTATTGGCTATGTTTAATTTGTTGGACTACAAATTCTCTTTAAGCTTAATTTTGTGTTTATGGCTTGCTCACCACTATGTTCTCAATAGCATTTCCAAATGCTGTAATAAACATAGCGGTGAGGATGTAGTCCTCATTACCACTCCTTTTTTAAGTAGCATTTTCAAATGCTATAAAAGACATAGCGATGAGCAAGTAGTCCTCACCGCTATGTTTTGATAGCGTTTCCAAATGCTCTCCAAAATATAGGGGTTGCTGAACTTTTTTTGTATTGTTGTAGATAACTTAAATAAAGACAAGGCTCACAAAGAGATTTTACAAATGATTCAAGAAGAGGATACATTTGGTGAGTTGTATTTGAAATGCTTTTGTTTTGTGAGTGTTTTGGAACGCGTCTCTTTAGTCTTTGGGTATATTTACATGAGTAAGTGTTCTTTACACATACATGTCCTAATATGTGACATGAGTGTTGTTCACACATATATTACAGTATTTTAATATGTATAATTTTCACGTGATGTAAGCCTTGCAAAAGAGGTTGCGACGTCCATTCATGGAGGATCTTCCTAGATAGAGCCTTAGAAGGCGACAAGTGTTTCTTCCATCTTTGGATGTTGTGTTGGTGACCACATTGAGACGGGTACATACTTTGAGAAAGGACAAAGAAATGAAGATAATGGGAAGTTGCATGAGTTTTCTTGTTTGCACGCTAGTCCGGATTATGATTACCATCATGGAGGAAAAACTATCAAGTGGGCTGCAAAACTTGTCCTCATAGACTTTTTGCATGGTGGGAATAAATGTTGGAGAAGATCTTCTTGATTGGGATGCGTTGATAGAGGATCATGATCTCAATTTTACATTCTAGTCTTGAATATGTTGTTGGAAGGCTTGTTATCAGCCCATTGCAAGGCACTCGTCTTTGCATTACCTCTTGCTTAGATGTATATGTGCATTCTTTTTACATTCATCATGTTTGATGAGTCTGTAGGTATATGTCTCTCTTGGATAGAGAAGTATGCATACTGTCAAGGTCTTGTGGTTTCAAGGAGAGTGGTGATAGGAAACAAGATTCCTTATGGAGGCTACATGCAAATGGAGAATCCCTATAGTGTGAGTATTTGTAGTAGCTTTGTGTGTGCTAAGCTCCAGATGAGTATGTTCAATGGCTATGGACTAATATATTTCATTTTAATTTCTAGTGTAGGTGTGTTGCAACATACTCTTATTTGCCCATAGAATAGGCTACTCTCCATCTTTGTTTGTTGAGAACAACAAGGTCTATTCAAAGCGCACTCATTGAAAATGAAGAAGATTTTCGGGCTCATTATATGTCAGAGAGTAAGGAGACCCAACACCCACACTCTTCTTGTTTGGTTCATGGTGCCGTTTAAAAGAGCATGGGCTTTATGGGGTGTGTACTTTGCACTTGTTAGGCTCCAAGTGGATTGGAAATTGAGATGGGTTGTGGCATGGCACCACTGTCATATATTGTAATGATTTTAGGATATACATGCTTTGCCTTTGACAATGATGCAACCATCGTGAAAAATATGGTGGAGCCTGCCATATTGTCTAGAGAGAAGAGACAAAATGGGTCAAAAGCAATGTAACAAAGAGGATGCACAAAGGAGTTTGAAGTAAGGCACTTAGAAATCCTTTTATGGAGAATGACTAGTAAATTTTTTTCATTAGAGAGCGTTAGTAGCTTGTGATAACATCTTTAGAAATAAGATTTTGCATGGGATAGCTCTTTAATGTACCCTTTTCATGCTCTCTAGTATTTTGGCTGATAATGATGCCTTTCTTTTTTTATTTCAAATAATTATGATGTCTACTTTTATGATCAATTCTCACTTTTTTCAAAGAACTATTTTGTTCATCACCAAGCTTTGAATAACTTGCTCTTTTTTGGGAGCACATTTTTAATACACTTCCTTCTTATGGAGAATTGGAGGCTCAAGCAATGGCACAAAATGAGTCATGCAATAATGATTTTGAGGTTGCTTCAAAAAGAAAACAAATGAAATGTGATTTTATAGATGATGAGTGTGAGGAAGGTGGATGCTCACTTTATAATTTTGTGCAAAAGTCCAAAAAACTAACTTGGCTCATGATTTTGACAATTTTGTAGTACTTTTTTTTTTTTGAGCTCAATAACTTTGTAGTACGTCATGATTATCATTGGTAAACAAGGGGAGGTGCTTTGTTGTTACTTTTCCAAACATAATTATGTGATTAACTTGTGGCCAAAATATGACAATGAGGTAAGGCCAAAAAGCTCAACACTGTGAATGCTTGTGTGAGGTGTAATTAAGAGGTATCTTGCCATCTCACTACTAGTTGAAAATAATCTATTGAATAAACCTCCAAAGATGCTTCATTTCATATAAGATTTCTCAACGAATATCTTCATCACTAGTAAGTGTAGGAGTGCTTGGTGTTGGATTCTTAATTTGGCTACTTAATAGGTCTCCTTTTCATCCTATTGTTTTAGGAGGTGAATAAGTACATATGAGTGATGCAAATTTCTAGTGGTTTTTGCTTATCCTTTGCTTTAAACAAGGGGAGGTGCTATGGTGTTCCCTTTCATAATATACACATGTATCATCACTTATGGCTTCAAGTTCCTTGGTTGAAAAAATACTTAATAAGCTTCTTACACACGTGTTTGGTTGTGTGATGTATACTTTAAAGAAATATTTTCATCTCAATAGTAGGGATCCTCAAGTTGATTGCTTTATGCCTTTTGATTTAGGAACTGAAGAAGTGCATTATGGAGTCTGATTGACATATAGTTTCAAATTCTTTTGTGATCAAAATACTTACCGAGTCAAAAATCGCGTGACATGTGGAGGTATAATTTAGAGATATCTTGCCCTCTTGCTAGTAGGGAACCTTAGTTTGGCTACTTTACATAGTTTCCTTTTCATCCCACATCTTTAAGAGGTGAATAAGTGCATAGGAGTTATACAACTTTATAGTGCTTATCGTTATCCTTCGTCTAAACAAGGAAAGTTCTTTGATGTTTCTTTTCGTAATATACACATGCAATTCATTTATGGCTTTAAGCTCTTTTGTGGGAGAAATTCTTACAGAGTTAGATGTCCAAAATCTCATCACATGTGAATGCTTGTTCGAGGTATAGTCTAAAATTATATTGCCATCTCACTAATAGGGAACCTAAATTTGATACTCTATATGGTTTTCTTTTCATCCTTTTGTTTTAGGAGGTGAATGAGTGCATATAATTTCAAAAAATTGTGGAGCTTTATGCTTATTCTTTGGTTTAAACAAGTGGAGGTGCTTTGTTGTTACTATTTGTACATGTGATCCACGTCTGTCTTTGTGAACATAATACTTACTGAGGTAAATGTCAAAAAGTTCACCACATGTGAAGCTCGTTTGCCATCACTCATCTTAGGCCCCTCACTTGCTTTTTTCCGCTTGACAAGTGATAGCACGCGAGAGAGAGAGAGAGAGAGAGAGGAGAGAGAGAGAGAGAGAGAGAGAGATTGAGATTTTCTCAATAGCCTTAATTACATATTAAGAATACTCTCAAATGAATTTTATTCATAGATGTCCATTAATTAATAGTTGTCTAAAGAGTGATTTTTCATTTGGGAGTCAATTGCTCTCGTTTGAGGGGACATGGATATTATAGTTTCTTGTTTCATCAACTACCAAATTTTCTTTTGGCAAAAAGCTATATTTTGTATATATTGAATGTGATGCTATAATTTGGTCACCTTCAAAGCTCTTACAAATGGTCATTGCAAACTTTCAAGTTTGTATAGTATATGCATAATCCTTTCTACCAATTTTTTTATTTGGAGCTTAAACGTACTTTACAGAGCACCACTTGGATGGCAGCTAATTCGATTTAGAAATGAAATAAAACCAGAGGTACTCCACCTCATCTCTTTTGCTATTGATAGATGTACAAACTAAAGTGGTGGCATTTGACAAAAATTCTTGTTAGAAGTAGGAGAGAGAGAGAGAGAGAGAGAGAGAGAGAGAGAGAGAGAGAGAGAGAGAGAGAGAGAGAGAGTGGGTGTGTGTGAAAATTCACCCTTGCGAGTGAGTGGATTTGCATAAGTACATATGCATTTAAAAGTTGTGGCCAACTTTAGATAAGATCATACCTAATCTTTAATGATAAAAAGGATGAGGAGAAATTGCTAGAATTGAGGAAATATAATGCAAATTGAAGCATCAGAATGAAGTGCTGTTGCTGTTCCGTGCTGCTGCTTCTGTGTGTGTGTGTGTGTGCGCGCGCGCGCACGCTTGTGTGTCCCTATAAAATGTGTCTCTCTCTGTCCCTATAAAATCTATCTCTCAGCATGGCAGGGTCTTTCACTCAATCTATTAACACTATATTAGAGCCAATAAAGTTAGAAGGGAGCAAGCGTAAGGTTTGGGAAGCATCAAGGGCCTTAAAGAGAGAAGATATACTGAAGGAAACCAACTTGCATAAGGTAAAACTAAAGCATGCAAGAATCCTTAAACCAACTCCCAAGCTCGGTGAAACAACATCTAGAGTGTTGCCATGAAACTCGTATAAGTGGAGGAAGTTGGCTACTAGTGAGTGGGGAAGACCTTTCAAAATTGGCCAAAGAAATGATAAAAATCAAGAAGTTTATAAGCAAAGGATTCCATGCATATTGGATGTTGTTAAAGTAAAAGATTATGTCAAAGGGATTGTGACCATATATGGTAGGACAAAAGGTGGTCAACGTTGTCATTGTTTGACTTACACCACTTTGCACGGCTTCACAGGTTTAGGGCATGCATGTATAGCTAGTGTGCCTCTAGGCTGGCCACCCCTTGCATATGCATTTTCTTTGCACTGTCCAACCGCCCACCTTGTCTAGGTGCCCTCACATTTCATTTATTTCTTGTTGGTTTGTGCGAGATTTTTCCAGGCTTTGCCCTACCTCCCCTTGGGCACCTATTTTATGGGCCAAGGGGGTACCCACTTCCATCATCTGGTTGTTGTATTGGGTCTTTTGCTCATGGTAGTCATGGGGGCTGATCTCTCTCCCCCCCCCCCCCCCCCCCCCCCCCTTCCACCATACCTAGCATCTCTCTCTCTCTCTCTCTCTCTCTCTCTCTCTCTCTCTCTCTCTCTCTCTCTCTCTCTCTCTCTCTTTTGCACACACGTACTCTCACATGGTATCAACAAAGAGCTTTCCATAGTCTAGGACCGAGTGCATCACCTTTTGCAATAGGTTCTCCTCCCAAGGGATCACAACACCCATCATTTTTGGAAAGCATCAACACCTTTGAAAATCTGCTTGCAAGAAAGGATGGTGCCACCATGTGGAAAACTTCCATCGTGAAGGAACGCTTTGCCATCTGTGTTTTTGCAAGCAACCATCAGATCTGCTGTTTCTACTATCAGCGCTACACTTTCTGGACATTTCTGTCATTGAAAATCCCCTTCAATCCATCACAGTTTTTGCAGCCCATCTGCGTTTTTTGTGAGCATCATTGTTTTCAGCATGGAGGGGCAACATTGAGCTTCTGGACCCTACATCATCTGGTGCATCGTCGTAAAAAATCCTCTCCATTTACATCAAATTTCCGCTAGCATTCACTGTTGTATTCTCTATTTTCAGCCCTCTTAGGGTTGTGCTAAGGATTCACCATCCTCTCCAAACCCCTTGCACCGCTCTAGAGCGTACGGGCAGCATATGAGCATGTCGAAAATCATTGGACAATAGTATTTTCATCACCTTGCAGCTGTTGTGGGTGGACAACACCCTCTTGGCTTGTGTTTTTCACAACGAATGAAGTTACCTCCTGCCAAGACACCATCCGATGGTGGTTCTTGTGATCTCTCATCACTGACTGCTGTTGTACATGCTAATTCGACATCCGCTTGATCATCTACGAGCGTACGATCCTTGGGATATCCATTCATTCCAGCCATCATTCGACTGTTGTGCACTCTAAAGGGGAGTGATGACTTTTGGTTTGCTATGGAAACACCTATGCACTCATTAGAGGAGTTCACACGAGATATGGCCATGCTCATGGCATATGGGATTCCGACATTCCCAGAGAGGACATCACCATCTTGGGTGGACAGACACTTACCACTTGACCTCGACACATCAAATCACTTGCTTACACCAGAGCCTCTACATGGACTTAGGGAGAGGGTCCTGGATCTCTTCTTGGACAGGTTTATGTTGGAGCTATATATACCAACCCCTACGCTATATATAGCTAGGAGTCCCCACTAAATATGTGTTCTCAGTGTGCAGGGCGCTCTCTTTCTCCCTCCGATTCAACATGGTATCAGAGCACACATATATAGTGGGGACTCCTAGCTATATATAGCATAGGGGTTGGTATATATAGCTCCAACAATATGTGTACCCGTGGCATCAGTATTTGTTTCTCCGTCATCTCTAGAGCGACGTCGCGAACCGTCTCTAAGGAGAATGTGATGTAATTATTTCTAACCTTCATATTTCGACATGTTTCTTGAGTTGATGTTGTTTACAGGATAAAAGTCACATCAAGTAGCATGTACAGGGCTCAGAGATATTGAAGTTGCTCAAAGTTATTGAAGATTTTCCATCAATTCAATTGTATATGTAGAATCATTAAAAGATGCTTGAAAGCGCACATTGTATATTATGGAGTGATGTAGCTCCTCAAAAATGAATTTTGTAAACTTTGATAATTGTTAATATAACAGTCCATGTATATGGTGCTGTGGGTTTTTCCCTTGTACCCCCAAGGTTTTTTTCATCCACAATTAGGGACTCCTATTTGAGTGGGGGTGTTGGAGCTATATATACCAACCCCTACGCTAGGAGTCCCCACTATATATGTGTGCTCAGTGTGCTCTCTCTTTCTCCCTCCGATTCAACAATTTATTGCTCGGATCTACATACTGGAGTGGGACTTTAGTTCTTTGGACTCTCTTTGAGAGTGAACCTGCTAGATGCGGGAGATCAGGCATCATTATGCGACTACAATTAGTCTCACCCGAAGCTTGGCTTGGATGGTAGTGCAGTTGCTCTTCTACACTCCCGATCATTTGGATTGCTACCTTCAAAGTTACTTACATTCACCCTCGGTAACCTTAGACTTATCCCCCGACCTGGGCAATAGGCCACTCCCAGCTCATTCACATTGAGAGCCACAACGAGATGCAGTTTGGTTGCATTGGTGGGGTGGATTTGTTTGGTTGACACCGGAGGACCAGAGGCAGGAGATATAGGCAAGATGACACAGACATCTTGGTTTGGCCACTTCACTTCCAAGTGCAGACTGCTCAGTCTAGCTTCCCTTCTTCTCCAGGATGATTATTGTGCAGACAGCTTGGTATAACCACACCTCTTCTCAAAGGCCCTTCATAGCGCACACTGTTGAGTCTAGCTTTTCCCTCATCTTGAATTACCCTACACCTACTGACAGGACACCATCCAATGGTGGTCCGTGCGATCTCTCGGTGACTGCTGTATCCTACGAGAGCTTCAACAATGTAGACTGTTTAGTCTGGTTTTCCTTGTTTTGGAGGACGTTTAGAATACAAATTGCTACATCTAGCCTTCCTGGATTTTTACATAGCTTAGCCACTTGGCCACACTGGGTTGCAGGTTCATGCATTGACAGGCTTTCGTACCGGTCGTTTTAATGTCGGTTCCTAGGCTTCCCCATTTTCTCCAGATGGTTTGACTACAATCACCATAGATCCTATTGGGCAGGACACCTACAGGTCTATTGGAACTTCTTTTATGACAAGGAGTTGTTTTCACACTCAGTTCGGGATTTTTACGCTGTATCTTCCCCCCGTATTGGCGGATATGGCAGTTTGCTACACTGTTCGTGACGACACTTTCCCATGGAGATCTCTTAATGGTCGGGATACCCCAGACTGCTGCTCACTCATGGAGTATCCTTCACTGGACATCACAACAGACATCTTCATCATTTGCCTCAATCTTTGGGTTGACGCGGTTTGTTCAACATTTGGTGTTGAGAGGGGGTGTTAGACTTACACCACTCTACTGCTTCACAGGTCTAGGGCATGCATGTTTGGCTAGTGTGCCTCCGAGGTGGCCATCCTTTGCATATGCATTTTCTATGCACTGTCCGGCCGCCCACCTTGTCCGGGTGCCCTCATATTTGAGAGAGAGAGAGAGAGAGAGAGAGAGAGAGAGAGAGAGAGAGAGAGAGAGAGAGAGAGAGAGAGAGAGAGAGAGAGAGGGCCTAACCTATATTACATCGATTGGAATCAAGAACATTTACATAAGAATTGCATGCACAGACCTCCAAATGGCCGGCTAATGAGTGAAAAAACCAGAAAGAAATGCATGAAGGCCTTAAGCACCACTTGGAAGTAGCTTTTGCTAGAGGGGGTCCGTTCCATGCCCACCCTTTTCTTCAATAATTCCCCAGAAAGTTGTCCCTTTTTGGCTCATAACAGTACTTGGAGGTACCGTTCTGGTTTGATCGATCTAGTGAGACTTCATGAACACACAGTCTAATCTTTTTCTTGAGGGGAATCAATTTTCTTCCTGCTTGAAAGACTGAAAATGAAGGCAATTATTAATCATAAAGGCTCCAAGAACGTGGCGAGCCAGGGATCGTTCATGATCTGGGCGAGAGTGATTCGCTTTGGAGGGTGCGGGCAGAGCATGGCTGTGAGGAGGTCGCGGGTGCGAGGTACGAGCTTGTGCCACAGATCTACTTTACCCAAGTGCATAGCCCAATTAATGCGCTGTCGTCTGATGACCATTGCCTGCTGCTCATCATGATTGGCCTCGTCGACGATGGCGTCCCAGCTGCAGCAAGTCACAATGTCCTTAGGAGGCTGCTTTCCCGTGAGCATCTCCAGCAGGCTCCATACATCGGCGTCTGCCGAATATATCCTCTCTCTCATCACTTCTGGGGCGCAGTATCCCTGCGTGCCCCTGGCCCCCTTCTCATGATTTTCTTTTACAAACTTCGCCCACCCGCTGCCGCCTGCAAGCGCAGGCAGCTCTATCGCCAGCCCGAAGTCCGCCAGCTTAGCCGTGTCCAGCCTCCCTTTCCTCTGCAGCAGAATGTTTTCTGGCTTCACATCTAGATGTAGCACTCCGTTCTCCTCGTGGCAGAACCTGAGAGCGGTGGCCATGGCCTTCACCACCAGCGCCCCCTCATGGCACGTCATGTACAGCCCCTGCCTCCTCCTCTCCTTCATCATGTCACGTAGGGTTCCGCCTTTTTCACATAAATCCATGGCCACGCAAGGCCTCCCATCGCCGTCTGTCACATGCACGCTACGGAGCCTCATCGGCATTACTGCTGCGATCGCGTGAGTGGATAGGCGCCTCATGATGCGGATCTCTGCTCCAGCCATCCGAAGCTGGTGCTTGCGGAGCGTTTCATGAGCAGAGAGCTCCTTTACCAAGATCTTGCAGGCCATGATCTGCACTGCCCCGCACGGTAGCAGCTCCAGCTCGCCGCTGCTGTTAATTTGATGACTCCCTCTGACTTTAAATACCTGCCCATAGCCTCCCTCTCCAAGGGATCCTATTATCTGCAGATTGGATATGGTGACCATGGGCAACCACGTACTGTCAACGGTACTGCTGCATGCTGTCTCCAAGGGCGTCCATTCCTGCGCTTCTTTGGTAATTACAACCAAGGGACTCCTGACCTGCATGGCCGCCAGCTTGTACAGCTGCTGCTGAGCATTATTAGCCATCATGATCTCTCTCTCGGCTTTAGGTCTAGGCGCAGCAATAAGATCGTCGCGATCAATACCAGCTAATTTAGCTGGCGGATGCGCAGCAGATGCTCTTGCTATTGCTGGTTGACACACGATATTCTGCAAGAGAGGATGGCGTCCGCCAGCTTGCATGGGAGTAGTAGATTGAAGATCCGGTAGAGCCATTGCGTTTGTGGTATTAATGCTGCGTTTTTCATTGTTGTGCTTCTCCATATGCTCCTTTGACGACGTGATACCGCTGCCTCTTCTGTTGCTGGGCTTCGCATGCCTCTGCTGTGCATGCGCGACCGCTACTTGTTGTGACGTTGTTGTACTGTTTTGCAGAGGTGCAACAGCTGGACGCGGGTCATGCTTTACCACCCAATATTGGAATTCTCTACGTGCAGGAGCCACTGCAGCTTTGATTTGGTCCTGGACATGCGAACCAGGGCTGTTGACTGCAGCTGGCCTTATGGCAGCGGCCGGAGCAGTACCGGACGTCTGCTTGTCAGAGTCGTGGCTATTCACCTTGCGACTCCGGCGGGTCATTATAGCTGTGCCTTCATCAACAGTAAGCAACACGTCTAATTCCTTACTGGAGCTGACGGTACTGCAGCGACGTCGACAAGGATGATGACAAGCTGATTTGATGTATCTGAAATACAGGTGCTACTCGCTGCTAGCCACGTCGACTTTGATGGATAGTTGTACCTGGAAATCTCATTAGCAGCAGGCACATGATCATCTCGCCCAGCGCAACACTAGGTTGGCGGGCTTGCTAGCTGGGAAAGGAGGCTGTTCGGGAGGACGTTCGGGCTGTATGAGCAGTTAAATAAGAAGGCCTGACCGGAGATACCTCTGCATCTGGGTGTCCCTCGATCCATCATTATTGATCTCGCTTTTATACCTTTGCGTACAACTTGCCGATGTGCAACTAATTGCTGATCACGACCAGCTATGTTTTTGTATTAACATTAATGCCGATATTGCCATGAGTATCATTGACAATCACGACCAAGCTATCGGAATATGTCCTCATGGAATAACACAAGATGCCACAACTAGTCTTGCTTGGTGTGTGTTCCTATAGAACAGAACATAACATAACATACATAGATCGACATATTCAAGCATTCTAGCACTAGCTGAAGTAAACAAGTACAAAGTGCATTGGAGAATTAAAAAAAAAGGAATACATGTATATTTATTAAATTGCACTAATACATAACCTGCTGCCCATAGCAACAAAATAATATTATATCTCTTGTGTCCTCTCCCTCTCTTTCGCAATCTTTGAGCTTGATCTCCAAGCCTTAATCTTATGCATTAGAATGTGTATCTGCATAGCTCGATCCATCAGTGCTCCAAGATGTATGTAGTATGTGATTCGTCCTTCAGACAAAGAAGAGAAGCATTAGTAGCTCTGTTTAAACAACATTTGGCATATATGTCAACCAAAGATTCACCAAGCTTGATGTTTCTTTTCAAATGTATTTGCATATTAATCAGCTCATCTCATGAACTTTTTCCCCTTATCTCAACTTCTTTTATTGTCATATGCCTTCAAAATGCAACTGAAGCACACAAGAGGTTCTTCATATTAGCGACGCTAGCAGTGCGACGTTCAAAAGTTAAAATCCACGGCGTCACTATTTTCTTTGTTGCATAGCGACGTTTATATCGACATTCATAGCGACGCCGGACAGGGGTAAAAATAAACCGAGAACGTCAAAAACTCAGATCTCAGATCTGAGTTTCGGTGCTTTAGCAAAACAGGTAAACTTGCACATTTCCCCCCCCCCCCCCCCCTCCCCCCCCCCCCCCCCCCCTCTCTCTCTCTCTCTCTCTCTCCTCTCCTCTCTCCTCCCCCCCCCCCCCCCCCCCCCCCCCCCCCCCCCCCCCCCCCCCCCGCCCCAACACACACACACACATTGTATTACTCAAGGACCATTAGCATAACTTTAAGCTTCACTTTATTAGAAGTCCACCATGGGAATTAACCCTTTTGGGATACAAGGTGGTTTTTTACAAAAGGGGGATGGTTTACTACCTTTAATATTACTTGCCGTGAAGGTGCTTTGTGTAGCTCTCTCATTCTGCTTATAGGCGGCCTCGCTGTAGCTGAGGGGGTCTCTCCATTCATGGCGCTCTGCTCGTTACATCGAACTGACGGCCGTGCTCCTTCCTCTATTTAAAGAAGTGAGGACGCATCTCTTCCCCTCACTTAGCTTTGGTTGTTGTTCTGCTTACATTAAGTAGCAATTGTGTGGCTGTTTTACACTGAAGTATGAGCTCGCAACATAGGTTTCTTAGGTTGGCCTCTCCGCCCTTGCATATTTTCTTGCAGACCAATTTTTTTAAAAAGAGAGGGGTGCGATTTCACCATGTTAATGATGCTGTAGCCTGTTTTGATATGGTGGTTCTTGATGTGGTTTCTGTAGCCCTGCATAAACGGATCCTGGTTATGGTCCTGGTTGGTCGATGAGTGTATATGATGATGATATTTTTGGCATTGCTTGTTTACCCTTCTGCGTTTTACTGTTCTTACAATATTGGGTTATGTTGTTACCACATGGCTTGGCAATATAGGGCCCTGATTGTTGATAGAGTACTATTGTAGCAACATAATCTATGGTACAGACGGGTTTCCTTGTGTTTTTTACTGGCTTTTTTTACAGGTCGCACAATATTAATCTAATCAATAGGGGTTTTGTCCTAAATGCGTAATGTTACGGGTTTTTTTAAAAACAATGGTTGGGGGGTTTCTTTGTGGTTAACCTTGCTGCTTAAACACCATTTTCATTCTAAGGAACCTCTAATGAGGGTGGGTTTACACTGGGTTTCTTCTTGTTTAAAACTCGTTACTGGTTACAATGCATGCACGTTCTGGCTTATGGTATACTAAGGGGCTTGATCCTGCTGCTTACAAGTATTGGATTGTTGTTAGTTATTTTGTTTTGGGGTTTTGGCCCGATTGCTTACAATTACTGGGCTTATTTCGTTACTGGGTATCTTGATAAGGTGTTACAGTACTTTTGCATTCACAAGGATAGGTAAAGTTGGAAACCAAAACTATATGGTCTCATATTCCTTTGCCTTCATGGTTTGACTTAAAGACTGGCTTCACTATGAAAATCTCCAAGTGTTTACACCGTTGTTTTACCGCGTTTTGTAGAGAGAAGGTGTAAATTCAATGAGAGAAACAAGAGAGAGGAGGGCGGGGGGAGGTTTGTGTTTAAATTATTACCGCGATTGTATCCGACGTAAATACCGCTGTTATTACCGTGTCCATTAGCGTCGTTATATCCGCTACCCAAATTTAGCGCCTAAACTTTCAAAATTTGGATTAACTCCCCCCCCCCCCCCCCCCCCCCCCCCCCCCCCCCTTCAAATTTTGGTGTTTCCCTCCTTTCAATAAAAATTAAAGAGTATTGTATGTAATTTTCAAATATAAAAATGAAGAGAAAGAAAGAGAGAGAGAGAAAGAGAAAGAGGGGGGGAGAAGGAGGCGGGGGATATACGGCCCGGTCTAGACGTTACGGCGGAATTGCTTTCCATAGGGGCGTTTAAGTTGCGTGGCAAAAGCCTATTTGCTGTAGTAGATATAACCTTCCTCCTGGCCCGCCATTTTCTTCCGCCCCCCCCCGGAAGAGCTGCTGGCCTCATTAGGGCCAAAAGGGCCTCAAAAAGAGCTGTGTAAGGAATTCGTTAGCTTGCTAATTAGCGGAGCATTTGACGGTCAAAACGGCTCCAAATTTGACCGTTTTGGGTATTCAAAGCATATCTTGAGCATTTAAAGAGTATCCCGGTACAGATCTTTCAATATGAACAAAAGATGTCATTTTCACACTACTTTCTCCCCTACTGGACCTATTTTGTTGGCTTGGCGGCAAATACGAAATTTTCACTTTTGAATGATGGTTTTCCTCACTACTCTTTCTCTCAAGCCATTTCATTAGGCTCTCTTCACCCTCACAAGCTTTCAAGATGTCTCTACCTTCGCAAGAGGACTGCCATATCTGGTCTAGCTAGAAGGACCACTGTGGTTTTTCTCTCTTCACCATTGCAAGAGAACCACCATTTTGTTCTCTTCACCCTCACAAGATTTCCAATTTTTCTCACTAGTTTTGCTGGGTCACAAGCTCGCTTCAACCTCACAAATTTTTCCCATCATTTCTACTCTGCATGGAAACCATTTTTCTCTCGTCACACTCACAAGATTTCCAAATTTTCTCACTAGTCTTGCTCTTCCTAGAAGCTCAGTTTAGCCTCACAAGTTTTCCAAACTCACTAGTTTGCTCTGGTTAGAAGCTCCCTTCAGCCTCACAAGCTTTTTCACCATTTGCACTCTGCCTAGAAACTCATTAAGTTGTTCCATATGAAAATCAAGCTCAACCAAGTGTAAGAAACCGTGAGGGTTGTGTATCAAAGGTTGCAGGCGTCCGAGCTCAAGCATTACAAAGCCAACAGAGCAAGAAAATGGATATGGACATAAGTCAACTTGTATCCTGTTGATCCACGAACTCGAAGGTAAATAGAAAAATTTGAAGCCTTACTCTCATAAATAGATTTCATGGTGGGCATCTGCATTTGGAGAAGGATCCAACTATTTCTAAAAGTACAGAAAATTTTATGCAGGATTCTTCAACAGGAGGTTTGAAAGCTAAAAGATTCACTTAGTTTTCTTAGAAGTCACATTATCAAGCACAAACTTCATTTTTCATATCAACACGAAAGAGAGGATGACAAAGAAGAAGCAATGCACTAAAATAACTAAGTCGATACCAAGGGAGGCAATTATAGAGGATGAGATCAAAGAGCCAACAACAACCACCTTGCTGTGTGAACATCACAATCCTTCCAAGGAGGAGACTATTTAGATGCAAAGTTACAATATAATTACTTGTAGATTTACTGTAAATCTCCTTGTAAATTTACTTTCAATCTCCTTGCAAAACATTCATTTTCACAATATAATACCTTGTAAAGTTACAACATATGTTCCTCTAGCATTGCAACATAAGGATTAACACTTTATCTCCCCTTTGCCACACAATCATTTTACTCATCTATAACTCCTAAGACAAGTTTCCCTTTAACTATTCTAACATTTGTGTGAGATCAAACTTGAGCTTGAAATTTTTGCACTCTTCTATGTAGACTTCCATGTGACCATGATCCTATAACATGACATCTAGAAACCATTGGCATGCACCATCATTATATGAATCTTCATCACCCTCCAAAGTCCCTTTGCCTTTAAGCCATGTTAATAAAACTTTGTTGCTTTAGCTCTTTTGACTCAACTTATAATTAAAACTTTCAAATAGAGCAAAATGACAAAATTTTAACATCACAGATGTGTCCAAAATGCCCAAAAACCCCAAAAACGACTGGCTATATGCCTCGTTCTGACACCCGGAGAGGTCGGTATGGCCCAAAAAAGCCTCCGAAGGTACTATCCCATACGGTGCGAGGAGAGGGGTAGCCAGACTCTGGCTACCCCTCTCCTCGCACCGTATGGGATAATACCTCCAGAGGCCTTTTTGGGCCATACCTACCTCTCCGGAGTCTGGCTACCCCTCTCCTCGCACCGTACGGGATAGTACCTCCGGAGGCCTTTTTGGGCCATACCGACCTCTCCGGGTGTCAGAACGAGGCATATAGCCAGTCGTTTTTGAGATTTTTGGGCATTTCGGACTCATCTGTGATTTCAAAAGTTTCAAATAATATAGCTTTTAAAAGTTACAAGTGTTATATATTGTAAAAATTTTGTGACTATGCTTGGGTCCAATATGCTTAATAGATCTGGGTAGGAGCAAAAATAATGCAAAAATAACCCACATGTCATGATTGGGGTAATGAGATTCTAAAACTAACTCCCTATCCTGTTGTGCAAGTAAGGCATAGTGTGGCACCAAATTGGTGTTCCAAAAATGACCCACACAACATGAGGGGTTAGTGAGATTCAAAAAATACCTCCTATCCCGTTGTGCAAGCAAGGCATCGTGTGGCATCAAATAGGCCTTTTGCTAATGTCTTGTATATATAAGAAAAACCAATGGAATCCAAATAATAAGTTCACTCAATATTTTTTTGCATGGTGTGTGCATGCAGCCAGAACGACGCGATGAGGGGGGGAGTGACAAGCTGTATGATGCCCTCTTCGCGCGGTTTGGGTAGGAGCAAAAATAATGCAACATGGCAAGTGTCAAAGTCTTTGAGCGCTTTTGCACATGGTTTAGAAGAATAAGTCCAAAAAATAAGGTCACTCAAGATTTTTTTTGCATGGAACCAGAACGACGCGATGAGGGGGGTAGTGACAACCTGTATGATGCCCTCTTCACGCGGTGTGGGCAGGAGCTAAAATGATGCAACATGGGGAGTGTCAAAGTTTCTGAGCGCTTTTGCACATGATTTAGAAAAATAGTCCAAATAATAAGGTCACTCAATATTTTTGTGCATGGTGTGTGCATGGAGCCAGAACGACGCGATGAGGGGGGGAGTGACAAGCTGTATGATGCCCTCTTCGCGTGGTGTGGGCAGGAGCTAAAATGACAAGAGCACTATGGGCAAAAGTTGGACCTGTGCGATAGGGGCAGGAGTGAAAAATTCATTGAGTCCTTTTGCGCACGATGTGGGTACACTAACGAAACGGGGCGAGTGGGGGTAGAGTGTAGTTCAATCAAGCCACAATCGCACAATGTGGTCATTGATTCAAAACAATGTGAGAAAGGATGTCTTCAGGTGTTATCCCATGTTGATGTAGATATTATGTACGCACGTGCTGAGTGCAAGCTCTTGATGCAGTGCTTAGAAGTAGAGGCTAAGTGAAAAGTAGACATTAAAAGAATACGGATGTCATTAATAGGCGTCATCATCACTGTTTCGAAAGAAAGATTTTGTATCTTTTAGCTTAATATTTTACAATATTAAATAGAAAAGAGCACTTGTACATCAGGCCCAGAATATGATGTTATTAATAGGCGTCATCATCACTGTTTGAAAAGAAAGATTTCGTATCTTCTAGCTTAGTATTGTACAATATTAAATAGAAAAGAGCACTTGTACATCAGGCCCAGAATATGATGTTATACATAAAAAATAACAGGAACGCCATCAAGTATAGGCAATATAGCCAAATCAAAGTGACATTTAGACGTTTTCCGCTAAAGTGGAAGCACAAAAGCTCAAGCTAGAGGAGACAGGAATGCCATACTTTTGTATACGTGTCAAGTGAGTATTGGCCTATTTCTTAATCCGTGGATTACCAAACAGCCCTTTTTTAGACGTTTTTGGCCCTAATGTCTCTCCACCTCTCTTTGTTTTTCGCTCTTCTTTCTCCAACACCGTTTAGACGAGGTGGCGGTAGACCTGCAGAAATTAAAGTCTTTCTTCCTCCAGCCTCGTCTGAACCCAGCCTAAGATTACCCTTGTTTACAACTAAAATAATCATTGTCAATTGATTAACATAATTAAGAATATTCTCAAATCGAAAGAGAGGAAGAGGAGGGAGAGAGAGGTGAATGCATTACATGATCAAAAAACTTCATACCTGCAAAATGTTTATGAATCATCTTCCAAAAGATCTCTACATGAAGCATCATCCAATTCTAAGCCCATGGCTCCTAAATCAATAAAGAGAGAAACGGAATTGTCGTTTGTGGATGCATTGCCAGGTTCAGCATCTTCGAGTTCGTCATCCTCTATCTCATCATCTTCATCATCATGACAATCATCCTCGCTAAGACTTGCTACCGCCGGACTTGATTTCATTGACCTCCCTCTCCTCTGTTTCCACCTTATCCAAAGTCGGAGGTGGAAGAGGGTCGAAGATAGTCTCCACTTCATTAGTGGAAAAAATGGTTCTTCCCCGAGGTGTTACAGAAATTACGAACCAAAGTTTTGGTTGGTGGATTGCTGGGATATAGATGACCTATAAAATAGAAGCTCAAAGTGAGTAAGATTGGTATAACTAATGCTACAACAAGTAAATAAGAATAAAAAAGGTACATGTCACTCACCTACTCACAATTGCGTGGTAAAACTAAATTGTCACACCTCTCTGTGTGATGCACACTAGAGTCCACCATGTAGAGGCCATTCTCATGTCGTCTAGACACATTTGAAAACCACTTGCACTCGAAGATGAAGCTATGAAAGGTTCTAAAATTAACCTTTAGTATCCTTTCAATAGTTCCGCAGTACCTGGCTTCATCACCGTCTATGTCAAAGTTGCCCATGATGGCACAATCCATGGTGGTTCTACGCTCGTCAATGTGGCGCGTACGAAAGTGACGACCCTTTGACCACATAGAGTTAAAGGAAAAGCACTACAAAATAGAAAAATATATGTTAATGTATCAAATACATATTAAAGATGATTTCAACAAATAGAGAAACAATATGGTTTAGATATATGAGTACTCTACCTTTGGTACGCAGCCTCGTGCATACTCCCATTCTTTGTTGGTGATGTCTTCTCCGCGCGATTTTGCCTCGATCATTCTCTCATGAATCCACTCTACACTAATGAGATCTGGGAAACATGCAAGGTGTCTAGGCACTGGGGGTGCCCTCCTTCCTCCATGTGCTTGTTTCCATGCTTCCCTCTCTTGCAAACGCGTGGACTTTGCCACTGTCCACAAGTCCACCCATTTGGTCATAATCTTTGCATTGAGAACGCAAAAGTTATCGACCACTTGCGATAGATTTATATCCATGTTAAGTAGTTTCCCCTTTCCACTTGTCAAGTGTGAAGTCATCCTTGAATCTTCCTCGTCTGACCACATGCGAGGCATTGAAGGATCAACTTGTGCCAAATACTCTGATATATAAACAAATTCCTCTTGAACAATCCACCCTTCGGCCATACATGCCTCTGGTTGAGACCGTAGCCACACAAAATCTTTGAGAGTCTTTAAAAACCTCTTTAAGGAGAACATCCATCATGCGTGCACTACTCCATATATAGCTATCTCCTCCACCACGTGAACCAAGAGGTGAATTTGACTAAGAAGGACCGATCGAGGAAATGCATCTTCAATGGCATACACAGTTTCTGTTGCAAGTGTTTGAGCAGCAGGGATAGCATCTATTTTGATTTCCTTGGAGCTCACAAATCTGCAAGAAAACACACAAGGATACACAAAGTGCTAGTTGAAATTATTGTGTACATAAAAAAGGTATAGTCGAGTGGAGTCTTGTGGTGTACCTTACTAGCTCTCCTAATTTGAAAATTGCGTCCCTGACTTTCTTGTCCCGACATATACACATACTCACCGGCAGAATGAACTACAATGTAAATCAGGAAAAGGGAAAGTGAGTGATAGTCATACACACAAACTATAGATAGAATAGGGAGGATGAAGATTACTTGAAGCATCTTGTGCCAATCGTGGGACTTCAACCCATACAATTGAACACTTCCATCCTTCTTCGCTTTTGTGAAAGCTCCCTTTAGTGACCTTATGTATCCTGTTGGTGTGCGAATAGAGGCAATGGTACCCTTCACCTTGTCTAATTCTTCTTTTGCTAGCATCCATGGTGCTTTAGGAAGCACAATATTTCCATTTGGGGCACGCGGTGGAGTGGGAGAGACGGGGAGACGTTTTAAAAGCCTCAAATCATCCCCCGCACCCAAAGAGTCCTTCTTGCCAATAATGCGGTCCCATAGTGTTTGGGCTAAATTCTTGAATATGTGCATGGGATCCAAGAGGTGTTGTATTTTTAAGTCCTTCCGATATGGAAGCCTTAAAGATATGGAATACCTTGACATACTTTTGGTGGAGGACACGGAGCCGGATTGTTGTTGCGGTGTTCCTCCCAAATGGTTGCCCAATCTGCCATTGTGAGCTTTAGAGGAGCCTTCCCATTTGTTGGAGCCTTGTGCTTAATATGTCCTTGGGGTAAGATACAATGGTTTTTTGGATAGATTACCTTGCGTAAGGAATCTAGCCTCTCCGTCACCAACGATGGCCCACAAGTAGGACATGCATTGTGGCCCGATGTGGACAACCCTGCACACATTATATGGTTAGAGAGATGAGTGAACTAAAGTGAGCTAAAGGGAGCTAAAGGGAGAGAGGGAATGAGGGAAAGAGAGATAGAGGACAGGGGGTTACTAGAAATCTCTCCAAGCCCAGGATAGTCGTGCATAGTCCACATAAGGATTCCCCTCACTTGAGCGTCTCTCCCCCCCTTTGCAAGTGAGACATCAACAACAGGAATGCCTCTCCATAACTCCTCCAACTCCTCGATGAGGGGCTCGAGGTAAATGTCAATATTTGACACTTTGTACTTTCCTGGCACAAGCAAGGAAATAAGTATATTGCCCTTCTTGGTTGTCTCCCATGGTGGAATATTGTAGTTGACGATCACCACAGGCCAAGTGCTCCATGAAGTAGACTTAGTGCCGAAGGGGTTGACACCATCACTTGCTAACCTAAGACTCAAGTGTCGAGGCTCCAACCCAAACTTTGGCCATTGAGTTTTGATGTGCCTCCATGCAGGTGAATCGGCAGGGACATGCATCATTCCATCATTTGAGCGATGGTTTGCGTACCACGCAAGAAGCTCCACAGTAGGCCTGCTTTTAAACATGTGTTGGATGTCAGAAATTAATGAAAAATGTCTTAATACCTTGCGAGGTAGGTGTGCCCCGCTCACACCTGTCTTGTATTGTGCCTCCCCGCACACGGGACATGAGGTAGCATGTGCATGCTCATTACGGTATAGCATGCAATCGTTGATGCACGCATGGATGCGCTCATACTCCATTCCAAGTGCAGTGACATACGATCTAGCTCGTCGATGATTTGGAGGCATGTGGTGATCAGCTGGCAACATTTTGCCCATCAAACTACAACAAACATGCGTATTAGTATAATTCCTAGAAGACGACACCATAAAGAGAGAGGGAGAGAGTATATAAAAGCCACATTCCATACTTACAGAAGTATTGCATCGACACTTGCATTACTCCAACCGAATATTGCTTGCAAGTTGAGTACTTCCAACGATGCTCGGAGCATCGAGTACCATGCACCGTTGCTCGTCATCAATCTATCCTCCGTTTCGGCAGCCCGTTTAGTGCAGGGCTGACAATCTTCTTCGCATACGTCACGCTCATGAGCTAGTAACTCATCACACATGTCGAACATGTACTCATCCTCTATCTCAAAGTGTGAAGAAGATGCCGTAAGAGCTGCCAACATAGAGCCAACAACAGGATCACCATGCGGTGCACCCAAATCACCCAGTCGCTCTTGCCTCTGCCGTTCGGCCTTGCGCGTCGGTGCACCACCACCGAACACAGACCAATGGGGTACCTCCTCAAGCGACGACTGAGTTGTGCTATCATCTCTCCGAGCGCTTTTTCGAGGATGCCAAAGCCCTTCGTTCTCCATGTGCTCCAAAGCAATGCGCCTTAAGCAAGGAATTGCCCTTTTGCACTTGGCGCAAGGACAAAGTAATTTTTCCTTGAGCCAACGATCTCGCTCTGGGCCTCTAGGAGGACCACGATCATCCTAATCGATGTCCTGCACACGCGAAAGGTTGTTTATTTAGTCATGTGTCATAAAAAATAAATAATTAAGAAAACACTTAATTCCATTATAAAAATTACATATCGTTAAATTCAAAGGGAATAAATGACAATAAGTGTTAAAATTATTTTTTAACTAAAAGAGATTTTAAAAATTCAATTATTAAATATTTAAAAGTACTACAAAATAAAGTATCCATAAAAAATTAAAAATTTTCATAAAAAAACTCAAAAGGCTAAAAAATGAAATAATGTATAGCTAAGGGTAGGGGGGGTGGTTTGTAACCCCCCCCCCCCCCCCTCTGCAACCTCGGATTCGGCGTATGTATCCGTTTGAAATGACTGGCCGCGGTAATAGCCACGGTAATAACTTGCGCTAAAAAAAGGAAAGAAGGGAGAGTATTCCGCGTTTTTGCAGCATACCCTGCCTTACCCTGCGTTTCTTGCTCTCCGCCATCGCTCCCAAGCTTCCCCCCCTCCCCTCCCCTCCCTCCCTCCCCCCCACTCCCCATCTCTCTCTCCTTCAACAAGCCTCCCCCTCCCCCCACCCTCCCCCTTCCCTCTCTCCTTCTCCAAGCTTCTTAAGTTTCGTCGAAGAAGGTTTCGTGCAAGTTTCGGCAAGGGGGTATTCTGCCATCTTCTTTGGACGCTCAACCTATTCGAAGCTCAATCGCGCTACAAAGAAGAGGTAAACACAAAAGCACATCCTCCCTCTTCCCCTTTTGTTTTCTACTACACACACACACACACACACATACACATACACACACACACACACACACATATACACACACACACACATAAATAAAAAAATAGAGAAAATAGAGAATCCATTATAACATACCTCGTTCATTATGAAACGGTTGTTTTGCATGGCTTGTTTGAAATTGTTGTTTTGCTAAACACTTTTGAAGATGGTTGCTTTGACGCACGTTTGAAAATGATTGATTTGTCACGCACGTTTTGGAAATGATTGTTTGGATAGTGTTAGATGAAATAGAGAGAGAGAGAAAGAGATAAATGAAGAGAGAAGAGAGAGATTTAAAGAGAGGGAGAGAAATAGATAAAGAGAGTGAGAGAGGGAGAAAAATGTTAGATAAAGAGAGGTAAATGTTAAAGAGAGAGAGAGAGAGAGAGAAATAGATAAAGAAGGAGAGAAATGTTAGATAGAGAGAGAGAAATAGATAAAGAGAGTGAGAGAGAAAGAGGGATAGAGGTAGATAAATAGAGAGAGAGAATTAAAGAGAGAGAGAGAGAAAGAGAGAGAGAAATAGATAAAGAGGGAGAGAAATGTTAGATAGAGAGAGAGAGAAATGGATAAAGAGAGTGAGAGAGAAAGAGGGATAGAGGTAGATAAATAGAGAGAGAATTAATGAGATAAAGAGAGAGAGAGAGGGAGAGAAAGAAAGAGGGAGAGATAGAGATAGAGAGAAAGAAAGAGAGATAGAGAAAGAGAGGAAGAGATAGAAAGAGGGAGAGTAGAGGGAGAGGGAGAGAAAGAAAGAGAGAGATAGAGGGAGATAGGGGAAGAGATAGAGGGAGAAAGAGAGAGATAGAGGGAGAGATAGAGTGAGAGAGGGAAAGAGAGAGAGAAAGAGATAGAAATAGGGAGAGAAAGAGAGAGAGAGAGTAGATAGAGAGAGAGAGAAAGAAAGAGAGAGAGAGATAGGGAGGGAGAGAGTAGATAGAGATAGAGAGAAAGAGAGATAGAGAGGTAGAGAAAGAAAGAGAGAGAGATAGAGGGAGAGAGAGAGAGTAGATAGAGAGGGCGAGAAAGAGAGGAATAGAGATAGAGAGAAAGAAAGAGAGGAAGAGATAGAAAGAGGGAGAGAAAGAGCGAAATAGAGAGGGAGAAAGAGAGGTAGAGAAAGAAAGAGAGAGAGGTAGAGGGAAAGAGGGAGAGAGAGAGGTAGAGGGAAAGAGGGAGAGAGGGAACATTAGGTAAAATTTGGACTCACAAAGGGGCCCTTTAAGGAGTTTGACTTTACCTCTCTCTACCAAAATGGGCGTATGGATAAATTTTTGCAAACAAACTCCAAAGTTGACTTAGGTTTGACAGTTAGAATGTCCTCTTCAAGCTCTATCTACTGATATATAGCACGTCATGAGATTCCTCATATTTTAGAAGATTCTTTTATTGATTCACTTAGATTCTGACAGAGTTGTCACATCATAAGTGAATCAAAAAAAGAATCTTCTAAAATATGAGGAATCTCATGGCGTGCTATATATCAGTAGATAGAGCTTGAAGAGGAAAATCTAACTGTCAAACCTCCGCTAACTTTGGAGTTTGTTTGCAAAAATTTATCCATGCGCCCGTTTTGGTAGAGAGAGGTAAATTCAAACTCCTTAAAGGGTCCCTTTGTGAGTCCAAATTTTGCCTAATGAGAGGGAGATAAAGAGAGAGATATAGGAAAATAGGGATAGGGAAAGAGAGAGAGTAGATAGAGAGGGAGAGAAAGAGAGGAATAGAGATAGAGAGAAAGAAAGAGAGATAGAGAAAGAGAGGAAGAGATAGAAAGAGGGAGAGGAAGAGAGAGATAGAGAGTGAGAAAGAGAGGTAGAGAAAGAAAGAGAGAGAGATAGAGGGAGAGAAGAAAAGAGGGAGAGATAGAGTGAGAGAGGGAGAGAAAGAGAGAGAGAGAGGGAAATAGGGATAGGGAAAGAGAGAGAGAGTAAATAGAGAGGGAGAGAGGGAAAGAAAGAGAGAGATAGAGAAGGAGAAAGAGAGGTAGAGAAAGAAAAAGAGAGAGATAGAGGGAGAGAAAGAGAGAGATAGAGGGAGAGAGGGAAAGAGGGAGAGAAAGACAGGGAAAGAGGGAGAGAAAGAGAGAGATAGAGGGAAAGAGAGAGAGTAGATAGAGAGGGAGAGAAAGAAAGAGAGAGAGAGAAAGAGAGGGAAAGAGGGAGAGAAAGAGAGAGATAGAGGGAAAGAGGTAGAGAAAGAGATGGAGAGAAAGAAAGAGAGATAGAGAAAGAGATGGAGAGAGGGAAAGAGGGAGAGAAAGAGAGAGATAGAGGGAAAGAGGTAGATAAAGAAAGAGAGAGAAAGCGAAGGGCAGCCCATCCCCAACTTGGAGGGTGTAGGTAGAAGACAATGGGTTCCACTTGTAAAACATGCTGATTTATGTTTTGCAATAACGGGATGAAGCGGCTGCCTCACTTTGTGAGGCCATACTATGACATGGTGGATGTCCCTGGGGTCGCTCTCGTGGACGTACGCGAAGCCCGAAAAAGTGGTGCCCAAGTCCAAAGCCACCATGACCTTAGCCGAGACCTCCATGCCTCGGCAGAAGATGTCGTCCATGTTTGGCTTCTCATCTCAGAGATTGCTTGCTTTACATGGAGGCGTAGATATGACTCTGGGATGGAGAGAGAGCGATAGAGTGAGAGAAATAGAATTACTTATTGTATTACATTAGAATTGTAATGTTACGATCAATTGATCACTTAGATGTTGAATTTAGGTACAGCTAACAAAAAACGATGGCTATATTTACAACCTTAACATATATATGTGTGTACATATATATCTGTTTATGCATGTATGTATGCACTAAGTACGGGAGCATAGCATCCGAAGGTTAGACGTTTCCTCTTGGGTATAGTCCTTTTTTAATCGTGGCATTGCGGTCATTGATCCACTCATGCATGGATTACCGCAATGTTCCTTTGGTTTTACCATGGTTGAGACTGCAATGATATCTAAAGAGGTGCAGTTGACCTTTGGCACTACTAGCCTCTACTTAGGTCTACTAGTATATGTATGTATCTACGTGTTTGTATGCTAATATATATATCCTCTAGGAGAGAATTGTAATGTTACGATCAATTGATCACTTAGATGTTGAATTTAGGTGCAGCCAACACAAAACGATGGCTACATTTACAACCTTAACATATATATGTGTGAACATTCTCTTTATGCATGTATGTACGCGAAGCCCGAAAAAGTGGTGCCCAAGTCCAAAGCCACCATGACCTTAGCCGAGACCTCCATGCCTCGGCAGAAGATGTCGTCCATGTTTGGCTTCTCATCTCTGAGAGTGCTTGCTTTACATGGAGACACAGACATGACTCTGGGATGGAGAGAGAGAGATAGAGTGAGAGAAATAGAATTACTTATTGCATTACAGTAGAATTGTAATGTTACGATCTATTGATCACTTAGATGTTGAATTTAGGTGTAGCCAACACAAAACGATGGCTACATTTACAACCTTAACATATAAATGTGTGTACATATATATTTGTTTATGCATGTATGTAGGCACTAAGTACGGGAACATAGCATCCGAAGGTTAGATGCTTCCTCTTGGGTATAGTCCTTTTTTAATCGTGGCGTTGCGGTCATTGATCCACTCATGCATGGATTACCGCAATGTACCTTTAGTTTTACCACGGTTGAAACTGCGATGATATCTAAAGAGGTACAGTTGACCTTTGGCACTACTAGCCTCTACTTAGGTCTACTAGTATGTATATATATCTACGTGTTTGTGTGGTAATATAATTGTATACATATATTTAGATGAGTAAGTATAGTGGAAAGCTTAATCTTATATTGGTCTTTGTAATGTAGATGTCAGACGACAGAACAACTGGTGAGGAGCAGCTAGCTCGCTCTTCTTTTGGTTGGTTCACATCTCAAGTGGGCTCCCACCCGGGGTGGACATCGCCTCCAGTGGACCCGAGTCTTGAGTCGGTGAGAACAAGCAAAGAAATAAATAATGTTTCTACGTAGTTAACCATAAGCCATGAGTGTCATAGTTTTTTTTTTGTTATTTACAGGCATGGCCATCGTATACCTACCCTTCTCAGATTCCTGCACCGGTTGTAGATCCCGACTTACAGCGGGCTATCTCTTTACGAGAGCAGTACCTCCATTCAACGGAGGAATTGTTTGGCCGCTACACTCCACATCAGCTTGTGACCTACGGCATTTCTCCGCAGACTACACCATGGGGGAGTTAAGGATAGACTCCTTACCTACAGAGCCTTGCACCGATGGCACCTTCCTCTACTCTTCCTTTCTATCGTCCTACTCCTATTCCATCGCAAGGTCCTAATCCCCTTGCATCACAGGGTCCTACTCCCATGGCATCACAAGGTCCTACGCCACTCCATTCCACTCCGGCTTTGCCAGAACATCGTCGACGGACTTCCTCTGGCAGCACGCGTTGACGCTCGTCTCAAGGCAGTGAGCGCCGTGAGAGACGAAGCGGCGGCGGATCTTGTGGTTTTGCATGTTTTGGTAGTGGTGGGGGAACGGAGTCCTCATTTTAGAGTGTGCCGCCCTTGACGCAGAGGCCGAGGATACTGACGCAACCGTGCCAGACACGCATGGGCGCTACTACAGGGTTAAATATGGCGAGGAGGTTGATTTTGGCACAGCAGAGGGCAGGGCATTTCGATGCCATCTACAAATTCTTATACATTCAACGAATAAGAATTGTTTTATAAAGTTCAGAGACCAACTACCCGATCATGCACGGTACATTGAGGACGCTCTGTTAGCTAGATTTCCAAACGCCCCTGATCAACGTTTTTCACAACAATGGTTGGAGGGCTACATAAAGACATTTCTAAAAAATAAGCAGTCCAGTGTGTGGCACGCAATAGCCAACCAGGTCAGAGATCCAGACAGGAGTTACCACGGTGGCAACATGGCAGACACGGAGTGGGAGTGGGCAATTCAAGAGAAGAGTGATCAAGCTACGGACGGGCTGATCATATAGACAACAACGCGAGGCCCGCGCAAGACAAACTCCCATGCACTATGGCTCAGGAGGCAAGGGAGCTTGGAAGGATAAATATGTAAGATTATTTGAATTATAATGTCGATCGTTGATTATAAAGATTGTAGTTGATAATTTGGTATTGTTATTGCTAACTTAGGAAAATGTCACTCTCTCTCGACCGACCAGAGAGATGGTCAAGCATCGAGAGCAACATACAAAATTTGATACTTGGCGATGGTTGTTTGAAAACAACCACATCTCTCGCGAGAAATTCGACGCGGCGGTTGGACCACTACAAGCGGTAAGTTTAAACAAGTAATTTAGTATCAATTGTTTTGAGCTATGGATAACTGTTTAATTTGGTTTGGGTTTTGTAGAGTCAAAGTGATCCAACATACGTGCCTCTGGACGACGACGAGGATTAGATAAAAAAATGTTTTGTCAAAACTTTCAAAAAGTCCCAATGTGGCACAATGTATATACAACTATTTACTTTTTATTGTAATTTTTTTTAAAATAGTTGATCTTCTACATTTTTAATATTCAAGGTAAAGTAAATTCAATTTCACTTTTTTGGTATTTTTTATACTTTTCCAAAAAACAATTGATGTCTTATTATTTTTATGCAGGTCAAACATAAAGGTGCTCATTTGGGCCACCCAAATTTGGGTGGCCCAAATGAGTACCTTTATTTTTGAATTGGCATTTAGCGGTAATATACGCGGTAATAGCAGCGGCAAAGGTCGCGATAATAGAAGCGGGTATATTGCCGTGACTATTACCGCGCTTATTGCTGATAAGTCACTACCGCGTTCATAGCCGCAGTTATGGCCTCCCACATATTTCTCTCTCCTTTTTCCTTTGTTTTTCCGCGGCAATCTTGACGGTTATAGACAACTCCTCTTATAGTGCTTGACATCGCAAGGGCTCCTTGCCACTTGGCATGCTATTAGAGGTTTAAGGTAAGTGATTTACAGAGTGGGGGATGATTTGGATTCCTTGTATCATGAAGGGCATAAATTGTATTTAACCTAAGCAAAAACGAGCTTGATATTTTGAACTATTAAAGAAAATTTTTATATAGAAAAGCTTCTTTCATAGCTTCTTGTGGTGAAGCTTCATTAATTTTGAAAGATAACTTAAATAAACGATTCAAGATGTTGATGGGGGATTAAGACACTTGGATTAGAAGGGGTGATGGCCTTCTAATCAAATTAATAGTATTTTTTGCTAAAAACTTTGGGTTTTTAAAAAAATATAAAACGAGAAGTACATTTTGGAACACATAATTTACTTTTGGACTAAGCTTGTAAGTTTTTTTAAAAAGTTTGTAAGATGGACACGGATAACAATTGGTATAGTCCATTGATGCTTGTAAAACACATCCAAGGCTAACATATCTGTTGTTTTGTTTGGATGGATGCAAGTAAGGACTCTATCTTATCTTGGAAAGTTTTTTTTGGCTAGCGAGCTATCCAATACTAGATTACACATTTACCTACTGCTTGGAAAGTTCTTTTGTTAAATTGTATACTGGAATGGTACTTCATTCTCACAATCATTGTACAAAAATAATTATAAGACTGAATTGTTTTGTACTTATCATTTCCTTTGTTCTTCTAAAGCCAGCTGTCTTTTGAATGTAAAAAGTTCAATTATGTCTTATTATCTATGTTAGGATAGCTATACACACATGTATAAACAAAGAATGGATACACACACATTGAGAGAAGAGGAGAGAGAGAGAGAGAGAGAGAAAAAACAAAAGAGAGAGAGAGAGGGGGAGAAGACGAAAAGAGAGAGGTAAGGGAAGAAAGCAAAGAGAGAGAGAGAGATAGATACAAAATATGGAGAAAATATGAATTAAAGAAATGTTATATTAAGATTTAGGATTAGGTTAGATTTAAAATTACATTTAAGATTAGGTTAGATTAAGATCTAAGACTATGTTAAATTACATTTAACTTATATTTAATATTTATGCTAAATTTAAAATTAGGTTAGACTTAAAACTAAGTTAGATTACATTTAGATTTAGGTTAGATTTAAGATTAGAGATTTATGTTGAGTTTAAGATTAGATTAGATTTAGATTTATGCTAGATTTAAGATTAGGGCAAGATTTAAGATTAGCTAGGCCAGATTTAGATTTAGATTTAGGTTAAATTTTAGGGCATGTCAATGAGGAGTTCCAACTAAGCTCAAGGCTTTGCCCAAAGAGCAAACACTAGGTACACAATGCAATGAACTGTCCCATCAGAATCTGACACCTGTTAACTCACCCGTTAACCATGTTCAATTAGGTCAGAATCACCATATGTTCAATTAGGTTAGATTTAAGATTATATTTTGTATTTAGTTTTTATATTAAAGTCTACCTTCGGGAATACGAATTTTTTTTGGAGTTAGGTCAACGGTGATCCCTCTCTTTTCTCTCTACGGATGCGACCTTAAGTTGGAAAGCTTTCAACGACGTGATACTCGGATTGCTGTGAAGAGATGTTAAGATGCTATGAATTGCTACAACTAAATTAGAAGAGACAAAGAGGTTTTGTCCACTACATGCATTGCCATGTAGACGTGGGTGTGTAGATTTCTCATACCCACAAATATATGCATTAATCAATAAAAACAAGATTCACTACAACATAACCCAAAGTTATCGACGCACTATATATCGACGGCCGTACCTTTCCACACGGATATCGACGTTCTTTTATCCCGTCGATATACGCGTCGAAATAGCTGTCGATATGCACGTGGAAATACGCGTGGCAAGGCATGCTTTTCCACGCGTATATCGACGCTCATTTTGACGCTAAAAAATTGGGGGGAAAAAAGGGGAATCCGCGCGCAGGGGCCATTTTCGTCTTCAACGCCCGCGCTCAGATCTTGGCCGAAATCTGCTGCGCTGCGCAGGTATTATTGAACTCTTCCCCCCCCCCCAACCCCTCTCTCTCTCTCTACATCGTGTGTGTGTGTGTGTGTGTGTGTGTAGGAAAGAGATAGAGAGAGAGAGCGGTGTGTGTGTAGGGGAGAGAGAGAGAGAGAGAGAGAGAGAGAGAGAGAGAGAGAGAGAGAGAGAGAGAAGTGTGTGTGCATGTAGAAAATTAAAGAGAGAGAGAGAAAAAAATGTATGTGTAGGAAATTAAAACTAGAGAGAGAGAGAGAGAGAGAGAGAGAGAGAGAGAGAGAGAGAGAGAGAATTAATGTATGCATAGGAAATTAAAATTAAAGAAAGAGAAATTAAAGAGAGAAATGAAATGAAATGTTATATTAACGTCTTCAAAAGGCCAAAGTGACCTATGAGACCAGAAAGTTACAATGTGGTGGATCTGATACAAAGTCAGAATAACAAGATGACAAAATGACAAAATAAAATATTATGGAATCCTAAACTGTTGGGTGTGGACTAAGCAGCTAAAACAGGTAGTTGGGATAGGTAGATCATAGAAGATCCAGCATCTGTCTCGCTGGCGGACCTCATCAATCTCCTCCATGGTCAGTAGTCTGATCGGGCATTGTGCATGTCGAGCCAAAGTGACCTGGATCGTTTGATTTAGCCTCTGTCGATGTTGTGTAGTCTGGCCTCCGCACTCATGGGCGTCTGGATCTCTCTAGCTCAGTCGCTCGTTCGATCAGTAGAGAGATAGGGAAGTAGAGAGAGAGAGAGAGAGAGAGAGAGAGAGAGAGAGGAAAATAGAGAGAGAGAAAAAGATAGGGAATAGAGATATATATATATCTTTTTCCTATCTTTCTCTCTCTCTCTCTCTCTCTCTCTCTCTCTTCCCTATATATATATATATAGAGAGAGAGAGAGATATAGGGAAGTGGAGAGTGAGACAAAGAGAGAGATAGGGAAATAGGGAGAGAGAAAAAGATAGGGAGTCTCTCTCTCTCTCTATTCCCTATCTTTTTCTCTCTCCCTATTTCCCTATCTCTCTCTTTGTCTCTCTCTCTCTCTCTCTCTCTCTCTCTCTCTTCCCTATATATATATATATATAGAGAGAGAGAGAGAGAGAGATATAGGGAAGTGGAGAGCGAGACAGAGAGAGAGATAGGGGAATAGGGAAATAGAGAGAGAAAGAGAGATAGCCAGAGCGAGATCGAGAGAGAGAGAAAGGGAGATATCGAGAGCGAGATCGAGAGATAGGGTACGTAGACATAGAGAGAGAAATAAAGTGATAGAGAGTGATATATAATATAATATATATATATATATAATATATATATATATATAATATATATATATATATATATATATATATATATATATAGAGAGAGAGAGAGAGAGAGAGAGAGAGAATTAACTAGAGATAGCTACAGAGGTAGAGAGAGAGAGATAGATAATAGATAGAGAAAGAGAGAGAGAAAGAGTTAGGTTGGCTGACCTGCAATTGTGTGAAAAGGACAGAAACTCTCTCTATCTCTCTCTCTCTCCCTCTCCCTTTAGAAGAAACTATGGAACTAAAAGAGGCAAACGGGTTTTGCCCGCTACATGCATTTCCATGTACACCTGGGAGTGCACATATGTGTCTACCCATATAGGATTTGAGCAATAAAGACGAGATTTTGACCCGGTGGTCCTTATCTCCGTACACCTCTGGACCGAGGTGTACGGAGATTGGGCAAGATTAGAGAATGCGAGGTAGTTTACATTGTGAGGAGTATATATATTAAAACAACATTCATAATCATTGTAGATGGCAACGTCATCAACTAACATGGAGGAAAAGATTGCATGCTCGTGCACGCTCTGCAAGTATCAAATCTTGCGCAAGCGTAGGATATGTAATGAGCACGTGCACAAGTACGGAGAGTTTGCTAGAGAAACCGTACAGAATCTACGATACGACTCCTTACGGAACGGGCATTGATTTTCGCGACATAGCACCTACATCTGAGAGAGAGAGAAAAAGGATTATGCGTGAAGGTCCGACCAATATAGAGCCAAGGATGGAAGCAAAAAAGGGCTTACAATCAGAAGACGATGGCATGGAGGAGATGCTGGATGCCTTCCTCTAAACAAGCGAGGAGAACGCTAACGAAGCAGCACCAGAAGCCGTGCGCCTATCTCTTGAAGACATGTTGAGGAAGCTGGCACATCAACCAATCTATGAAGGCGCCAAAATATCTGTGCTTCATACTTGTCTGGCGTTTTTGAATCTTCAATCAGTGTACGGGTGGTCAGATGCAAGCGTCACTGCTTTGTTTAGGTACGTAATTTACAAAAGAGATTTTCCGATTGCAACGGTGACGTGCTTGGAGAGCTTTTTAATTTAATGTGGCATAAACAGGTTGTTGCGGGAGCAACTTCTCCCGGCTGGCAATGAAATTCCCCCCTCCAGGCCAGACGCAAAGCAACTATTGACCTTAGTTGGCTTGGACTACAACAAGATTCATGCATGTCCAAATGATTGCATTCTTTTTTGCAATGAATTCACAGATTGTCTGTCGTGTCCTAAGTGCAGAGCAATGCGCTACAAACAAGATACAGTTGGCGAGACAGTGCCAGCTAAAGTGTTGAGGCATTTTCCTATTATTCCTAGGATAAAAAGCATGTTTCGTTGTGGTTCCATTGCAAAGTTGATGCGGTGGCATTCTACGAATAGATCCACTGACGCAACATTTAGGGTGCCCGCTGATTCAAAGGCCTGGAGGCACATTGAAGATACCTGGCCACATTTTAAGAGTGAACCACGTAATTTGCGTTTGGGCATGGCAATGGGTGGAGTCAATCCATTTGGCTTGAGAAGCTCGTCATGGAGCACTTGGCTTGTGTGCCTTATCAATTACAACCTCCCGCCGTGGCTTGCCATCAAGAAGGGTCATTTGATATTAAGCTTGATTGTACCTGGTAAGTTCAAGGCAAAAAACATGAATGTTTATCTAGCTCCACTAGTTGACGAGCTCTAGGAGTTATGGCATGGGATCGACATAGCAGATGCGGTTGAACGAGTAGGACAACAACATGCAAGGATCCATGGACTTCTTATGTGGACTATGCATGATTGGCCAGGATACGGAGAAGCTTCTGGTAATGGTTCTTGATTTACAAAATTCTCGTTATTCGCAAGCACTTTGCCTTGGCTTGATTCATGCTTTAATATATGCAGGGCTAACAACTTCGGGATACAATGCATGTCCAATTTGTGGGCAATCTTTGGATGTGCGCTATTCTGCCTCTCTTCGAAAGACAATTTATCAAGGCCACCACCATTATCTTCCAGATGGCCATCACTTGCGCGAAGGTCAGCTTGGTCGCATCGAATATCGTCCTATGCATGTACAAGAGTGGCGTCGCCGATGGGAGCAACATGAGGTGCAACCTGTTCCATGAATGAAACATTTGTCCATTCTCCATACGTTGACGTACTGGGGTGATCTACTAATTAACCATTTGCTTGATCCTATGCATATATTCAAGAATGTGGGAGAGATCCTCTGGAAGACAATCATGGGAATGAAAGACAATCGAGCTTCACGAGATGATTTGTAGTCAGTTGGAAAGATGCCAGAGCTGTGGCCTTTCACCAATGCAGCTTGCTAAACAAAACTTCCAAGAGCGCCTTGGGTATTGCTAAAAAGCGAAGAGCGACAAGTTAAAAGGGCGATTTCAGAGTTCAGGATGCCAACAGGATATATGCGATGTCTCAAGACAGCATTCACCCGTGACGATCAACTGTCAGGATTGAAATTGCACGATTGGCATAAGTTCTTGCAATTCATTCTTCCAATTGCGATCAAGGGGTGTTTAACGGAGGAAGTGCGGACCTGCATATACAAGATTTCAGAGCTAGTGCGGTGGATCTCTTCCAAGGAGATACGGGAGGAATCTATTGCCAGAGAGACGCAATAGGGAGCGACATGATTTCAGGCGAAGCCGAACGACTAGAGGCTTACCCTTGCCAAACTATCTCACTCCTCTACCTGAATTCCCTACAATGGCATGGTTGGACAGGACAGTGAGAGCAGCTCGATAGATTGGAGAACCAATATCTCTAGAAGAGGAAGAGCTGGCTATTGGATGTGACTGGAAGTATCAGACATACATGGCACTATGGTCGCATGGAAAGCATTTCAGAACACAAAAAATTGACAGCAGAAGAAACACGTTTGACAGTGGGGTAATGGTTAGTTTCATGCAAAAGAGCAGGGCCAGTGCCAGAGACACGAATGAGAGCACTAGCAACCTGGATTACTGTGGTCTGGTGTCAGATATCCTGAAAGTCAGCTTCTTGCGGTTTTGGATGTGAAGTGGTTCAAGGTGATTAATTCTGGTCGCAATGCAACGGTACGCAGAGATGGAAACAAGCTTGTGCAAATAGATTCTACAAAGGTTTGGACAGATACGAGCGACACACTTTCTCTCCCCGAACATTGCGAGCAAGTGGTCTTTGTACTGGACCCACCCTCGAGAGCGACAATGGTGGTTTGTGGTTCAGGTTGCTCCAAGAAATAAACAAGTATTTGAAAGGCAAGAGCTCCTGGAGGAAAGTCGGTCAGACGACGTCCATACTACTGTGACATTAGATGAGATGGACAAAGGTATGGCAGAGGAAGCTGACAGATATACGAGGGATAACGTAGACGAGGCAAAATTGACACTTGTAGATGAAGATGCAATGGATGAAGACAATCTGCCAGAACGAGGCATAATTGACACTTGTAGATGAAGATGCAATGGATGAAGACAATCTGCCAGAACGAGTTGGGGCAGAGTTATGTCTGCAATTATAGATAGACGATGATACGGTGCAAGATCTTATCGATGATGCCTCACTCGTCGAGGCCTAGGCTTGTAAGTGTTTGTGTGAAGACGTTGATTTAAAATTAAGCTTAAAGTTAATTTAAACAAAGGTGTTCTGACACTTTATTTTACTTTCTTTGTGCAAGACTTTAGTATGGCAGACCAGTTTCCAGATCCCGCTTCTATGAGTGCATATGCATTTATGGGCTTCGTCACACGGATGACGCCCAGTCAGATGGCAGAGGCTTCTCAGTACTGGGTAGCCAGAGGCACGGGTACTACGCCTCCGGGTTTCACACCCGAGGGTCCGACGCCTAATGGGGGGGGGGGGGGGGGGACGCCTACGGGTACGACACCTGCGAGGTCTCCCATCACGGTCGCTTGGACACCTAGGGGTGCGGTAGAGGCAGGTACGTCCTCATCTCTGCAGCAGAGATGCACTCGCCAATCTCGATGATCGTCAGGTGGAGGTGGTGGTTGCTGTGGAGGAGGGTCCACAGATGCTTCGACCCCTCCTCGCTCACGACCCCCGTCCTACCCAGGCACCCCTCTCGACACACCTCTTGGCACACCTTGCATACCTTGGGGGGCACTCGATCCTAGTGCCTCCAAGCTCTATACTATAAGGGCAGATGGTTCTGTTGACATGGATAGAGTCGGGACTGAGATGAGACAACGGATTTGCCAGCTCGCGGAGCTACATTTTTCGACCAGCATTCTAACGCCTTGGCCTGAGCAGGATGAGGACAAAGTCAGTTATATAGTGGAGACCATCGTGAGAGAGTATCAGCCTGCTCCGGGTTCAAAGGATGTTCCGAGGAGGTGGATCAAGGGTTTTGCATGGGACACCGTGAAACATCGATGAGATGCAGCTTGGCAGGATTTCAGGACCGGCTCGCCGAAGCCTTCGGGCATCCCGCACGAGACGTGGCAGCAGATCAGGGAGGATGAGCGGACAACGGACACGCGGTTCAGACAGCAGCGTCAGGCCGCGCACATACGATAGATGACCAGGGGGACATCTCATCTTGGCAGCGGAGGCTTCGACACCTTTCGCTATGATTTTGTGAGTTTCTTATCCAATCCTAGCTATGGCGTTTTTTAAAACGTGATGAATCATGTATTCTTATTACTTTGATTTTTGTATAAACGCAGAATCTTGCGATGCATCGAGTCCCGACACGCCAGGAGGAGACAGATGGATATCGCAGAGGTATCTATGAAGTATTGAATGATCTTGATGCTTGAGGAGAGCCTGTAGACTGGGAGGCCTTAGAGTCTCGCTGATCGCTTGAGGTGAGACGTTAATATGTGTGAGTTGATTTAATTAAAGAAGTATATGTGAAGTAATATCAATAATAATTTTTTGACTTGTCCTATGTGCAGGTTGTGACGCCTAGTCATCAGTGGATTCAATATATATGCTTTGTGAGACACAGACACGCTTCTATGTCTCTTTTTTGTATAGACATATATGGTTATGGTTATTGTTCAGACAGTTATTGTTTTCCTTATGGTTATGGTTATTGTCATTGTCATTGTATAGACATGGTGATTTCTCCTATTCTTGTATAGACATGGTTATGGTTCTTGTTTTGTTTATGGCTATGTTTAACTTTCTGGTTATGCTTATGGTTGTTGTTAATTTTGTTTATGGTTATGGTTATCTACAGTATGGTTTTGATCAAAGTGGTTATGGCCGGTTATGGTTTTAATTTGGTTATGGTTTTGCACAAATTAAGTTCGTTATGGTTATGGTTTTAAGTTGGTACGGTTATGGTTTTGCACAAAGTTTATTTCATTTCTTTCATTGGCCTTAAATCTCATGTGAGATCCTACATGGATAGCATGTGGGAGGTGTATACATGATATGGTTTTTTTTTAAAAGTTTATGTAAAAACAAAGGGAACTCTGCCAAAATTTCTGCGGGAGCACAGTTGATTTTGGTGCTGCTCGCTTTCTTGGGCAGAGGACAGGCGGTCTGGCTATGGCTGTGTCCATCTTTTCACTAGGCACAGGCCAGGCTGCCTGTCCTCTGCCCAAGAAATCTTTTTCTGTTATGATCATCGCTATATGCGTCGCTAAGCCCATCGAAATATGCGTCGATAATATTATCTTTCGACGCATATATCGATGCATATAGCGACTTTTTTGTAGGGACGCGTATATCAACGGGCTTTTCGACGGGATGCGTCGAAACCTACGTCGAAGGTCCCCTTTTTTGTTGTAGTGATTATAACCTGGTGGTTCTGATCTCCGTGCACCTCTAGACCGAGGTGTGCTGGGATCAGACATGATTAGAGAATGCGAGGTAGTTTACAGTGTGATCAAAGAGAGAGAGAGAGAGAGAGAGAGAGAGAGAGAGAGAGAGAGAGAGAGAGAGAGAGAGAGAGAGAGAGAGAGCGATAAAAGACGGAGGATGCCGATAGAAGATTAAATTTATGTCCAGGTTATAAGGTTTTTACATTCATTATGAGTAGTGATGACGATGTGGGGTCGTCCAACCGAAACACCTATCTCTCAACAAGGATCTTATGTCCTTGTAATCAATGCAAGCATGCTGTGCGACGCATAAGACGCATTTCTTTGCAGCATGTTCACGAATTTGGCAAGTTTGATCCATCTATTATAGATCGAGTTGTTGCCAATTATAACTCGTCAGACTCTCACGCTGGCCAATAGGCAGTAATCTTGCAACCCAATAGACGTATTAGTAGGCGCTTTGGTCAAGCAGCATATGTGAGGCCACAAGATGTAGCCTCTGACAGCTCGGAGGATGATCATGCAGACCACATTCCCAAGGAGGCTATGTTTGAGCTTGAGACCGATGAAATGATGAGACGATCATGGATTCAGAAAGGCTTATCTATGGTGATATGAAAAGTGAAGCTGATACGCCATTGTATGATGGAGCACGTGTGTCTAGATTGAAGACGATCCTGGTTCTTTTCAACATGCAGACAAAGTTTGGATGGAGTGACACTAGTGTCATAACGTTTTTCATGTGATCTATTACAATATGTTTACTTCAATAAAAAACTCTAGATGTATAATGATATGATAGATTACTTACACAAGTGTACCATATTTTTTCGCTGTGTAAATTGCTCTAAGAGCACATAATGCCAGCTGATAATGTGATGCCAGATTCTAGAGAGGAAGCAAGAAAGAGCTTGCAAAACTTGGGGATGGATTACAATTTGATTCACGCTTGTCCTAACGACTGCATTCTTTTTAGAGGGGAATACATAGACATGGAGAAGTGTCCGAAATGTGATTTCGAGAGATATTGAGTAGATCTCCACGGACAAAAAATTTCATAGAAGGTTTTGCGATACTTTCCTTTGCTTCCTCGCATCAAGCATTTCTTTGAATGTAAGTCCATGGCCGCCCTAGCATCATGGCACGAGGAGAATAGATCTTCGGATGGTGTGCTACGGATTCCTACAGATTGTGCAGCCTGGAAACATGTAGACGACACATGGCCGGATTTTGCCAGGGAAGCTCAAAATTTGCGGTTAGGGTTGGCTATGGATGGAGTTAATCCATTTGGTCAGAGGTCAACATCTTACAATGTATGGTTCATTGTCGTCGTCAACTACAACATTCCCCCTTGGTTGACAACAAAGAAGGGGCACCTGTTTCTAAGCTTGATTGTGCCGGGGCGGTATAAAGTGAAGAATATGGATGTGTATCTTTGTCCACTATTGGAAGAGCTACAATAATTGTGGATTGGCATAGAAGTGGTGGATATGAGCGACACACAGGTCGATGGAATGCTTTGATCAGAGGCATTTTAGTGTGGACCATGCATGACTATCCTGGACTAACAGAATGCTTAGGTGATTTATACTCAAACTCAAACACTATAAATCTTGGTTTTTCTCAAGCTTATCTATTGTCACGTGTGTACATGCAGGGCTTCAAACAAGTGGATATAGAGCATGTGTCACATGTGGACCTAAACTTAATGCACGTCGTGCGCCCTCATTGAAGAAGCAAATCTATGAAGGTCATCAAGCGCATCTTTTAGAGAATCATGAGTTACGCGACGGTTTTTTGGGAAGAGAGCCATCAAGGATGTCTGCATAAGCATGGTTAGAGCTGAAGGAGATGTGTGATGATGGTTTGTCCTCATGGATGAAGAGACTCTCTCTATGGTACGATTTACCATATTGGCCCGGACTCATGATCAATCACTTGCTCGATCCAATGCATATATTCAAGAATGTGGGTAATCTGCTGTGGGACACATCTGACTAGCAAGAAAGATACTTTGGGAGCCAGAGTTGACCTTAGAAATGTAGATAGTATGGAGCAATATTGGTCGCATACAGCACTTGATGGATCGATAAAACTCCCTAAGTGCCATGGATTTTGATAGGAGCCCAAGAACGCAAAGTAAAAGAGACCATTCGATATGTGCGGACCCCCACTGGCATAGGACGCGATTTCTGGGCGAGCAATTTTTGGCGAGCGCTTTTTAAGAATCGGGCGAGCGGATTCCCAAAAGAAGGGACAATCTACCCATCTCTCTCTCTCTCTCTCTCTCTCTCCAAAACTAAAATTTGATTGTCATTTCACGACCAACTTACATTCAAACAAAAAACACCTTGGAATCATTCAATACACTATTAATAAGAGAAAGTTCCTTACACACAATTATGGTCTATTTCAAATAGCAAACCCCAAATCTATGAGTTCCATTGCATCCAAAGTAAATACATATGGGGGTTGATACATCATGGGTGACGTGGAGGAAAGAAGGGCGGTGGGGGGCCATATTCTCTGGGAGGAAACAAAGGTCGTGCCAACGGGAGCAGTGCACCAAATGGTGGGGGAACTACTCCAAATGGCAAAGGGTGTGAACTATATGTGGGGGGGGGGGGGGGGGGGGGGGGGGGGGGGGGTGGGGGGGGGGGGGGGGGGGGGGGGGGGGGGGGGGGGGGGGGGGGGGGGGGGGGGGGGGGCTGCAGGTAGTGAAAGAGGCAATGGATCAACCCCGGGTGGGGCCTCAGATGTGGAGGCAATGAATGCACTGGGAGACGGTCCAGTTGCACGCCATGCCAAAAATGGGGCTGTGAAAGTGGGATATGGTGCTGCTATTGCCCCGCCCTGACTGCTGAGTGGTGTCGGGAACGGTGGGTCAAGCGGATGAAGTTGCTCGGACACCTGCTGCGGTTGCTCAGTTACCTGAGCTCTGACACTCCTATGAAACATCAATGTCGAGCCTAAATCGGAAGGTAGGCGCTGAGCTGGCTCCAAACAAGCACTGAAAACTGCCCAATCCTTCTCACAACTGATGCAATGTCTACGTAGTAGTAAACATTATGCTGTCAATGTCCCAACTCCTGCAAAACAATCCAACACAACATCTCCCATGTCTGTGAAGGTACCTAGTAGCCATCTACACAAAAAAAGTTACCTTAAGATTTATTATACCTATAATTTTATAGGAACAATAATAACAGCTAACAAAAAAGTTCTACCACCTGGAAAACGCTGGACTTCTCTCAACACCTCTACGAAAAGGCCGGCCCATACGATCAAGCATCCACTGTGTGGAATCTGATCGTGGTAGCTTCTCCCACAACATGTCGTCATCTACAGAGAAGCCACGTACATTTGCTGCAATCTCTCCATCCGCTCGATCGTACCTCGGAAGCCGACACCCACCAGTTCTAGGGGGTGAAAAAATGGCTAGCAACAAAGTACCAACTTGCGGGGAGCAAGTAAAACATTATTTTTTGACCCATGAACATCGAAGTTACTATTCATTATCAAAACAAAAAAACAACATACCCCCTCTAAATAGTCCTGAACAGTCGTACAACTAGCCTTCGGTAGCCGTAAGTACAATATCCTCAACAGCTGGAAACCAGCTCCCTCTGCCTTCGAAGTGACGATGGAAAGATGTTCTGCACGACATGTCACCACAATCATGCCATCCACCAAAAGAAACTCGAATGCCAGAAGGAATGCAGCATCCACAAGGTCACTATCCCATTGGTTCCATATAGGAACCCCACCCGTGCTAGATTATTTTTTGACCCATGAACATCGAAGTTACTATTCATTATCAAAACAAAAAAACAACATACCCCCTCTAAATAGTCCTGAACAGTCGTACAACTAGCCTCCGGTAGCTGTAAGTACAATATCCTCAACAACTGGAAACCAACTCCCTCTGCCTTCGAAGTGACGATGGAAAGATGTTCTGCACGACATGTCGCCACAATCATGCCATCCACCAAAAGAAACTCGGATTCCAGAAGGAATGCAACATCCACAAGGTCACTATCCCATTGTTTCCATATAGGAACCCCACCCATGCTAGCTGCACGTGGCCTAGTGTGTAAGGGAAAGGCCATGTACACCAAACGTACACCACCCAATCTCAAGCTGGGGTTCAACTGCCCTGTGCCTGATAGAAAGCCCAAGAATCTACGTAGTGACTGCATAGAACTGCATGCAGTTTTTGTTAGCACTATAAGTGTGCACATAACTATGATTGTAAATAAGCGTGGCTTACCTGTCATTGCACAACACATCTGGAATAGCTTTTGCCAACTCTTTGGCACTAGCATGCACTGCAAGGTGGCGTGGCTCTACATGCATATCTGTATATAGCAACATAACATCAAATATATCTTTCAAGCAATGCTAAAGAGAACAACACAACATTAAGCATTTTCACGTACCTGGATGGTTATCTCCCACAACTCTGGCCATGTCTGATAAGTCCTCTGCAGCCCTACCATGTGATGGTGAACATGGAGGGGACTCCTGGATGCCCCCCACTGGTCTGGGATTGAAGGATAGTGTGGGTACACTGTGACTCATAGCACCAAGGCTATGAGCACTATCGCTGACTTCTACAGAATACTCCACAACCACATGCTCGCTCTCACTGTCGCTAGAAACTACAGCCCTCTTCTTTCTCTTCCCACGTTGCTTGTCAGCTTGTTGTTCTTGCGAGTCTTTCCTTGAGGTCTGTTTCTTCCTCTCTGGTTTCTTTGATGTGTTTGGAGATAGAGCATCCTCTATCACAACCGCTTTCTTCCGTGACGCACTATGCTCCGCTATTAATTTAAAAAAGAAGAGTTATTGAGCCCATATTCTATTGCTTCATGGCAAAGGTAAAAACTACATAGAGGAATACCTATGTATAGCTCTTCCTCTTCGGGTGGGTACTCCTTGTCCGGGTAGTCCAGCCACCAAGAACACTTGAGCCACGCTCCCTTTGGCCGCAAGTCATCTATCCACTCGTCAGGATATAAGCCCGTCTCGTCTCTCTCCGACCTGCACCATGCATCACTGGGGTGCTCGGGAATGGGAAAGACAAGAGCATCTCTCCACCATCTACAAGACAGGCCACAAAGTTTTCATTTGCATAGAACAAGATTAGTGTATCCTACTACAGTCTTAATTTGTCAATTAAAGATGTCGAACCTGTACAACAAGCGTCGTGCCGTACAAGAAAAATGGGGTTGCTCTTCGGGTTCATGTGTGGATTTGATCCGAGCACTCCACTTCTTGAAGGCCTTCTCAAAGTGCTTGCTTCTGTATGTCAATAATGTGTGGGCAAGCTTGCAACCATGCCTACCTTCAGCCTTCTCATGTTGGATAGCAACATCATGATTCTCGGCCTCCATTTTCTCGGCCATCTCAAGCACTCTCTTGCAGCAGCAAATAATAAGTCACAAGTTATATAACAAACTGCTAGCTGGTGCAAATGTTTGAGAAATCTAACCTTTCCAACTACCACCAGTACACGTGATATCGAAGCCACTGGATCCAGGGCTTCTCCGTCAAACCGATGCCCTTCTCCTTCAAGGATGCATCACCGGCTTGGAGCAAATCAAGCAATCGGCACTTCCTATCAAAGGAAACGCGAGACTTATTTTTTATTGTTACATAATAAAAAAAGAAATATATCCAATGATTTAAACGACTATTACTTACTCTGTTGGACTAATGCGTGCGCGTGCTACCTCTACCACTCTCGAGGGTGTCATTTTCGTGGTCTTCTCGCCCCAACGAGTAAATGAAATACATTTTTGGAAGAAATCGCTGCCATTTTCTGGATTTGCAATGGTGGCTATCTCTAGCCCTTTGCGCGTAAAGTATTGCTCCATTTGAGAAAGCGCTAGATTGATGCTTTCCTCGTAAGCGTCAAGTGCCAACTTGTAGTCAAAACTCCCTTTTGATAACAGCCCTTCTGTTTTACTACTAAACATATGATCGAACTCTTCCTATTATTTTCAAAAGACTCAATCAAAATACAATTAATAAAATTTCGTAATCAAAACATATTCTCATATACAATTGGTTTGAAGTATACCTTCCAAAGTAGTTGCGCAAGGACAGCCATTGGCAATTTTAGCCACTTAGACTTATTTGGACCTCTAAAATTCAAAGCCCTTTCGGCTGCCAAACGCGCTCTTTCGAGGAATTTTTGCAGAAGTGATGTAGGTCCGCCAACCCTAGCTTTCTCATCATGAAATATCATGAGCAGTCGTATGAGGCACTGAAACCCTCGTGGCCCTGTTTAACAATAAATTGAAAATTATATAGTTATACAAGTATGATGCATTTAAAATTAGCAAAAAAAACCAAAGGCTCACCAATTGATCATACCCAAAACCAAGAATAGAAACTCCGCTGCCTCATGTGGCTGAAAGTCAACTAGAACGCACTCCATCTTTGGCGCTTTCTCAATTGGAATGTCATTCTCGTTCATCCACCGCATCCATGCCTCCAATCGGTGATTACCATCCCAAACCACAAAGTACCTCTCGACCATGTGACTAAGCTCCGGGATTTGGCTAAGCTCTTCGTCCAAATCATATGACATTGCAAGATCCCTCGCAGCGTGACCACGGCGAGTAAATTGTTTGTGATCCTCCCCAGGAATTCGTTCACTAACAATAAATCTTGCCATCGTTGGTTGGTAGCTTTTGTTTGTAATAGACATTTGCAAATCGGTCACATGGTCATCATGCGTGCGGATGGCGGGGTTTGAGAGAAGTCGACAAAGAGGCAATCGTGGAAGTTTCCCATCGTATGGTACTCTGTGAGAATCCACCCAACCCAAAGAAATGTGTTTGTCGACAACATTTCCAAACACTTCGTCTTTGACATTCTCAATAGCGGTACGTGTTTCCACAAGATGACTGGGTCCGATGCTTGATTGTGATGTCCTAGCCACTCCAGTTACAATGGACACAATACGATCTAAAGAACTGAATGCTTGAGATTGTTGGGTATCCTGTGTGCCTAACGGAGGGACTTCTTGTGAGGTAGTAACATCCACCTCATCAATTGCATCAGTATTTTTTGTTTGGTTTCTTGTTCTCATGGTTGCAAGAAAGAAGAATAATGTATAAGAAATAGATATAGGATGATTTATGAGAATTTGTAGGTTGGAAGTTTGAGATGTGAACTTGAGAGAGAGAGAGAGAGACAGAGAGATCTGTGTAGCACAAGAGAAAAGAGAAGAAGAAAAATGAAGAAGAGAAGGTCACTTTATAAAGCTTTTAATTTTTTTATTAATTTTAATTTTAATTAACTTTTTTTAATGACTATGTGTGTGAGAGAAAGGAATGTGTCTCTGTGTGTGTGTTTTACCATGTCCGCGCGTGTGTGCGTGTGCTTTTGTGTGTACGTGCAACGTGTGTGTGTGTATGTGTATGTGTATGTGCAGCGTGTGCGCGTGCACGTGCACGTGTGTGTGTGTGTGTGCAGCGTGTGTGTGTGCGTGCAACATGTATGTGTGCGCGTACACATGCGTGTGTACGTGTGTGCGCGCACACACACACACACACGCTGCACGCAGGCGCACGTGTGTGTGCGCCACACACACACACACACACACACACACACACACGTTGCACTGAGGCGTGTGTGTGTGCGTGTTTAAGTTGGTGTGTGTGTTCACACACACACACGTGGCTAGCCACGTGGACACGCAACGCAGGTGGCCGTTGCGTGTCCACGAGGTCTGGCCACGTGTACCGTCGCCAACCGGCGATACAGGTGGCTCGCTATGTGGTCACCCGCACTGCCACGGAGGCAGTAACGTGGCCACATGTCGTGCCACGTGTACTGTCGCTGGGCAACAGTACACGTGGCACGACACGTGGCGCCATAAGAGGCGCCATGTGTCGTGCCACGTGTACTGCCGCCCAGCGACAGTACACGTGATAGGACACGTTACTGCCTCCGTGGCAGTGCACGTGACCACATGGCGAGCCACGTGTACCATCGGTTGGCGATGGTACACGTGGCCAGACCATGTGGACACGCAACGACCACCTGCGTTGCGTGTCCACGTGGACACGCGTGGGCCCGCGGGCGCCTCTGCCTCTAGCCACGCGTTGGCCAGAGGCGGACACACGCTCGGCACTCGCTCGGCGTGTGCTCGCCTCTGGCCAACGCGTGGCCAGAGGCAGAGGCGCCCACGCGCCCACGGCCAGCGCGTTGGCCATGGGCGGGCACAGGCTCCCGTGTGGAGCCTGTGCCCGCCCATGGCCAACGCGCTGGCCATGGGCGAGTCTGCTCCTCCCCCTCTCCCCCTCATCCCGCCCCCACCTCCGCTCCTGCGCCCACGGCCCCCCCCCCCCGAACCAACCTACGGCGCCTCCGCTCCTGTGCCCACGGCCGCCCCCCAAAAACATGCGCCACGCACCCCCCCCCCCCCCCCCCCCCCCCCCCAAACCCAACCTGCGGTCTCCGCCCGCCCCCGCCTTCATCCTGCGCCCATGGCCATGGGTGATTCCGCTCCTCCCCCTCCCCCTAATCTCGCCCCCGTCTCGGCTCGTGTGTCCACGCCCCCCCCCCCCCCCCCCCCCCCCCCCCCCCCAACCCAACCTGCGGCCCGCCCCCGCCTCTGCTCTTGTGCCCACAGCCCCCCCCCCCCAAACCGAACCTGCGGCCTACGCCCGCCCCCTCAAGTTTTCTAAACAGTAGATGGATTTCATAAATAAAGCTGCCTAACTTTGTCTAGCATACCTAATTAAAATTGGGCTCAAAATTGGAGACGCCTACTATAGAGAAACATTTTCTCAAATTTCGTAGAGATAAAACAAAGCTTACACTGCGTACTCAATCAAGAGGACATTCACATTGGCAACGGTTAACATGACTTCAACAAACTTTTTTGGGTGGGTTGTAACTCTACTGATTTTGGTGGAATTACGAACCCTTCTCTTCAACGCCTGCCTTTGTCTAGGCGAATGCAACAACAAAAGGACCATCTTGCGTTAGTGCCTTGCTTTCGTCCACGCAAAACGCTCCAGCCCGTGATCACACACACAGTCACAAACAAATATTTTGTAAACTTTTTTTAAAATTTTCATATTTTTTAATATTAATATTTAAATTTAATAAAATAATATTAATTTTAAATTTATAACGGCTACTTATTAGACGTGAGTATATAATCAATTTGTTTTAGCTTATACAATGTGCTCTTGTGCTTAATTATTGCTTAGCATATTATTATGGCTTTCTCTTTATATTTCTTGGGTAAAGAGTTTTCTTATCCTTTTTACAATGGTAAATTCATAATATCTGAATCATTTCTTTTAGAATTAATTTCTCCAATGCAATTTACAACTTTAGATGCTGTTATCGAAGTAGGTGATATTGAAATGAATTTGCCTCTTGAGAGGACTCTCAACAATTTGGGTGAATTCATCTATGTATTGGATGAGCAGCTTTCACGTAAATACAAAGTCAACGTATCTCATCAAACACAGTATGCCGGATCACCTAGCATGATTTCTATTGCCATTGTGGATAGTCCGTCAAAGATGCAATTCGGTCCGAAGGAGTTAATAGATCTATGTACCCCCCCTCGAGTTTTGCCCTTAAATAGCTTCAAAAGGAGTACAAGACAAAAGCTCTTACAGGCCGAGAAGAAGGCACATTGACAAAGCTGTTAATGCAAATCAAAGTAGTGGAACAAGTTACAGAGATTCCAAGGTCTTACAATGGTGATCTCGTTCTAGAATTTCCACCTACCATGGGAAAGTTGCACCATATGGATGCGATGGAGCATAAGTATGATCCTCATTTGTGGTCGAAGCCTACTACATCCATTATTGTATTTGCAGGTGTAGTGCATCTTAGTCATTGCATAGGATCTCTCAAGTGCATGAATGAACAATGTGTCCGCTTGGTTAATTACCATATTCCCAATACAAGTCATTTCAACGGGTACATACAAAAAGCAACTGGACCTGGGGAATATTGTAAGATTGGAGATAAGAGCCTTACATGCCATTTTTGTAAGGCAATTTCTTTTTGTATTGCAACATGTGATTGTGTAGTATACTATGTCATGCCATCCGATGAGACTGCCACTAGAGTCATGATTCATCGTGGCACACATCGACACGATGTACGCAACGGCACATCCAAAACACTAACGGACAACACCAAGCTGATGGTGCAAAGGATTTTGACTATTGACCCACACGCAGGAGCCAGGAAGGTTCAAATGTGTTTGGCAAAAGAAATTATAAGTACAACACTTCTTCGCAACAACACCAACGAAGGTATTTTAGGCGAGCAACAGCTATTTGCAATCGCTGAGGAGTTGGGCCCGTTGGTGCAAGATAACTGGTATGAGCATTTCGTAGATTCTTATTTCGATGCAAAACTCTATGCTAAATTATTTTTTAATCTAAACACTTTTAACATTGGCAGGTTTCGGAGGTCAGTATCTATTTTACGTAGAGGGGTTGACAAAGAATCTTTTGGCATTGATGCACTCCTAAAACTGAAGCGAGACTACACATATGAGTTTTTCCATGGAAGCCGGTTTCCTGGTCAAGGTATGGAGGGGGAGAAATGTTATGTCTTCAAAATGTCCACAATTGGTCCGGCATCCGGTGTGGACCTAGTCAACCGAATGAGACAAGACCGGGATGGTGATCTTCGACGTGCGTGGATCCAATTTGATCACACCAGACGTGTTAACGATTGGGTGACTATGGTCTGTCATGTCTATGATCCAAGGTACATGGCGTATCTTAAGAGATTTGTGGCTTTCCATTTACTCTCTCTAAAACAATTTGTTTGCAGCATGCAGGACCTTTTGACTATTGCAACTTGTGAAATGAAACAGGAAGACATGGAAACGCAATGTTTGTTTTGGGAGTGCCTTAATGATGTAATGATATCATGTGGGTGTGACAAACCAAATTTCTTTGGCTACATGGCTGATGAAGCTCAAGCAAATTGGAATCCAGTTCGAATTGTTTTCAATGGTGGTGACAAGACCAATACAATGAGCGGCCGAGAGCGTTCTTGTCTTTTCCATTGGAAGCAAAGCTTGAATCAACACACAATGAAGTATGTGGTGCAAGCTTCTCAACACACACACAAAGAAATGTGTGAGAAGTGGAGGCAAGCACCAACAAAAGAGGCTGCAGCAACAGAGGCTCGTCTGATACGCCAATGGTGGCGTAACAGTCATTGCATAGACCGTAACATTCCATACATGGATTCATGGCTTAGTTGGTGGGAAATTCGTATTGCACATTGGGGTGGCATTATGACATGCGTAGAAAGTAGCTCTGATGGACCAAACACTCCACGCACTAACCTTGCGGAGAGCAAGCATGGCAGCTAGCTAGCAGGGGAGGGTTTCCGTAAAAGCATATCATTATATGATGCATGTACAACTGACCTTGCAAATTCCATCTTACAGAGCACAAAGGCCATTTCATATAGCCATGGAAAACACATTGGGAAGGGTCCATCAATACAAAAGCTTACAGAACGCCATGAAAAACGTCCTAGCCAAGTGATTAGAGCAGTGAATGCGGCTACTGAGGGCACTCCAATGTATGAACAACCAACTCCATTAACAAGAGATAAGGAGACATCAAGGCAAAAACGGAAGCCAAATGAGGTTATCAACGTGGAAGATGATGCATCACATAGGCCTGAGTACAACTCGGTCACCAAAGATCGCAAGAAGTGTGGAAGACCACGTAAGATCAACTTTGCAGAAGAAGGGATATCACAAACCCCAAAACGAAGTATAGGTTCTAGTGGGCAGTATGTAGTTGAGCGCAAGGTCAATGAGGCAATGTGGGCCATACGTCGAACTCCACAAGGTAGTAGGGTCACATGTAGCGGCACACCAAGAGGCGAACGCAGGTGTGGATGCAGTATAGCAGGTTCTAGCCTTGGTATACCAGCCCCATCGTTTGAAGGATATCGAAAACATCCAAATGGTGTGGTGCGTCAATGGTTTGGTTTTGTCTGGATCATGTCTTGCATTGTCATATAGTAGACCAGAACATTGAGCCGCAGCCTCTTCATCCACCACACACTTGGCCCGTGCATGTGGGCACCAACCTATCGGAGGATGAGGTGCAAATATTGCATGAAGGGGGGTATCAAGTGGAGCTAAGCAAAGAAGGAGTATGTAATGTAATGCCAGTTGCTCAAGATCAAAATATGACAAACTCTCCTTTCAAGTCAAAAGATGCATCCACTCCTGAAGGCAGTGGAAGAGCCACAGTGCGAGATGGTCTACGTGTACGGTATCGGACTTCCATTTTCGATGATGCTGCTCACAAGATCAGTCTAGCACTAGCCCTGAGAGCGAAGGTCATAGAAGAGATATGTGCAGCAGATGGTGTTACTGAGGTCTTCAAACTAGAGACGAACAGTGAAGATGGTCATGTCGGAATATACAAAGTTTGTATTAGCAACCAGCCATCGTGCACATGCCCAGACTTCATGGAATGGGTGTCAAAGCAAAAACCATATCTTGCATGTAAACATTTGTATTTTATTTATCTGCATGTGCTAGGGCTAAGCCAAAATGAGTACATGTTTATCCATCAACCAATCCTGGCAGATGTTGATATCTTCAGGGCACTAAGTCGAAGCCGGACTTATCTAGGCATGGATGCATAGCATTTGACAATGCTCACTTCTTCTTAGTATGCTTTACCTAAACAATTGTACTACTTTCTAATTTTATCTTAGGATGGTCACATTGGGATACATTCATTTGCAACTTTTTTTCATGTTTGAGTACTGGTTGTTTATGTGTCAAATCGTGTATAAAATAATATAATATTACCATAGTGGCTATAAATTGCCATAACTTGAGTTATTTTTTGTGAAAGTGTCCACTAGCTTCCTAGCACACCTCTCCTTCTTTCACTATGTCTGACGATCTTGCGAGTAAAATAAAGTCTGCCTGGGATGCCATGGAAGCCATTCCAAATGGAGAGGTATTGTATGGAGCCGACTGGTTTCGTCAGGCTCTCAAGGCAACCATCAACGTGTATCGCCTCTATCAATGCCGCAAGGAACTCAATATGCGGAGCTTAATCAATTTGAACGAGACGGGACAACTAGCTTTCTCTTGCTGGAAGAAAATTGGACTCATCATAGAGGAGGATGAGGAGGAAATGAGGCAGCAGCTAAGCAATGTGGTGAATCTTAATATGCCAATCGAAGGTAGCACATCAACTACTAAAACCGGGCCTTCCAACAGATGAACACTTCTTGTTTATGTAATGCAAGTTTAATAAAATTTAACTTTTTTACTTTTAATGGGAGTTCTTGGTTTAAGTACCCCTGACTATATTGTTTTTGAAACAATTTGTCTAGCTTACATACCTATAGTTCTCTCTCTCTCTCTCTCTCTCTCTCTCTCTCTCTCTCTCTCTTTGAGAGAGAGAGAGAGAGAGAGAGAGAGAGAGAGAGAGAGAGAGTCCACAAAGAGGAAGGGAGAATCTTTTTAGGAATCTGCTCACCTGATTCCTAAAAAGCGCTCGCCGGCAACTGCTCGCCCAGAAATATCCCCCACTGGCGTAATGCACTCGCTCCGAACGTGTTTCACTAAAGAAGGAAATCTTACTGGTTTGAAGTCACATGACTGGCATCAAATGTGTCAGGTATGTTTGAAGTGGAATATAGCATAGTGGAAATTATGTAACAAATTCATGTGTGGACTTTAATATCATTGCTAGACGTGTTTTGTAGTTTATTTTACCGACCGGTGGCCATTGAGGGATGTTTGTCTCCTGACGTCCGTACCACAATCTAGAAACTTGCGAAGTTGGTGCAATGGATCTCACAAAAGGAGATCCATGTAGACTCTATACCATTCGCCAATCTAAACGCTGCGGAGGTTGTGTGCATGTTTGAGAAACACTTTCCTACTACCATGCTAACCATTCAAGTGCATCTTCTTGTTCACATAGTTGATGAGGTGGAAATAGCTGGCACAATACATTCGAGATGGATGTTCTTTTTAGAACGTTTCATGAAAATGCTCAAGGGATATGTGCGTCAGAAGGCACGTCCAGAGGGTAGCATGGCAGAAGGGGCTAGTATCAGAGTCCCTAGTTTACATTGAAGAGTGGCTAGACGGGTCTGATAAAGCCCGAGACATGCTATGGCCAAAATTTAAGTTGTGTTTAATTGTCATCGCTTCCACTCCAAGCCAAAGGAGTCCTAAAAGGGTAGATAGATCTTGCTCTTCTTACGAAGAAGTAGGAAGCGTGCATCGCTACTCGCTAAGGTTTAATTTGAAGCCGGCTTGAACTCCTTGTTGTAGGAATCCCTCCACCTTTATGAGTCCTCTCTCTCTCTCTCTCTACACATGAATCTCTCTACACAAGAATCCCTCCCCCTTTATGAGTCCTCTCTCTCTCTCTCTCTCTCTCTCTCTCTCTCTCTCTCTCTCTCTCTCTCCACAGGAACCCCTCCCCCTATTATCTATAGTATACATTATAACTTGTCCATATTTTCTTCTTCATTAAATATTAAGATGAAATGTTCGTGTGTTTAATGCAGGTATGGATGATGATGAGTTTCTTTCTTCTTTGTCACCCCAGTAGAGGAGGTGGTACGAGGAGCATCATTGCTCTGGAGCACCATCACGTCGTTGCACTCCTTCAGCGTCTCCCTCTATTTCGGAGCATTCAGTGCGCTCCAAGACTTCGACGTCGAAGAGACGATCTTCACACTCTTCTAGGCACCATCACTCTAGTGGTGGCGATGACGGTTGCTGTGGGGATGCTGCCACTGATGCCTTGACACCACCTCGTCGATGAGGCTCCTTACCTTCCCCTTCTTTGCCCGCCCACACACCAGCCACGACGTCGCCATCTACACCATGTTTTGCGTGGCTATCGGCCATTCCTGGCTACACACCACTAGCTACTCCTTCGGGAGTCACCCCAGTCGTGACACTCCTCACTTTGGGGCCCAGACTCCAGTGGAGACACTTGGCATCTGTACCCCCATCAGAAGCCACTAAAGACACCACTCGAGACCCCTGTCGAGACACCCAGGTTCATGCGTCACAGGCGAGGAGACTTACCGTACTCGATCGACATCAGCGGCGGCATCATCTTGGATGACAAAGGCAAGAAGGTGATCTCACGCATGTGCGGTCTTTGCTCTCAAGTGTTTTGACACTACATTCTAGACACCTGGAGTGAAGTGCCAAATGAATTAAAAGACAGAGTTATCAGCATACTGCATGACGAGTTTCTCGTCAAGGCGAGATGAGCAATGAAGACTTGATGAAGGTTCGAATGCGCAAATACTGCAAGCACAAGCGTTCTGAAGTACAAAAAGCAATAAACCATGGGTGGAACAAACAAGATTGGCTGGCATAAGAAGATTGGAAGAATGCAAAGTGAGCAACGCATGAGAATCCTGACAAGTGAAAGTAACAAAAGGAGGCAGCCAAAGCGCGAGTAGAGGCAGGGAGCTCGCACCACTTGGGGAGCGACGGGTGGGCATCATTTGAGGCCGATTTTGTAAGTGTTTCTACATTGTCCTTTAGGTTTGGTAGTTACCTCTATTTGTACTTTTAAATTCTAACATAATGTATTCTTTGTATATTTTAAACAGTGGTCGATGACAAGACGTGTCGACCCCACCCCATACGAGCGTGATTACGCATGCAGAAAGGGCTTAAACACCTTGATGGACATTCTCAGTTCTTGCGGCGGCATGGTTAGTATTTTACTTTACTCTTTTACATTTGCTGTATTTTAATGATAAGCTAGGATAATAAATTATTTTGTAATTATATGTTTATACTTACAAAAAGTCTTATTGTTTTTTCTGCAGAATCCGATAGATACGCTGCTTGGACGTGATGAGACGTCTGATTAAACGACGTGAGTCTAGCTGTAGCCAGATAGCACTAGTTTTCTTTTGTCATAGCATGTATAATGAGATAACGTGTATACGTCTTTTTGTAACTATTGAAAAATGATGTATTTTCTCAAATCAATGAAAATTGTGTTGTAACTATTACATTTGCAAAGCTTAACAATCAAGTGACTTTGCCTAAAATGTGTATAATGTTGTCGTTGATTTGCTTTTGTCAATTCACTTTTGTCCAATTACTTTTGTCAGTTTTGTATCTTTATTCTGCAAACAATACTATGCATGATGGAGTTAATGGTTATATTTTCTTGTGGGTGACTACGTTGGGTCTATACCTTGCACTTTCTTTCAAAGGTGAATCTGTGATTATCTTGGATTCATTTAAGTATACTTTATTAAGGAAACATTCAATATGGTTGATGGGTGGCAGGGCATTCAATGCTCTGCCACCCAAATTTTTTAACTCTCGGGCGTCGCTATAAGCGTCTCTATATAAGGTTCTACAACGTCGCTATGAGCGTCGTTATAGAAGAACTGCAATCGTCGCTATAGGCGTCGCTAAATAGCGACGCCTAAAGCGAAGTTCCCGTAGCGACGCTCTTAGCGACGCCGGGGAGTAAAAAAACCCAATGTATTTCCGTCGCTAAAAGCGTCACAATTGCACATAACCTCTGATCACATGTGGAGAGAGGTCATGGCTTTGTGTACACTAAAAACATCTCAAAGGTGCCTACCTTTAGACATAACCTACAATAACTACACTCCAAGTGACAACATCCCTAGATAGGAAGCTCATAAGAAAGTTGATGTGCTGTGCAAATCACACTACTAATGTCAATCAAAGCTGAATTGAGCACAACGCAATTTCAATGGGTCTTGGCTATTAATAAACATGGATGGAAAGCTCAACAAAAACATTTTGTGCTTTCAGAGGTACACCACATTGACATACATGGGAACCAAAGCATTTCCCCTAAGTAATAACCTTGTCATGTATATATCTCACCCAATATGCAAGCATAGGAGATGGGTCCTCAATTTAAGTCAACCTATAGGTTTATTGTGATGTTATCGCGCTCTTTTATCTTGTTCTGTAGAGAGAAGGTCCAAACTCAGCTGGAGAAGGAAGAGAGAGGAGGGCGGGTTTTTTTTTTCTATTTAAACTATTACCATGAGTTTTTCTGTGTTTATTATCGCGTTTATAATCTCATCTATTATCGCTTGTATTATCGTGTTTATTTTCGAAAAAAATTTAGCGCCTAAACTTTCAAATTCTAGCTTAAACATCCCCCCCCCCCCCCGTCTCTCAATTTTTGGTGAACTTCCCTCCTCTCAATAAAAGTTAAAGAATATTGTATGAAATTTTTAAATTTAAAAAGAAGAGAGAGAGAGAGAGAGAGAGAGAGAGAGAGAGAGAGAGAGAGAGGGAGGTGATAATAAGATTACACTTGGTTACAACTAAAATAATCACTGTCACTTGATTAACATAATTGAGCATGTTCATAAAATTAGAGAGAGGAAGAGGGGAAAGAGATAGATGAATGGATTATACGACCAAAAAACTTCATAACTGCAAAATGTTTATGAATCATCTTCCAAAAGACTTTTACACGAGGCATCATCCAATTCTAAGGCCATGGCTCTTAAATCAATAAAGAGAGAAACGGAATTGTCGTTTGTGGACGCGTTGGCTTCATCATCTTCGAATTCGTCATCCTGCATCTCATCATCTTCATCATCATGACAATCATCCTCACTAAGACTTGCCGCCATCGGACTTGATTCATTGACCTCCCTCTCCTCTATCTCCACCTCATCTAAAGTCAGAGGTGAAAGAGGGTCGAAGATGGTCTCCTCTTCATAATTAGTGGAAAAAATGGTTCTCCCTCAAGGTGTTACGGGGAATTACAAATCAAAGTTTTGGTTGGTGGATTGCTAGGATATAGGTGACCTATAAAAGAGAAGCTCAAAGTGAGTAACATTGGTATAATCAATGCTACAAGCAAATAAGAATAAAAAAGATACATGCCACTCACCTGCTCACAATTGCGCGGTAAAACTGAATTGTCATACCTCCCTGTGTGACTAGATTCCACCATGTAGAGGCCATTCTCATGTCGTCTAGACACATTTGCAAACCACTTGCGCTCGAAGATGAAGGTATGAAAGGTTCTAAAATTAATCTTTAGTATCCTTTGAATAGTTCCGTAGTACCTGGCTTCATCACGGTCTGTGTCAAAGCTGCCCATCATGGCACAATCCATGGTGGTTCTATGCTCGTCAATGTGGCGCGTACGAAAGTGACGACCCTGTGACCACATAGAGTTAAAGGAAAGGCACTACAAAATAGGAAAATATATTTTATCAAATATAAATTAAAGATAAACAAAAGAAAAAAATTTACAATATGGTTTAGGTATATGAGTACTCTACCTTTGGTACGCAACCTCGTGCATACTCCCATTGTTTGTTGCTGATGTCTTCTCCGCGCGCTTTTGCTTCGGTCATTCTCTCATGAATCCACTCCGCACTAATGAGATCTGGGAAACATGCAAGGTGTCTAGGCACTAGGGGTGCCCTCCTTCCTCCATGTGCTTGTTTTCATGCTTCTCTCTCTAGCAAATGCCTTGCCTTTGCCACTGTCCACAAGTTGATCCACTTGGTCATAAGCTTTGCATTGAGAATACAAAAGTTATTGACCACTCGAGATAGATTCATATCCATGTTAAGTAGTTTTCCCTTTCCACTTGGCAAGTATGAAGTCATCCTTGCATCTTCCTTGTCTGACCACATGTGAGACATTGAAGGATCAACTTGTGCAAAATACTCTGATATGTAAACAAATGCCTCTTGCACGATCCACCCTTCGGCCATACATGCCTCTGGTTGAGATCGTAGCCGCACAAAATCTTTGAGAGTCTTAAAAAACCTTTCTAAGAAGAACATACATCGTGTGTGCACTACTCCATATATAGCAATCTCCTCCACCATGTGAACCAAGAGGTGAATTTGGCTAAGAAGGACCGATTAAGGAAATGCATCCTCAATGGCACACACAGTTTTTGTTGCAAGTGTTTGAGCAGCAGGGATAACACCTATTTCAATTTCCTTGGAGCTCATAAATCTGCAAGAAAACACACAAAGATACACTAAGTGCTTGTTTGAAATTATTGTGTACATAAGAAAGGTGTAGTTGAGTGGAGTCTTGTGGTGTACATTACTAACTCTCCAAGTTTGAAAATAGCGCCCCTGACTTTCTTGTCCCGACATATACACATACTCATCGGAAGAATGAACTACAATGTAAAATAGGGGAAGGGAAAGTGAGAGAAAGTCATACACATAAACTATAAATAGAATAGGGATAGGGACATTACCTAAGCATCTTGTGCCAATCATGGGACTTCAACCCATACTATTGAACGCTTCGACCCTTTTTCGCTTTTGTGAAAGCTCCCTCTAGTGACCTCATGTATCCTGCTGGTGTGCGAATAGAAGCAATGGTACCCTTCACTTTGTCTAATTCTTCTTTGACTAGCATCCATGGTGCTTTAGGAAGCACAATCTTTCCATTGGGGTCACGGCGTGGAGTAGCAGAGGTGGGGAGACGTTTCAAAAGCCTCAAATCCTCCCTCGCATCCAAAGAGTCCTTCTTGCCAATAATGTTGATCCCATAGTGTTTGGGCTACATTCTTGAATATGTGCATGGGATCCAAGAGGTGTTGTATTTTGAAGTCCTTCCAATATGGAAGCCTTAAAAATATGGAATACCTTGACATACCTTTTGGTGGAAGACATGGATCCGGATTGTTGTTGTGGTGCTCTTCCCAAATGGTTGCGTCAATCTGCCACCCATCGTGAGCTTCAGAGGGGTCTTCCCATTTGTTGGAGCCTTGTGCTTGCTATGCCCTTGGGGTAATAAATGATGGTTGTTTGGATAGGTTACCTTGCACACATTAGGAAAAATATGGACTCTCCATGGGCCTTGTAAGAATCCCTAATTTCAAAGAAGCCTGCCAAGATTAAGGGGGACAAAGGCTTTGAATGGGGCTATTTTGGTAGGGTCTCCTCCACCTTTGACCCCTAAAAAGGTAGGGGGAAGGGGGAGGTAACCATTTAAAAAGTAGGGAAGGGGGGGGGGGGGGGGTAAACCATTTGAAAAGTAGGGGATCTTCTCTCTCTAGATTTTTGGCCAACTTGTAAGTGGCCTCTTAACTCTCCCATGCCACCTTATCAAATCCGTGGGTCAAAGAGGTAAAAAAAGTGACTTTTTTCAAAAACTTTCAAATAAACTCTATTTCCCCCTAAAAAGTAGCCCCAACATATATACATATTAAAAAAAAGATTTTAAAGCTAAATTACTCATAATTTAGCATTTTTTGACTCCCTCCAAAACTTTTAGAAAATTCCCCCTAAAATTGACCACCTTCCCTCCTAATCTAAGCTCCTCTCCTACACCCATCCCCCTTGCACCTGCACCTGCTGCACCTACACACCCATCTCTCCATCCTTCAAGCTCCATCTCTCCCTCCTACAAGCTCCATCTCTCTATCCTTCAAGCTCCATCTCTCCATCCTACAATGCCTCTTGACGACGTGACCAATGTCCCAGCAAGCTCTTCACGCGGTAGGTCTCCGGGGGTTTTCCTACGCCTACCTCAAGAGTATGTTCCAACAAAGAAGACATGCTTGGGTACATTACCTTCAACCAACGAACACCGCACTCAAGGGGAGAAGAATGTGGATCTCTGGACAGAGGGATGCTTGTACCCAAAGGATCCTTCTCTCAATGTCCATCCGCCTTTTACAAACATTTCATCACTGTTGCAATATGTTGGAAATGGAGAGCAAGGTTTGTTGGGCTACTGCAAGAGACTCAACAGACACGAGATTGCTCGGTCCGAGATCTACTTGCATCATTGGCAGTTGTTGAATGGGAGTTTCCACAATCTTCAAGATCAGATGCAAACAGCTACTAGTACGCTTGAGGAGGCAAAGAGCACCATGGCAACCAAGGAAAATGTAATTAAAAAGCTTGAGGATACTCTTTCACACATGAAGAGTACTGCCATGGGAGGTAGGGTGAGGAAACGGGGGTTGTCCGAAATTCAGACTCTTGCACCACGTGGTGGGGCAAGAAAACAAAGGGTGACAGCTATGAGGTAAGATGTTATGCCCCTCATGTTGTTTAAGTCTAGTACCGCTCATCATTGTTGTTTTGGGTAGTAGGAACTTCGTCCAAGAAACGTGCGGCGGCGAGAATGCGTCAGCTTGGGCATCTTTACTTCGTCCTTCTTTTCAACAAAGAGGACTTTATTGGGATGCTTGATGCTCCAGAGGCAAAACACTTAAAAGACGCAATCAGTTAGAGAGTTCTTGATGATTTTTCTAATATTGTCAATGATCTAGATGTTCATGATATTTGTGATGCTGTTGGGATTAGTACGAATGGCTATCAAGCAATACATCAAGTGTTAAAATATGCATTAAGAAGTCGAGGAGTCACGGAAAACCTGTTCCCGCTTCCTCACAGAGTGGCGATTGCCAAGAGGGTGTCAAATGAAGATGTTGTTCACCGATTAGGGGTCTACTTGTATATTGAAGACACGATGCCTCTTCAGCCGCTCCGTAGCAAATCACAAGGAAGGAAGGGTCGCGGAAAGGGAAGCGGTGCTGTTTCTAATAGTGTGTTGCGGACCGAAGGATTTGTTTACACCAAATTCAACAATATCTTTGTGGACTTGATACAATTGCAGCAGTCCATGGTTGTTTTCTACAATTTGAGTGATGCAGGTTAGTTTAGGGTTGCCTAAATGCTCTATGATGTGTCATAACATTCATTCTGAGGCTTTATATTGTTGGCAGTTCTTGAAGGAAAGCTTGTGTTTGTGCTGAAGTTGGATGAGTGTGTAATTGTAAAAGGGAAAAAGTTGGAGAGAATGAGCATCATGCTTATGAATGAAGCCCTAGCTTACGCCAAGGAATCTTGCAGTTCGAGTGAAGCGACAAAGCCCTCTTTTAGTGTGCAATCAGAGAAGGATATATGGTGGCTTGGTGCAATTGAAAATCCGAAAGAGACACATGAAGTCCTTGCATGGATTTTTAGTAAAATACCATGGGTCACAGAGGTCATTAAAGCTCAAATAAACGGTGAGAAGCTCATGGTTCCAGGGCGTGGGGAGTTTGATGTTGAATGACATTTAGGTGGTGATCTAAAGACCATAAAGTGCATGCTTTGATGCAAACAAGGTGCAAATTCTTTACTTCCCTGCCCATTCCGTGTGAAAGGGCACAAGACAAGTCGAGCAACTCAAGTGGAAGGTCAAGATGAAGATAATGATGATCATATAAATAGGGAATGGCAAACTTCGGTTCTTTCATATGATATTGTAGAGGTGCCCAATAGGGATAGCAAAGATCCTGGGTGGAACCCCATAATTCCCTTCTCCCTCAACAATGTTCATTTTTGTACATTGCATGCGTTTATGCGAATATTTGATAGGATCCTAAAGCATCACATTGATTATGCTTTCATAATGAAGCCCCTTCAACGGTCAAAAGACTCCTTGCAGGGGGTGGAGACGCTCCTTAATGAGATTGGATGTCACTGATCAAGGGCGAACATTGTAGCAGAGACTTGTAGGGAGAAGACATATAAGGTGGCACAGAAGGTTTCCTTGAATGGAGCCAAGGCACGTCGATTTTTCAAGAAGATGTCAAAGTCTCCAATGCAGGTATCCAAGGCAAGTGTCGATCTTGTTAAAGAATATGATGTTAAAGAATATGTCCATTGTGCTATGGGTGGCTGGACACTAACTATACTATGTGTAAATATACTTTGGATAATAGTTCAAAAGAGAAGAGCAGCTCGTTGAATGGCTGCTTCAGGGTAACGATTGTGTGTGTGTGTGTGTGTGTGTGTCTTGATGTGTGTTGGTGTGTGTGTGTAGTCTTCTTTTCTACCTTCTCCATCACCTGCGCACTCTACAAAGTGGTATTAGAGCTTATTTTAAGGAGCTACAGTCAATACACAGGTTTCCGTAGCTCTGGAAAACAACAAAAAAGAGAGGTTTTTTGGTCATAACTCCCTCATCCGAACTCGGAATATAGTGATCCAGGAGTCTATCTTTATCTTTTTGGGCATTCCGGACGCATTGGCATACTCAGATTTTCCAAAATCTACAATTTTCTGCAGCAAACAGCCAGCTCACACAAGCATATGAGATGTCCAGTTTTGCACTCGGCAGTAGATTTACAGGTTACAGGTGAAGAATTCAGCATTTACACAGGTTTTGGAGAGCGACATAGAGATTTTGCATCATGATATTGTGTTATCGAAGATTATGTTTGGTTGTTGTGGGTCCGTTATGGACAGCCGCCTGTGTAAGAAAGATTGTGGGAAGAAGTTGAGGCGATTATATTGTCAGATTGAGTACTTTGTGGTTATGTATGGATATGCGGTCAATGTATTTTGGAAAACTGTAGCCTTTGTGAGGGTTGAGTGAGGTTTTTTGAAGCCTTGCCTTGGGAGCTTTGGTACCTTGGCAAGGTGGATTAGATATTGGAGCGAACCCCCGACTGGCCCCGCGAAAGACCTCATATGTCGTTTACGACTATGGGAAGAAGGTGGATGTATGGATATGTGGTACATGACAGCGTATGGATTGCATTTGCATACAGGTCCATGTGGACATTGTTTTAGAGTATTTATGCATAGTACTGAGTCAGTCTGTGGCAAAGTGAGTCAGTGGATTTTCCCTTGGCAATGAGAGATTTTCTGTCAGTGTTTATGAGCACTTTGGTTGAGATTGTCACTTGAGATATTGTCCAAATACAAACGAAACTCTGCCAAAATTTTGTCAAAATCCTTTGGAAGAAATTGAGAGAGTGAAGATGGTAGAAAGTTCAACTCAAGTCACACAGATTTTTGGAGAGAAGCTGGCCAGAGAGAACTATAGCATATGGTCTTACAGGATGGAGAACTTTATCATGGGCAAAGGTTTATGAGATTATATTACAGGTGAACAAGAGTGTCCCGAGGTTGGTTTGGAACCAAATAGAGAGAATGTTGAAGCTCATAAAGCATGGCAAGCAGAAGTAGAAGCTTACAAGAAGTGAATCGTGAATTCAAGGAAAGTGATGCATTGGATTTCACTATGCATTAGTGACTTCTTTATACCACATGTGAAGAAGGCTCAATCTCCAAAGGAAGCATGGGAGATACTAGTAAGAATGAACAGCTCCAATACAGAACCACAAAAAGTTCACTTGAAGCAAAGGTTACATTGTGTATGGCGAGGAAATAGATCCATATCAGATTATGTGACAGAGATAAAGCAAATACAGGAAAATCTTGCGAGCATTAATGTTGAAGTTCCAGATGATGACTTAGTTTCAGTGACATTGAATGGTTTGGGACCGGAATACAAGTCATTGGATACATCTATATCTGTTCGAGGACACATGCCTGATTTTGAAGAGTTAGTAAACCTTTGTTTGCAAGAAGAGGTGAAGTTAGGCAAGTCAGGTCCTTCTACATCAAATAACAATTCCAGAGATCAGGGTTTTTACTCTAGAGGTCGTGGAAACAATAGAGGTGGAAGAGGAAACTATGGTCATGGAAACAATGCTGGAAGAGGTCAATGGCAAAACCAACAAAGTCAAGGTTACAATGATTATAGCCAAAGAGGCAGGGGGAGAGCCCGAACTCGTGGACTTGGACGATTTGTACATCCTCAAAGAGATGGATATTGTAACAGATGTGGCATTTATGGTCACTTTGAAAGAGAATGTTACACAAGGCTAAATTAAAATTGTGATCGTGGTGGAAGAGGCTGAGGTTATGGCAGACATGGAGGAAACTTTGCTGGATACAATCCTCATGATCAAAATATATATGACAATAGATCGAGTGGACATTTATTTTCTATGGAGCATGTTGTTGGAAGCATGGTGGAGCCACATCATACAGATGATTGGTATTTAGATAGTGGTGCCACAAATCATATGACTTATCATGGTGAATGGTTTGACAGAAAAGAGAAGTTAGAAGAGGATGATTTTGTCGCTACTACAGGTGATGATACTATGCATCGGATTACACATGTTGATTCAGTCCCATTGCTAGAAAAAGACGGGACATACAACACATTGGGAGATGTTCTATATGTACCTTCGATCACAAAGAATTTAGCATCAGTTGGACAAATGACAGACCAAGGGTTGCAAGTACGTTTTAATCGTTATGGCTGCTTCATAGAGGAGTTTCACAAAGACAGACCAGGCAAGATATTGGCACGTGGAAGAAAGAAAGGTCACTTGTTCTCATTGGAAGCTGGAGATCCATGTTTACACAGTGGTATGTATGCAAACAAATCAGCCACTCAAGATAATTGGGCAGAGTTATGGCATAAGAGGATTGGTCATGTCAATTTTAGAAGACTAAAGCATATGCAATCAAATCAAATTGTACGTGGATTACCAAAGTTTGGCAGATTGAATTTTGATCATGTTTGTGAAGCTTGTCAATTTGGAAAGCAATCTCGCTTACCATTTCCAAAGAGGGGGAGAATTAGCCAAAGTCCTTTGGAAATTGTTCATTCTGATATTTGGGGACCTTGTGATCATGCTACGCCAAATGGTTGTCGATATTTTATCACATTCACGGATGATTACAGCAGAATGACATGGGTTTAATTTCTAAAGGCCAAGTCAGAGGCATTTGAGGTATTCTTGGAGTTCAAAGTTATGGTTGAGAAAGAGAATGGTTGTCAAATTAAATGCCTACGTACAGATGGAGGGGGAGAGTACATGTCACACAATTTTGATGATTACTTACGTGAACAAGGCATAAGAAGACAGATTACTTGCAGATACACACCACAACAAAATGGAGTTGCTGAGAGAAAGAATAGAATCATAGCAGAGATTGCAAGAGCCATGATGAATGAGATGAATATGCCATTAACATATTGGGCTGAAGCAGTTCATACAATAGTACACATTATGAATTGAACACCAACAGCTGCCATTCATGAAATTTCACCTTATGAGAGGCTTTATGGGATCAAGCCAACAGTTTCCTACATGAAAGTTTTTGGATGTGTTTGCTATGTTCATGTGCCAAATGAAGCAAGAAAGAAGATGGAGCCAAAGGCAGTGAAGTGTATATTCTTGGGCTACCCAGTTGAAAAGAAAGGTTACAAGTGCTATGATCCTATGACAAGACAAGTTTATGTCAGTAGAGATGTCAGATTTTGTGAGCATGAACCATGGTATAAACCAAAGCCAGTGATGATAGAAGATGAGTATGAAGAGCAAGAGAATGTGCGTCATGTTGTTGATAAGCCAGGACCATCAACAAGAACTATTTCAGGACCACATATGGCAGAGGAGAGTACAGGAAGTGTCAACCCATGGAGTGGTCGTTTGCGAGATAAAAAGCAAGACGAGAAAGGCAAGAAGAAAGTGGTTGAAGAGAGTTCTGGAGATGAAAGCCTCGATGAAGAGCAAGGTTTACCACATTTGAGGACACCTGGCAGTAAGAATATTGAGAAATATGTACCCCCATATGCAAGAGTTGAAGAGAAGAGTGCACCACAGTTGAGAAGATCAGAGAGGGTGCGTTATCCAGTTGATAGATTGACATACAACGGTTACATGCGTACACATTATGCATACATGGTTTCACGTGTGCAACATAAAGAGCCTACATGTTTTCAAGAGGCAATTGGAAAATCAAAATGGGAGTCAGCTATGGATGATGAGATGGATGCTCTTGTGAAGAATGACGCTTGGGATTTGGTTCGCTTGCCAAGTAGAAAGAAAGCAATTGGTTCAAAATGGGTATACAAAGTCAAGTGCAAGTCAGATGGTAGTGTGGAAAGATACAAAGCGAGGCTTGTTGCTAAAGGTTATGCACAAACAAAAGGTCTTGATTATGATGAGACGTTTAGTCCAGTTGCAAAGATGACAACAGTCAGATTGGTGATAGCAATGGCAAGTATGTTTGGTTGGAAGTTACGGCAAATGGATGTGGATAATGCATTCTTGAATGGTGACTTGGAAGAAGAAGTTTATATGATACAGCCAGAGGGTTATCAACATCCAGAGTTTCCATATTATGTGTGTAAGTTGAAGAAAACATTGTATGGTTTGAAGCAAGCATCTAGAGCTTGGTGTGAAAAGATAACCAGATTCTTGGAGAAGATTGGATTTAAACAGTCCACTGCTGATCACTCATTGTTTTTGAAGCATGTTGATGGAGAGATCGTCGTTATTGTTATCTATGTTGATGACTTGATTCTCACTGGAAGTCATGATGAGCAAATTTTGCATGTCAAGAAGAGTTTGTTGAGAGAATTCAACATGAAGGACCTTGGTGAGTTGAGATATTTCTTGGGAATTGAAATTGTCAATACTTTATCAGGAATTTGGATGATACAAAGACAATATGCGTTGGATATTCTTGAGAAGTATGGAATGACAGCGTGCAAACCGGTTGATACACCTCTTGATCAAAATGTGAAGTTGTTTGATGATGGACATTACATTGAGGATGTCACTATGTATCGCAAGATGGTTGGAAGCCTTATTTACTTGACAATAACAAGGCCATATTTGAGTTATGCAGTGGGTGTTGTGAGTCAATTCATGCAAAAGCCATGTAAAGTCATCTTGATGCAGTGAGACGGATTATGAGATATGTGAAAGCCATTGTCAGTTATGGAATGTTTTATGAAAAGAATGGGAAGCTTTGTCTTTATGGTTACATAGATGCAGATTGGGCATGAGATTTTATGGATAGAAGATCTACGAGTGGTTATGCATTTTTCATTGGCAATGGTATGATAAGTTGGAGTAGCAAGAAGCAATCAACTGTAGCATTATCAAGTACAGAAGCTGAATATCGTGGAGCAGCTTTGGCAACATGTGAAGAGTCATGGTTGAGAGTGCTTATGGTAGACTTTGGTTTTGACTATCATGACAGTGTCATTCTATATTGTGACAATATTAGCAGCATCATGTTGGCAAAGAATCCAGTCTACCATGCGCGTGCTTGGTTCACGCCGACATGGGCGATGAGACGCCCGCGAAAGTTGATGTTGAAAGTGGATATTGCAAAATCTTTCTTTACAAGCACTACAAGGTTGGTCGATTGGGCAAGGGTTGTTAAGCACAATGCCTTGGAGAGTGAAGGGAGGGCAAAAATGTTGTAGCGTCCATTGGGGGAGTAGTCGGCATGCACAAATAGCACGACACCAGTTGGAAGTGTGCCGAGGTAGTAAGAAAGTTCCGCTTGAGGTCCGAACGGCGTCCTCCTCCCCCCTGACCGTTGCGCCCAGGCGTCAACCTCCAAAAAATCTTGCAAAACATAGGTTTTGTGAGAAATATGGCAGAGAATTATGATATAACATTAACAAAATCATTTGTAACAATCAAATGTAAGTGAGCATCTATACCTCTTGTCTACGATCCTCCTCATCAGCATTTGGGTGCAAGTAAAGATCCACACTTGACTTCCCCTTTGGATCAAGCAAAACAGGTGTTGTAGCAGGTGATGGTGAATCCACTCTTGCACGTTTAGCCAAACACATGGCTTGCATGGTCGTAAACTCCTCCTCAGAGACCTTGGCCTGCTCGGCCGCTGCCACCTCGGCTTGTGCAATCGCCACTGTGTTTGCCAAAGTATCCCCCATGGGCACTAGGAGATGATCGTCATGGGAGGTGGTGGTTTCAACCTCAAACTTGCCATGTGCATCGAGGATGGCAAAACACTCATCCATGCGAAGCTCAAAGGATTTCTCCAGATCATGCAAAAACACAAACTCCTCCCCACCCACCACAATGGAGGAGAAACGAGTAATCTCTACCTCAGGGATGGCATCCCGAGTGGCTAGTTCCTTTTGGTGGCCCCAAGGATGAACCGACAGATGGAGAGGCCTCCAAGAGGCCTTGAATCCCTACAGGGTAGGTCAACGCAAGCGTCCTCTCCTCTACGGATGTGTCAATGGCCGCGGGCTTGGGGTCCTTCACATCAGCCAGTACCCCGCCGATCTGCAAGTGTGGTAGCACTACGTCGGGACCTACTGGGCACTCGTGAAGGAGGAAGATCATTATGGCCTGGATAGAGAAAAAAGTGTTTCCGATCTTCCCCTTACACATTGCTCGCACATCATCATCTTCAAGCCGCACATATTGTCCGGTGGGTTGTGCTATGGTGGCAAAGCGTGCAAGCCGCTGATGAAATGGCATGTCCGCTTTGTAGATGTGGTGCAGAAGGCCCTCAGGGACCCATTGCCCTTGCCGGTTTGGTAACTCAACAATGAATCTCCCCATGCACGTGGAAATGTATGAAGTGATGTGCTCAAGAGATTGAGAGTGGAGGGTCAAGGTGGTTTCCAAATCGGGTTGGGTTGTGAAAAATGCATGAAGCTCAGGGCGATTTGCATGCCCAGTCTCAGTAAGGAATGCATCTAAAGCACTAGTAGCAGCCATGCTTTCTCTTTGCGTGATTGGGTATGCTATAGGTCTCTCTGCAATGCTGGGATGAAAATGGTAAAATGAGGAGGTGGTCCCCCTTATATAGACATATTCCATCTCGAAAAAAATAAAAAATTTGCGTTTTCAAAATAAAATTACACAACACCTTAAAACTCAAGTACAAAATCAAGTACAACACCTTAAAAATTTTCAAAATCTTTAATAAAATATCCAATATATAAAAGATTAAAGTTACAAGCCAATTCACTTAGACAAGATGACTTCGTCTGCAGCCCAATCTTGTAAACAAGCATAGTGGCCTCCATCTGCCTTCCAATCTACACAAACAAAAAATGGGCATCAAGATACAAATACCCAAAAAGTCAAGATACAAATACCCACAAAGCAGACCTTGCGTTGTTCCAGTTTGAAACTTGCATTGCCGCCATCCTCGAATCCCATTATGACAAAGTGTTCCTGAAGATTGGCAAGAGTCCAATGCGGATTCACTGCAACCACCTCCACCTCATTATTGGGCATGCGGACACGAATTTCAAAGGATTGAACCTCTTCGACCGTCAGCTACAAGGGTATTCATTTGCCACGTTTGTGCATCCACCTTTCGTAGCTAAACCGTGCATACAAGGTGCACCTTGGATTCAAATATCGAAGGCAAAGCTGTGTGGGGGACACATTGCACTTGTAACGGTCACCATCATGCAAACCGTCAACATAGCCCCAATTGACACCTATAATGGTGTCCATTGCATCTATGTCAACTTCTTTGCAAACAAACATTGTCGGTGTTTCCACAATCGGCACAGAGCGGAATGCATGCACAAACAAATGAATGGGACAATGCCAACTGAGACCCACCGATCTCGTTGCCTTACCAAACTTTAGGGACCCTTGGAAATCTTGTAGCACCTTGTGCTTGAAAGAAAGCAAGTATCAATGGTCTGGAGTTGGCCATTTTGCACTCTGCAATGAGGTGTCTCCACGGCTTCTAACCTACCATAGCTTTGGCTTGACTTCGGCACCACGTACTTGTGGGAGTACATGAATATTCGCTGCTCAGTAAGTTTTTTCGACGAGACATTAGGAAACATAAGCACCCAATGTGAGCATGCACAACCATGAACGTGCCTGAGAGGCACTCAAGCGGCTGTTCCTCAACTAAGCTGGATGGAAAAACATCTTTACAAATGCCCGTAGTCAAACATAATGATCGCATGCACGTTAAACATGATATATGCATGGGATAGCTAAACCATGAGGACTTACAATGAGGTGCAAATTGAGTTGAAGCTCTCTTCAGGTGGATCTCAGCTGCACTGTACATGTGTTGCACGATGGCCGCCATTCGGGACCTGGTTTCTTTGAACGCCAATAGTCTTCCCCTCCAATGACGTTCCAATACACCTTGACATCGTACGCGATAAGGTCCAGCACTGGACGGTTGCATGTAGACCCATGAACCCTTCTTAAATACCTGTGGGATCCATCTTCCCTCTGAATTTTTTGTGTTGTGCAACACAATCTCCTGTATCTCTGGTTTGGGCCGTCTATGCGTGTTAGCGGTGGACATGCTTGGAAAGTTGGGCTTAGGAAGGGATTGGGAATGGGTGGGAGGAAGGTGAGGGAGAGAAGTGGGCAAGGCTGTGGGCTATTTTGTGTGGGTACTGTGGAGAGAGAATGAGGAGCTAAGGGGAGGGTGAGGTAAGCTGCCTATGGTGGCTATGCTGGATTTGACAGTAGAGATAGAGAAAGAGGGGAGGAGTGAGAGGTAGAGAGGATACTGGTGAGCTGTGGGCTATGGTGTGTGGGACTCTAGAGGGTTGATGGAGGTGTGAGAGAAGGGGGAGCTATGGAGAGAGTGGTGGAAAGCTTTTGGCTATGGCTGCCTTGACTGTAGAGAGAGAATGGGAGGAGGGAGAAGAGGGAGAGTGTGGGAGAGAAAAGTAGTGAGGGAAAAGTGGATTTTGGAGGGGGAAATTGACTTTTTTGAAGTTAGTATATGTTTTGGAACAGTTTTGGAGGCAAATGAGTCAATTTTGACACTTTTTAAAAAAAATCCTTTTTTAGGGTTTTTAAACTTGCGTATTTTTTCTTTTGGGGGGGTCCCTCCCTCTTTTATGACACCTCTTTCCCCCTTTTACCCTCTCCCCCCAGCCTCCCTCCCACCACTCTCTAAGAACCAAGCATTGAAGAGGGAGACAATTAGGCTGTACCCCTACCATTCCTCCCCCTCTAGGTGATATCCCAAGAGCCCTCTCATTGGTTCTCCCTTAAGCCTTCACTAATCAAAAAGGCCCAAGGAGCGTCCATATTTTTCCTAATGAAGACATCGGGCCTCTCTGTCACCAATGATGGCCCGCAGTAGGACATGTATTGTCCTCGATGTGGACATCCCTACATACATATCATATCGTTAGAGAGATGAGTGAACTAAAGGGGGAGAGAGAGGATGAGGGGGTTACCAAAAATCTCGCCAAGCACAAGATAGTCGTGCATAGTCCACATAAGGATTCCCCTCACAATGGCCTCTCTCCCCCCCTTTGCAAGTGAGACATCGACAACAGGAATGCCTCTCCATAATGCCTCTAACTCCTCGATGAGGGGCTCGAGGTAGACGTCAATATTTGACACTTTGTACTTCATTGGCACAAGCAAGGAAAGAAGCATATTGCCCTTCTTGGTTGTCTCCCATGGTGGAATATTGCAGTTGATGATCACCACAGGCCAAGTGCTCCATGAAGTAGACTTAGTGCCGAAGGGGTTGACACCATCACTTGCTAACCCAATCCCCAAGTGTCTTGGCTCCAACCCAAACTCTAGCCATTGAGTTTCGATGCGCCTCCATGCAGGTGAATCGGCAGGGACACGCATCATTCCATCATTTGAGCGGTGGTTGGCATGCCAAGCGAGAAGCTCCACGATACACCTACTTTTAAACACGTGTTGAATATGAGGAATTAATGAAAAATGCTTCACTCCGGTCTTGTATTGTGCCTCCCCGCACATGGTACATGAGGTAGCATGTGCGTGCTCATTGCGGTCTAGCATGCAATCATTGACGCATGCATGGATGCGCTCATACGCCATTCCAAGTGCATTGACATACAATCTAGCTTGTCGACGATCTGGAGGCATGTGGTGATCTTTTGGCAACATTTTTCCGATCAAACTACAACAAACCGTGTATCAGTACAATTGCTAGTAGACGACAAGGAATAGTGAGTGAAGAGTATATAAAAAGCCATATTTCATACTTACCCAAGGAGTGCATCGACACTTGCATTGCTCCAACCGAATTTTGCTCGCAAGTTGAGGACTTCCAACGATGCCCGAAGCACTAAGTATTGTGCACCGTCGTAAAGAGGTGTTCGGGCACTCACCATCAATCCATCCTCCGTTGCCACTGCCCGTTGAGTGCATGGATGACAATCCTCCTCACACACGTCGCGCTCATGAGCTAGTAACTCATCACACATGTCAAACATGTGCTCATCCTCTACCTCAAAGTGCATTTGAGATGCCATAAGAGCTGTGGAATTAGAGCCAACGGGAGGATCACCATGCGGTGCACCCAAATCGTCCAGTAGCTCTTGCTTTTGCCATTTGGCCTTGCGTGCCGATGCACCACCACCGAACACAACCCAATGGGGCACCTCCTCAAGCGATGGGTGAGTGATGGTCTCATCTCTCTGAGCACTTTTTTGAGGATGCCAAATCTCTTCGTTCTCCAAGTGCTCCAATGCAACGTGCCTCAAGCGATCGAGGGATTGCCCTTTTGCACTTGGTGCAAAGACAAAGGAGTTTTTCTTTGAGAGATAGGGAAAAAGAGAGAGAGATAGAAAGAGAAAGAGAGGGATAAAGGAAAGAGGGGGAGAGAGATAGAGAAAGAGAGAGAGAGGGAGAGATAGAGAAAAAGAGAAGGATAGAGGTAGAGGGAGAGATAGAGAGGAAGAGAGGGAGAGGTAGAGGAAAGAGGGGGAGAAATAGAGAGAGGTAGAGGGAGAGAGAGAGAAAGAGAGATAAGGATAGAGAGGGAAAGAGAGGGATAGAGAAAGAGGGAGAGAAATAGAGAGAGAGGTAGAGGGAGAGAGAGATAGGGATAGAGAGGGAAAGAGAGGGATAGTGGAAAGAGGGAGAGATAGATAAAAAGAGAGATAGAAAGAGAGACAGGGAAAAAGAGAGAGAGAGAGAGAGAGAGGGAGGGAGGGATGGAGGGAGGGAGAAGGAAAGAGAGAGAGAGAGAGAGAGAGAAATAGAAAGAGAGATGGGTGAGTGATGGTCTCATCTCTCTGAGTACTTTTTTGAGGATGCCAAATCTTTTCGTTCTCCAAGTGCTCCAATGCAACGTGCCTCAAGCGATCGAGGGATTGCCCTTTTGCACTTGGTGCAAAGAGAAAGGAGTTTTTCTTTGAGAGACAGGGAAAAAGAGAGAGAGATAGAAAGAGAAAGAGAGGGATAAAGGAAAGAGGGGGAGAGAGATAGAGAAAGAGCGAGAGAAATAGAGAGAGAGGGAGAGATAGAGAAAAAGAGAAGGATAGAGGTAGAGGGAGAGATAGAGAGGAAGAGAGGGAGAGGTAGAGGAAAGAGGGGCAGAAATAGAGAGAGGTAGAGGGAGAGAGAGAGAAAGAGAGATAAGGATAGAGAGGGAGAGATATGAGAGGGAAAGAGAGGGATAGAGAAAGAGAGAGAGAAATAGAGAGAGAGGTAGAGGGAGAGAGAGATAGGGATAGAGAGGGAGAGATAGAAGAGGGAAAGAGAGGGATAGAGGAAAGAGGGAGAGTTAGATAAAAAGAGAGATAGAAAGAGAGACAGGGAAAAAGAGAGAGAGAGAGAGAGAGAGAGAGAGGGAGGGAGGGAGGGAGAAGGAGAGAGAGAGAGAGAGAGAGAGAGAGAGAGAGAGAGAGAGAGAGTCATAGCACTATACAAAAGCAAGAGCACTCTCGCACTGCGTACAACACAAAACGATGGCTACATTTACAACCATAACTTTTTATCTCTACTCAAAACGATGGCTACATTACATAATTGTATATATATTTGTGTGTACATATATGTAGACACTAAGTACGGGAGCATAGCACTCGAAGGTTAGACACTTCCTCTTGGGTATAGTCCTTTTTTAATCGTGGCGTTGCGGTCATTGATCCATCATGCATGGATTACCACAATGTACCTTTGGTTTTACCACGGTTGAGACTGTGATGATATCTAAAGAGGTGCACTTGACCTTTGGCACTACTAGCCTCTACTTAGCTCTACTAGTATGTATATGTATCTATGTGTTTGTGTGATAATATACTTGTGTACGTATTTATAGATGAGCGAGTAGGGGGGAAAGCTAAATCTCATATTGCTCGTTGTACTGTAGATGTCAGACGAGAGACCACCTGGTGGGGAGCAGCCATCTGGCTCTTCTTTTGGTTGGTTCACGTCGCAGGTGGGCTCCCACACGGGGTGGACATCGCCTCAAGTGGACCCGAGTCTTGAGGCTATGAGAACAAGCAAAGAAATAGAGATTGTTTCTGCTAGTTAACCCTAAACCATGGGTGTCATAGGTTTATTTTTATTATTTGCAGGCATAGCCATCCGACACCTACTCTACTCAGGGTCCTCCACCGACCGTAGATCCAGACCTATACCGGGCTATCTCTTTACGAGAGTAGTAACTCCATTCGACGAAGGATTTGCTTGGTCGCTACACTCCGTAGCAGCTTGCGTCCTACGGTCTTTCTCAACATACCACACCATGGGGGAGTCAGGGAGGGACTCCTTACCTACAAAGCCTCACATCAACGACACCTCAATCTATGGCCCCTTCTTATCATCCTACTCCCCTTCCATCACAGGGTCCAACTCCCATCGCATCACAGGGTCCTACGCCACTCCATTCCACTCATGCTTTTCCAAAACACCGTTGAGGGACTTCCTCTAGCAGCGTGCGTTGACGCTCGTCTCAAGGCCGTGAGCGCCATGAGAGACGAAGCGGCGACGGGTCTTGTGGCTTCGCCTGTTTTGGTAGTGGCAGGGGAACAGAGTCCCCACTTTTAGAGTGTGCCGCCCCTGATGCAGAGGACGAGGATACTGATGCACCCATGCCAGACACTCATGGACGCTACTACATGGTTAAATATGGAGGCGAGGTGGACTTCGGCACATCATAGGGTAGGGCATTTTGACGCCATCTACAAATTCTTATACATTGAACCTATAAGAAGTGTTTTGTAAAGTTTAGAGGCCAACTTCCCGATCATGCACGCTACATTGAGGGCGTGCTGCTAGCTAGATTTCCAAATGTCCCCGATCATCGTTTTTCACACAGTGGTTGAAGGGCTACATTAAAAAATTTCTGAAAAACAAGCAATCTAGTGTGCGGCACGCAACAGCCAACTAGGTAAGAGATTCAGACAGGAGCTATCACGGTGGGAACATGGTAGACGCGGAGTGGGAGTGGGCACTGCAAGAAAAGAGCGATTAGGCGGCAACGGACTCATCCTACAAACAACAACGTGAAGCTCGCGCCAGACAAACTCCCACGCACTATGGCTCAAGAGACAAGGCAACGTGGAAGGAGAAATATGTAAGCTTGATTAAATTATAACGTCGATCGGTGATTTAAAGATTCTAGTTGATGATTTGTTATTGTTATTGCTAACTTAGGCAAATATCACTCTTACTCAACCAACCAGAGAGATGGCCAAGTATCGGGAGCGACATACAGAATTTGATACTTGGCGATGGTTGTCCAAGAATAACCACATCTCTCGCGAGCAATTCGACGTGTCGATTGGATCACTACAAGCGGTAAGTTTAAACAAGTAATTTTGTATCAATTGTTTTTGAGCTGTTGATGATCGTTTAATTTGGTTTGGGTTTATATGTAGAGTTAAGGTGATCAAACGTACGTGCCTCTGGACGATGACAAGTTCAAGGAGGATTAGATAGAAAAATATTTGTCCAAACTTTTGTAAAGTCCCAATGTGGCACAATGTATATACAACTATTTACAGTTTATTGTAACTTTTTTAAATAGTTGATCTTCTGCATATTAAATTGTCAAGGTAAAGTAAATTCAATTTCAATTCTTTGGTTTTTTTGTATACTCTTCCAAAAAACAATTGATATTTCTTTGTTTTATGCAGGTCAAAAATAAAGGTGCTCATTTGGGCCACCCAAAATAATGAGCACCTTTATTTTTGAATGGGCGTTTAACGGCAATAATCGCGGTAATAGCAGCGGCAACAGATGTGGTAATACTAGTGGGTATATTACCGCAGCTATTACCGCGCTTATTGCCTTCAAACAACTACTGCGTTCATCGTACACAAATTTTTTTCTCTCCATTTTCCTTTGTTTTTCTGCGGCAATACTAGAGGTTATAGACTACTCCTCTTATAGTGTTTTATATACATATGATCATTGAGTTTTTTGTGCCACATTTGCACTTGTAAAAGAGGACTACAAAAAATTATCTATCTGTCCAAGTCCTTAATGTCCTCCTCCCGTCCTCCTCCTCGTCATCCTCCTCCACATAATGTACATACATTTGATCACCTTAACTCTACAATAACCAAAATCAAATTAAATGGATTAATAACTCAAAACAAATAGTACAATATTATTTGTCCATACTTACCGCTTGTAGAGATCCAACTACTGAGTTGAATTGCTCGCGAGAGATATGATGGTTCTTCAAAAACCATCAACAAGTATTGAATTCTGTGTGTTGCTCTCAATACTTGACCATCTCTGTGGACAGGAGACTCAAAGTGATATTTTCCTACATTAACAATAACAAAAGAAATTCATAAAAATATTTTCAAAACCGGTTTAGGGTCTTCTTTTAAAAAAACTTACATATTTGTCCTTCCGAGATGCTTTACCTCTCGAACCATAGTGTATGGGAGATTGTCTGGCCCGAGCATCGCGCCGTTGACCGTAGGATGAGGTTGTTGCAACTTGTTTGCTCTTTTCATGCATTGCCCACTCCACATTTGCCATGTTACCGCCACGATGGTTCTTGTCTAGCTAGATTTTTGACCTGGTTGGTCGTTGCGCGCACCGTACACATGATTGCTTAGTTTTAATTTTTTTTTAAAATATAGCCCTCCAACCACTATGTTAAAAAATGCTCATTGGGAGCATTTAGAAATGGAGCATGCAACGCTTCCTCGATGTAGTGTATATGACTTGGCTGTTGGTCTCTAAATTTTGTAGAACAATTCTTATACGTCGAGTATATAAAAATCTAAAGATGGCATCGAACACTATAAGAGAAACAATCCAAAAACACCAACATTATCGAGGATTAACAAACGAAAATGGAGAGAGAAAAGTTTGCGTTCACTATAATAATGGCAGAAATAGGCATGGCAATGGTTTTTCAACAGTAAACGCGGTAATATTTGCAGAAATATATCCGCGAGTTTTACAATGTCTATTGTCGTGCCTATTATCGTGGATATTACGGTTATACAGATTCTAAAAAATAAAGGTGCTCATTTGGGCCACCCAAAAATGAGCACCTTTATTTTTGACATGCATAAAATATGTGAAACATCAATTGCATTTTGAAAAGTGTACATGAAAAAAATAAACAATAGACTTTGAAATTCCAAGTTACACCTTTACCTTGATACTTTAAAGTAAAAAAGAGTAATAATTTAAAAAATTAAAAAACAAGATCAAAATTTTAATTGAGTTTTGTATACATATGATCATAAAGTTTTTTGTTGCCACATTTGCACTTGTAAAAGAGGACTACAAAAAATTATCCATTGGTCCAAGTCCTCGTCCTTCTTCTTGTCCTCATCCTCATCCTCATGCATATGTACATACATTTGATCACCTGACTGTACATTAACCAAAACCAAATTAAACAAATTAATAACTCAAAACAATTAATGCAATATTATTTGTCCACACTTATTGCCTGTAGAGATCCGATTGTTACGTTTAATTACTCGTGAGAGATTTGATGGTTCTCCAACAACCATTGCCAAGCATCGAATTCTATGTGTTGCTCTCGATACTCGACTATCTCTTTGGTCGGGCGACTTAGAGTGATATTTTCTTAAGTTAGCAATAACAAAAGAAATTCATAAACTAAAACATTTTTTAAACTGGTTTAGAATCTTATTAAAAAAAACTTACATGTTGTCCTTCCAAGCTGCTTTGCCTTCCGAACCATAGTGTGTGGGAGTTTGTCTGGCATGAGCATCGCACTGTTGACTATAGGATGAGCCCGTTGTAGGTTGTTTGCCCTTTTCTTGCATTGCTCACTCCCATCCGTATCTGCCATGTTGTCGCCACGATAGCTCCTATCTAGATTTGCTATCAGTGGGATGGCCGCTACAAACCGTACACTTGATTGCTTGTTTTTTTTCTTTTTGATATAGCCCTCCAACCATTGTGTTGAAAAACGCTCATTGGAGGCATTTGGAAACCAAGCATGCAACACTTTCTCGATGTAGCATGCATGATCGGGCTGTTATTTTTTGAATTTTATAAACCAATTCTTATACGTCGAGTGTATAAGAATCTGAAGATGACATAGAAATGCCATGCTGTGTGTTGTACCAAAGTCTACTTCACCGCCATACTTTACTCTGTAGTAGCACCCATGCGTATCTGACACGGATGTGTTAATATCCTTGTCCTTTGCATCTGGAACGGTATGCTCTAAAATAGGGGACTCTTTCCCCCCTTTACCACCAAAACAAGCAAAGCCATAGAATCACCTGGTGCTCCGTCTCTCATGGTGATTGTTTCCGTGAGATGAATGTCGGTGCGTGCTACCAAAAGAAGTTCGTCAAACACTTCTGGACTATCAATGATGCTCGGGTGAAGTAAAAGTCGAATGGAATGGTGTGATGGAAGGGGAGTGGGTCCCTGTGATGATGGAAGGGGAGTAGGCTGGTAAGAAGGGAACGTAGAAGGATGTGCCATTGGTGCGAGGCTCTGGACGTAGGGAGTCCCTCCCTAGATCCTCCTTGGCTCCCCTATGGCGTGGTCTCCTAAGAAATACCATAGGCTGCAAGATGTTGTAGTGTAGCGGCTAAACAATTCCTCCATCGAGCGGAGGTACTGGTCTGGCAAAGAGAGTGCACGCTAGAGATCTTGATCTACCATTGGCGGAGGAACCTGGGTAGATGGCCCGACACCTCGATAGGTGTAAAGGGCCTTGCCTGCTAAAAACAAAAAGAAATCTATACTCATTCTGCATGCAAGAATGGTGGGTGTGTAAGAGAGGTGTAATAGTGGTCAAAGGATTCACTTTTTCCTTTAATAAAGGGGGTGGATAACTTTATGATTTTTGAGTGCATCAATGGAGCGAGCCAAGAGCAGTGAGCCTCGAGCAAAAATGAGAAATCAGTTGAGCAGATAGAAGCGAGCTGTTGAGCCAGCAGAGGATCACACCCACATTTTTGCTCACACTCATCATTTTGTAACCGTTGATTGTAATAAATGTCTTTCCAACATTAATTTTGATTTGAGCCATTCATTAAGTAACGGGACTCAATTGAGTTTCCAGCTTGTAATCCCGAAGTAATTTCACTTGCTGATGTAATTAGTTAGAGATGTTCTCACCTCCAAGGCTGAGGTATATAAGCCAAAGTTTTTGTAACCTAAGGGGATTCAGATTATTAATCAAAGTGAGTTTTTGAGCGCCGTGACTGTGTCTGAGAGAGAGTGAGAGAGAGAGAGTCTTATCTACTTGTTACGCGAGCTACGGAGCCGCCATTGGAGAAGCGACACCGCCATTGTGTTAGCAACGGCGAGAGCTACGCACAGATACCAAGAGTGCGCGCTATCGGCTTCTATGTGTGGTAAGTTCCTACGAGCTTCGGTGTGAGTTTTCTTCCAACTCGTGTGTCGGAATGGAGTGTGCAACATATCTATAGAACCACAACAAGTAGAGCTACACATTGGTACCATCGGGGTCAAGTTTCGATCACCTGTATTTTTCGGCCTGTCTTCATACGCGTTTGCCGCACGGAGTGGTTATAAGTTGATTTTGCAGTTCAAGTCTTTAGGGTGTTGTTCTTACCTAGTGTATAGACTTTCCCTTGAGTTTGAGATCGATTCAATGATTCTAGATCCTGTTTCGTATAGCATTCGTTCGTAGTAAGGATTTCAGTCACTTGCGTATTTTAGAACTTAGATTTGATTTCCTTAGTAGTGATTGTCATTAGAAGGTCGAGTAGGTGAATTGACACCCACCTAGTTGTTTCCATGCGCCTGCGGGTCAAGCTCCGTCCTCGTCTGACAAATTCTGTTGTTGGTTGAGTTCTCTCTATTTAGCTTCCGCTAGCGGCGTAACCGCCTTAACATTTGGCGCCGCTGCCGGGGACGAGAGCCCTAAGTAGGTGACCTTAGACTAATCCTACGAGGTGAGTCGTATAAACTACTTTGTATACTTTAGTTAGAAAAGATCTAGGAGTGGTGGACTCCGAAGATCTCGAGAGATACTAGGAAGTGGGGTATTCCTGGGTCTTCCGTGTTGACAGTATTTTTAGTTTAGCTTAGATTTGTTTGTTGTTTTGTTGGTGTTGAGTAGTTGTTGATAGAAGAAGAATTTGCTAGTCCGTGAGTGGCAGTGGATCTCTTTAAAATCACAATTACCAAACCCATTTTATGATTAGGAATAGCTTAGGTAGGACTTCATTTGATCCTGATCTGGAGCTAGTAATCATTGGAGTATTTGCTTGATATGGTTGATTGCATGTTAGATCACTAAACCGTCGAGTTAGTAGTGAAACTTGCAATAAACAAAAGTCAGAGAAATTTTCTGTGTATCTGGGAGTTGCTGAGCACTTGAGAAAGCTTTAGGAAGGATTCTGTGCCAAAAAACTGGAAATCTACAACTTTAGACATCATACGCATATGATGTCTAAATGACCAAACAGAGACCAAAACAGAAATTTTGACTTTACCAGAGTGTTCAAAAGGGGAGTTATACCCTAATTTCAACTTAAAACAAGAGCATTAACACTCAAAGAAACCCAAAAAGACAAGTCGAGGTCCAAGAAACGCAAAGAATAGGAAATTTTGGATTCAGATCTTGTTTTTACATTCAAACCTGACAAAAACACTTGAAACTCAATTATAAACATTGGAGAAGGCTTAAAACCAAGAATAGTCAAAATCTGGGACAAAAGACATCATACACGTATAATGTCTTTTAGCACATCCACTACTTATTTTTGATATCTGACCTGACAAGATTGTTACAAACACTGTAGAAAGCAAAAATATCAAGTCTTGACCCAAATTGATGAAAAAGACATCATACGCGTATGATGTCTTTGACCTAATTTTGGACATATTTTGATAATTTTCCAACACAGATCCATTGTAATAGCTGTCTAGAGGTTATATTTCAAGTTTCATCCGATTTGGATCACAATTGACCCAAAACAAGTCAAAAGCGGAAAATTGCCAAGAAAAGCCTAAATTAGCCATAACTTGCTCAAACAGAGTTCAAACTGAATTTTGTGAGTGGACAGAGCATAAGGGGGCTACTGAGAGTAAGCATAACCAAAATAGTCCAAATCTGGGACAAAAGACATCATACGCGTATAATGTCTTTTTCAGCATAACTGCAACAAAATTCTCACTTGATGAAACAGAAGTTGTCCAACTGACAAGATTAAACAATTGACCAAGTATCAATCAGTTTGGATCAATTCTAACCACAAAAACTTGGGAGAACAAATTGCCGAGACGGAGAAGTTAAAGTCCTTTAGGGGAATTGATGAATTTGAGATCGGGTAGGAATCTCTAGAATAACCAACCAAAACAAGGGGAACAAGCAAGTGTCATATCAACCGAGGGAAGTGTAAACCAAAGTGGGTGCAACCATTAGAGCCGATCTTTGAAGGAAGTGTTTCTGATACTTCTTCGGAGAGATCTTACAAGATTTTCACCGAACACTTGGAACACTTGAACCTGAACAACAGAGAAAATATGGCAGCAGGATCATCAAACCCTTCCGCCACAATGAAGCTATTGTTCATAAAATACCAGTACGACAATGAGCAAGGTGCCAAGATCTACAAAGATGGAATGGACCGCTATTGTGTAAAGATAGAAGAGAGACCTAGTGAGTTCAAGGACTTAGTGCCTGTGAGCTATAGCGGAGATAGATATCTAGATGACGAGGGTACCATGTACTTGGTAGTCCTAAACCCTAACATTATGGACAAGTGGGGATTGATGGGCACCAAAGCCAAAGTAGATGAAGAACTTGAGGAGAAAACACCAATAATGAACTTACCTGATGCGAGGTTAAGAAGAGAGAATGAAACTACAAGGATCAACACTGATAACATCTATGTGGGGCTATACAAATATAATAATGGGGAGCAAGATCTCTATTATAGATGTGAAGAACCCTACACCGGAGAGTTAACAGACCAAAAAAGACTTTATGTCTTTACCTACAGAGAGGGGTCGGAAGTGAAAATTGCCGCTTACGACAAGTATGGGAGACAATACTCAACAATGGGCAAGAAAGAATTAGAAGGATATACATACTTTGGGGGACCACTACATCAGTATTATGTTACTTCTAGCTCACAAAGACCAGCACCAACAAATGGAGTGCAAAACCGAATGACAACAGGAGGACAAAGAACTCAGGTTGCTGACTCTTTCAGTCAACCTCAGTACTCGAAGCCCGGACCAATGGGATCATTACATTCCAGAGAGTCAATGGATACGAATCGAGGTAGTGCAGTTCCAATCCCCACGTATACCACTCCAGGTCCAAGGTTCGAAGCGGAACCATCACATTTACCTCCTAGTAGTAGATTCAAGGCAGGCAGGGGAACTGACAAGGGTAACCCATGAAGTCCATGATGCTAGAGAAAGCTTTAGCCGGGACACAGGAGCAATGAGATTGGTAGCAGACCATAGACGTATGAGACCATCTCAAGTAGCCAAGTGTATGCCAAAGAAGTATGGTGGTTCAGGAGATCCGTATGCACATGTGTCACTCTTTAAGCAAGTCTTAAGAGCTAAGCAGATAACCGATTTCCATACACAATATGAGGGATTTGGTCTTACTCTAGAAGGTACGGCATTGACATGGTTTCAACCACTGAACATAGGGGGATTCCATGACATTGACCATTTGCTAAGGGAGTTTGCTGAGGAATTCTCAAAACGAGGGATTAAGCACAATACGGTCTCACAAATATATGCTTTTAAACAGAGAGAACACGAAAAAGTGAAGGAAGCTTCACTTCGCTTCAAACAATACATTGAGAGATGTCCAGTACGTGAACGACCACAAGATGACAGACTATCTGTTCTCTTTATTGAGGGACTGAGAAACGACACTCTCAAGAAGGACTTGCACTTGAAAGCTTGTACAAGTTTCGAGCAAGTAACGAGAGAAGCATTGTACTTAGTGGATAACTGTACGGTTTATGGAGAGGTGTCAGCGGATACAGATTTTGTATCCAGTAGCTCTTCCTCCGTAGTGAGCGAGACTACCACTAAAAAGAATGTTCAAACAACAACCATGCCAAATGTAGAGCAAATGATAGAAGAGGCTCTAAAAAGGATGGCACCATACCAAAAACCATTGCCAAAACCACTGAAATGGTGTGCTATTGAACAAAAATGGACAAACCATCCAACAGAGGAGTGCTATTACAACAAAGGGTATGTAAGGGAGCGTTAGTATGCACCTCCTGCTCAATTAGCACCACCTCAAGTACATCCAGTACCTCGATACCCAACGGGAAATGTACCAGGACCTATGGGGATAGAAAGGCCACAACCAGTATTGGGACAACAACCACCTTTACCAGGAGCAAGACCAGTGGGCATTAGATATGCACCAACCTTAGAGAATCAGGAAGAACAAGCCTTAGTGCCTGTTCAAGCCTATTATGAAGAATCTGGTGCACACATGTCTCCAACTGTGTATTACCCACCAGAAGAACCCAAACAACCAGAACCATGGGGCATGATTGGGAATGTTGGAATACCAACAGTTACAAGTGCTTCTAATGAAGAGAGGTACAATTTGGACGCAAGAACATTGATGTTCATAGCTCATGGAGGGTTAACAGGACAAAGACCATCCTATCCACAAAGGAAGAATCAAGTGGGACCAAGACCAGCACTAGGACCCTGTTACAAGTGTGGAGGTGACCATCTGATGAATGTTTGTCCACATACGAAAATCATTAGAATTAACGCTTATTGCACTGAGTGTGGGGTTACTCACTTCATTGAGGATTGTTCAAAGAATCCAAACAAAGTGCAAAAGACGACATTGAATATGCTAGAAACTATTCCTACCAGCAGTGGGTCTAAAAATGAAACTCTGATACCAACGCAAGTTGTTACTAGAGCTCAAGCTAAGAAAACCACTAGAGAACCTGAGAATGGAAAGTTAGCGACCGAAGTGGTTAGTCAAGGACCGCGGAGTCAAAGAAACACATGGAAAGCTAGAAAAGCACGCATGAAGTTGAGAAAAGAACGTGAAGACGCTATTCTAGCTGAGGAACTAAAGCGAACTAAAGATAGATTAGAAAAACTTGAGAGTCAAAACGGGAAACGAGAGATGAGCCCGGAAAGAACGAAACAAAAGAGTATCAAAGAAACAACGAGCTTAAGCTCAGGGGGATCAGTGCTAGTCGACAAAGTACACTAACCATTGGACGCACTGATGAGAGCTTACGAAGCTAGGTTAAAGAACAACCAAACACAAGAACAGAGGTGGATGACATACCCAAACGCGGAATTGGAAAAGCAGAGACTTGAAATATGCCAGAGAATGATCGAGACTGCACAAGCCTTATTAGAACCACCAAGTGAAACAATGAATTGTGGAACGGAAAACCCAATTCAGCAAGAGACTATCATTTCACGGGTAGCTGAAAAGACTCCCAGTGCACAAAAGCCTGAAAATACACACAAGGATGACCACATAGTATTGAACACAACCGATCAGGAGATAGAGAGTTTTCATCCAGTCATACAGAGGTCTTACGGAAGAGATGAGGATTACAATGAATTTTGGAAACAAGTGAGAGAGGCAAACTTTGCAAACGAGCTAAGTTGCCAAGCTAATCAGACAAATTGGGAAAAGGACATCAGGAATCCTCCCATAGTGGAATTTGAGGCAGGATCTCAAGTGGATTTGGATCTGCAATCTTACTGGGGAGATGGGGGCTCTGTTAGAACAATGGAGAGCAAACCTCATTCATTGAAAACCTTACCTTCATACTTAGGAGAGTATGAAATAAAATCCGAGATTAGAGCACTTCCCTCACGAAGAATCTCATCAGAAAAAGTCATGGACTCGCAAGGATTGATAGAGATCTTGTCAACACCAGTGACATGCACTATCACTCTAGCTGAGCTTTTGAGGTTAAGACCACATATGTGGACCACTATAGGAAAATGCTTGGAGAAATTTGGGATAAAAGACCCAACATCGAGACTGCAAGAGGGTATACAAGAGCTGAGCAAACCACAAAAGAACGCTAAGCCTGTACCCTTAAACAAGGTCAGAGAGTATTGCGAAGGTGAAGAGGGAAATACAACCTTACCAGTTGAATTCCAAGGAGTGAACACAATGGCAATACTAGACAGCGGAGCTAGGGTAGCCATTGCTACAAAAAAAATCTGGAAAAAATGGGGGAAACCAGCAATAAGGAAGACTAGGTTGAAACTCCAATTAGCAGATGGACACATGGAGAAACCTATGGGGTTATTAGAGAAAGTCGTAGTGACTTCTTGCGGCATTGAATACGAAAATACTTTTGCTATTGTCGATTTTGGCAAGGAGAATAACTATGATATCATACTGGGAAGACCATTCATGAGACAGTTGAAAATGGTCCAGGATTGGGGCTATGATCACATATACCTGAGAAATATGGAAATCACTACACGTGTGAACTTGAAAGACCATAGCTACAAGGATGTGAACCGAACACCGGTAGAGGAGTTTGATTCAGCTACTTTGGCGGGATCCGAATTTTCGGCCTGGTTAGGTAAGCCCAAGGAGTTATGGATGTGTGGAGCCTCGAAATGTGGAAGTCTGAGGCGAGAAGAATATGTTTTAGAAAGTGCTATCGAAGACGAAACTTATATAGGAGAACCCTTTCCAGAGGACACGCTTGAACCATTAGAATGGACACACATTCTAGCAACCCTAGATGTTTGTGCAATCCCGGATGGTCCCACAACGAAATTTTGCGACAAGGACGGGTACGACGTGGTTCCATACTTCATGCTGAGAACGATACTCGAAAAAGAAACTGAAAAGAACGATACACTGGAAAAGGAAAATGAAGAAGAGGTGTTTCACGACATTCCCGATCATCCAGAGTGGGGAAATGAAGTGGACAACAAGTCAACGGACAATTCAAGCGGAAACGAAGAAACTATAACGGATGTCTGATTTTATGATTTTCCGAACCAAACTAAACAACGCCAGAAACGCTATAGAGCAAAGAGAAAAACAAAGGGGGTTAGAACTAATCCGATGCCTAGAATAAGGGGAAAAAATCAATTCCTAATGCTAGTAAAGGCAGAAGATTGTGTTAAGGACAAGATTTCTGGAAGAATGAGAGGCAATGATCAAAAGAGCTTACGAAAAGACAAAAGAAGCTCAAAAAATCAAGTTCAAAGGAATGAAACGAAAACTGAAACAGAAAAATCAGAAAAGAACAAGCGCAACAAAGAACACACGGAGTCCAAGTTAGAACGTAGAAACAAGTACAGAGAGCTCAAGAAAACTCTGAAAGAAGTTTGGACGACAGAAATTGAGAGTGGAGAGGACGAAAACGCCAAAATCAAGGAAAACATGGATGTTCCCTCTCACTACAGGAAATTCACAATAGAGGATAGGAAGGTGGTATTAACCCAACCTATTCGAGAGAGAAGGGAGAACGAATCTTATGACGGACCGGAAGATGCAAAAAAAGTTGATTTAGCAGCTCCAGGTGAGACACCTAGACCGGTGTACATAGCCACGGATTTGTCTCCAGGCGAGGAAGAGAGACTTTTGAGTCTTCTCAGAGAGTACATGGATGTGTTTGCATGGTCTTATAAGGACTTAAAGGGAGTTGACCCATCGATATGCCAACACACAATCCCACTAAAACAAGATGCAAAGCTTAGCAGACAGAGACCATACACATATAATGATACATTTGCTAAGCGAATCAAAGAAGAGATAGATAAGCTAATGGAAGCTGAATTCATATACGAGATTGAACACACCGATTGGGTATCCCCAATTGTGGTGGTACCCAAGAAGAACGGAAAACTCCGAGTGTGTGTCAACTTAAAGAAAGTGAATGCTGCAACAATCAGGGACAATTATCCCTTGCCGATAACTGATCATGTTCTAGAGCGTGTATCAGGGAAAACAACATACTCCTTTCTTGATGGTTTTTCAGGATATAACCAGCTAGCCATAGCACTGGAAGATCAACATAAAACAGCTTTTGCAACGGAGTGGGGAATTTATGCTTATCGGGTTATGCCTTTTGGTCTAACCAATGCTCCCGCAACCTTCCAGAGGCTGATGACACATGCTTTCAAAGAATACTTAAGGTTGTTTCTAGAAATATACATGGATGACTTATGTGTACATTCTCTTCTGAGAGATGAGCATCTAGAACACCTAAGAAAAGTATTTGAGAAATGTAGGACATATCGCATTTGTCTCAATCCTGAGAAATGTGTGTTTATGGTCCGACAGGGCAGAATTCTGGGACATATTGTCTCACAAAACGGAATATCCACGGATTTAGAGAAGATAAAAGTTATAGTGGATATGCCTAGACCAACCAATGCGAAACAAGTACAGAGCTTTATGGGACATTGCGGATATTATAGACGATTCATTTACATGTACGCTATAATAGGCCAACCACTTTACAGGCTAAAAGTGAACTTTGAATGGACAAAGGAGTGTGAGGAATCATTCAAGAAATTGAAAGAGGCACTCATTACTGCTCCAGTCTTGAAATCACCAGATTGGGAGAAGATATTCCATGTGCATATAGATGCTTCTGCATATGCAATAGGATGCATTCTGGCTCAGCCAGAAGAAGGAAACATGGATTTTCCTATCTGTTACGCCAGTCGACAGCTCAACAAGGCAGAGAAGAATTACACCACAACAGAGCGAGAGGGATTAGGAATGATATATGCTGTGAAGAAATTTCGGCATTATCTTCTAGCCAACAAGTTTGTGTTTTTTACGGATCACCGAGCCTTGCTCTACCTAGTGAATAAACCATGCAATACCGGGAGAATAGTGAGATGGTTCATTATCTTACTGGAATTCGACTTCACGGTAGTAGTAAAGAAAGGAAAAACACATCTTAGAGCTGATCATATTTCGCGATTGACGAATGGGGAAGACCCTATAGGAGTAGATGACGACATGCCAGACGCGTACTTGTTCAACATAGAAATGATACCGAAGTGGTCTCAAAATGTCGTTAGCTTATTGACCTATGGAGGAGAGTTTGATAGAAGAGAATACAACCAGAAACATGTTGCTATTCAGCAATCCAAGAATCTTCAATTGGTTGCAGGAAGGTTGTATCAATTGGGAAATGATCATGTTTTACGACTATGCATCAATCCTGAGGAATATAATATATATCTGCGCGAAGCACATGTTCACGAATGTGCATTTCATTGTTCCAGAAGGAACACATATAGGAATTTGTTACAATTGGGAGTCTATTGGCCAGGAATGAAAGAAAGCGTACATGAATATGTCACTGTATGTATTGTATGTTCCTCAAAACCGCCAGCAGAGTATTCAATATTATATCAGATAATGATCGCTCCGGAATGGAGTCAGTATATTGTTGAATATCTCACAAATAGAACTTTCCCAGAAGGAACGTCAAAAGCTCGTCAGAAATCTGTAGAGACAGAAGCTAGAGGTTACGCTTTAATAGGAGATCAACTCTATAAGAGAGGTAAAGACAACCAGCTTAGGATTTGCACATCAGAGACTGAGTATGTGATAATACTAGAGCAAGCTCATGGAGGAGTAGGTGGAGGCCATTTCTCAGGTGATAAGACAACAAAACTTGTCTTAGCCGCAGGAATATGGTGGCCAACATTACATATGGACGCTCAGGAATACGTTAAACGGTGCGATGACTGTCAGAGGACCAAAGTACCACTTAAAAGAGATGATATGCTGCTTAGACCAATGATGGGGGCAAGAGCTTTTGCAAAATGGGGGATTGATTATGTCGGACCCATTTCACCTCCTGCATATAAGACTCATGCACAATACATCATTGTGGCTATAGACTATCTAACAAAGTGGGTCGAAGCAAAGGCAACTCAAAAAGCGGATGCCAGGACCACGGCACAATTTCTATATGAATACGTCTTTGTACGATATGGATTGCCAATAGAAATTGTGAGTGATCGAGGCACACATTTTATAAATGAAGTGATAAAGATCCTTCTAGATGAATTCATGGTAATCCATAGGAAATCAGCCCCGTATCATCCACAAGCAAACGGACAAGCTCAAGCAACAAACAAAACCATATGCACGGTCCTTACGAAGATTGTATCTGAGTCGAGAACTGACTGGGACCAGAAGTTGCATTCAACATTATGGGCATATAGGGTAGCATATAAAACATCAATAAGAACGACCCCATATAACATGGTTTTTGGGCTAAATGCTATCTTACCAATAGAATTCTTGATTTCAACCTTAAGGGTGGCTAAGGATCTAGAGTGGACAGGGCACGAGCTTTCTGATAGAATAGATGACCTGGAAAAGCTAGACGAGCTTCGCCTAAAAGCAGTAGCTTCTATCTACGCTCAAAAAAGGCGACAAAAGGAATTTTTTGATAAGCATGTGCGGACTAAAGAGTTTAAGGTTGGGGACTATGTCCTAGTTTACACTCTGAAACAGCATGCTAAGAAGCTTAAAAAGCGAGGGATGGGACCTCTGGTGATTAAAGATCTATCACCAAGTGGAGCCGTCAAGCTTGCTACATTAGACGGAGAAGAAATGCCCAATTGGATTAGTGGATGCAGAGTGAAAAAGTATCTTTTGCCGCTAACCCAAGACATGCTTCTCAAAATACATCAAGAAAAGCTGCGTGTCCAGAAAAAGAAAAAGATTGTGGAGGAAGCGCAAGCCGAGGCGAAGGAAAGAATGGAGAAAAGAAGACTACTGCGTCAGAAACAGCGCAATGAAGGAGCAATACGAATAAACGCAGTCAGTATAACAGAAATGGATAATGACAAAGAAGAACCCATCATTGAATGCAAAGTAGGAACCAACCAAATCAAAGCCAGAGCACTATTGGATTCAGGAGCTCAAACTAACCTACTTTCACTCAGTTTGTATAGACAATTGACAAATGACACTAAATTACAAACTGCCAAGCAAGAGTTAAAGAGTTACTCTGAGAATTCAATCAAAACTGTCGGATGCACAGTTTTACATATACAGATTAACCAGTATGTGTATCCTCATATGTTTTACGTGGTTGAAGACCAAGCTACACAACATCCATTATTGCTAGGACAACCATGGCAGAAGCAATACAATGCAATGATTGACTGGAGTTCTAAATCAGTGCTTATCAAATACGAAGGTGAAAGTCAATCAGTTAAGTTCACCAAAGGAGCAGAGCCAACTCCAAAGGAAGAATCCAAGCACAAAGGTAAACAACAACCAGAGAAAAAGAAGAAGCAATGGCAACCAAAAGTTTCTATACAACTGGATTGCTCTTCGACGAGGAACTCTCAACAGTGGATAAGGAAGACAAGCAATAATATAACAGCTCAACCTTGGGAAAAAACGGAGTCAAAGTTGGTATGGAGACCAAAAAAGGTTGTGCCAGAGGAAACAAAGGTGGAAAACAGAGTCTTCAATACCAGACAACAGAGTGATTCCAGACAATCAAGGACAGTGAAACAGATCTGGATTCCAAAGAAGTTCATGACGGCACAAAACTATAGCAAGCAAATTTGGATCCCAAAGATTTGTAAACAGGAACTCCCTTCAGTACAATCCACGGAAACTCCTAGGTATTTCAAGGCGAGGAAATCAACACAAAGAACAAAGCAGGTTTGGGTCGCAAAGAGTTTGTGGCAAGCACAAGCGAAGCGGAAGCAGATTTGGATTGTGCAAAAGAACAACAAGGTAAAGAAGAATCCATCTACTGATTCTACTACCGAAGTGCCAAAACCAACCCAAAACCCGACCACCAATCCTTCAATCAAACAAAGAGCAGCTTTATTGGAAAGACTGTTGTATCATCGCTCTACAATTGCATTGGGAACTTATGACCAAAACAACTACAATGCTTCGCCCACAGACACTTCATAGTCGTCCAGGAGGACTCAGACTAGGAGGGGGGGAGGTATACAGGTATACAGGAGCTACAAAGCAGCTACAAGCGACAAAAACAAAGAAAAACAAAAATTATATTACAAGGGCAGTGTCTTACATGATTTTGCAATTTTTATGTTTGATTGCGGATATTGATAATATTTATGCCCTTATATACCTTGTTTTGCAACAAGAAGAGATCAAATGATGAATTTGGGTCTCTAGACGTGTAAATATCACTAAATAAGAGTGTGTTTGGAGCTAAAAAGTGGAAAAAAGTGGTAATCCAAGTCCAGAAATCACAAATAAGTGTATATTCACATACACAGGGTTACCAGCTATTTATTGTGTATGTTTGGAATTTTTTGGCTTCAATTTGCTATTTTTCTTTATTTTTTATGATTTTCTTAATAAAAGTAAAAGAAAAATAAAAAAGCAGGTGAAACGAGATAAAAAAAAAGAAAAGAATAGATGGTGATGATCCTAATGACAAGGGCAACCCATGGTAAAAATTGAGTACAATTCGGGAAAAGTTGCGGGAAGCCCGAAATGACAGAATTTTGGCAAAGTGGACAGATTTCTCAGAAACAGGTCAAACAGAGTCCAAATTGAGAAATTTCAAATCCTAAAGTGCATTTCACGACGAGATAGGAGCACATGTCAAATTTGGTAACAAGTGATTCGAGAAGTCCGAAGTTAAGTATTTTTCACATCACTTTCAAGCTCATTTCCACTATTACCTTCTTGGAGAGAGCAAAGAGCACACAGGAGCATCCAACCTTCTACAACCTTCTACGACTGCTACGAGAGCTCAGAGGACACCAGACATGAGAGGTAGACTCGTTGCCATAAGTTTTTGATGCTTATCGTTAACTTTTGTCGCGAAAACTGACCAAAACCAAGAAACAAGAGCAGACGGGGAATGGGGAAGAATGCTAGGTAGGGGCACAAACGCCTAACCAAACCTTGCAAGAACTTATAGGTGGGTTACCCTAGTATAGAAGATGGGTTTCTAACACTCAAAGCTCGAGAAAGAACGACTGGAAAAACCCTAGGTCAACAGAGCCTGCAAGAGGCAAACAGGAAAAAGTTGTCGAAACGACACGAAACTTCACAGGAAGTTCAACCACATCAAGGACAATGCAACCATAGAGTATCTCCAGGTTGGGACCACCAAAAGTAGGTCGGAACAACCGATTCGGCTACGGACACACGAAAGCGTCATTTTGGCATAACGGCTGAAATTGACGACCGAATGAAATGAAACTTCACAAGCAGCTTCAAATATACATGGATGACTTATGTTTGCAAGCAAAACCCAAAAGAAAGCTGATTCACTTACCGATGGTGAAAAAGACGCTTTCGGGCAACCAAATGGAGAAAGATGGAGAACGGGGAGCCAAAGTCAAGTTCAACCAAATAGATGGCTTCACAACATATCCAATGAGCTGGAAATGCAACTCTCGAGAAGAAAAGTTGAAGAAATTCAACCCCACGGCAAAGAGACGACTTTGGAGACTGAAATGCCTATAAGGGGGCTTTTTAGCTAAACTGATGACTTTTTAAGTTGAAAACTAGTTAGCAGGGCTTAGGGCACTAGCACAAAGCATTCTTTGCACAAAAAAGACCAACATTTCAAGAAAAGACATCGTACGCGTATGATGTCTCACAGCATGAACTTCACATCCATTTCAACATTTGAGTGCATAGCCTCATTCCACATGTTAATCACATCCTATGAACCAAGTATCATGAGAATTGGAGTTAGAAAACCCAAGGAAAAACAAAAAGACGCAAATTAGGCCATAAAATTGATTTTTGGTCCTAATTTTGTCCAAATAACTCCAAACTCAATGAAACTTTGTAGGATTGTTGATTAACACATCTACAAGCTATCTTGAACCAAAAAGCACCATTTTGACACAAAAGACATCATACGCGTATGATGTCTATTTGCACTTACAGAGCCAAAACTGCTCATTTGTCATCATACGTCCATTATATATATCTAATACATGCTACATATGAAATTTGGAACCATTTGGTCAAGTGGATCACCCCATTAGCTCAATTGAGGGAAAATCCTTCACTTAAAGCCTATTTTTGGCCCAAATCCAACATACTCAAGTCCAAACCAAGATTTGAGTAGAAACAGCCCTTCACTAGTACATGGGGAGTCCACAGAAACAATCCCATGCAAAATTGATGAAAAAGACATCATACGCGTATGATGTCTCCAGAGCCATTTTTAGCCCAAAATCTATCCAAACTTCATAAATCCACTGAATAAGCCTATCTAAAGCCAAATCCAAGCTTATAGAGAAATTTGGTCCAAAAATACACTAAAAGACATCATACGCGTATGATGTCTCACTATGTGATTTTGGCACCTCAGGGCTTCAACCACCAAATAGAAGTGATCTACATGCCATTTGAAAGTGAACCACCAAGTTTTATCCAATTTGGATCATAAAATCCAATTCCCTTTCAAAATTTTGCCAAGAGCCAGAACTGGACTAAACTGACCAAAACTTGACCAAATGGGATCCAAACTCAAATCCAAGCATATGATACTCATATGTACACTATCAGCTACAAGCACAACCAATATGAAGTCATTTTGACACAAAAGACATCATACGCGTATGATGTCTCCAGCATGATTTTGAGCCCATTTTGCATATTTTTTCACCTACCTTGCATCCTTAGGCCCTGAATAGCTCATGTTTCAATTTTCAAGTCATTTGAATAGTTAAAAGCTTCATTTCGGCTTTCAGTACTAAAAAGACGCTAACTTCTGAAATTGGAGTTACAGGATCCATGGATTCCGCCAAGTCATCGGCAACGAAGAGAAAAAGACCGACAATCAAAGATGCTCTTGCAGAAGCGGAACCCTTTGACATTCCAGCAGAAACCCTCAAGCCAACCAAAACTTGGGTGGAGGAAGCAGTATTGGAGAAAGAGGGAATAAAGATCTACCAGGGGACTTTCAGAGATCCTCAAGGGCAAGCGGTGGATGTATCGATGATCCCACAGGAATTGGTAGATTATAGCAGGTCAGAAGACATCAGCAGGTACCTGGAAAGGGCAGACTTGCACAATTTCTTCACCTCGAGACCATCAGGTGTGGATACAAGAAGAGTGTACGAGTTGGCAACATCCATTCAGAAGGATGGAAAAGCCACATTGACAGCCATGATGGAGAGAAAGTAGAAGTACAGATCACTCCACAGCTCATTGCAGACGCATTGAAGCTGCACAACAAAGGGAGCTTGGTCAGGGAAAGAAGGGAGGCCATAGAGGTCTATGGGTCCAAGAAGCAAAATGCAACCTATGGAGATATGGCGGACCCAAGAGCGGCAACCCTTTGCCGACTGTACAACCAGTTTCTCCATGTTTGCAGTAAGAGACCGCAAAAGTATACGACACCACCCCATGCCATTGCGACCACCATCACATGGGCATTAAAGAGCAATATGCCAAAAGAGGTGAATTACGCTCAACACATCCACGAGCAAGTAATTGCCATGCACAACCAGAAGCCAAAGTACATAGGAGGAGCGGAAATTCTGACAAGAATAGCTTATGAAGCTATTGGAGCTAGAGATCAGTGGCCAAAGGTTCCCTCCCAGAATGAGTGGCTTAGAGAAGGCGACGAGGAGGAAGAACAGCTCGAAGTATCCAAGAGGGCATCCACAAGAGCACGCCGGAAACTAAAAGTAGTTTCAGAACCTGCAGAGGATGTGGACGAGCCGCTTAAGAAGAAAGTAAAGAAGAAGGTTGCTCCCAAGCAAACCAAAAGTCAGAAAGCGGCAAGAATGGAAAGACTAGTGGAGCAGTTTAGAGCAGAAAGAGTTCTAAAGGGTGACTTTGAAGAAAAGTGGGTGCCAGAATCCACTAAAGTCGGAACTAGCTCAGCCAGGCCACATATTGATCAATACAATCAATATATTAAAGCTTATGAGGAGTCAGAGGCTATTCTGGAGCAACAACCTGTCGAGCCATACACTGAAGAGGAGGTACAACAATTAAAAGCTGAGCTGAAAAAAGACGACAAGGGGAAAAGGAAAGTAGATGAGTCTACTAAGCCTCAAGAGATAGACGGGCAAGCCGACAAAGGGAAAGCCAAGGAAGCTGAGGACAGATATCGCTCTATGACTGATGTACCAAGCCCGAAGAAGACGGAAAAAATTGTGGAGGAGACCACAGTAGAGGTGGACACAGAGGATTTGGAAAAGCCAGAGGCCGAGACCAAAGAAAAGAAGATAGATCCAGTTCAGAAAAAGAGAAATGATTATGAGGATCTGGTAGCTATAGGATACACTGAAGAAGAGGCCCTTGAGGCAGTTTATGGGATCACACTACAAAAACAAGATGAACGGAGAGGGACGGAGGAAAAGACAGAGAGTAAAAAAGAAAGTGAAGAGAAACTGGACGAACCGAACGTACTAGAAGAGCCAAAGCCAATGGAGGTGGTGGCAGAAAGAGCTTTAGAGTTGACAGATGAAGATGAAAAAGACATGCACATGGTGCATGAACTGCTCAGCAAGATAAAAGAAAGATCCAAGGCAAAGGAAGTAGAGATGGAGACAGCCAAACAAAGGGAAGCGGAGTTGCAGAGGAAATTAGAGAATGCTATGACTGAATCTGAAAGTCATAAAGCATCACTCTATGACACGAAAAACGAGAGAGACGGCTTGATACTCCAGCTAGCCGAGGCTTTAAGAGAAGTAACAAGTGCACAGGAAGCAAGGGAGCGGATAGAGGATGACTTGGAGGCGGCTAAGGATGAGCTCATTGAGCTAAGGGAGAGAGTCGAGCTTCAAGAAAGAACAATCACTAGACTCAGGACTACCCCTAGAGCTAGCAGAGCAGGAACCGAACAAGAGGGAGTTATCATACCAGCTTTGGAAGACCAGGTCCGAAGCTTACAAAGAGAGCTGAGATTAGAGCAAGTGCAAAGGTTGCACATTGTGGAGGGATCATTGGCCGCAGAGGAGAGGCTCACATTAGAAAATCAAACACTACGGACAGAGAATGAGGCCCTCCGCAAACAGCTCCAAGATCTACAAGAGCAACAAAGAAGAGAGACAGAGACACCACACGAAGAATCAGGTGGAGCAGCCATAGAGCTACCAGAAACTGGAGAGGCAACCACAATTGAAGATCCAGCGCCAGCTCAAGAGGTGGTCTCGACTTTAGGAATCTCTGAAGAAGAAGAACAAAGGCTCCATGATCAAATAGAAAAGTCAGCAGAGGAGAGTGCCAAGGCGGAAATGGAATGGGAGAGGAGACTCCTAATCTCCATTAGACTTCAGGGACTAGACACAAAAGTGCTCCATGAACAATGGATGCAACCCAGCCTGCCTTTCCCTTTGATGAAATTTGAAGTGCTAAAGACGAAAAAGAGAATAGAGGAGGAGCAGTATGTCGCTCTTTACGAAGGCGACATCACAAAGGAGGAACAATCAAAGAAGATAGTAGATTCACAACCTAAATGGAGGAAAGGTTGGCTGAACAAATACCCAGCCTACCTCATCTACTTGGTGGAGGCACCAAAGGAGATTCAGGAGGATGCAACCTTCTGCCCGGTGCCAAGAGTCAGAAACTGGAAAGAGCATGGCAGGATTGCAGAAAAGAAGCCAAATTGGCTTAATTACCCCAGGATGCCAGGACCAAAGGCACGAGAGAGAATAGGTAAAGCCTACATGGTGAAAACCCTAACGGGCACCATCAAGCTCTTTACTGGCTCTCCTGACCTTTCGTGTCAGATGCTCAAGAAAATCTGCAGGACTCTCTTAGCTTGCATTGAAGTGTTCGCGCCAGAAAAAGCCACGACCTCGAGTCTGCTATCGACGGCCGACACAGTGACTGATATGATGTACGATCTTTCATTGCAGCCTTCTCCAAAAGTGTTATACCTCCTATACCAAAGGATTATGTTTTTGCCTAGCTTCCACATGCAAACATTCGAAGAAGCTTTCTACACCGGCTTTTTCACCCACGAAAGCAAAATATTCGGCCCAACCTTGACCATCGGCAACCTACGATACGAATGACATTTGCAGATGCTCAAGACGACAGGACTTTATTGACCAAGCATAAAAGTCATGTCAGGGACGACATGAACGCGGAGGGGGGGAGTGTTGAGCCAGCAGAGGATCACACCCACATTTTTGCTCACACTCATAATTTTGTAACCATTGATTGTAATAAATGTCTTTCCGACATTAATTTTGATTTGAGCCATTCATTAAGTAATGGGACTCAATTGAGTTTCCAGCTTGTAATCCCGAAGTAATTTCACTTGCTGATGTAATTAGTTAGAGATGTTCTCACCTCCAAGGCTGAGGTATATAAGCCAAAGTTTTTGTAACCTAAGGGGATTCAGATTATTAATCAAAGTGAGTTTTTGAGCACCGTGACTGTGTCTGAGAGAGAGTGAGAGAGAGAGAGAGTCTTATCTACTTGTTACGCGAGCTACGGAGCCGCCATTGGAGAAGCGACACCGCCATTGTGTTAGCAACGGCGAGAGCTACGCACAGATACCAAGAGTGCGCGCTATCGGCTTCTATGTGTGGTAAGTTCCTACGAGCTTCGGTGTGAGTTTTCTTCCAACTCGTGTGTCGGAATGGAGTGTGCAACATATCTATAGAACCACAACGAGTAGAGCTACACATTGGTACCATCGGGGTCAAGTTTCGATCACCTGTATTTTTCGGCCTGTCTTCATACGCGTTTGCCGCACGGAGTGGTTATAGGTTGATTTTGCAATTCAAGTCTTTAGGGTGTTGTTCTTACCTAGTGTATAGACTTCCCCTTGAGTTTGAGATCGATTCAATGATTCTAGATCCTGTTTCGTATAGCATTCGTTCGTAGTAAGGATTTCAGTCACTTGCGTATTTTAGAACTTAGATTTGATTTCCTTAGTAGTGATTGTCATTAGAAGGTCGAGTAGGTGAATTGACACCCACCTAGTTGTTTCCATGCGCCTGCGGGTCAAGCTCCGTCCTCGTCTGACAAATTCTGTTGTTGGTTGAGTTCTCGCTATTTAGCTTCCGCTAGCGGCGTAACCGCCTTAACACGAGCACAAAGTAGCTTGAGACAACCCCACTGTAGTAAAATCAAGCCCCATGTATTTAGGGTTTAATACTTCTATGACAAATACTCCAATGCACATAGAGAAAGACGATCCTAAAATCGCGAGAGAGAGAGAGAGAGAGAGAGAGAGAGAGAGAGAGAGAGAGAGAGAGAGAGAGAGAGAGGAAAATTTTTATAGACCTTCATGAATGTTAATACTCCCTAAGCAAAAATTGGTAGGGCAATGGAAAAATTGCATGCACCATGATTTCTTTTAAATCATGGGAAAAATTTATAGGGAGGAAAATTTGTAGAGAGCTTGTGTGTGTGTATGTGTGTGTGTGTGTGTGTGTGTGTGTGTGTGTGTGAGAGAGAGAGAGAGAGAGAGAGAGAGAGAGAGAGAGAGAGAGAGAGAGAGAGAGAGAGAGCGGATTTGAGATGTACTACCTTTGCAAAAGGCCCAAATGATCTATGAGAGAAAAACATACATTAATCATACCTATGATACAATTATTTGAAACACGAATGAAACAAAAGAAACAACCCGAAAAGATTATGAGTGGTGGGTACAAAATGAGATAGTGACAAGCTAGAGGGGGTTTGAAGTGTGTGTGTGTGTGTGTGTGAGAGTGACAGAGAGCATGCCATTCAAAGTTGACCATTGGAAAGCAATGGAGATTGCAATATAGACAAGAGAGAGTGCCATGGTAGAGTTGCAAAGTTTGCAAAACTCTTTGAATATGTTATGGATGAAATCTATCATATTCTTAAAGGAATAACCTAGAAAAAAAAATGCTTTAGTACCTACCTCTTACAAAAAGTTTATGCTGATTCATTTCAAAAATTAGGTGCTGAGTGGGTTACAAAATGCACTAAGTAGGAGGAACTAAATAACTGCAGTGATCTATAGACTATAGGTTTTGCTATCTTGTCTACCCTTCCAAAAACAAAATAAGACATCACCCAAGCTATAGCCCTTATAGCTGATTAGGTTGGATTCTGACTGCCTTTGTTAGCATATCCTTAAGAATGGCCTTTGGAATTCGTGCTTGATGGATATGCATGTTGTTGTTGACATCTTGTCCAAGTACAATCAAGTACACAAAATAAAGATGCTTGCAAGCAAGAAAGGATGCTTTTTTTGCAAGCCTGCCTTGAAAATCAATGCACGAACAAGATGGGACATTCTGAATTATAACTTCTATGCATGATGTAGGGGCTCTACTGTGACCTGTCAGTAGTTCTATGGTAAAAATCTCTTTCTCTCCTTCCACTTCTACGCGGCTTCCAGTCAATTTTGCTGACATTTCTAATGCTGCATTAACTTGAGCATAGGCAGCCTTCGATACCCCTGGTCGATAGGGATAACTTTGATCTTCATTTTTGTTGGCATGGGGCTCTCTGTGATGCACCTCTTTGGGGATCAATGATTCCGTTGACACTCCAATCTCAAATCCTGCCTTCACAAGTGCACAAGCTTCTTGGATGTTGAGTTTGGTGCCCTTTGCAATAGGCCAAACATGCGGAGCGCATTCTGGTGGGTGTATGATGCTTGTGACCATTCTCCATGTATGCCTCACATCTGTGTTGCAAAAGTAGCAAAACTTTTGCTTCCGCCAAGAAGATAATTGATAGTCACTCCAAAAACATGGAGCCGGGTCTCCCGGTCTCTGCCTCAATCCACACTTCTTACCAGCTGTCCAATGGTTACACTCCACTCTACTTGATGTTGGTATCCTGCGAATAGCCCACTTTGTGTCATGGACATTTTGCTCTAGAGCTTGCAACAATTCACTGCATGGTTGCTCATGTGCTGCATTTGACGTCTTATCTTGCGTGACATAATTATACTCAGGCCTGTGGCTACAAATGCTTGTATCCATATCCATTAATGGTCGCTTGGCACGCATTGTCCTCTTCTCACCCTTGAAATTAACTCTGTTATTGAACATTGGAGTACCCATGGAAGCATCATCCACTGCCCTAGAGGTGGCTGCTGGTGATGGACTAGTCTGCATCCTTGACATGGCTCTGTCAACTAAAATTTCCAAAGTTGGCCCCCCTCCAATATATTTACCATCCAAGAAGGCTAGACGTCGGGCACACTGAAGATAGGCATTAATAAGATCAGTGACACATGCATCATAAAGACTAATTTTTTGCTTGTACCCCTCTCCAGCCAACCAACTTGCATGTTTACTCTCAAAGAGGTTGGTCCTTGGAATCAATGCATTCATTATGGGCTCCCCATCCTTGACCATCATATGTCCCCAATGGCTAACCCTGAAATGCCACCAACTCAACCAACTATCTAGCTTTGGTATGTTTTTATCTGTTGTCTTGCCTGTTGCCCACCAGCTCCTACTCCTACGAAATTGCTCGAGTGCCGCATCTGTTGTTTAAGACAATCTCCACTTCTCACACATCTCTTTATGCTTTGATTGGTACTGGGAGTGGATATACCTCTGTGTGTGCACCCTCAAATTATCCCCCCAGTGCCATAGACAAGACCTTTCCCGACCCACCATTTCCTTCTTGTCCCCGAACACATATCTCACTGCATTCGAATTTGCTCCTGCCTCATCTGACATGAATCCTTGAAAATTGGCAGGCCTATCTGTGTGCTCAATCATAACCTGGTTCATAGATTCCCAAAACATTATTTGTGCTTCCTCATCCTCTTCTTTGAACTCGCATGTGGCAATAGTTAGAAGCTCTCCAATCCTAATAACATTACAAAGCCATGAGCCAAGGTATACAATAGTTTACACAATTAGTATCCACATCCACTTATTTATTTTTTAATACTTATTTGTTACTTACGTGTGATCATAAACATGTGCTCCCATTGTGTGCCAGCCTCCTTCTATTCGATGGACATGGTCAAAACAAACCCATGATAATCGGAGGTCTTCATGTCCATCTCTATCCATCCTTCTGACCACATCTACTCCTGAACCTGGGCAGTAGTAGACATCTTGAATATGAAGGACCGCTCTTGTGATGTTGATGCTTGCAACGGAAATCGAGAGCCATGGAAGAACTGAAAGTGGCACTTTCTCTTTAGTTCAAGAATTGCATCATATCCATCACCCATTGGTCGAGTGGTCCTTCTACACTGCATCACCATTTGCTTTACCCTACAACATACATAATCATGGGTGAACCAATTTTTCAAGAATACAAGTGTTTTGGTGCTTATAAGTTGAAAACTTACTTCTTCATGTTGACAAGGGTAAGCAATTCTTGGGACATCTCATGGACCTCCTTCTCACTTATAAAATCCCCACTTGTAATATTGTCATCTGTGAAGGCCTTGAGCACCATCTCTCTAGCCAATATCATTTGTACCTTCCTAGGGACTGCTCTATTGTCCATTGTCACTGCCTTAGCTACTAAGGCTTTTATGTTCCGAATTGATGCTCTAGACATTCCCTTAGGGACGATGTGTTTGTGCTTGCCATGGTGCATAAATAGCCTACTATGGCAAGAATCCCTAGGCATAAAGTAGTAAACTGTTGCTGGACAATCTTTCACACACATGGGAACATGCTTGCAAAAAAAGCATTCCAAATTTCCATAGCTCCCCATGGCTAGGCAGCCATTCTTTGGGAGCTTGGACAACTGACCATTCCAATGTTGCTTGTTAGTTTGATTAGTTCTGCTCCTAAATGAGCATCGCTCATTCATGCATTGGAAAACCCCTCCACAAAAACTCTTCCTAAGGACAAAAGATTTTTGAGTTCTTGTCTGAGTTTGTGGTTTTGTCCACAAATTTCCCTCATACTTTTGCTCCATACCCTCCATTGACTTCCCCTCAATCATTTCATAGATGCAGAATTCTTGGTAGGTTTTTGGTAGATCTTTGACCTTGCCCTTGTATTCACACTCTTGCATAATAGTGTGAAGCACATCATTGGGAGGGAGTGTACGGATGATCTGGAATGCAGAAACTGCTGTCTCAAAATTTAGAGTTTCTTCATCTAGCTTATCAAATTCAACATGATCTTCATTTTCCTCATCATCATCAATTTGTCTGCAAGAGAGCAAAAAAAATAGTGAAGAATTGTTCAAATTCAAACCTTCCAAAATGATCTTGGACTTACATGCACTTACATTGGTGCAGGTGATGGACCAATTGGAGATGACTCAGGGGTCTGAAAGATGTCTTCTAGTCTTGCAGTGTAATTTTTAGATAATGATTCCTCCAAGATGAAGTATGCCTCCATATAAACCCCCGCATAGGTGGGAAGAGGTGCCAAAACATTAAACTCTTGTCCCTCCTGAACAAGAGCCTCGACAATGACCCTAGTTGTACCACACAACTTCTCTTGCAGGAGCTTGATGGGAAGGAGGCATTTTCCATGGATGAATGGAATGTTGATGGACTGTCCGGACACAGATTGCAAAAAATTTTAGCTTCCCTGCATAAAAGAGAACTTTCAATCAGATCAACACCATATCCATAGTTAATAATTTTGAGTAAATTGAACACGTGTCAAGTCAATCTGTACCAACAACTCTGTAAAGTTAACAATTTCACATTCATTCAAAAACACTACTGTCTCAATCCGGGTTTTTTTTTAAAATGAAATTCTGACAAATGCTTAAAAAATGTTAGTCTTGAGAAATGTTTTAAAAAACATTAATCTAGCAAAATGGTCGTAAAAGTTAATAATTTCATAGACATTCAAAAACACTACTATCAATCCCAGTTTTTTTTTAAAAATGAAATTCTGAGAAATGTTTTAAAAATGTTAATCTTGAGACATGTTTAAGAATACGTTAATCTGAAGAAACAGTTGAAGAAAGTTAGTTTGGTTTTTTAATTATATTCTAACTTTTCAAAACATTTTTATTGCCCTTCAAATGTTCAACTTTTGAAATGCACACTGCTTATTCTTAATCGTTCATATTGTTTGCCTGGTTTCCATCCTTTGCAACGCCATGAGGAAGGCAAGGCTCTTGCAAACGTCGCCACTGGCCAAATACTTCCACCCCTTAAGACCCAAGAAAACAGCAAAGGTAAGCTTAACCTTTTGATTTAAGGACCATCTTTCTCAAATCTTTAAGCACGCTGAGTGCGCTTAAAGATCTGAGAAAAGAGAAGGTGAATTTGACAGCAAATGAGAGCATTTGAGTTGAGCGTAGGTGTGAGAGGAATGGAAGATTCCTGTTGCTGTGTGTATTGAGCTGTTGCTGTGTGTATTGAGCTGTTGCTGTGTGTATTGAGCAGGTGGTAGCACTGTTGAAGCTTGCATCACTACTAGTTCGTGGTAGCAATAGAGCTCACAGACAGAGAGAGAGAGAGAGAGAGAGAGAGAGAGAGAGAGAGAGAGAGAGAGAGAGAGAGAGAGAGAGAGAGAGAGAGAGAGAGAGAGAGCTCCTATGAGAGACACTGTGTATAGTAAAGCTCCCTTAACACCTCAAACAGCGTGAGATGCAGGTGTGAGTTGTCGATGGAGAACTGGAGAGCAAAGCCAGGAGGGGTCAGCGTGACTGCGAATGGAGAACACACACACACACACACACACACACACACACACACACACACACACACACAAAGTCACTTACATGTTTGCAGAAAGAACAGATAGATTCTTCACATAAAGCTCCAGGAGAATGGAGAAGAGCAAAATGATAAGTGGTAGTATAGAGGTGGTGCGAGATTTGTAAAGTGATAAATGTGCCAGCTGTAATGATTTCAACTCGCCATAATGACTCTAACACACCACAACTACCCATAATTTAGTTAATGGCTGGAGCGAGATTCGTGGTGATAATGTGTCGATCGTAATGATTTTAACTTGCCATAATGACTCTAACGCAACACAACTACCCATAATTTAGTTAATGGCTGATGTTGTCCTTTCCAATGTGTCTGATTCAGTCATTCATATGGCTTTTAACTAGATTTCATATAATCGAGAATTTTCATTCTTTCAAAGTGTTTATGCACTTCACAAGATCGAATTGTGAGGATGGTAAGTGTGAGGCAGATATTATGAGTATGGTAACTATGCCTAAGAGAAGGAAAATTGTGCAGGGTGCAGGGGATTCCGGAGCAATATACAAGAGAAGAGGTAGACCATCAAAGCAGGACAACTTCAATAGGTCAATTGCAAGAGCAGGTAATCAAGAGCATTCTCAAGTAAGTCAAAAGGATGTTGAAGATGTTGAGGAAAATGGTGGTGCTGAGGAGCTGGTTGATAGTATTGTTCATGACTTGGAGCAAGAAAACGTTGAGAAGGTAGTGGATCAAGTTGCTATGAGAGAGAGGAGCAGGGAGCTGATACTCAGAGAACTCAAGAAGATGATAAGAGCGAGGAGGTGGTAGTTGAGAAACATGACCAGGTGACTAAGGGGCAACGTGATGATGAGGTGACTGAGGGGCAACATGATGAGGAGGAGGGGCAACATGATGATGAGGTGACTGCGTGGCAAGATGATGAGGAGGAGGGGCAACATGATGATGAGGTGACTGAGGGGAAACATGATGATGAGGTGACTGAGTGGCAACAAGATGATGAGGTGACAGAAGGCCAGAATATCTCCAATCTTGCAGGGGGGAGAAGAAACAAATTAGAGGTGTTTGGTAAGATCCTTGAGATCTCTACACCACAGGCATTCCTTGAAAGAATCAGTCACATTTTCTGGACCACCCCCTAGGATCCCATTATGCAGGTTACAGTCTAGTGAAGCCATTAGAAAAGTAAGCCCTTCCACCGAAAGATCACTCACAAGAAGTTTTATTAAGATGGGAGGATATCTTGAGAGCAAGGGAGCCTTTACTGTCTCCATTATTGATCTAGAGGGGGAGGAGACACCAATCACTCAAGAAAGGATAGATTCTTGGGATGACTGCTGGAAAACAATTAATGAAAGATTTGAGAGGTCCCTTGATTTAGAGACAGAGTGGGGACCCTACTTGAAAGGAAAGATGGTCCATGTCCTGGATGGCAACAATCGTCTGCATGCATGGATGGAATGCATTAAACAAGGTATTCTTTAACTTAATCTCCTTTAAGAACTTTTGTTGTGTTGATTGCACTATTTTAATATAATTGTACAATTATGCAATACAGGGTTTGAGAACGACCTGTCTAGACATTGCTTTGTGGTCTGCCACTTTTTGCAGTTTGCAAAGACTGATGTGGGGGAATTAATGTTTTCCTTGGCAAGATTGAACAAGTAAGATGATGTTGGGCATCTACTATTCTCCTTGAAAATTTTAATTGTTGTCTTGGAGTTATTGATATTCTTTTTTGTTTTAATGCTACAGGATGAACGATTATGCATATGTGCCAACCACATTTGGAGATAGGTTGTTCCAATTGAGAAGGCTAGGAGAGGCAGACAAGACTACTCTCTTGGATGGTTTGTCTATTGAAGACAGAGCATGGGTGGAGAAAGAAATGCAGGTTGTTTCATCTCAGGGGAAAAGGAGTTGGTTTACACTCCCTGTGCAAATAATGACATGGTTGCTCTTTAAGGATGAGATGGAACAGAAGATTGAAGAGTTGGCTAAGGGAATGGATGAAACTGGTAGGCCAAGGTGATAAAGAAGATGGAGATTACCTATAGGGGAAAGACCTCCAAGTATGCAAGGATTGCAGATCCTGCAAATGGAGAGAAGTTTTGGTGTGCTACTCTGTCCTTGCCTTGGCATGAACCGAGTGCGCATATTGCGACTGAAGAGAAACTCAACATGATTGGAAATGCTTGCATAACAGATGTGGATAAGGCACACATTGTGAAATTGTTAGATAGCTCACAAGTATCAATTCGATCCTTGGAGTGCCTTCCCAATGACAAAGCTAAAGTTAGGGATTGGCTCCACATGTATTGCTTTTGGTTGCAAGTCAATCAATATGGTCTAGGTCTATTACTAGACATTCAAAATGCTGATCGAGTAAGGCTGCCATTGGAACATCGATTCAGCAACTTTGTCATGCTTTGCCGAAGAAATTACTTCAATAGAGAATTTCGCGTTGTGGAAGGTGGCATTAAGTCGACCAATGCCATGAATGAGCAACCCGGATTACACAATGCAACCCGTCGAGTTGTTTATAGGTTTGTTAATTTGTATGGTTCAATTTTTTAGTCCTCATTAAACTAGTACTCAGTAGTTGGTGTGTGTTTAGATGGCTACTCAAGGAGATTGCACTACACATGCTTGATGAGATGCCCCCCTTGGCAAGTGGATGGACATATGCAGATAACCCTACGTTCATGTATTCCGATGTGAAGCTTGGAAGGGTAAGCGATGCATTACATTGCATTTTTTATGTTAACTCTTAACGCATAGGGAGATTATGCTAAATAATAGTTGTTGATTGTTTAGTCCTTGTCCACCATAGAGAAAGCCAAGTGTCCGTGGTGGCTAGACATGGTTAAGAACCATGTTCCGGATGAGGAGTTGGAATTATTTCAGCAACATAAAGCAGCCCTTCAACTTACAACTACTACGAATAGTGTCCTGGAAGAGGAGATGACGGCAACTTCTCAAGTAGTAGAATCCACTGCATCAGCATCATTTCGTAAGACACTTCCTATAAATCTTGGTAGGGAAGTCGTACATAGGGCATTACAAGCAAACAAGGCTATAGAGGATGGCAAGATGCAAGGGCAACATCAAAGCGCAAGTAGCAGTGGAGGGCTAAGAGAAAATGATGACATAATCAATGAAACATTGGAACCTACAGGTAGTGTTGATGCCTTTGCTTTGTCTATCTAATATGATCCATGGAGTGTTGTGGTTGTTGATACATTTTCTTAAATCTAAAAGCTTTGATTTGTAGGCACTATTTACGTTTTCAACATTTCTGTTGAAGAGCTTGTTCATATTATTGAATATCCCCAACAAGCAGAGCAAATGGGGCTTGAGGTGTTAGAGGCCTTCAATGTAGTTTGTAGCCAAGGCACTGTGAAGGGCACTCAGCTAGACTTGTGTATAGACCTCATATTTGCAGATTTTCCATCTAACGTGGCTGTCGAGGGATGCTTTTGCAATAAAGTTCCGTCTTGGAACAAGATAGTGGATAACCTGTATGACACCACATTTCAGCTTGCAGACTCATGCTTGAGTGATAGGGGGTTTTTTGTTTGTTTGTACACCATGGAGGAAGGGGTGAAAGTCGAGCAAGCTGGCAAGAAAAAAGGGTTTAAGATATATCATCGTCAGGTTGTGAGATGCACACCACCTATTGGAAAGAGGTTGGGACCCATTGTCACACAGGTACAAGTAATTGATTCTTGATTTAATGTGCAATAGAATTTAGTGTGGCATCCTATTCTTTAATGACATGTATGACATAAAGCTTTCTATTTGAATAGGTGAATTGCTTGATCTTGTCTGCTTTTGTTCGTTGTTCGACAACTTGTGTGTATCGTATACATCATGATCAGTTGCCAGAATTGAAACTTGGTGTGGTGACCTTCAATTTGGATTGGACCTTATCTTCGATATGTGAGTTGACTCTATCATTTACTTGTTTATATGCCTAATCCATCATTTATATATATATATATATATATATATATATATATATATATATATATATATATATATATATATGCCATTAAAGTAAGTAAAATGTGTATTCAGATCAGAGTACTGAAGCAGATTTAGTAAAGAGGAAAGGAAAGCCATGAGAGGGGTGGTTGTCAAAGAGGTCAAAAGCTTGTGAAGTACATAATCGCACTTTTTAGCCGTCCATAGGATGTAGTCCTTGACATATTTGCTGGCACGGGTACACTTGGCTTGGCAGCTGGCTTCATGGATGAATGTCATTATGTTTGAGAGGGATGAGCGCATATATGATCGCTTGTTGAAGCCATTTGGAGTCAAGGTATGTTAGGAGTAGGTTCGTTGAAAATTATAAGTTGATTGACAAGAGGGTATGTATTAAGCAATTGTGTATTTTTTTGCAGATGGATTGATTTTAAAGGGTCGCAATGTAGTTGAAGATTGGATCCAGCCAAGCTTCACATTTTCTTTTTGCTATTCTCTTAAATGATTGTGCTCAAACTTAGACTCACTGGCAATGTTGTAGATTTCTTCAAAACTACCTTTCTTTTATGGTTGTATAAGAACGGTCGAATATGGTACTCGTGTGTTTGATGGTTGTATAAGAACAGTCGAATATGGTACTCGTGTGTTGATGGGGCTGTTTTTTTGGGATAAAAACGCTATTCTTTAGGCTGATTTGGGGCTAATCTGGGGCTGTTTTTTTGGGCTAAAATCGCTAATTTTGTAGGCTGATTGGTGGCGGATTTGGGGCTAAAAATGCTAATTCTTTTAGGCTGATTGGGTGGCGGATTTGGGTTGTTTTTTGAGCTAAAAACGCTAATTCTTTAGGCTGATTTGGTGTGATTTGGGCTGATCTTGTCTGGGATGTCGTCATGGAGGGCATTGACTACGGATATGCCCAACATAAGCGAAAAAGGCGAGGAAGCTTAGGGCTGTTTTGAGCATATGCAATGCAAGGACGCCTCTCAAATGCGATCACCTAATCTTGCATCTTCACGGCATATGCCATTACGGAAGACACTAATATGGGCAAAATAGTTCATATGATATTGTTAGTCAAGGGCTATGAAAAACGATGTCTTCTTGGAATTGCCTTGGTCGACGTGTATGCCAATGTGCTCTATCTCAGCAAGCACAAAAGGTGGTTGAGGAGTTGTTGTCAGTGATGTCGTCTCATGGAGTGCATGATTGCGGTATATGCCAACACGAAAAAAGGCCAAAAAAGCTTTAGGGCTGTTTTTAGCATATGCAATGCAAGGACTTCTCATGGAATGCACTGATTGCGTGATATTCTCAACACAGGAAAGGCCAAGAATAGGAGCTAAAAATGCTGATTTTCTAGGCTGATTTGATGGATCATTTAGAGGCTAAAAACGCTAAGTTTTAGGGCTGATTTGGTGGTTGATTAGGGACTGATCTTGTCTGGATGTCGTCTCATGGAGTGCATTGACTGCGGGATATGCCCAACACGAGAGGGAAAGGAGAGGAAGCTTAGGACTGTTTTCAGCATATGCAATGCAAGGACGTCTCTCCAAATGCGATCGTCTACGCTTGCATCTTCAAGACATGTGGCATTATGCAAAAGGCTAATATGGGTGAAAGAATTTCGATCATATTGTTAGGCAAACATTTCTGGAAAAAGATGTCGTGCTTGGCATTGCCTTGGTCAACATGTAAGCGAAACGTGCTCCACCTCAGCAAGCACCAAAGGTGGTCGAGGAGTTGCTTGTCAGGTATGTCATCTCATATAGTGCACTGATTGCGAGATATGCCCAACACGGGAAAGTCCAAAACAGGGAGCTAAAAATTGCTGTAATTTTGGGCTGATTTGATGGCGGATTTGGGGCTGATCTGGGGCTGTTTTTTTGGGCTAAAAACGCTAATTTTTTAGGTTGATTTGGTACCTGATTTGGGGCTGTTTTCTTGGTTTAAAAACGCTAATTTTCTAGGCTGATTCGGTGGCGGATTTGGGGCTGATCTGGGGCTGTTTTTTTGGGCTAAAAACGCTATTTCTTTAGGCTGATTTGGTGGGTGATCTTGTCTGGGATGTCGTCTCATGGAGTGCATTGACTACGGATATGCCCAACATAAGCGAAAAAGGCGAGGAAGCTTAGGGCTGTTTTGAGCATATGCAATGCAAGGACACCTCTCCAAATGCGATCACCTAATCTTGTATCTTCACGGCCGCTATGCCATTACGCAAGACACTAATATGGGCAAAATAGTTCAGATGATATTGTTAGTCAAGGGCTATTGAAAAACGATGTCTTTCTTGGAATTGCCTTGGTCGACGTGTATGCCAAATGTGCTCTACCTCAGCAAGCACAAAAGGTGGTCGAGGAGTTTCTTGTCAAGGATGTCGTCTCATGGAGTGCACTAATTGCGGGATATGCCCAACACGAAAAAGGCCAAAAAGCTTAGGGCTGTTTTTAGCATATGCAATGCGAGGACTTCTCATGGAATGCACTGATTGCGTGATATTCTCAACACAGGAAAGGCCAAGAATAGGAGCTAAAAACGCTGATTTTTTGGGCTGATTTGATGGATCATTTAGAGGCTAAAAACGTTGAGTTTTAGGGCTGATTTGGTGATTAGGGACCGATCTTTTCTGGATGTCGTCTCATGGAGTGCATTGACTGCGGGATATGCCCAACACGAGAGGGGAAGGCGAGGAAGCTTAGGACTGTTTTCAGCATATGCAATGGAGGGACATCTCTCCAAATGCGATCGTCTACGCTTGCATCTTCAAGACATGTGGCATTATGCAAGAGGCTAATATGGGTGAAAGAATTTCGATCATATTGTTAGTCAAACATTTCTGGAAAAAGATGTCGTGCTTGGCATTGTCTTGGTCAACATGTAAGCAAAACGTGCTCCACCTCAGCAAGCACCAAAGGTGGTCGAGGAGTTGCTTGTCAGGTATGTCATCTCATATAGTGCACTAATTGCGAGATATGCCCAACACGGAAAAGTCCAAAACTAGAAGCTAAAAATGCTGTAATTTTGGGCTGATTTGATGGCGGATTGGGGCTGATCTGGGGCTGTTTTTTTGGGCTAAAAACGCTAATTTTTTAGGTTGATTTGGTAGCTGATTTGGGGCTGATGTGGGGCTGTTTTCTTGGTTTAAAAACGCTAATTTTTTAGGCTGATTTGGTGGCGGATTTGGGGCTGTTTTTTTGGGCTAAAAACGCTAATTCTTTAGGCTGATTTGGGGCTGATCTTGTATGGGATGTCGTCTCATGGAGTGCATTGACTACGGATATGCCCAACATAAGCGAAAAAGGCGAGGAAGCTTAGGGCTGTTTTGAGCATATGCAATGCAAGGACGCCTCTCCAAATGCGATCACCTAATCTTGCATCTTCACGGCCGCTATGCCATTACGCAAGACACTAATATGGGCAAAATAGTTCAGATGATATTGTTAGTCAAGGGCTATTGAAAAACGATGTCTTTCTTGGAATTGCCTTGGTCGACGTGTATGCCAAATGTGCTCTACCTCTGCAAGCACAAAAGGTGGTCGAGGAGTTGCTTGTCAAGTATGTCGTCTCATGGAGTGCACTGACTACAACATATGCCCAACACGGGAAAGGCCAAAAAGCTTAGGGTTGTTTTTAGCATATGCACTGCGAGGACATCTCTCCAAATGCGGTCACCTATGCTTGCATTTGAAGGACATGTGGCATTATGCAAGAGGCTATTATGGGTGAAAGAATTCCAATGATATAGTTAGTCATGCATTACTGAAAAACGATGTCATGCTTGGCATTGCCTTGCTCAATATGGGCGAAATAATTCAGATGATATTGTTAGTCAAGGGCTATTGACAAACGATTTAGTGCTTGGCATTGCCTTGGTTGACATGTATGCCACATACGCTCTATGAAAATGTTATATAATGGACTTGGGAGTTGGTTGACTCTCTTACAGTGTTTTATGGCTCTCTAGCTTTTATAGACATGTAGAATGTCTTACTCTATTTAACTCATGAGCAATATATAGGTTTCTCACCAAACTTGCCATCTCCCTCCAACTAGGATTTTTTGTGCATGCCGCTCGCTCCTATTGCACTTAGATTCTTGACGGTAATAGTTCCTCGCTCTCATGGGCTCGCTCAACGGCCACCCCCATGATTTTTGGCCTTCCATAACTCCTACATATGATCTCCAATTTGAGTGGAGATTATAGAATTGTAATCACACGCCGAGATCTTTCCGTAGATATGTTACATGGTATGGTTTTTCTCGCTAGATTTTGAATTTCATTTTTGGGGGGAAATTTGAATTCAAATAAACTAGCCATTTTGCATGTTTGAATTCAAAAGCTGTCCTTTGATTACTTTCTTAATACTAGACGTTTGACTCCCTTGAACTGTCAAATAAAGAGGCTCTCTTAGACCACCATTCTCTTCCTAATGAATATCAACACTTTGAGTTATGGGCATACTTTTTGGCCCTTGGGCAATACTTGAACTTTGAGTATTTTTTGTGACTACTTGAGCACATACTTTGGGCTTTTGGTCACTCAAAGTGGACACCCAATATCAAAATAGGGGCTGAAAATCTAAACATGATATAATCGAAAGCAAGAAAGAGCGTATGGATAGCCCAACATTCTAACTCAAAAAAAATTTGAACCCCCACATGTTAATCTTAGTGATGCCTGCATTTGAGACTCCTTACTGGACTCACTTTCAAAACGAGGCCCATCTTATTGATGCTTGGACCTCATCGATGAGACAGTCAGCTGGCTACACTTTTCATTCATTGTCTCATGATGCCTCTAGGTCCAAATTGGATAGAGTATATTATGTGGGTGCAGATTGGTTGCCTAACAATGATGATGAGTTTGTGGATGTAGCAATTGGTTTATCTAGTCATTTCCCTTTGGTTCTTGATCTTTCGAATATAAAGCATGTTGCTTGACTGCTTTTGGACATACCATACCTTTAATGGTTAATAGCTCACTATTGACTCACCTTGCTTTTAAGTCTGAGGTTCATGCTATTGTTAAACATGCTTATAACGTTAGTGATAAACCCTTGTCAATATGGCTACATGTAGTGTCACGATTGCATTCCTGTATCAGATTAGTTGGAAAATAGGTAGCTAAACAGACTAAGAAACAACTATTTCATGCCCAGATGATTTCTAGAATGTTGTTGCATAAATATGGGACCACTGTAATGTGTCAAAAAGACTAGACCGATCTAAAAGTTGCTAGAGGTGTAATATACAATGAGGAGCTCACGAATGCTTGAAAAGCTAGAATGTTACGTAGACATTGGGTTCTGTCAGACTATTGTGACTCTCATCTAAGGGGTTCTATAAGAACCTGAAGCACCAAAAAAATAGGTAGTAGTTTATTGTGCTTTATCAATATGGTGATAGCACTCCATTCTCTGATGTAAAGGATATTGCTGAGGTGGCTACTCAACCTTACAATGATTTACTAAATGTTCAGCCCTACAACTCTACAAAAAGAGCTTTGGCTATGCAAAATTTGTTGAGGATAGTACATCCATGTGTTGAGGCCGTAGCTACTAGATTGTACCGGCCATTTGAGGAGTTAGAACTATTGTATGCATTTCAAAAGCTTCCCAATGACAAGGTACAAACTTTGCTACAAACAAGTATGGATGTGATGTTTGACCTAATTTAGTAAAGGTAAAGGAAGCCATCTCAATATGGTAGCAAAAGAGCAAGTAACAACTTTACAAATGAATATATGTAGTCTCCAAGATGTTTTTTTGAGATAAATTTTAGCATATAAACATTGTAATAAAAGAGTTAGCTCAACTAAAGAATTTCTTCTTTCTTGAGTTCAAACCAATTTCTCTTTACCAAAGAGTGTCCAAATATTGTTGTAAGATAAAAGCATACCATACAACATGATACCAAGGATAAGATCTTTGGTTAATTCATAAAAGTTCTTTTAAGATGCATTCAATAAATGGTTGTTATGCCACGTCCAATAAGTCTTGTAAATAATTAAAACACAAGCAAGGACTACAAGGGTGAGAAATGCATACATCACCAACCTATGCAAAGTCCTATGGCAATCACTTATCAAAGCTCCCTATATCACATGCATTCAAGAGGCTATTTATAATTCCTCCATATACATACTACATTTACACTACGGGCCTATTTAAAAAACCCTATGATACACACTTTGAAAAGAGATCGTCCCGAGTGCAAAGTTCTCGCAAAGTTGCCCAAATGGTCATAAAGAGAGTTTTTTAATTTATTAAAAGGGTAAATTATCGGCTTATAAGCTCAAGTTACCACTTAGTTTTCTGAAAGTTCTGCCTTTCAAGTAAGCCTATGACTTACTCTCATGGAGACACTCCACGATATTTCCAAGTACCAAGGTTCTTCAAGTGTATATATAAGTTTTCATCCACAGGTAAGGAACTCTGTATGTATATACATCATTTCAAAAGGGGAAAACATGATTATTTTTGTCAAGTAATGGACTGTAGTTGAATAATCCAATGACCAATGTATATGAATTGAAATTCCATATGAGTTTGAACACCGAACAAAACATCAATGTGGGACTGATTTTAATAAAATGATACTTTATCTTTGTTTCTTGTATGTATTCATTAAATTTCTAAATTTGCATGGTGACACACTTGCGATGAACTATGTCTCTCAAGCACTAAGTGGAGTAGCCACCTACTGTAGAATGGTGTTGTTTCTCAAAAGAGAATCCACGAGCAACACATCTCTGTTTTTCTTAGGATGCCTCATAGTTGACGACGACAATGAGGTATGGATAAAAATAATATCACCAAAATTATATTTCGATAAGATCCATCAAATATGATTTTCTCTTTTTAGGCTAGATAGAGAAAATACCCTATAATACATAAATCGAAGATGCAAACTCTAAATGAGCTATGTATTTTTGGAACATTTAAAGGCCATGAAGAATATATCTATGTGATTCAAAGCTAATTTGAAGCGAAGGATTGAATGTCCTTAGTTAATGCTTACAATGAATTGCATGAAAAGTAATCACCAATGTAAATGCTGCAAAAGAAAATGGAAGAAAAGATTTTTTCTTGTTTGAATTATTTTTCTAAATGCTCTTAATTTATGCTTCAATTATTCCAAAGTATATGCATATAAAAGCACACACTTGCGGTAACTATGTCTCCTTAATACTGAGTAGACTTCCTATCTACTGCAGACATGTGTGGTAGATATCCTTGTCTTCCAAGCACTGAGAAGAATACTCACCTACTGCCAAATGGTGTCAATGAGGTGAAATTGGATCTTTACTTAAATACTCAATGAATAATGCCTTACTTGATGAATCAACTATTCCACTAGTGTTTCAACACGACTCTATGTACTAGCATTACTCTCTACATGGTCAAAGCTACTAGGATCATCACTATGCACACTTTCTTCACCTTGTGGTGCACGGACAACCCCTTGCCTTAGTTTACAAACATGTGGAAAAACATGTTGACATGTAACCTTCCTCATCTAAACCTCTTTTGGAGGATTTTTTTCATTGAATACCACATCACTGCTACGAACAACTTTAGGAAAAACTAGACCCCACAAGTGATAACCCATTTCACCACTTTCTTTGTAGTCAATAAAAATGTACCTCGTAGAATCTCTTTAGCTTCTTTCTAAGCTCCTTAGGTACATGAACAAATGCCTCATAACCAAAGACTTGCAAATAATTCTATGATGACTTTTGACCACTTCATATTTCTTTGAGGATTCCACCAGCAAGTGTCTTATTCCTTGATGATTGATTAAAAGAACTATAGTTTTAAAAGATTCAACCCAAAATCCATCCAACAACATAGCTTGATATAACATATTCCAAATTATCTCTTGGATTGTGCGATTCATTCACTCAAAAAATCCATTTCGGGAAGGAGTAAGAGGAGCACTAATCTCTCTCCTAATGCCATGTGTATCACAAAAATGTTGGAGGTAATCGCGGGAAATATACTCTCCATCATTATTGATTTGCATGCATTAAGATTCTTGTATGATTGTTTTTGAATTGTTTTTGAACAAATGAATTCTATTTCTGAGTGATACAAAATGCATCATCTTTACGCTTCAACAAATATGTTCAAACCTTGCAAGTCACATCATCTATAGAGTGATAAAATATGTAGCACCCACTTAGTGATTTGGTAGACATAGGCCTACACATATGATGCAATAGATCTAGCTTCTTGAGCTTATAATACACACAAGGCTCACATAGTTTACAATTTGAAAACTTGAAAATAGGAAAATAATTATAGCGAGATAGAGGAATAGCCTAACTAGCTATGCCAAAAAGAGGTATTTGGCTCCTTGATTATAATGACAACATGATCCTAGATTGCAGACACATATAACGCTAAAGAGTACCACCTTTTTCTCCTCTAGCTGAGACCAAAGACTCTTCATAAATCTTCTAATTGTCATTGATAAAGTATATATGATTGCCAAAAACATCTAATTGACGAGCAAAAATCAAGCTCTTACCGCGATTAGGCATGTGGGCACACATCCTTGAGCACAAATGGAGAACCATTGGAAAGCTCAAATGTATGTGAACTACACCAACAATATCACAAGTAAAGTCGTTGTCCAAATGTACACATCCACGTTTGCTATCATCAGTAGGTACAAAACTGCTAAAGGAGCCATCTTTGCTCATTAAAAAATTACAGGTAGAGAAAAGGCAGATAGAATATCAAGGTCCTAACTGGTGACAATATTTATTTCCTCTTGGCTTTGGCCTCCTCGTTCTTTCCATTCTCATGCTTTTCCTTCTTCTGCTCTTCTTTTCACTTATAGCAATTCTCCTTGATGTGATCCTTTTCTTATAGTGAAAGAATTCAACGTCCTTCTTATTCCAAAACTTTTTGCAATGTTTGCAAGATATGCTATGCTCATGGGACTTCACCTTAAACTACTTTCTCCCTTGATCAACATTGAGGGTAGAACCTTGCTGCCTTGTTCCAAGGACTTGAGTCTTAATTTTTTTCAAAAAGAGCAAATTGCCAACTACATCATCAAGCTTTCGAGTACCATTTATAGATGTAGGATTATTGACATCAATAACATATGTACCCCATGACGAAGGTAGTGAGCATATGGATGCTTATCTTTCACTTCCTCATCCAAGTTCATCTTTTGAGCTTATAATTGGCTGAAAATGATATTGAACTCATTCAAATGGGAAGCAACATTGCTTTCTTCTTGCATTTTCAAATTGAAGAGTTTCTTATTCACAACAGTTTCCTTCTCGTAAGTCCTACAAAAAGTTGTCCATAACGACTAAGTGTTCTTCTCATTAATCATCGTGAAATAAAAAAATTCTACCAAATGTAGTCTAATAGTAGATTTTGCCAATGCATCTAACTCAAGCCAATCCTTGTTAGACCTGGTAGCACGCTTAGAGGACAAGTTCAAACAATAGATTTAACTACTTCTTTGGACAAGAACATATTGAATTTGCTCTTTCCACAAAAAGAATTGCTATCATTGAGCTTATAAATATTTTAAAGCTCTTTAACTAACATAGAAGCTGTCATATTCAAACACGATACTATAGAAAACTCACAAATTTCTTTGGCAAAGATTTGACAATAAATGGACAATATCTCACGTAAAAAATTTCTAGAGAAAATGCATAAGCCAAATAGATAAAACTTTGGTCAGAAATTATGGGAAAAATCTGGTAGTGTTTCGGCTTAAATGGACATTATGTCAACCAAAAGGACTGTGATAGAGAGATGAATAAATCAAGTTTAAAAAAAATGGAAAAAGATATAATAGGATTCCAATAGAATTTCAGTAGATAACAACCATAAACAATGAGGTGTATCAAGGCATAAAGAGAGTTTGAACTTACTCAAGATAGTGTCGAGTCAACTTGGCTATTGAGCACCCCTTCCCATCTATATATGCCCTATGGCAAGGGTGCGGTAAGGGGAGCTCCATCAACCTTATCCACCGCACATTGGGTAACTTGGCCCCCAATGTTTGGCTATACAAAAATCCTTACCACCTCGACCCTCACGACGGGCAATCATGAGTTCATAAAACTGTCATAGGATGTAAAAATTGGCACCTCATAAGCACAATAGATAGTATCCTTAGTGTCGTACATAAACGTGAAGTAATTTGGCTTGTAATAGTAAGAGATGCATGCAAACGTGTTGCAAATCAAGCAAGCAACAAACATGGATAAAAATTGCCAAGCTCCACTCCCACCTTAGCCGAGTGTTGCCTCAATCATCACATAAGAGGCATCAATTGACAAGAGAGCAAAAACACTACCAAAAGGGAATCATGATGTGCGAAAAACTAACTCAAGCTAGTAAGACGTCAAAGTTTTGCACCTCATATGCGAGAGCCTTAAGTTGGCATCGATCCCACATCCATAAATCATCAACACAGTGTCAAAGTGTCAACACCATAAATGGGCACAATCACCATAAACAACTATAGAGAATTAAGCTGGAAAATAAAAGTATAGTATAAGGTAGGTCATGGTTGTCATTGTACATAAGTGGCTTTTGACTACTTACAAGACTCATTGGTTGTTGGTAAGTCCCTCATGCTAATAATGTTATGTAGTCATTAGCAAAAAAATGATCTTATTTGTTCATTGTTATCACAAATATACGCGGTGGCCATGTTTGTGCCCAAATATGAAAATTTTGATGATGGGTAGTTTGTGTGTTTTCACTTCGACCCTGAGTGACACTTGGAGCATGTCCTTCTAGGAGCGAAGTGCTTTTGGATTAGTAGTTTTTGAAGGCCTCAAGTTCTTGAATATACTTTCGATCTATCTTTGTTTTCCCTTATTATAAATCCAATGTTTTTATCAAAATCCTTTCAATATCATTAGATGTTTATGAGCTGTCAAGTTTAATGGCCCTTTTTTACGAGTTGTTAGAACCCTTTGAGTGTCATTAGATGTTTATGAGTTATCAAGTTTAATGGCCCTTTACGAGTTGTTTGGATTCTATAGTATTGATTGTTCATTGTTAATAGTTAATCGTTAATTTCTTATATATTTGCATGTAGAACAACGAGGATACACATTTGGATGGTGTACCTTGTGGGACATTGAAATGGGTATATCCATATTTTTACAATAACAACATAACAAATATAAGTGGGGTTTATAAGGCTAGCAACAATAGCATCCATTTCGCATGTGCAAGTACCTCACAAAAGAAATGGATATATAGCCTACTTATTGCAGTAAGTGAGTGTGGGTAAAAATCTGTCCTTGCTGCTGCCAGACCATATCCACGTGCATCTACACGATACTGCCATGCGGGCGATTTTCTCTATGATTTCCTAAAATTTGCAAAGAGGAAGAGAAGCTCTTGAGAAGCTAGGTGAAGTACCTGTACAAATCCTATACAAGTTTGCAAATTTCAAGCAAAGCACTTTTTAAAGTTCAACATGTGTCTCCATAGTCCGCTTTTAAATTTATGGTCATGGTCATGGGAGTTTTGTCTTAACAATTGGATATAGCAGCTGGGAGTCGAACGTATGACTACATGTCACCAACATTTGCAATCCAAAGCTCGAAAAGGTGGTGAAAAGAAACGCAACCCATCGTCGGCGCATCAGTGCCACTATCGCCATGCTAGCGGGCAGGCGACTAGCAGCCTGTCATCCGGATCTCCTGGATACAAGAAATCCAGGTACTTGTTCTTTGAGATCGCAAATGCTCTCATTCCCTTGTTATTATGTGTGCATGTATGCGCACACCGTCTTCTGATAATGCCCCTGTAGTTGTGCACGCACGATGAGTTGTGCATTTGCACGTGCGTGTAATTGTGTGTTTATTAATTTGATAGTCTGAGCTGAAGATTAGTCCTCTCTTGCAATAGAGAGATAAAGAAACACACATAATGTATCTAACACTTGCTATACTACTCATAGAATGTTTCTAGTCCCAATTCATGCTTTTTCAGATAGCTTATTCTGCATTGGAGAGTCCCGATAGCTTATTCTGCATCGAAGAGCGTGTTGAGTGAGAGTAGGGTTTTAATCGATTGTGATTTAGGATAATGTCATCGACAAACGGTTGCCATGCACACAATCAGTTGTAAGAGTCGTAACCACAATTGGCCATTCTCAAGAGACCACAATTGCCGATCGGACATACACACGCTTTGTTGGCCAGACATAGACACAACCAAAAACTTTCTACTACAGTATGCCTCGATTGGAGTATGTCGAGGAAGCCCATAAAGACCTTGGTACTTGAGCGCAGTCCGGGCTTCAGTCTTTTTCTTCTGCTCCACCACTCCATTCTCTGAAGGTGATCCAACATACACAAGCTTGTAGTGATGCCGTTGTGTGCACAATACTTCACAAAAGCATTGTGACTATAGCAGAGGATTCGAGCCATACTCTCTCGACATCGAGAGTGCAGATGAGGATGGATTCTAGTAGTAGTAGTATTTTTATTCTAGTCTTTTTTGTACCCAGACATGGTATCAGACTCACTATTTTGTAACAGATTGGTCTCATATGTCATTTTGGCCTTTTGAAGACGTTAATATAACATTTCATTTCATTTCATTTCTCTCTCTCTCTCTCTCTCTCTCTCTCTCTCTCTCTCTCTCTCTCTCTCTCTCTCTCTCTCTCTCATGCTTCCGCACACGCGCACTCTCACATGGTATCAGCAACGAGCTTTCCATGGTCAAGGACCGGGCACATCACCTTATGCATCAGGTCCTCCCTCCCAAGAAGAAGATCAGCCAGCATTTTTGCACAAGCTAGGCAAGCGATGGAATTTGGAGCTTTTCATCGCGGAGAAACCTTCTCAACTTGCGTTTTTTGCAAGAACCTGCAAATCTGCTAGTTTCTCACCTAGTGCTGGCCTTCTCAGGCTCTTTCCTCGCCGGAAAACTGTAACAGACTTGGACACTCCAAGTCAAGAATCAACCGCGACAACACCAAATAACCACTTCAAAACAAGTCAGATCACAATAGATGTACACTGGCCTGGCGGAGTTCCTTGCCTAGAGATATTGGCCCCAAAGACTAGCGCCGCTTTCGGTATTTCTTTTTGTATTAATCAATCATCAAAGTACAAGAGAGCGGTTAGGGTTTCACTCTTAGACTCTGCGTCCAGATGCTCTGAGAGGTGAGACCCTCACCACTTATTTAAAGGTTACAAGGGATGCCCAAAAGGAGAGCCCCAAAAGCTTGAAAGCAAAAGCAAATTCTCTCTCTTTTGACCTCCGCGATTTTCGAAAATTAGGGTTTGTGGCATAAATTAGGGTTTGCAGGTTTTTTTAAGGGTGTCTGGCAGAAATTAGGGTTTCTGCTGTCCGCCATGTCGTCACTTTGTGACATACCCCCCTCTTGAAAGCATTGTAATCGACCGTGATTACGCCTGCAAAACCGACAAAAGCCATAAACCGTCTTAGCAGACACTGACTGTTAGTACCTACGTACTAGGGACACAATCGACAGTCACATCACACGACATCACAGGACATCACCAGACATCACATGACATTCAACATTCATTCGGATCTTAGACCATGATTTATCGGCAATGTAGCTAGCAATCACATCTAGTCCAATCGGGACCTCATCGATGTCCGATTGACTAACCCCTGTTGCAACCATGTCTATTCGAGATCAAGTAGACCAAAATGCTGCAGTCATTTCGTCTATCAGTTCCTGCACTCACAAGAAGTCAAGAACAAATCAGTATCATAATCAGGAATTCCATTTCATAAAGTCATCCAGCAGAATACTGTCAGCTCTCAGTATCCCTGAAGCTCAAAGAGACATCAGTGACTTTAGTATCAAAATCAAGGCATCTGTTGACAAAGGAGCGGAGTGACTCTCCTCTTGTGCATCCCACTGCACCAAATCTCCGGCCAAGCTGAATTCTGGATTCCGTTTGGAGTAGACTATGCTAAACCAAAACATCGAGGTAAAGTTTCACAATCCGAGGAGTATTTGCTAGGTCCTCCTCCTCCATCCACTTCGCATCAAATGCAAGAAAGTTCTTGAACTTAACCAAGAACCGCCTTCGGACTTTACCTTTCTTCGTATCGTTATGTGCCAAAATCTATTCAGGAACAAGGATCTCCTCGTTTTCTTCCACTGCGGGTTGCTCATCAGGCTCCCCCATCATCAAGCACATCACCCTTAACAGGTTTCAAGAGACTCACATGCAATGCATTGTGAATCCTCCAAGTATCTGGCAGTTTTTAATCGGAAGGAGACATCATTTATCTTGTCAGTGATCTGGAAAGGTCCGTAGTATCACATACTAAGCTTTGGAAAAAGCCTCTCCTTTCCCTTTTTCTTTTGTAGGCGTGCCTTCTCAAAACATAAGAGCACCCAATCATCCTCCTTCAATTTCAAGTCGTGACGATGGCGATCCGCTGCCTTTTTCTGTCGTTCTTGAGACTCCTGCAAAGTCTCGCGAACCTTGGCAAAAGCCGTATCCAAATCTCGCGAATATTCATCCGCTTCAAATATCTAATCTTTCGTGCTCAGGAAGGATGGAACCTTCGCAGCACTTTCAACAATCTCACATGGCCTCTTCCCCGTCGAAGAGTGTATCGTATTATTGTGGGCAAATTCCACCAAAGGTAAGTTCTTTTCCCATTGAGTCTTCTGATCCGAGATACAAGACTTCAATAAATCTAAAATGTGAATTGGCAATTTCAAATTGCCCGTCAGTCTGCAAGTGGAACGATGACGAGAACCGCAACTGCGTGCCAATGTTCTCCCAAATTTCCTTCCAAAACAAACTCATAAATCTGGGGTCTCCGTCGGAGACAATCGTCTCAGACGTGCCATGTAATCGGAAAATCATCGTGATCATTCTGCGTTCTCGGGAGAACAAAAATGAAATCCATTTCAATATTTTCCCAGGAGCGGGTGGGTATGGGTAAAGGCTGTAACAATTCTTGTGCCTTATGCCTGTCAAACTTGACCTTCTGGCATACTGCGCACAAACTCTTCCACATCCTTTTTGAGTCTCGGCCAAAAGAAGTATCTCTGTACCCCTTCATGGTGGTAGCAATGCCGCGGTGACCCGTAAAAGGTGGACAGTGGCATTCAGTCATAACCTTTTCCCGCAACGGCTGTGTAACGCACAACATAGTCTTTCTCATCAAGTTGCCTTCCCGAAGGGAGTATCCAGCTACTGTCTCCCCATCCCGTATCCGTGTGAAAATATCTGCAAAATCTGTATCTGTGGCATACTGATCAACCATATCCTCGAAGCTCCTATGATGTATCGCGGAAATAGCAAGAACCAACGGCTTTTGAGACAAAGCATCTGCCACCACATTCTTTTGTCCCTGCACATGGACAATCTGGAAGTGAAACTGTGACAAGATGTTCGCCCACCGCATCTGCTTTTCCAAAAGCTGCTTCTGTGGCAAGAAGTAGCGCAAACTCTGATGGTCTGTAAAGACAGTAAAATCCGCTCCGAGTAGGTAATGCCGCTACTGAGTAAGAGCATGGATAACCACCAAAAGCTCTTTCTCATAAATTTGTGCTGTCATCTCCGGCCTAGAGAACAATCGGCTCTCGTAAGCAATGACATGGCCTTCTTGCATCAGACTACGACCACAAGCATCACAATCTACTTCAAATGACTTCTGCAAGTCCGGCAAAGTCAAAACAGGTCCTGTAGTCAATTTCTCTTTCAAGGTGTGAAAGGCAGTCACCTCTGTGGATCCCCACGAGAAGGGTACTCCTTTCTGTGTCAAGATATGCAAAGGGGAAGCAACCTCTGCAAACTTTCGTATGAACCGCCTGTAGTACGAACACAGTCAGAAGAAGCTTCTAACTTCATGGACATTCCTCAAATCGGGCCAATCACGGATAGTCTCCATCTTGGCCGGGTCCATTTGCACTCCTGCTGCTTGCTGACACAATGTGTCCCAAAAAGTGTATCTCTGGTAGGAAAAATTCACTTTTCTTTGCATTAATCACTAACGTGTGATCTCGTAATGCCTGAAAGACTTGAAGCAGATGATCTCTGTGTTGTGCCTCATTCTTGGAGAAAACAATGATGTCAAAGAAAGTGCCAACAAATAGCCTATACTCTCGAAAAATCCTGTCCATCATCCGGTTAAATGTCGCAGCAGATGATCTGTGTGTTCTGCCTCATTCTTGGAGAAAACAATGATGTCGTCAAAGAAAGTGCCAACAAATAGCCTATACTCTTGAATATCCTGTCCATCATCCGGTTAAATGTCGCAGGAGCATTGGTTAAGCCAAAAAGCATCACCAAAAACTCAAATAACCCAAAAGTCGTCCGAAAAGCTGTCTTGTAGACATCTCCTGGCGCTGTCCTGATCTGATGATATCCACTCTTCAAGTCAATCCTGCTAAAACACGAGGATCCCTGTAACCTGCCGAGTATATCATCGATCCTAGGAATCGGAAATCTGTTCTTGGTGGTGATTTCGTTGAGAGTGCTATAATCGATGCACATTCTCCAAGATCTATCTTTCTTCAAAACCAACAACACTGGAGAGCAGTACTAGGCTGGACAAGACCCTTTTCCAAGAGGTCTTTCACTGGGTTCATAATCTTTTCATTCTGTACTCGGCTCACACGGTAAGGTGGCCGATTCGGTGGCGTGCTTCCAAGTATTAGATCAATGGTTTGATCTTCAGGCCCTCTGAAAAGCAATCGGCATGAGTGTGGAGAAAAATCTTGGCGTTCTTTTGATCAGGTCAAAACATATTCAACCTTTATCCATCGTTCAGTTCTCTCCCAAAAGAATGAGTAAGAAACTGAAGTTCATCAAGTACTATCTCTAAGCCCTTCATTTATCAAAGTCGCTTTCTCGGCCCGGTAGTCAACCACGGCGTAGTTCTGGTGGTACCAAGGGATTCCGAGTAGAACGTCACTCGCGTGCCCTGAACACCCCTGTCATTGCAAACGAAGTTTGCCAATGCTCGGTGTAATGGCAACATCCCATCCGGGTGCCAGTCGAACTACCTCCGCCTGTGGCGTCAGTCTGTCGGGCGTAATTCCAAATCCAGCCGCCAATTCCAAGTGAAAAGAAGTTGGCCTTGGCTCCTTCAAAAGAGCTTCCCTATCCTTCACTTTGCCCCAAAAGCGGCAAAGTTTGTACTTTCATTCATCAGATTCGGTGCAGGTCCCACACCATGTGGTACCAGTTCTGCTTCTCTATCTGCCTTATGTGGCACGTTCCTCAGCTGCTCTCGAACTCTCAGGCCTGTCGTCGTTCTTATCATTCTATTCTTTCTGTGCCTTTTTAGGGCACTTTGCGGAGATATGTCCATGTCCCCGCATCCAAAGCACTTCCCCTCTCTAATGAAGCGAGCTCTCTCCTCAGGAGTAAGCTTGGGTCGTGCATCCTTTTTCTCTGGGTTGCTCTTTTTCTTTCTACTTTCATTCCCAGAAATCTGTTCGACTCGTTGTGTCATGGCCTTATCTGTGGGGTAGGTCAGACTGCCAGAGTGAATGGCAAAGCCCCGCTTCACGTGACTCATCAACTCCTGAATAGAAGCTGACTTCTGTTCCAAGCAGTGATCTCGGATCTCTGTAGGTAGACCCAAGGTAAACCGCTCAATCTGTTCTCTGATTGAGATCTTCTTGAATGAAGAGGCGGGTAGAAAAGAGCTCTAGAATCTTTCACAATAAGCATTGATTGTATCTTTCTTGGTCATCCGAAGATGGTTCCAAGCAGCTCGTATATCTCGTTCATATTCTTGCGTCAATCAAGAAGAAATAAAAAGCTTCTTAAATTTCAGCCATTTAACTGGCGCAGTCTTGTTTAAAAGAAGCGTGGACCACCAAGTACAAGCATTCCTCTTAAAGTAAGAGGCAGCTCTCCGAATCTTGGAGTGCTCTGAATAGCGTCCTCCTGCGAAAGCGATGTCAAATTGTTGTATAAAAGACAAAGCCTTCGAAGCATCTGAGTATCCTGAAAAAGTATCAAACTTGATCGAGTGTCCACCTTCCTTAAACTCTTTGACTTTCTTGCTTTTATCTTCGAGAAAGTCATACTGGTTAGCTTTGTAAAAAAAATTCTTCTCGTTCGCATAAAAGTTTCCGTCATCGGAATCTGAGCTGTCTGTAGACAAGTCCTCAGTAGAACCGTCAGTCTCTGGGCGAGATGTAGCCTTTCTTTGCCTTTTTCTTGCCCTTTCCGAAGCTTTGTTTCTTGCTTCGCTTTTTGCCTTTTTTGTCTTCTTCGCTCGAGTCTGAAGAGCTAGAAGAACTGTTAGAAGAAGAAGAAGAACTGGGTAAGCCTTCAAACTTGACACGCTTCTTCTGTTTCTTTGCCTTGTCGAATGTCGACCAACGACCCAAATATCTCGGGAAGTCAGTGCCTTTCTTCTGCTTTTTGCCGTGCTTTTTGTTTCTCTTTTGCACGTCGAAAAGCTGAGCAATCCGTGCATCAACCACGTTCTCCAGTTCCTTCTCCGTATATTTCTTGGAGGCAGAAGGTTTCTTGAGAGCGGGTTTCGGGAGTGGTGTTGTGGTTCTCTGCCACTCCGTCTGTACCTCTTCCAAAGAGGTCTGGTTCATATATTTTTCCATCTTCGGGTCCTTGGCAAAATTGAGCATCATCTTTGTTGCATCGTCGATCAATTGACGACGCTCCATCTCTTGTTGCTCCGCCTGAGTAGGCCTAGGCGGGCCATACTCCGTGCCGGAATCTTCGTTGTGATCCCTGCTCGCATCTCCAGATGCAGAGGGAGTCGACTGATCATTGCCTGAAGCCATAGGTGCCGCGGAAAAAAAATTGGGGATCGGATTTCCCGTAGAAGAGAAATCGGCCGTGCTTTGATACCACTGTAACAGACTTGGACACTCCAAGTCAAGAATCAACTGCGACAACACCAAATAACCACTTCAAAACAAGTCACAGATCACAATAGATGTACATTGGCCCGACGGAGTTCCGTGCCTAGAGATATTGGCCCCAAAGACTGGCGTCCCTTTCGGTATTTCTTTTTGTATTAATCAATCATCAAAGTACAAGAGAGCGGTTAGGGTTTCACTCTCAGACTCTGCGTCGAGATGCTCTGAGAAGTGAAACCCTCACCACTTATTTAAAGGTTACAAGGGATGCCCAAAAGCAGAGCCCCAAAAGCTTGAAAGCAAAAGCAGATTCTCTCTCTCTCTCTCTCAATGAGAGCCAATAAAAAGCAAGTTCTCTTTTTCTCTCTCTTTCTCCCAAATCATAGCAAAAAGCAGAGATTTACGTCGCTCAAAATTTCCCACCACTTGACCTCCGCTATCTCCGGAAATTAGGGTTTGTGGCAGAAATTATGGTTTGCAGGTTCTTTTAGGGTTTCTGGCAGAAATTAGGGTTTTTGCTGTCCGCCACGTCATCACTTTGTGACAAAAACCCCTCCCTCCATCAACGTTTATGGCCATCATCTGCATTTTTGGCAGGCTGCTACATTTTCAACAGAGAAGGGGAGCGCTTGGTCACACCCTCTACGGATCTTGCCACCACCCAACCGGATTTGCATCCGGTGCCTTGCTGGCCCTGATCCTCTTCATTTCCATCAGATTATAGCCATTATACCCTGCTATTTTCTCTCTTTCCGGTCTATCAGGGGCTGTGACTTTGATTCACGACCCTCCCTAGACCCCCTGCATTGCTCCGGACCATGCCGGAAGCGTACGAGCGCGCTGAAATCGCTGGACAGCAGCATTTTCATCACCTTGCAGTTGTGTTTTTGGGTGGATAGCAGCCACATGGTTTGTGTGTTTCACAGAGGATGAAGTTACCTCCTACTAGGAAACCATCCGGTGTTGGTCCGTGTCATCTCTCAATGACTGCTGCAGTATACGATAGCTTTTACATCGGCTTGATCATCTACGGTCGTACGATCCTTGGGAGATCCATTCATTCCAGCCATCATTCAGCGGTTGCGCACTCCAGAGGGGGAATTGACTTGTGGTTTGCCATGGACACACCTATGCACTCATCAGAGGAGTTCACACGAGATATGGCAATGCTCATGGCATATGGGATTCCGACGTTCCCAGAGAAGACACCACCGTCTTGGGTGGACAGACACTTACCACTTGACCTCGATACGTCAGATCACTTGTTTACACAGGAGCATCTACATGGACTTAGGGAGAAGATCTTGGATCTCTTCTTGGACAAGTTCATTGCTTGGATCTACAGACTGGAGTAGGACTTCAGTGCTTTGGAATCTCTAAAGAGTTTACCCGTGAGATGCGGGAGATCAGGCATCATTATGCGACTACATCTGGAGTCACCCGGAGCTTGACTTGGATGGTAGTGCAGTTGCTCTTCTACACTCCTGATCATTTGGATTGTTACCTTTAGAGTTGCTTACACTCACCCTCGGTAATCTTACAACAAACTTATCCCCCAACTTGGGCAGCAGGCCACTCCTAGCTCATTCACATTGAGAGCCACACCTAGTCGCGGTTTGGTGGCGTTGTGAAGGAGTACGAGCGGAAGTGCGACGCGAGAGAGAGTGCGAGAAGAAGAGCACGACGATATGGTGAACTCGCTCTACTGTAATGTGTAGAGCATAGTGAGTTCTTATTAGGTTTTTACAAAAGAATATGTGTACATACCTGGCGGCCCGCCCACTTACCTGGGCGACCACATTGGGCTTTATATCCCAACAACCTCCCACTTAAAGTCTAATGTGGTACTTTAAGTGTGAGAGAAGCTACTGTACAAGCTAATATACAAGAGATGTAGAGAAGTGATGTACTACCCTACACCTAACTGCTTGCGAAAATGCGCAAAGCTCTCTGAGGGCAGTCCTTTTGTAAGTAGATCAGCAGGATTTTCTGTGGTGTGAACTTTGACAAGCTGAAGTTGCTTATCCTCGAGCATTTCCCTGATGAAATGATACTTCACATCCACATGCTTTGTCTTTGAGTGATAAACTGGATTGCGAGCCAATTGTATAGCACTTTGACTATCACAATATAACACATGCATCTCTTCTTTGATTCCCAAATGTGTTACTAGTCGATTAAGCCAAATTGATTCTTTGCATGCCTCTGATGCTGCAACATATTCAACCTCTGTAGTAGACTGAGTAACACAATCTTGTAATCTAGAACGCCATGATACTGCTCCACCAGCCAATGTAAAGACATACCCTGACGTAGACCTTCGGTTGTCTAAGTCACCTGCATAATCTGAGTCTGTAAAACCCTTTACACTTAGCTCCTGACTCCCATAGCATATACGCATACTCTTTGTAGCTTTTAGGTATCTCAATATTCCTTTCACTGCCTCCCAATGTTTCTTGCCTGGGTTTGACATGTATCGACTTACTACTCCCACTGCAAATGCAATGTCTGGGCGAGTAGCAATCATTGTATACATCAAACTACCCACTGCAGACGCATATGGAATCTTATCCATTTCAGCCTGTTCTTCCTCAGACACAGGACAATCTTGTTTGCTAAGTTTCACATATGGTGGCAATGGAACACTCAATGCCTTTCCCTTCTCCATATTGAAACGTTGCAAAACCTTGTCAATATACTCTGTTTGAGATAACCAAATCAACTTCTTTGATCTGTCTCTCTCAATGCGCATACCAAGTATATGACTTGCCTCACCCATGTCTTTCATGTCAAACGATTTTGCCATCTTTGACTTCAAAGCTGAAATTTCTTCCAAGTGCTTGCCAGCGATCAGCATGTCATCCACATACAAAATAAGGATCAGCCAACTACCATCCTTAGCCGTCTTTGTATATAGACAGTGATCGAACTCACTACGTTTGTAGCTTTGAGAAAGCATAAACTTGTGGAATTTATGGTACCATGTCCTCGGTGATTGTTTTAAGCCATAAAGACTCTTTAACAACTGGCATACCCAATCTTCCTTGCCTTTCTCAACAAACCCTTCTGGCTGCTGCATGTAAATTTCCACATCTAAATCACCATGCAAGAACGCTGTCTTGACATCCATTTGGTGCAACACCAAATCTAATATGGCAACCAATGCAAGAAAGCATCTCAATGTAGTCATCTTGACCACCAGAGAGAAGACTTCATCAAAGTCAATGCCTTGTTCTTGCTTAAAGCCCTTGGAAACAAGCCTTGCTTTGTACTTTGGCTGACTATCATGAGCGGTGATCTTATAGCTGTAAACCCATTTACAGGGTAGAGCCTTTTTGCCCCGTGGTAATTTAACTAGCTTCCATGTCTGGTTTTTATGCAGAGCTGTCATCTTTGACTGCATGGCCAATTGCCAATTCCCGGAGTCCTTCATTTGCACTGCTTCCTTGTAACATGAAGGCTCATTGCAATCAGTCAACATGACATAGTTCATAGATGGAACAAACCTATCAGGAGGTCGCGTGACACGTCCATATCTACGCACAATAGGTGGCTCAGGCTCAGCCACAACCTGTGGTTCCACGCTATCCTGTCCTTGCTCCTCTTGAGCCCTGACATTTTGTCTTGCACGTACAGGTCCATCTTCTTGGAAGACAACTCTTCTAATCTCCTCAACCCTCTCTGATTTAGAATGATATTTGGATTCATTAAAGTGAACATCATTCAAAGCCTGGCCCGCTACTGTTGCTCGCCCCCCCCCCCCCTTGCTGTTGCGCCATCGCTCTCCTCCCCCCCCCCCTCCCTCCCCCCGCTGCCCCTTCGCTGCCCCCCCACCCCCTTCAGCCCCTGCGCACTGCCTCTCAACCCACCTGCTGCCCCCCCCTATCTGCGCGCGCTGCCCCATTAGCTGCCACAGCCCGCTGCCCACCCCTGTCTGCGCACTGCCCCTTAGCTGCCGCAGCCCACTGCCCTCCTCTCGCTTTGCCTTCCCCGCTCCATCCCCCCCGCTCGCTGCTGCTTGTGCACTCGCACATTGCACGGCTGCCCTCTTCGCCCTCGCTGTCTCCTCATCCCCCCCCCCCCCCCCCCCCATCCTCTTCGCTCCCGAAGGCCCTCTGCACCTGGCTCGGCAGCACTTTCTCTTCGGAAAAGTGTCTGGCTGACTTGTTTGCAGGTTTCTTCTTCGCCGCCCGCTTCTTCGACTCAGCAGTAGACACAGATGGAGGCTCCAGCTTCACCTCAGAGGGACTCGCCTGAAGCCCCCTCGCCCGACCCCGCTGAGCCCACCATTCGACTTGCTCTTACGCCGGCAGAGCAAGCGAGCCTTGCCACAGAGGTAGAACGCTTGCAGGCGACTTCTGTCATCTGCAAGGTTCTCGGCACTCGTCCCAGCAGAGGAGAGCTGCGAGACCTTCTCCAGGCCCGCCTCCTCGCAGAGGTGGGCAAGATCTTGGATGTCCAGATTCTCGGACGGGGGTACTACCAGATTGAGTTCGAGACTTCCGAGATGGCCTCCAAGGTCATAGCTATGAGTCCATTGGCCATCCGAGCATCACGCGCCCACTTTCGACAGTGGCGACATGGTTTTGACCCGTCTTCGGATGTGCTAGTAGAGGAGGCGGACATCCCCATCTCAGTCTGCTTTCCGGGTTTACGGAGGGAGTACCTTCCACTTCTCTCCAGGATTGGCTCCGCCATCGGAACTGTCCTGGAGACACCTCGTACGGCAGCATCAGTAGCTGCCAAGGCGGCTGGCATCCCTTCAGTTCGAGTTTTGGTCAGAGATACCCACACGCTCCCGAAGGTCATCCTTCTGCCTCGGGTGAGTGGGGGTTGGTTTAGACAGAGTGTGGAGTACTCGGGTCTCCCGAACCAGTGCTTCATTTGCAGACAGATGGGCCGCATAGCGAAGGCCTGTCCACGGAGGAGACCACGACCCGCACCCCAGCCTCAGCCCCAGCCTACCAAGGCTGGGCCGCAGCCACAGCCAGTGACACAGAGCACAGATTCAACGCCACCCTCCGAGCCTGGGGCTCCAGCGGAGGAGGGGTGGCAGCAGGCCCGTGGCCGTCGACGCCAGGGGCCACAGCGACAGCCTGGCACTCAGAGTGGCCCCCAGGTGCCTACTCAGCAGCAGTGGGTTCCCACGGGGAACCGCTTTGGTCCTCTTGAGCAGGAGGAGCCCCCTACGCCAGCCACCACCTCCGCTTCACCCTCGCCAGCCGCTCCGCCTTCCGATCTCCCCTCCTCCTCCTCATGCCCTCCCCCGCCCTCTGCTACCACTCACTCCCCACCTCGCCCCCCCCCATGTCTCTGCCGCCCCACCCCGCTTCTCCTCTCCCCCGCCCCCCCCAGCCCCTTCTCCCCCTCCTTCTGCTTCAGTATCACAGTCGGCTCAGGAGACTGGACCCTCGCCGGCGGCTAGGAGATCTCTTGGCAACGCCTTCGCCACGAGTCGCCTAGCGAGAGAGGGTCAGCCTTTCATGCGGCCCCCACTGCAGATTCAGACATCTTCTCTTGCAGCTATCCCTCGTGGTTTAACGGGCTTTGACCTCCGACGCCGCTGGGATTTCTTCGATTACGGGTTTACTCGTTTTCTTGGCGATTCCGCAGCAGACCACGAGGCAGCCTGCTTCAGAGTCCACGCTTTGTTCCTCGCCGCTAGGGGGACAGAGGCCTTGGACTCAGCATTTGATTTCTCCTTCCCCCTCTGTGGCAGGACTGAGACAGAGTGGTCCCTCGACTCAGTGGTGGGATGGTTGCATACACAGGTTCTCGAGTTCTCTCACCACATGGGAGAACTGGGCGTTACAGATTTGCTGCAGACTTTGTGGCCACTGGCCAAGTTTGCGGTGACACCCCCAGATTCAGCAGGATGTAGACACATTGTGGTGTACTTTTTTGCTGATACGCAGTGTTTGCCTTGCTATGTATTCATTCATGAGGACTCCTGGACAGAGGAGGTTGCTTTACGCACGGCTCGCTCTACTTGGGCTTGGACCAGGCACTCACTGCAGTCTCTCCTATCTAGAGGACGCTCGGATGCGGATTACTCCCCATCCAAGCCTGCTTCGAAGATAGCTCGTCTTGCTGCTGCGGCAGCATCTGTTCTCTATCGTCTCGTGGAACGTGCAGGGACTAGGTGGGCCCCAGTTTCAGCGACAGCGGGGCCGATTGCGTCAGGAGCTTCAGCGTTGCCTTGTGGGAGGAGAGATTGATCTCCTTATGCTTCAGGAGCACCATTTGTCTGAGAGCCACATTCGGCGATGTGGTCAGATTTTGCGTGGACGCTATGATACCTTTTGGTCAGCTGCTTTTGGACCTGGAGGCATCCAGGGTGGGGTATGTATGACTATTGCGGACTCATTACAGCAGGCCATTGTGGGCAGAGGGATTATTGTACCAGGCAGGGCTCAGTGGATTACTATGCAGGTTCAGGGTAGCCTTGTGGGTTTCCTGAACATCTATGCGCCCAATGTGGCGAGTGCTCGTGCAGAGTTTTGGTCACAGATTGTTGAGTCTTTGCCACAGGTTGACTAGTGGTGTGTAGGAGGGGACTTCAACATGTTGGAGGACCCTTCTGACAGGATCGGAGGCAGCCATGCTACTTTGCATGGAGTCGAGTTAGCAGCTTGGGAGAGGTTTTGTATGACGTTGAGGGTCTCGGATACATGGCAGCATTCTGGCTTTGTGAGGCCTCCAGAGAGTTGTGCCTTCTCTAGATCGGACCGCAGAGTGGGAGGAGTGAATCTATCGCGCATAGATCGTTTCTACACTAGTGACCACTTCAGTGACTTGGGGGGATCAGTGGGCATCTTGGCAGGGACATCCTTCTCGGACCATGCACCAGTGATCCTCACAGTGGCAGACAGGCAGAGGAGTGGGAGCACGATGCTTCGCATCCCAGAGCGGGTCTTGTTGGACTCAGCACTCAGAGAGAGGGTCGAGGCTCTATGGACAGAGGGCATAGACAGCCAGGCTCCACCTGCAGACAGAGTGGCCTCAGGCCTAGTTCAGCTTAGCCACTTCTTTCTCCAGGAGTCTTTGGCTCGACGGGCTGCAACGAGAGAGGAGGAGCAGCGTCTCAGACGAGGCATTGCTTCACTACAGAGGATGCAGGAGCAGCATCCAGACAGTCCATGGTTGGAGGAGCAGTTACAGCAGGCTCGACAGGAGCTTGCTTGCACAGAGGAGAGACGCCATGAGTTTGCCTTTCACCGACAGGCATCTCAGTGGACAGGTGGGTGACAGAGTGACCGGTGCTTTTTTTGAGACAGTGGGACCTCGGCACTCGCATGCCAAGGTCAATCAGTTGAGGAGACCCGATGGGTCAGTTGTTTGTGAGCCAGAGGATATGCGTGCAGTTGCTACTGACTTTTACCGTGAGCTACTGTCGGCTGAGCCCGAGTCAGAGAGACAGGATGCATGCAGGGAGCAGGTTTGGGCACAGATGCCTTGTCTTGTGACTGAGGAGATGCGGTAGAGGCTTGAGTTACCTCTTCAGCTTGAGGAGCTGCACACGGCTCTTAGGGCCCTCCCCCGTGGTAGCTGTCCAGGTGGGGATGGGCTGACTTTCAGCTTCTTCTTGGAGTACTGGGACTTGCTTGGCCCAGATCTTTGTAGTGCCTTTCAGTACATTCTGCACACAGGAGTGATGCCGGATAGCATGAGTGAGGGCCTGATTTACCTCATTCCAAAGGAGGGTGGCTCCTTGGATGAGATTCGACAGTGGCGCCCCATCACCATTCTCAACTCAGCCTACAAAATTCTTGCCAAGGCTCTGAGTTTGAGGATTCAGCCACTTTTGGAGAGCCTTATACATGGGACTCAGACAGGTTTTGTCAAGGAACGCAGTATCCTTGACAACATCTTCACTTTTTGGGAGGCTTCTGCCCTTGCACGGCTCCGTGGGGAGGACCTTGTGATTCTTCTTCTCGATTTTGAGAAGGCATACGACAGAGTTGACTGGGACTTTCTAGAGGGCACGCTACGCAGGATGGGCTTCTCAGAAGCTTGGATCAGAGGGGTGTCAGCTTTGTACAGACAGGCCCACAGTTAGGTGCTTTTGGCAGGAGGTAGAGGTGAGCGCTTCATGCTCACACGATCGGTCAGACAGGGTTGTCCTCTTGCCCCCTTTCTCTTTCTGTTCTATGCGGAGGCGATGAGTAGATTTTTGGTGTCACAGCAGGTTGGTTTGAGGGGCTTAGCACTCCCTATACGGGGAGATGAGCTTCTGGACGCTGAGTTTGCCGACGACTCAGCCTTGTACTTAGAGGGCCAGGAGGCCAATTTACACAGATGTGGGCAGGCTTTGGAGACCTTCTGCTGTGCATCGGGCGCACTGATCAACTGGAGAAAGACAGTGGCTTTCTTAGTTGGTAATGCTCCTGTGCCAGATTGGATGCCAGGAGAGGGTTTCAGGTGGATTCCTCCAGGGACTGCAGTTCGGTACTTGGGTTGTCAGGTTGGTTTGGATTTGTCCCCCGAGCAGCAGATTGCTCCTCTTCTCCTGTCCATCAGGAGAAAGCTGTTACATTGGAGCTCAACACGACTTTCGCTGGCTGGTAGAGTAGTAGTTGCCAACCAGGTGTTGTTGGTGACTATGTGGTACATCACTTCTTGCTGGATCTTCTCGAGTTATTGCATCAGCCAGGTAGAGAGGCTGATCAGGAACTTCCTTTGGTCAGGTCGTGACACTCAGATTGCCCGAGCCAAGGTGGCTTGGTCGGTCATCACACTTCCTTGTTCTCAGGGAGGGCTTGGGATCATTGATCCAGCACAGCAGAGCAGAGCCCTTCTTGGGAAGTTCGTCGTCAGAGGACTTCTTCCAGGCGAGGAGCCCTGGAAGGAGTTCTTGTTGCAGAGGCTTCGTGCCAGGGTGCCTCAGTCAGGAGGCCCTTGGCAACCTTCGACCAGATGGATCTTTACAGAGTTGCGCCGAGTTGGTTTGAGCAGGAGACTGGAAGACCGATTCGCTGTGAGTTTGCTTCGTTCTTGGGAGCTATTGCGGCGTGGCCTAGAGCAGCGACAGCCGACGTGCACGGAGGAGCGCCTACGGCAGCCCCTCGTCTGGAACCCCATGGTTAGCACTCAGAGAGGCCACTTGGTTGGGAGTAGGCCTCATGTTTCTTGGGGTCCCATGGCAGCAGGTCCTGCGCGCTCTCTAGGTGACTGGCTAGAGTTCACAGGTTTGGCAGAGGAGGTGCAGGTTGTCCAGCTACAGGGCATGAGAGGGGTTCAGAGCATGTGTCAAGACATCTCAGAGTCAGTTCCAGCTGATTGGCTCACGCCTCTCGAGCTAGTAGCACCCCGGTGGATGGGAGCCTTCACACGACTGGAGGTTCTCATTTCAATCAGGGCTTGCTCAGAGACTGTCCCAGCCCTGTTCTTCGAGCTTCAGGGTGGGGGACGATTACAGAGAGTTGCAGTAGAGGCCCCGCAGGTAGCAGAGTGTTGTTTCCAGAGGATCCGAGTTGTGGGCATCTGTGGGAGGACTTGCGTCATAGACCCTGACCCAGCAGCTCTTGAGATAGGACACTGGAGGCTATGGGCTTGGGAGTGCTGTCCACTGGCACGAGTACAGTGGGATCCTGGTGAGTGGCTTTGGAGGGACCCATTCTCTTTTGCAGACCGCCCAGGAGTCCATTTCTTTCAGTACACTGTTCTGCTTGGACGTCATATACTTGCAGCACAGAGAGAGGCCCGCCCCGCTGCAGCACGTCATTGGCAGGAGGAGGGTCTCACTGTTGAGTTCTTGGCAGCTTTTTGGCAGAGGCTGTGGGACTCCAGACAGCCGAGGCGCGTCACCTTGTTCCAGTGGTTGGTTGCACACAGAGCCACAGCAGTAGGGAGCTGGCTTGTACATTGTGGTCTCTCGGCCGCATGTACAGCCTGTGACCAGTTGGTGGAGAGTCAGCGACACTGTCTTTGGGACTGTCCCTCGGCCCAGCAGGTGTGGCTACGAGTTCTTCGGCTGATGCCTGCCCTCTCCACGGCTCGACAGTACACTTGGGGGGCGGCGGCTTGGTCCACCCTCACGGGCCCGGCACTTCAGTTTGAGCTATCTTCCACCAGCAGGATGATAGTGATACTGGGGGGTCGACCTACACTCCAGCCTGCTAAAGACCTTGCTCCACACGAGTAAGGTGGAGCAGTGAGAGAGCGGAGTGTTGGGAGCTCATCAGCGGCCTAGCTCTCTGGTTCATCTGGCGGGCCTGTTGTTTCCGCATCTTTGAGGCTCGCCTTGTACCACCAGCAGAGACTGTTCGTGACTTTTGGCTAGAGCTGATCCATACTCTCAGAGGACAGCTTGAGGGACTACAGGGCAGCTCCGACCGCATGCGGGAGCGCCGCGAGGCTTTCCTTCGTCTCTGGCGCCCTGGGCCGTTTTACTCCATGGTCCAGGGGGTGCTCCGATGGCACTACTGTCCACCTGTGTGGCTTTTCCCTCCTCCCATCTCTTGATTTAGCCCCATTGTATATATGCTGTTTTTTCATTGGGAGAGTCTCCCCATCATGTTTGTTGTAGCCCTCTCTTGCAGAGGTGGATGTAGCCCTATGGGCAGCTTTCATTAACTAATAGAAGGATCTTTTTCTCGAAAAAAAAAAAAAAGTGAACATCATTGCTGCGGACAACCTTTCTGGATTCGGGATCCCAAAGTCTGTACCCCATCTCACCAGAATTACCATAGCCTAGAAAGATGCACTTTCTACTCTTTGGCTCAAGTTTGTTCCTAAATTCCTTTGGAACGTGAGTATATGCCTCACAGCCAAAGACTCTGAGATGCTTGTATGAGGGCATTTTGCCTGACCATACCATCTCTGGCACTGAATCCTTCTGCAAAACCTTGCTAGGAGATCTATTTACAAGATGAACAGCTGTTGATACAGCTTCAGCCCAAAACCCATTTGGCATCTGTGCATTAGACAACATACTTCTGACCTTCTCTTGTATGGTCCTATTCATCCTCTCAGCAACACCATTTTGAGGAGGATTGTAAGGAGCAGTAAGTTCACGTTTTATACCTTTTGACTCACAAAAGTCCTGAAAGGCCTTTGAAACATACTCTCCACCATTGTCAGTGCGTAAGCATTTAAGCTTCTTGCCACTCTGATTCTCCACAAGTGTCACAAACGTTTTGAAAACACTAAACGCTTCATCCTTGTGCTTGAGAAAGTAAACCCATTCTTTCCTCAAGTAATCATCTATAAATGTCATAAAGTAAGAAGCTCCCCCTAGAGATAGGTTAGGCATAGGTCCACACAAATCACTAGGAACAAGTGCCAACTGTGTATCTCTTCTACTGCTTCTATGCTTATGTGGCTGCTGTGTTTGCTTACCATACAGACAATGTTCACAGAATTCAAAATCATTAAATGAAAAGCCAGGCAAATAACTAGAACGAGACAAGATTTCCATTCCCTTCTTGGACATATGTCCTAACCGGCTATGCCACAAAGAAACAATCGGCTGCTCGGTTACATTGATTACATTTTTAGAGACATTTGATACATAAATCATGTAAAGTCCTCCAAACTTTACTCCATGTGCTACTGTCATAGAACCCTTGGATATCTTCCACATGTTCTGTCCAAAAGTGGTGACGTAGCCAGCATCATCAAGTAAACCTGTGCTGATCAAGCTCTTTGTAATTGCGGGAACATGTCTCACATTCTTCAGCGTGAAAGAAGAGCCATTCTGAAACTTCAATTAAACATCTCCAACACCTAAGATCTCACATGTTTGCCCATTGCCTAGCCGAACATGATCTTTAGTGGTCATATAAGAGGTAAACCACTCCTTGTTTGGAGACACATGAAGTGATGCCCCTGAGTCTATAATCCAGTCACTCAGTGCATTTCCATCAGATGCTGTAAGAAGAGCTGAGTCCATTGTATTCTTCAAGAAGTAGATGTCTCCTGACACTAGACTGTCATCCTCTGCAACAGTGTTTGTCACATTTATTTCTTGAATCTTCACTGAGGACTTGTTCTTCTCACTATGGTCTTCAGCTTTCTCTTTGCCTTTTTCTGCTTTCCATTCTCTGCAGTTTCTTTTCATGTGACCCTTCTTGCCACAATGGTAGCATTCTATGTCACTCTTGCCTTTAGCACTGCGGGACTTGCTACGAGATTGATTCCTCTTTCCACCTTTGTACTTTTCTTTGGTCCTTCCCCTGACAACTAAGGCTGTTCCTTTGCCTTTGTCCATTGTCTTTCTATTGGTTTCTTCAGTAAGCAGACTTCCTTCTACACCTGCTATGTTCAAACCATCTGGAGGTGCAGAATTACTCAAAGCTGTGCGAAAAGTGTCCCAACTTTCCGGCAATGTGATCAACAGGAACATAGCTCTAACAGGTTCATCAAACTTGACACCTTGAGCTGACAACTGACTGTAGATGGTGTTGTATTCATTCAGATGATTGGACATAGGTGTCCCTTCTTTCATCTTCAAGTCAACAAGCTTCTTAAGCCAGTATACTTGTGAAGCTGCACTCTACTTCTCATAAAGATCACTCAACTTTAACCATGCTTGATAAGCCGACATCTCGTCTGCTACATTGAAGTAAACGCTTTCTGCCAAAGTCAGCATAATGGTAGAAAGTGCCAATTCATTCATTTCGCTCCATTCATCTTCGTCCATATCTTCTAGTTTTATCCCTTTGAGCTTTATAGGTTTTATCTGCTTCTTTTGACCAACACGTGCCAAATCTGCTTCTTCCACAATGGGAAATTGGTTCCATCCAGCTTCTTGATATTGTAAAGAGCAGTGTCCTGTGATCCAGCCATAGCTACGCTTCACAGTGGTTTACTTTCCTGGGAAAAATTCGGCAGAGTTTCCCCTGTAAACTGACCTCTGAACCAATATCAACCTGATGAACTAGTGGATGTCGCCTACAGTCTGTGTGTAGATGCGCCCGTGTCGTATGTGACACGCCTCCAAGAACTGTGAGCCGTCCTTCGATGTGTAGACAGCCACAAATCAACACTTTGGGAGTGTCGATATCCTTAGCACCTGCAGTCGTAGGCCAAAAACCCCAAATTTGTAGAGTCGGATCTGCACCCGCCGAGACCACGTAGTTGAAAATGGCCTGCGCAGACCTTTGTCGAAGCTGAACGATGGCCGAGATGACCTCAGAATGAAATTCTGACAACACCGAGCCCTTCGGGCTCGCCCATGAGATTTGGGGCCGTGTCTTCGCCTGTCGAATTTCACTCCAATCTGAGCTGGTGACTCTAGCCTCCTACAGTGCTGCCCCGAGCCTCGATTTGAGCTCTGATACCAGTTGAAGGAGTACGAGCGGAAGTGCTAATGATATCAAATCTCTCATAAATGCCTTTTGTGTTAATGGTTTTGAAAGAGCACGTCTTTGGAGACTTGTTAGATGCTTTCTAAATGAGTTTCCAGCTTCCTTTTTTGCATGTAACCCCACAAAATTGTTGGACCTACTAAAAATTGGAGGGCACTAGGACCCCTTTAGGGACCTAGTACCCCTAAAGAGGGATGGACCACCCTAGTGTGGGTGGTGGTGGGTCTCTTCCAAAGTTTTGATGTGCTTCAAACAATTTCTGGCTATGGCTGAAAATGTCTCAAAATGTACTATGGGCACCCTCCATTCCGACCGAGGGGGGGAGTATATGTCTCATGAATTCAATGCATTTCTGGCTAGTCATGGGATAAAACACCAATGTACAGTGCCTTATACACCTCATCAAAATGGTGTTGCTGAGAGGAAAAACAGGTCACTTACAGAAATGGCACGATGTATGGTCAAAAGTCAATCTTTGCTGCATTCGTTTTGGCTTGAGGCCATCATGTGTGCCACTTATGTACTAAAAAGGTGTCCTATGAAAGCTTTGCAGTCTATTACTCCCTATGAAGCATGGCATGATAGAAAGCATTCTATTGAGCACATGCGTGTTTTTGGCTGTTTGGCATATTCTTTTATTGCCACAAACACAGCGTAGAAAATTGGATGATAAGGTTGTCAAATGTATTTTTGTTGGTTATAGTGCTGAAATCAAAGGTTACAGGTTGTATCATCCGCAAAGAGAGAGTGAAGGAGAAGAGCACGACGATATGGTGAACTCGCTCTACTGTAATGTGTAGAGCATAGTGAGTTCTTATTAGGTTTTTACAAAAGAATATGTGTACATACCTGGCGGCCCGCCCACTTACCTGGGCGACCACATTGGGCTTTATACCCCAACACGTTGTTGGCGCGGATTCTGTTTTGGTTGTGACACCAGAGGATTGGAGGCAAGAGATACAGGCAAGACGGCGCAGACAGATTGGTCTGGCCACTTCACTTCATAGCACAGACTGCTCAATCTGGTTTCCCTTCTTCATACAGGATGATCACGGTGCAGACAGCTTGGTCTGACCACACCTCTTCTCAGAGGCCCTTCACAACGCAGAGGGTTGAGTCTGGCTTTCCCCTCATCTTGGATTACCCTACCTACTGACAGGACACCATCCGGTGGTGGTCCGAGCGGTCTATCGGTGATTGCTGCAGCTTACGGTAGCTTCTACAGTGTAGATTGTATAGTCTGGCTTTCCTTGTTTCGGAGGAGTTTACGGTGCAAATTGCTACATCTGGCCTTCTAGGAGTTTTTCATAGCTTAGTCACCTGGCCACGTTGGGTTACACGTTCATGCATTGACAGGCTTCTGGTCATGCTCATGACAGTTCCTGGGCTTCTCCTTTTTCTCTAGACGGTTTGTCTACAGAGGGGCTCATCCTCAGATGTGTACGATGCAAATGTATCACAGAGTCTCTTGATCTTGCCGTTTTAGCTGCAGTCTTAATATTGATGTAGTGTACTTTTCTGTTGGATGTATGTTTCCGATTCACGTTGAGAGTGGGGTGATATTCTCTTAGTAGATATTCCACACAAGGAAGATCAAACAATAGTTCACAATCTTAGTTGCGATGGAGTTCCTTGAGATGTAGTTTAGAGGTCGTTCATGACATATAATGGTTATTGCAGTTCTTTATGGTTCTTTTTCATTGGACACTTATCTCTCAGTAGCTGCAAGGGCATGCCAAATCTGTGCCCTGGATGCGGACCACCCTTGGTCACTTGTATATGTAGCTTTGTATCAGCATGGAGAGCCTAGCCAGATCTCTCTCTTTCCCATTCTCTCTCTCATTCTCAAACGTCTTGTCTCTTTCTAGTGATTTCTCTTCTGCACAATTGCCTTGTATATGTATGTGGCGTTGCGGGTGCTCTCTAGAGATGAAAATAACCTTTTGAACTTCACCTGCAAGCCAAATGTTAAGTTGGTGCATGCAAGGAGTCAGGCCTTATTGGTCAAGCCTCCTCGTACATATCCACAATGCTCCTTGCATCGTTTGCCTCATCAGGATATAACATTCTCAACGTTGATTTGGGCATTGATTATGCTAAAGCTACCCAATCAACAACTCGTGACAGTTCAGTTAGAAAGCTTGGGAGAAAGTCTTTGATCACCTTAGGTGCTCTTTCATTACAGAATTGATGCATGCCATAGGTTTTGGCCCCCGTATGCCCAATATATACACACCATCAATGTAGGTTCCACCTCTCGTGTCTATGAGGAATGGTGGTGTCATTGACCCCCATATCGCTGGCTTGTTCCACGAAGCAGGGTTTTCCTCTCAGACCTTGACTTTTTGCCATTGCTACTAATCCCATATCAACCTAACTTTCTCATTCGGCAATTTTTGTACCTTCGTCAAAGTCAATCCAGGGCAGTGCTATTATTTTCTACCAAGACTGGCCTTTCTAGTGTCAATCGAATGCAGTTGTGGCTTCCATGTAATGTTGAAGGGTCTTACTAATTGGTATCTCTATTTATATATCAATGGAAACTTGTAGGCCAAGCATTGGCTGAGGGCTCTTTTATGTTCCTCAAGGTAGACAATTTTTTGTGGACAAAGCAATGCAAGCATGGTGTCTCTATGCACTTGTGTCTGGTTTGTTTATAAACATGTGTAAATCTCCCCTTATTAGCTGCACAAAGGAGCAGTTGCAGGTGTAATGTGCAACGGAAGTGATTTATGGTGAATGCTCAGGATGAGTGCTCAATGTGTACTCAAGGTGCCTTTTAGGACATGAGAGAGTTCCTTTTACTTCTTGAGAGAGATGTGCAATAGACTAGAGAGAAGAGAGAATGATACTGTGAGTGAAGGTTCTGTGAGTGATAGAGAGAGAAAGAAGCTTCTCTATCATTAAAGAGGTATTTGCACAAATGCTGATACAATAGTCCTAGATGCTGAGATGCTGATGGGATCTTGTTGTAGATGCTAGGATCTGCGAGGCTAATGGCTGAAAATAGAAAATGCTAGTGGAATTGATGGAGATCTGCAACTTGACGAGGCTATGGGCTGATCTGCTATAGTCGATGTTGAGGGTGCTGATGGCAAAAATGGGCTGAAATCTGAATACGCTGGCTGATTGGGGCTGGATTTGAAGGTGCTGTTGCTAGGGCTGATTTGCGAACGGGAATACTGATGGGTGCAAAAATGCCATGGCTGATCTGCAATCTGGAAACGCCAGGGCTGAGCTACAAGGCTGATGGAAACGCTATGGTACTGATGGAAAACGCTAGCATGCTGAGGTACTGCAGGTACTTGGTGCTTGTACTGACTTATGCGTTCTAGTGGTGACCATGGGGGTCACCTTTATAGGGTATTTTAAGCTGGGTCGAGTAGGAACTACATAAAATACCCCACGACTTTATAAAACACTGCTTTAAGTCACTTATTAATAAGTTGATGAACCTTTAATGAGAGGTGCTTCCTATGTGGTAACTACCTAGGCTGGGTACTAATAATACTGTATGGGAATGCTCCCCAGTTCCTACACCTAGTAGACACTGGCTGTGCTCATGTGCAATCAGAGGGTATGCAACTACTTAAGTGTCTGGACATGCACGTCCACAAAGGTGCCAGACATTTCCTAGGCTGTCCTAAACCCTAGAAGTAGGAGCTAGCTTTTCCACATGCACATAGGGTTAGATGTGCACGTGACAACAGGCCTTGGGTGGTTGGAACATGTAGTGTACAAACATACTGTGTTCAGGTACCTTGGCTATCCAGTGGGTATGGATGTTGGTGGCAATCTGCTAATTTTCGCCTGTACAAACACCCATCCATACATGCTGTCCACTTGCCACACTCCTGGTGTTGTGAACTTCAACTATTAAACTTGCTCCATGATAGAACAGGAACTCATTTTGATGGCCTCTCGACCACAATAGTAAGACCCTTGAAAACAAAAGTGGATTAAACACTATATTAACACCAATAAAAAATGAATTTTCAAAGTCATTTGATTCATCTTATGTTTGTGCAATTATAAAATGTACTTCAGTATTGACTAGAATGCATGAGGAACCTTTCCTATTTTGTATAGGAGGTTTGAAGTGAAGCTGGCTGGATTGGAAAATGCCACCTAAAAAGGGAGGATCTGGAAAAAAGGACAGTGATGGTAAAAATGACAAAGGAGGTGACATTGAAGGCCTACTACTGGAGAAGGACTTGGAGATTGCGACACTACTTGATAAACTTTCACGACTTGAGAAAAGATCTCAAAACCTTACAACACTCACAGAGAATCAACAGTTGGCAGCCAAAGAAATGGAGGAAAAGCTTCAGGATGTTATTTCATGTCTTACCAGGTCATAGTTGACACAACCTTCAAGAGCAATGGTCATGATTTCTTGATAGTTGAAACAGTCAGTAAATTTACCAAAGAGACAAATTTGATGAAGGGGATAGCTTCAATCAGATGAAAGTTGACAGAAGGCTGTTTTACTGCAGTGATGTCAAAGAAAAAGAGCTGAAAATCAATGGGCTGGAGGTTGCCTTGGGAGACTTGAAAGCAGAGAGCACAACAACAATTGAGGCTCTCACTAAAGATCTGAATGAGCTGAAGAATACACATAAGTTTGTCACTGAAGATCTTCGTCTACAGCTGGCAAATGCTCAAGTACAGTTGCGAGATATAGATGAGTTTAGGGCCAAGAAGACAGCCATCGAACAAGAGGTTGTAGGGTAAGGTATTTGTATTGAAAATTTCAAATAAATTTGCGCGCGTGTTTGAATGATGTCTCCGAGGGTAAAGTTTCTCTCTTATAGATTGAAAGACAAAATTGAAGAGGAGAAAAAGAAGCATCAAGATGTTATTAGTGATATTGAGAGGGCAGCTTTACAGGAGAAGGAGAAGCTTCGAAAAGAGATGGCCGTTCGAATAGAGGAAACTAAGATACAAATGCTGCAACAAATGGACGAGCAGCTGCATGCTGTAATTTTCCTGTTTGCTTTTCTGATTTATGCAATGAATTGTCTGTTTGTTGCACAACTCATATGAATGTCGTCAATCCAATATTTTGAACTGATTGTTTTTCCAGTTTGTGCTTTGATTATACTCGAAGTGTGTTTTTATTATCAGTGATGTATCTACAGAAGACAAAGAGAACAATGGTTGAAAATGAGCAGCTCGGCAAGGAGCTGGGTTATCACATTAGGCAGACTGAGTTGCTCCTACAGAAGAATGAGAAACTTGTGCAGGAGAATATTGATTTGCACCGGAAAGTGTTGCTTGCAAAAGAGGTATTTTAAACCTGTTTTTTAGCATGTTGTCATTTTCAATACTTACTGCTGATTTGAATCTGCTGAATAAGTAAGAAAATTTATGTGTATTAATTTGTTTCATAGCGATTTGAATATTGTAATTCAATGAACCCACCCAGGTTGGCTTTTTCCTTCTGGCACGTGGTGCCATGTGGCATGCCACGTGTGGCCAGGCTGCAGTATCGTGCTGCCTGATAGTGTGCACATGAGGAAAAGTAGGTCTTAGGTAAAAAGCAAAAACAAGGTCTAAGAAAAGAGATAGCAGGTCCATGCTTACTGGCCAGCCCTCTCTCTCTCTCTCTCTCTCTCTCTCTCTCTCTCTCTCTCTCACACACACACACACACACACACACATTTTTTTGTGTATATCTTGATTTAATTTACAAGTGGGAAACCTCAAAGCGAGGAAAATGCACAGTAAAGAAGTACAAAAGGAGCAATGCAATGCTCCGAAAGCTAGAAACAATCAAAGAAAATCCTACAGGCTTCAAGAAAGATGTCTCCCACATCATAAACATAGTGTAGAGCTTGTCCAAGCAATAACTTGAAGTAAGGGAAAGGGTCAATTTCTAATTCATGAAACATCCGAGAGTTACGTTGGTGCCAAATGGTCCATATAACCCAAAATTTGACCCAACTGAACTAGATCTGAAATGGAGACTATGGCGATTGGAGAACCCCACAAATCAAAAACCATATGTGAAAGATTCCGGATGAGAAACGAAGGCGCAGAGCAGAGGACACTTGCCTGATGAAAGTCCAGGAGCAGCAGTGTCACAAAATGATGATGTGGCAGTACTGCTCGGACACACACACACACACACACACACACACACACACACACACACACACACACACACACAATAGATGACATGGCAGATTGTACGGCATGCTGACATGGCAGAAAGTACGGACAGACTGTACGGCATGCTGAGGTGGCAAACAATACGGACTTCCGTGATTTGCACTGACAGGTGCTGACGTGGCAGCCTGTACGGATTTCCGCAATATGCACAAACTGCTTTTTGGGGCAGATTTTAGATCAGATGCTTTTTGGATTGACTGCTTTTGAGTTGAATAGCTTTTGGGGCATCCCTTGTAAGAATAAATAAGCCCAACAGAACTCACTCTTCAGAGCATCTAGATGCAGAGTTTAAGAGGAGAGGACCTCTCAGGTGTTGTACTTTGCTCAAGCATTAATATAAAAGAAATACCAAAAGGGCGCTAGTCTTTGGGGTTAATCTCTCTGGGCAAAGAACTACGCTGGGAGTGTCAACTCAAATTTTAAAGTTGTGAAGTATATTCAATGATTCTCTCGTGTGTCATGTCGGATTCTCGACTTGGGGTGCCCAAGCCTGTGATAGTGGTATTAGAGCGCGACCGATTTCTCTTCTACTGGAAAATCCAATCCTCTTATCGTGACACACATGGATTCAAACGACGAATCCCGCAAGAATCAGACGAACCCTCCAGACACTTTGAAACAAAGGCGGTATGAAAAATTCGAATGGATTAGCAGATCATGAATACGGGCCAACTCGGCCTACGCAGTATCAACTAATGGAGATGCAACGTCAACAACAGGTTGATGAGTGCGCAAAGCAGATGCTCAAGTTTGCAAAGGATCCACAATATGCAAATTTTTTGACCCGGCACCCAATTGATGAAGTGCATACGCATTGGCAGCAAGTCATTGATCCACCAATAAATCCAGCCCTCAAGAAACCTCCTGTCCCGCAGTTATTGAAGATGAACTCGAGGAGGTTGTCCAAAAACGAGTCAACCAACTATTGGGGTCAAAGGAGAAGCATCCGAAGAAGCGTAACAAGGGAACTGACTTCCCTGGTTACTTGGGCCGAAATCCTCTTTTGAGAATTCAAGGAAATAGAAGAAGCGTGTACGTTTCGAAGGATTGTCCAGTTCGTCCTCATCTTCTTCTGAAAGTTTGGATAGCTCATCCTCTTCTGGCTCGAGTGATGAGGATAGAAAGGGCAAGAAACGACAAAAGGACCATACATTTTATTAAAAAAGGAAGCACTTTACAGAGCCAATCAATATGATTTTTTCGATAACAAGGGCAAAAAGGCCAAGGAATTCAAAGAGGGTGGACAGGTAGTAAAATTTGAATACTTTTCAGGGTTTTGAGATGCTCCCAATGCTTTAGTCTTTATCCAACAATTTGACATAGCATTTTCAGGAGGCCGCTATATAGAGCACTCCAAGATTAGACAGGCAGCATCCTTTTTGAAAGGCAATGCACAGACATGGTGGTCCGACAAAGTGGCTAGATTTTAAGAGACTCTTTATCTCGTCGTAACTCACTCAAGAATATGAACGGGACGTGATTATTGATTGGAACCATCTTCGAATGGTCAAGGCAGAACCTTTAGATGCTTATTGTGAGAGATTTTGGGATGTTTTCTTACCTGCTTCATCCTTCAAAAAGATCAGTTTCAAGCAGTGCCATAGATGCCTGTAAGGGACGGCTGGATTGCTTAATGGGTTTAGGTGCACAACGCTGACAGACATCACAAACCTTCACATGAGCAATTGCATCCCTAAGCACATAGGGCCACCATAAAAAACTGTAGAATTTTTTGTGATGTGATGTGACCAAGGTAATGGCCACGTGTGGAACCACTGTGGGCATCTTCTAAAATATGCTCCACTTCATGAGGGGAGACACATCTGCGCGACACACCATCTGGTCCAGACTTTTAGAGCTGAACTCCAATTAGAGTAAATGGTCGAGACTTCATCAATAGTCTTCTTTTCTGCAAGGGAGAGGCGTTCTCTGGATATAGGCTAGTAAAGTTACAATGATAATGATTCATATCTAAGATCTCGATGGGATACTTATGTGAATGTGATTATGGTTGTTCAACGACCTGTGTCTTTGTGCAAGTGCAAGATTTGTGTAGTCTAGTGCATGTGTGCATAGAGTCAGTGCCTACTGAGCTATTGAAGATTTGCGTAGCCTAGTGCATGTGTGCATAGAGTCGGTGCCTGCTGAGCTATTATCTATCCTTTGTCTATTTTGAAAGTGTAATCAAGGGCGATTACTCTTCTTTTAAGGGGAAGAGGGGGGGGGGGGGGGGGGGGAGGGGGGTATATGTCACAATTTTGATGATGTGGCATACTGGATACTTATGTGAATGTGATTATGGTTGTTCGATGACATGTGTCTTTGTGCAAGTGCAAGATTTGCATAGCCTAGTGCATGTGTGCATAGAGTCGGTGCCTAATGAGCTATTGTCTATCCTTTGTCTATTTTGAAAGTGTAATCAAGGGCGATTACTTCTTTTAAGGGGAAGAGGGGAGGGGGGGGGTATATGTCACAAATTTGATGATGTGGCATACTGCATACTTATGTGAATGTGATTATGGTTGTTTGATGACCTGTGTCTTTGTGCAAGTGCAAGATTTACGTAGTCTAGTGCATGTGTGCATAGAGTCAGTGCCTACTGAGCTATTGTCTATCCTTTGTCTATTTTGAAAGCTAATCAAAGGGCGAGTACTCTTCTTTTAAGGGGAAGAGGGGAGGGGGGGGCGTATATGTCACAATTTTGATGATGTGGCATACTGGATACTTATGTGAATGTGATTATGGTTGTTTGATGATCTGTGTCTTTGTGCAAGTGCAAGATTTGCGTAGTCTAGTGCATGTGTGCATAGAGTCAGTGCCTATTGAGCTATTGTCTATCCTTTGTCTATTTTGAAAGCATAATCAAGGGCAATTACTCTTCTTTTAAGGGGAAGAGAGGAGGGGGGGGGGTATATGTCACAAATTTGATGATGTGGCATACTGGATACTTATGTGAATGTGATTATGGTTGTTTGATGACCTGTGTCTTTGTGCAAGTGCAAGATTTGCGTAGTCTAGTGCATGTGTGCATAGAGTCAGTGCCTACTGAGCTATTGTCTATCCTTTGTCTATTTTGAAAGCTAATCAAGGGCGAGTACTCTTCTTTTAAGGGGAAGAGGGGAGAGGGGGGCGTATATGTCACAAATTTGATGATGTGGCATACTGGATACTTACGTGAATGTGATTATGGTTGTTTGATGATCTGTGTCTTTGTGCAAGTGCAAGATTTGCGTAGTCTAGTGCATGTGTGCATAGAGTCAGTGCCTATTGAGCTATTGTCTATCCTTTGTCTATTTTGAAAGCATAATCAAGGGCGATTACTCTTCTTTTAAGGGGAAGAGAGGGGGGGGGGTATATGTCACAAATTTGATGATGTGGCATACTGGCTAGTGGACAAATGAAGGGACAAACAAATTTGATGACGTGGCATATATTATGCCGCACTACTGATGTAGCTGAATTTCCATGCATTGTGGCGAGTTTTACGCTGATGATGTGGCAGACTAGTATGGCTGCTTATGGGGCAGTTTTATGGGGCCATCTGGTGTTAGCTGAGATAGCTTTTGGGGGTTTTCTCCTGATCCTTTTCAATGTATGGGTACACATCGCACAACACCTCTTGTGGCTGTACTTTGTGATAATCAATACAAAAAGAACTACCGATAGGGACGCCCAACTTTGCGGCCAGTGCATCTCTCTTCTTGTGGAGGCAAAAAATCAACCCTCAATGATCAAGGAGCTCGAAAGCATTAAGGAGCAGGTGAAAACTCTACGAGAAGAGGAAGAGAAAAAGGCAAGAACAACCTCTTCGTGGGCGGAGCTTCTTTTCAAAACACAAGAGAAGGTTGATAAAGCTGAAAAGTGGATCGAGGACGCAAAGAATGGAAAAGATAGACTGGGCAAGTTATCTCAACTTGCTGCTGCTCACGCTCCTCCCTCGCCATCGCCCCCCCCCCCCCCCCCCCCCCCCCCCCCCCCCATCAGCTCACGCTTCCCCCTACCCCTTCGCCCTCGCTGTCCCCTGTCCTCGCGCTCTCGCCATCGCCATCAGCCCACCTGAGGAGGTCAAAACCGTTTTGACCCCCTTCAGCAGGACCCGTTTGGGGCAGATTGGGAACCGTTTGGACCCCCTTCAGTAGGACCTGCCTGAGGAGGCCCCGTCCACTTGAGTTCCTCCACCTCCGCCTCCTCCCTGAGACGCTGCCGCTCCGCCTACCCCTCCTCCTCCTCCTCTCCTACCTCCATCTTCGCCCATAGTTACATGGGATGGCGGGTCGGGGTCGGGAACGGGGACGGGACGACAAAAGTCGGAAAACGGGGACAAGGGTGGGGATGGCAAAAAAAAAAGAAGAGTTTTTTTGGCATTTTTTGACCTATACACATGCCACACACATAGAGCATCACTTTGACCACAAATTTACACTAAATAGACCAAAGAACATGAGTCATATAGACGCAAATGTGCTAATAAACATTGAGAAATGAGGACTCAAAGGGTGGCTTTTATAGCCATTGGGGTGCTTCAAAGTTCAAACATATGGCTATTGGAGAGAAACTAGCCTCTAGGAATGATCAGGTTTTCAAATTTTTAAAAAAATCCCCTCCCATCCCATGCCGTCCCCGGGACGTTTTGCCTGCGTTCCCACTTGACAGCCCTTTTTCCGTCCGTCCCCACCCGTCCCCGCCCCGGAAATGGGCGTCCCCCGTTTCTAGGGTCCGTCACCTCTGTCCCCTGTAACTATGCCTTCGCCTCCTGCCCCTCCTCTCTCCCCGATGGGGCCCACAGCCTCATCTCCCAACCCCTCCTCCACTCCTCCTCAGACGCAGGGGATTGGACACGCGTCTGCCGCGCGAGGGATTTTCTTGGTAGTGCTTTTGCTACGAGCCTTGCGGCTCGAGAGGGACAGCCCCACTTGAGGCCGCCTTTTTTGGTGCAGACTTCTCCCTTTGCAGCAGTCCCTAGAGGTTTGACTAGCTTCGACATTCGCAAACGCTGGGACTTCTTCGACTACAACTTTGCACGGTTTCTGGGTGAATCTTCTCCCGACCTGGATGAGGCTTGCTTTTGAGTCCACGTCCTCTTTCTTGTAGCTAGAGGCATTGATGCCTTGGACACAGCGGTGGGTTTCTCCTTTCCGCTGTGCGGTAGGGATCTCACAGAGTGGACCCAGCACAGAGTTCTTGAGTGACTCTAGCTTCAGGCTATTGAGTTCTCACACCACACAGGGGACTTAGGAGTGACAGATTTGGTGCAGACACTTTGGCCTCTTGCCAAGTTCAGCGTGATGCCTCCGGATGCAGCGGGTTGCAGGCACATTGTGGTGTATTTGTTTGGTGACACTCAGAGCCCTCCTTGTTATGTATTTGTACATGAGGATTCTTGGACAGAGAATGTAGCCCTTCGGGCTGCATGCTCGGCTTCAGCCTGGGCAGGACAGTCACTTCTTTCGCACTTGTCTAGAGGTCGTTCGGATGCGGATTACTCCCCATCCAAACCGGCCTCAAAGATAGCGAGGTTGGCTGCTGTGGCAGCATCTGTTTTCTCTCACTGACTCCTTGAGGCATAGTTACAGGAAATGGCCATTTTCAGGTCTCCGTTCCCCGTTCCCATCCCAATTTTCCGGTCCGGATCCCCGTTCCGTGTTTCAGACGTGAGTATCCCAAACAAGGAATGGCGTTCCATGCATGTTGTCGTTGCGCGTTCCCCATTCCAATTTCCCGTTCCAGGTAACTATGCCATGAGGATCATTTCATGGAATGTGCAGGGATTAGGAGGGCCCCAATTTCAGCGTCGGAGGGGTTGGCTGACGGGAGCTTCAGAGATGCCTTGTGGGTGGTGAGATTGACATTCTTATGCTACAGGAGCATCATCTTTGTGAGAGCCGCATTAGACGATGTGGTATGACACACCTCTGATCCAAGCATTTGAGAAGCCCATCCTACATAGAGTACCCTCCAAAAAATCCCAGTCAACTCTATCGTAGGCCTTCTCAATCGAGAAGAAGTATCACCAGATCCTCACCACGGAGGCACGAGAGGGCAGATGCCTCTCAGAAAGTAAAGATGTTGTCAAGGATACTACACTCCTTGACAAAACTTGTCTGTGTCCCATGTATGATGCTCTCTAGAAGTGGCTGAATCCTCAAACTCAGGGCCTTGGCAAGAATTTTGTAGGCTGAGTTGAGGATGGTGATGGGCCGCCACTGACGAATCTAATCCAAGGAGCCACCCTCCTTGGGAATGAGGTAAATCAGGCCCTCACTCATGCTGTCAGGCATCTCTCCTGTATGCAGGATGTACTGAAAAGCGCTGCAGAGATCTGAGCCAAGCAAGTCCCAATACGCTAAGAAAAAGTTGGGAGTGAAGCCATCCTCACTTGGACAGCTACCACGGGGAAGTGCTCTGAGTGCCGTGTGGAGCTTCTCTAACTGAAGAGGCAACTCAAGCCTCTGGCGCATCTCCTCAGCCACAAGACAAGGCATCTGTGCCCACACCTGCTCTCTGCATGCATCCTGACGCTCTGACTAAGGCTCTGCTGACAGCAGGTCACGGTAAAAGTCGGTAGCAACTACATGCATGTCCTCTGGCTCTGAAGCAACTGACCCGTTAGGCCTCCTCAACTGGTTGACCCTGGCATGCGCATGTCGGGGCCCACTATCTCAAAGAAATCCCTTATCACTCTGTCACCCACCTGGGTCCACTGAGATGCCTGTCAATGAAAAGCAAACTCTTGGCTTCTCTCATCTATGCTGGAAAGCTCCTGGGGAGCCTGCTGCAATTGCTCCTCCAGCCAAGGACTGTTTGGATGGTGCTCCTACATCCTCTGCAAGGAAGCAACACCTCGTCGGAGACGTTGCTCCTCTCTCACTACAGCCAGGCGGGCAGTAGACTCCTAGAGAAATAGCCGACTAAGCTGAGCAATTCCAGAGGCCACTCTGTCACAGCAGGAGAGTCCTGCATGTCTAAGCCCTTTGTCCAAAGAGCCACCACTCGCTCTTTGAGCATAGAGTCCAGCAAGACCCTCTCAGGGATGTGAAGCTCCCCCTTCTCTGTCTATCTGTCACTGTGAGGATCACTGGTGCATGGTCCGAAAAAGAAGTCCCAGCCAGAATGTAAACTGACCTACCTAAGTCACAGAAGTGGTCACTAGTGTAGAAGCGATCTATCCGAGATAGATTCACTCCTTCCACTCTACGGTCCGACTGAGAGAAGGCTAGGCTGTCTGGGGGCCTCACAAAGCTAGAATACTGCCACACATATGAAACCCGCAGAGTCATACATAACCTCTCCCAAGCTGCCAACTCAACTCCATGCACAGTAGTATGGCTACCTCCAATCCTGTCAGAGGGGTACTCCAACATGTTGAAGTCACCTCCGATGCACCAGTGATCTGCCTGCGGCAGAGACTCTACAATATGAGACCAAAACTCTGCACGTGCACTTGCCACAGTGGGCGCGTAGATGTTCAGGAAGCCCATGAGGCAACCCTGAACTTGCATAGTAATCCACTGAGCCTTGCCTGGCACAATAATCCCTCTTCCCACAATGGCCTGCTGCAAAGAATCCGCAATAGTCATACATACCCCACCTTGGATGTCTCCAGGTGCAAGTACAGCTAACCAAAACGTCTCATAGTGACCATGGGAGGCCAACCTTCACAGGTGTGAGCAGGCTCTTGAGACCTTTTGTTGTGCATCAAGTGCACTGATCAACTGGAGAAAGATAGTGGCTTTCTCAGTTGGTAGTGCTTCTCCGCCTGATTGGCTGCCAGTTGAGGGTTTCAGATGGATTCCTCCAGGGACTGCAGTTCGATATTTGGGCTGTCAGGTTGGCTTGGACTTGTCTCCTGAGAAACAGATTGCTCCCCTCCTCCTGTCCATCAAGAGGAAGTTGTTACATTGGATCTCCGCACGACTTTCGCTGGCAGGCAGAGTTGTAGTGGCCAACCAGATGTTGTTGGCTACTATGTGGTATAACACTTCTTATTGGGTCTTCTCGAGTTCCTCCATCAGCCATGTAGAGAGGCTGATCAGGAACTTCCTTTGGTCAGGGTGTGACATTCAGATAGCCCGGGCCAAAGTGGCCTAGCAGGTCATCACTCTTCCTTGTTCTCAGGGAGGGTTGGGGATCATAGACCCAGCACAGCAGAGTAGAGCCCTTCTTGGGAAGTTTGTTGTTCAGAGGATTACTTCCAGGGGAGGAGCCCTGAAAGGAGTTTTTGCTTCAGCGGCTTAGTGCTAGAGTGCCTCAGGCTGGAGGCCCCTGGCGACCTTCGACTAGATGGATTTTCATAGAGATGCGCAAAGTTGGCATGAGCAGGAGATTGGAGGACTGTTTTGTTGTGAGTCTGCTCTGCTTCTTGGAGCAGCTGCGGAGAGGCCTAGAGCAGCATCAGCCTACTTGCACGGAGGAGCGCCTGAGACAACCCCTTGTTTGCAACCCCATGGTTAGCACTCAGAGCGGCCACTTGGTTGGTAGTAGGCCTCATGTTTCTTGGGGTTCCATGGCAGAGGGTCCAGCACGCACTCTAGGTGACTGGCTACAGTTTTCAGGCTTGTCAAACGAGCTTCAAAGCATCCAGCTACAGGGTATGAGAGGGGTGCACAGCATGTGTCAGGACATCACAGAGGCAGTACCAGCTGAGTGGCTTACACCTCTCGAGTCAGCAACGCCCAGATGGATGGGGGCCTTCATGCGGTTGGAGATTCTCATCGCAGTTCGAGCTTGCTCAGAGACTGTACCCTCCCTGTTTTTTGAGCTACATGGTGACGGTCGTTTACACCGAGTTTCAATAGAGGCCCCACAGGTTGTAGAGTGCTGTTTTTAGAGGATCCGAGTTGTGGGCATCTGTGGGAGGACTTGTGTCATAGATCTTGACCTAGCAGGTCTTGAAACTGGCCACTAGAAACTGTGGGCTTGGGATAGCTGTCCACTGGCACGAGTGCAGTGGGATCCTGGAGAGTGGTTTTGGAGGGACCCTTTCTCCTCAGTCGACCATCCAGGTGTCCCTTTCTTTCAGTACGCTGTTCGATTGTGAAGTCACATACTGGCAGCACGGAGAGAAGCTCGTCTTGCTACTGCACCTCATTGGCAGGAGGAGGGTCTCACAGCTGAGTTCTTGTCAACTTTTTGGGCAAGGTTGTGGGGCACCAAACAGCCGCGGCGAGTCACTTTGTTCCAGTGATTGGTTGCACATCGAGCTACAGCAGTTGGGAGCCGGCTTGTACATAGTGGTCTTTCTGCAGCATGCGCAGCTTGTGACCATCCTGTGGAGAGTCAACGCCATTGTCTTTGGGATTGTCCTTTGGCACAACAGGTTTGGCTTCATGTCCTTCGGCTGATGCCAGCTCTTTCCACGGCACGACAGTACACTTGGGGGGCAGCTGCTTGGTCCACCCTCACAGACCCGGCACATCAGTTTGAGCTATTTTCCACCAGCAGGATGATAGTGATGCAGGGGGGTCGACCTACACTCCAGCCTGCTATACAGAGCTTACTCCACAGGAGTGGTGCAGTGAGAGAGAGGAGTATTGGGAGCTCATCTACGGCCTGACACTATGGTTCATCTGGCGGGCCCACTGCTTCCGCATCTTTGAGGCTCGCCCTGTACCACCAGCAGAGACTGTTCGAGATCTTTGGCTAGAGCTGATCCATACTCTCAGAGGACAATTCGAGAGACTCCAGGGCAGCTCCAACCGCATGCGGGAGCGTAGAGAGGCTTTCCTTCGACTCTCGCACCGTGGGCCTTTCTTCACCATGGTCTAGGGTGTCTGAGATGGCACTACAGTCCACCAGTGTGGTTTTTCCCTCCTCCCATCTCTTGATGTTGCCTCATTGTACATATTTTGTTTTTTCATTGGGAGAGTTTCCCCCTTATGATTGTTGCAGCCCTCTCTAGTAGAGGTGGTTGTAGCCCTATGGGCAGTTTCATTAACTAATAGAAGAATCTTTTTCTCAAAAAAAAAAAGAATGGAAAAGATAAAGATGCAGGTGCTTGGAGAGTGGGCAAGAAGGGAAGTGATGAGAAACGAAGGCCCAAGGAAAGAGCACTCATTATACGTTTCCCTACACTGGAAGCTAGGAAGGAATTCCTGAAGAAGAGACCAACACTCAAGCAAACTGGGATATTTATGGGTGATGACCTCACTCTAACACAGGTAGCACACATGCAAGAACTAATGCAAGAGATTAAGATGGTGAGGGAGAAAGGGAAAATAGATTTCTACAGGGGAGGGAGAGTAGTGGTGCTGGAAAAACGCACCGCGTGACGGTGTGAGACCTATGGGACAACCTTAAAATGGCAGCATGGAATTGTAACGGATCAATGAAGCTAGATATAGGTGCATTTGAGGATAGATCTAAGGGAAGAGACATTATTTTTTACTCGGAAACGCATCAGCCTCCTAAGGCACATTACCTAGAGTGACGGGATACCATTGGGAGACTACTTGTAGGCAAGAAGTGAGATCAACGCATAGAGGACGGGGATCAGGAATTGTGACAGTCCTACTCAAGGAGGAGTTGCAACCCCTCATTCGTATTGTTCAGAGGGTTGAGTAGGCCAGATATATGTGGGTCAGAGTGAGAGCAAAGATAGGGACGCCACTCTACATCGCAATATGCTATTTTGCCCCCAACACATCTCATTATGCATCGCCCAAGGGGGAGTCACCGTGCTATATGATATTGCATGAGGACATATGGGAGTTCTCTAGGGATGGAGACTTCATTCTTTTGGGAGACTTCAATGCCAGGATGGGCCAGTCTCAGACAGCTTTCTATGATACCTCAGAGGAAATGTTGAGAGAATTGGATGTCAGTGATATGGGACTGGCCAGATGTCCGCAGGATGAAGAGCACACTGGATATGGGGGATATCTGACAGATTTGGGGACTGCACATGGATTGGCCATCTTGAATGGCCTCCAAAGATTTCCAACGTCGAGTGGGTTCACTTGCTTTCCTCATAGACATGGCGCCAGCACAGTGGATCATGTTTTGGCTCAGCCCGGTTTCATACCCTCTATTCAGGACTTTACAGTCGGGTCCAAGCCTGTTGGGGTAGCAGTAGATCATGCTCTTCTCGTGTCATTCCAGTTCAGTACAGCTCGACTGGCACAGACACCTATGGGGGATATCTGACAGATTTGGGGACTGCACATCGATTGGCCATCTTGAATGGCCTCCAAAGATTTCCAACGTCGAGTGGGTTCACTTGCTTTCCTCATAGACATGGCGCCAGCACAGTGGATCATGTTTTGGCTCAGCCCGGTTTCATACCCTCTATTCAGGACTTTACAGTCGGGTCCAAGCCTGTTGGGGTAGCAGTAGATCATGCTCTTCTCGTGTCATTCCAGTTCAGTACAGCTCGACTGGCACAGACACCTATGCATACCCGATACACTTTTACTTCAAAGACTGATTCTGTCTACATAGATGGTATCTACAGATGCTTATGCAGAAAGGATCTGGGGAGACTTTTAGGGGAGCTCACTTATATATTGACAGAGACACTACACGATGCAACAACAAAGGCATAACCCCATACTGAGCCTGCGCAGCGCTGATGTTTTGGGAGCACACCCCAAAATAGCTGGTATGATGAGGAGTGCAGAGAGACGAGAGCCCGGCTTCAGAGGGAGGTACATCTAGGTGTCATTACTCACAGGCAATCACGGATTGCTTCTCGGCATTTGGTACGACAAAAGAAGAGGGCGTTTCTAGCTCAGCTAGAGCAGGATTTATATCAGTTTTTTTTGAGCCAGGTTTCAGGCGAGGCATGGCGACTCTCCCATGAGCACTCCCCCCCACCGGTCATCACTTCTATGGAGGTATGGGGTCAGTATGCATCATCTCTCTACACCGTTTCAGGCAGCCACCTCTTCCAGATCCGCCAAAGCCATGCCCACACACATGTGCTTTCTTTACAGCCGAGATGGTAAAGAAAGCCATTGATGACAGGATGAGACTAGGAGAGCATATGATCACGATGGCCCGGTAGCAGAGCATTTTATACATGCCAAATATTTGCTTGCAGAGCTTCTAGCAGTGATGTTCAACCATGCCATGTGGGAGGGCCTACCTGATACTTGGAGTTTGTCCACGATTGTACCTATCTTCAAGTCACGGGACCCTATGGAGCCTGGGAACTACCGCACTATCATGATCGGACACACATTGGCACGGTTGTACGCATCCATCCTTAGCAGCAGTTGAGTAGATGGGCACAGAGAGAGGGTGTACAGGCAGCAGGACATGCAGGTTTTAGGAGAGGTTTCTCTACTCTTGATTATATCCTGACACTCAGAGCCATTATTGAGGAGGGGAGATCACGTGGAAGACGGCTCTATTGCTACTTTGTGGACTTCCGCAAAGCCTTCGATACAGTGCCCAGAGCTAGATTGATGCGCAGACTGCAAGAGATGGGGGTTCCAAAAGAGTTGATCTGGGAGATCATGGCTCTATACAAGTCAGTAGTGGGGCATGTACGCACTCCACAGGGGATTTTTGATTTGGCTCACTCCACTATTGGGGTGAAACAAGGCTGCCCACTATCTCCTACACTATTTGGCATGTATGTGGATGAGGTTGCTGACTACATTGAGAGGGATGGTGATAGAGGAGCACAGTTGGTAGGGACATGGATACCACTATTGTTATATATTGATGATATTGTGCTGATTTCCGACTCCCCAGCGGGGATGCAACGTCATTTAGATGCTTTGTACACATTTGCCCACGATAGTGGATTGTCTGTTAACCTGGGGTTATGCTGTTTAACACCACCCCACAGTGGGTCAGGAGGTCAACACCTTTTACATATGGCCAGGAGAGTGTGGAGTATACAGATGCATACACCTATCTTGGGGTAGCCTTCAGTGGACCGGCATTTTCATTGAGGAGAGCAGCAGAGACTAGATTGACGAGAGCTTATGCAGCCTTGGAGGTTTGGAGAAGATGTGTTCGCAGGTTCAATTTCAGGAACCTCGAACAAATTGTGGCCTTTTGACACTCGAGTGGCATCAGCTATGCTCTATGGGGTTCAGATTTGGGGGCCCTCAGTGGACCACCAGGCATAGTTACCCGGAATGGGAACGGGGAACAGGAACGGGAGGGTCCGAAACGGGACGGGAACGGGGAGGAGGAGGGGGGGCCGGAACGGGAACGGGGCCGGAATGGTCGACTAAAGTAAGGCTTGAATTACTTCCATTCAGCTTAGTCCCAAATCAACTCTTAAACAACCCCAAAACTGCCCCCAAACCTACCCTCAAACTGCCCCAAATATGTCCCCCAAATCTGCCCCCAAATGCCTACTTTTTCCCGTTCCCCCCCGTGTTTCGCCGTTCCGTCTCACGTTCCGCCCCATTTCCTCCCGTTTCGGAACATTGTTCCGGTTACACCTCGTTCCGGAACGGCGTTCCATTCTTGACTCTGTTTCGGGAACAGGACTCGTCCGGAACGCCGTTTCGGAACGTTTGGGCTGTGTTCCGCCCGTTCCTTGTTACACTGCCACCAGGGAAGATCTGGTAGCACTGATGGATGGAGATGTATGGAGAGGCCTCTATGATCTCTCGGATGATTTGGGCTAAGGCCTCATTGCCACATGAGATTATTCGGGCTGACCTAGCTGCCCCTCCTCTCGTAGTTGAGGCCCTTACCAAATCAGTCTCCTTCATGCATAATTTATGGGACCTTCCCAGAGACAGATATGCTCGGCTAGCACTTGAGTCATTCCAACGGCTAGAGCTACAAGGGGACACAACATGTTGGTATGGTCAGATGACATCATGGTTTCAGTCACACGGCCTCAACATGGATAGACTGCCTCCATTCCAGTACTCCTTGGATGCACCCTCCCTTTCTCTCACACGGATGGAGACTACTAGACTTATACGTCAGGATTTTATTCAACTAGATACCAGAAGCGCATGGATACAGCCAGTACAAGAGTTGGGCACGAAGATGGATTTCTATAGAGAGCATCTCCTCCAGCTAACACAGGATGGATATGTGATCAGACCGGCCTATATGGACACTCATTTATCCTATGGGATACACTGTGCTATTGGTCAGATGCGCACATCATCGCATCAACTAGAGATTGAGACCGGAAGATTTAGGAGAGTACAAGCAGAAGCCAGGATATGCCAGTTATGTCATATAGAGCCAGAGATAGAGTTACATCACATTTGTCATTGTCCGGTATACTACGAGATACGAGGCCGCTTTCACTGTCTATTCAGAGAGGTCTTTGGACTGTTGGCTAGAGTCATGAGATATCAGGATCAGAGATGCCTCGGGTTGTTTTTGCTAGAGCTGTGCAGACACAAGGAAAGTCCCTTGAGGAGACCAGGTAGTGGGAGACATTCACAAAGGGAGATCGCCTACTTCTTTAGAGCAGAGACTCAGCAGCCGGATGAGCATGCTTCGCAACAGACATCAGAGCCCACTTCTACCAGAGGTATATTAGTGGATAGAGCCACTGAGCTCGGGAGAGCTAGACAGCCACGTCTACGGGGGCGACCACAACATCGACAGAGGCTCCACCAGTGAATCAGGACTATTCTAGCACGACATGGGAGACGCCCAGTACGATTATTTACAGAGGCGGACATTGACGAAGCTCTTCAGCGACCGATGCAATACTTTCTCGGACAACGCCCGATGCCGGGCATCCTCGGGCATGGATGAGATGATGATGATTTTCAGGCTGACAATTTGAGTCTTTTAGTTTTAGTCTTTCACTTTACTTCATTTTATGTTTGTACCCAGACATTGGATTAGATCCACAAGGATTGTATCAGTTTGGTCTCATAGGTCATTTGGGCCTTTTTGAAGACGTTTAATATAACATTTCATTTCATTTCATTTCTTCTTTCAGTTGAAGTGTTAAAGTTCTTTTAGTTATGTTCGTGTGTTGTTGAAAATTCTCGTCTTGGGTGTCCAAGCCAGTTACAAAAAATTTAGTAGACCTCACTGATATGCATCTGGGGTAATTCTTGGTTGAGCTTCACACTAGGAGTGGGCTATTTACTGCACCACAGACTTAGGCTTGCTTGACTCTTACCACTATATTGGACCCTGAAAGACACAATCATATGGACGCTTCCTCTTTACATCCTTCAAGCTTGTTAGTTTTCCGGGGTTGAGCATTCTCCAAAATTGTATTAACGACGTGCTTGTGAGTTCTCAGATGCTGCTGCATAGCCACCCAAGACATGGTTTTGCAGTGATTGTTCTTAGAAAGCTCGCAGCCTCACTCTTGAAGGTTTCTTACTATGTGTTTGCAAACACTCCCCTCCCCCCCTCCTCTTCAGGAAAAAAAGGAATGTTCCATATTCCAGCTATTCTTTAGCTCCATCACCCTATGTGATTAGCAGTTAGGCATGAGGGCTTTATTTCATCTTTCAGTACATGTATCACTTGTAGTCTCATAGGTCATTTTGGCCCTGTGCAGACGTTATTAATGCATTTCATTTTCTTTACTTTGCGCTTCAATTTCTTGTATTCATTTGGCTTTTGTTGTCGGTACAAAGTTAATGCTTGAATCTAATATTCAATCAGACTTGGAATTCTTGTTTGCAGATTCTATGTTTTCTAGTCAAGAAAAAAATATAAGTTTTTTGTAACAGATAGACCGATTGAGCTTTCAATTTTATTTCAGGTGCAAGATGATTTGGCACATAGAAACCGGATGAATCAAAAAACCATAAGGATTTTATTGTATAAGCTGCGAGGTGGGTGTTAAAAATATTCTCGGTGGGTTCTTTTTATGGCATTGCTTGGCTTTGGAAGTTGGCCCTTCTTGCTATCTAAATTCTCTCTCACACACTTTTTTTTGTTAGACTTAGAAGATAATGGAAAACCCACATCTGTTCCTTCTCCCCTTTTGGGTTTCTACAGGAAAAGAAGCTTCAGCAGGCGTTTTGTCAGCTTTTTGTTGGGCTTGGGGTTGCTCACTATAATAATACATTTCACACCAAGTTGTACTGAAAGTAAGCTGATCTTACTTTCCTTGGCAAAGGAGGAATTGCAGCTGCAAATCCTACCAAGGAAATTGCTTGGCTAGAGGTGCCTATCATTGTTTACGTTAAGGTTGAAGCGCTCATCTGCACTATCAGCAAGATTTAACCCTTCGAATGGGTGGTGATCCTGACGAGCTGCAATTTGGTGCTTTGTACCCCTACATAAATAGGATTTCTTCTTCAAGTCTAGCGAGTGGGGACCACCGTAATGTTTGATCTACCCTAGAATGTGCCGGGATGCACGATCGGCGCAGTGTTGGAACAGAGGCATCATTTATAGGCAATCATAAGTCCGTGTGTAACATCTTTTGAGCAGTTAAAGGTCTGGAGAGGTGTTCTTCCGAAAGTCCTGCATGTCCTGCATGGGCTTTGCTTGCTGCTCCGAGATTGGTACACACCCCAAAAGCACACCTCACAGATCCTTGTAAAAAAGTTGGCCTAGGATTATTTCAAATCAGTGGCTTAGTATGTGCCAACAATTTAAACAAAAGAAAGAAAGAGGGGAATCAGGAGGGATTTGCAGTTAAATAGAATGAAGATGAAGGGAAAGGGGGAAAGGGAAAGGGGAGGTCGCGGGAGCAGGATGCGGAGGCAGAGGAGCCAAAAGTATTTTTTTTAAAAGTTAGTGTGTGGGCATGTCTGCAAGTCGGCTCTAGTTAAATATCGGCTTGCTAGGCCGCGTGTAGGTGGGAGTGACTGGCCCAGCCGGTCATGTCGCTTTTTGGGGGGGTAGCAGACATTTTAAACATATGTAGAGCATGCGCCACGGCCTGTGCAGATGCACGCACATAGTGCAGTGGTTAGGGCAGCGTTTCTGGGATGCGAGGTCGGGGGTTCGAGACTACGTGTGAGCTCTGCGTGTTGACTTTTTGGTCAACGGTCACCTAACGGCTACATTCGACCGGCAACCGGCATGCCTTGCTTTGCCACGAGGCCGAAATATAACCAAAACCTCTGCAAGTCTCCGATACAGCATTTGTGAAATAGAGCACCGCTGCTTTGAGACATACCTTTGATCCACGTAGGTTGGATTCAGGCAATCCTTTTGGCTGAAAGGGAGGGAACTAGTGACGTTGCTGAGGAGGATCTTGAGAGATTCCTCTATAAGTTAAAAAGTGTTACCAAGAGTGCGAGTTGTTAGATCCACTGTCAGATGAGGGGGCATATGTCCTTCCAAAAGGTCATCATTTCCTCATACCATGTCCAGGTTATACTTGGCGGAGCAGGAGGGAACGAATCCTGAGCTTGAATTTGAAATAAATGCGACAAGGCATCCTCTACTCCTTGTGGAACATCACGAGAATCGAGTTGCGACAGAGTCCGCTATGACATGCTTTGGGCCAGGTGAATGAATGACCTCAAACTGGAACTCTTGTAAAAGAATCATCCTCCTTGCAAGGCGTCCAATTGTTGTACCAAGTTCAACAGTGTTGAATGGTCCACATCAAGATTGGAGCAAAAATCAAGTAGTTCTTAAGCATTTGAAAAGCTTTTTTGTATTCTTCCCTCCAATCAAAGTTCTCAATCAATTGGTAAAGAGGTTTTGCAACTATTGCATACATGTAGATAATCGCTAATATCCACAATGGCCCATAATAGCTTGTACGTCATTTATTGTTGTAGGTCTAGGCAATTCTACAATCACCTTGATCTTCTCTAAATCCGTTGAAATACTGTTCTTGAGACTATGTGACCAAGAATCTTGCTTGTCTGACCATGAAGACACATTTCTCAAGGTTCAAGCAAATTCTATAGGTTCTACACTTCTCAAACACTTTTTGTAAGTAGAACCTGCGACCCAAAAGGTTATGGCGGAATTTCTTGACTAAGCACACCATTCCAAGATATTCTCGTTCGTGATTGAGTAATTTTTCTCCGCACTAGATAGTTGGAGACTAGAGTAATACACCAAGCAAAAACATCCCGTATGTCTTCTACATGAACGCACTACCGAGCAATATCGGAAGCATCAACAAACAGTTGAAAATCCTTGTTAGCGTAATTTTCTGCTACATCATCTAAAGTGGAATCCAGAAATGCCAATGGGAAAGGGCCAGGAACTATAGCCGCATTCAACTTCTGATAGTTGGCACAAATCCTGCAATTTCTTATTCTTCTTCAGACTATCACAATGTTTAAAATCCATTCTGGACTTTTGATTGGGACAATAAAGCCGACTTTCAACAATCTGTCTAACTCTTCCTTTACTTGCTTTGCAATATGTGGATTCATCCAATATTGTTGTTGCTTCATTGGTACGGCACCCTTCTTCAAGTTGATGCAGTGCTGATAAAATTTCGGATTCAAACCCTGCCTATCAGAGTAATCCCAAACAGAAACATCCGTAAATATATTAAGGAGTAGAATGAGTTCCTCCGAAAATGCTGGTTGAAATTCCGCACAGATCTCAATAGGTTTGGTTTCATTTCAGATCCTGGATCAATTGTCTGGACCTCATCCTCTTTGACTCAATTGATCTGATTCATTTGCCTTTCAAAATCTCTCTCGCTGTAAAACTTCTTTAAGATCAAATAGTACTAAACCTGAAGTTTCTTCCGAAGTGCCTTCCCGTGTGGCTTGAGCTTCCGAGATGTTTTTTCTTGTTTGGGTCCCGCACTGTTTTAGCTGCATCAATAGCCTCAGACCACCATGGTTTCTCCTGGTATTGCTGCTCAATCGATTGCACATCCACCAAACACAAAGACAACATATGCTGATTAGCTTTCAGAAAATCTTCCTATTCATCATCCTTTAAGCCTTCCATCATATTAATCGTTTCTGCAATAATTGGACAGAAAGACTCCTCAACAGTAACCGCTTCCTTTAAGGGTGCTTTGGATTTGTGAGAGTCCCTTTGGATTGTCAAACTATGTGCTGCCTAATTCTGTTTAATTTCGCTTGCCAGAACCAAGGTCGACCCAATAGTTTGTTGCGACATCGTGAAGATTGAGTACCACAAAGGATACTGTAAAATCCACTCCGACCACTTCTAGGATGACTGATGTAAGTATGCTCGAAGGCTACACATGGCGTTGATCAGCCAGCGGACAAAAAATGGTGCTGGTGAAAGTTCCAGCCAACCATATTTCTGACAGGTGTCCACTCCGACCACTTCTAGGATGACTGATGTAAGTATGCTCGAAGGCTACACATGGCGTTGATCAGCCAGCGGACAAAAAATGGTGCTGGTGAAAGTTCCAGCCAACCATATTTCTGACAGGTGCTCCACGTCCTAATGTTGACCACAGATCCACCATAACCAATACATTAGTAATTGCTTGCTCATGGAAGCGTACTGTGATCATTGGCTTGATACCCACAATGGGAATTGTGGATTCCAGAGCTGTATCTACAGCATAACTATCCATTATGTATGGCTTTTCCAGCACTTTCTTGAAGCTGTAAAGGTCTGGCAGGAGTTCTGCTGCCTCAGAGCTTATTGCTAGTTGCTGTACAATACCTGCATTATCAGTATGTGTCAAGGGTGGTTGCTCCTCATGTACTACTTCCGGTTCCTTAATTTGGGATGGTGTCCCCATCCCCAGTCCTTCCAAAGGTAGCTTGATTGAAGCACTGCATCAGGGAACAGGGACTGCTGACACCCAGTGGATAGCTTTCTAGACCACTTCCACTTGCTCTTCCACAGAACGTTTAAGAGGTTTCTTAATGACTGGTGTCATTTTCTTACCAGAACGGGTCACGGTGCGCACCGTAGGTGTGCCTGCTACTGAATCTTCCATAGTATCTTCGAGTACGATAGAACTGGGTGTCTTTCCCTTTTCAGCTTTGCACTTACCATACTCCACAGATTCAGGACTCCTCTGTACAAAAGGAACACTTCTTAGGTCAGGAATGAAATTTCCAACCACCACGTCTGCCACACCCGGCCACTTCGCAAGAAAGAAGGGTATGCAGTTGAGAATTGGGTTGATTGTGGTCTGTTTGCTCAACAAAGTTTGTTGCTGGGGATGCAGAAGGTGAAGGCTGCTACTGCTGGGGTTGCTTCCACTGTTGTGGGTTGCAGGAACTATATCGACAGTTGGTAGCCATGCCGCATGTGGTTAATATATGTCGCATCGTAGTTGATTTAGGACACAATCCTGTACGGGATGACCAAGATAACGACATTTGGTACACCAGACTTTGGATGAAGCATTACTGGACAAGGGTTTTGTCGAGGCTTTGCTGGTGCTGACATCGCATGAGTCTTCATCATTGAAATTTTCATCATCATCTTTGTTGGAGACCAAATTGTCGTCCAAATCACTGTCCTTCTTTGAGGACTTTTCTTTTTTGGAGCACCCAAAGATCGCTCCGCAATCACAACACTCTTTGTTTCTTTTTAGACGAGTGCTCTCCATTTCTATGGTGGCGAGTGCGGTACTGTGACTTTTCCACCACTCATGAACAACACATAAATTCAGCACTTCATCCGCAGGGTGAAGAAACTCATCAAACCTCTACAGCAACAACTGGAGAGTGCGGTATATGTTTCAACATCCTTTGTTTTGTGCTTCAAATTTCGTGATTGCTCTAGAATTTATAGAGCTGTTCTCTCTATTCGGAACCTCTTCAGAAAACCTTCCTTTAATAGTTTGTAGGAAATGATCCACCGAATATTCGGCCAACCATTTGGTGGCCTTGCCATACAGGGTAGATTTGAAAGCTGCTTCTTACTGAGTTGATGAGGAATCTTGAACTAGGAGCGCATATCTTTTTTTCAGAAGATCGCACATGAGAATCAGGATCATCTTCTGACTTTCAGTAAAATTTTCTGTATTTGAAACTCTGACCCCTCATTGTCTGATGGCATATCTTTTTTCAAAAGATTGCACATGAGAGTCGGGATCATTTTCTGACTTCCAGCAGAATTTGCTATATTTGAAACCCTGACCCCTCATTGTCCAACGACAAGACAGTTAACTAGGGAATATGGGAGGGGGAATAGGGTGTCCACGAGGGCTTTCCCGGGATGGCAATGCAGTAAAAGCTACAATGGAATGTGGGGACTCAGCGCCATCCGCATACTCCTCGCTGGAAGCAACTCTTCCTCTCAGAATTATACAACGCACAAGGCACGCCGGTTACATTATAGACATTCCTCGTGTCCTGTAGATTTCAAACGTCAATGGAGCGGAGAAGAAGAAGGCACAGTCAGTGGAGCAGCTGCTGGTGCAGCATATAGAAGCTCCTCGTCGTTCTACTGATGAAAACAATCATAGAATGGTCACAAGTGACAATACTGTTAGTGGGTTAGGATGGGCAACCGGCCACCCCGGCACTTGGCCCATTACCCCCAACAGAGGAATGTGTAGGAGTGGGTTCCCATTCAAGACGCAGTGCACGTGTGCACACCCACACACACAGCACATGTTGTGTGTGTGGGGCGGAGTGTATATAAAGCGTTGCATATATACATCGCACATATAATTATACCAGATGCACATATATGTATTTAAATAATATATATGCCCACATACATGCAACTCTTAAATGTCCAAATGCATTGGCTGGGATTTCTTTGAAGAATGAACCTAATACAAGGCGCTTCTTTCTTGGGCCAACCAACTAGTTTAGTTGAGAGAACCGTTCCATATTGGTAACTTGGTTGAAAACCTTGACTCACCTTATTCTTTGCCTTTCCTCAGCCCACTTTGAGCAATCTTGCATATTGTTGTTTCCTCAAATTTTCATTAAGGACTTAGTTCACAAGGTTAATGATCCCGTTCTTCTTCAAATTTAATAGAGAGGCACCATGAATTGAAGACTGGAAAGCATGCTGAGTGTGAGGAACAAGAGCTGAAAGGCTTGTTGTTTCGGCAAGACCGATTATACTCTCCCAAATGTGCTCAAAAGATGGTATGAAAGGTTTTCTTTGGTCGCATGCAGAATTTGAAAGCATTCAGTGACAGCATTGTGCTCAATGTTGCAGGAGTGTGCCCAAGTAGATGGATCTACTCAAGCGAGAGCAGGGGGCATTAAAAGTGTAGGCAACGCAGAGGAGGCAATGAAATTTCTCTATGCTTGTTTGGAGGATGAAATCAAGTGTCATCCAAATTCCGGGTAGGTAAAATGTCTGTGGGCTCCGAGAGAGGCTTAAAGCTAATCAATAGAATGGCTTGCTGGATTAATCCTTTTTTTGAAGCAAAACTGCGCTAGATTTTGTCTAACAGAGCTTTTTAAATAGTGTTTTTCAGATTGGGAACTTGCTTAAGGATTGATTTTGAAGAAAAACCATGCCTTCGAAGTTCACTTGATGGGTTGAATTCTCAGCAAAGACAGGAAGTATTGATGTTCGTAACTGGCATCCATGCGAGTTTTTTTGCTGGATAGCAGCTTAAGCAGTGGCACTTTGTTGCTCTAGTGCATCCTTGTGCATGACTACTGGGAGTGTCGTATGTTTGAAAATCCACGAGAACCTGAATTTGTTATAGAGATGTTCAGGCACCTTCTTCGGACAGCTGTGTCACTTCGAGCTGTCTGTCAGAGTGCTGAAATTTCAAGCCATGCCGAGGGACCTGCCCATTCAGTTACCGGTGGTCGCTTGTTCAACAAAGGTGTTTTCTTGCAGCAATTCTTACCTGAAAGGAATCGTCTTTTAGTAACATTGTCTGGATACCATACATTAACTCACATGAAAGTCTTTTTGTTCTTACAACAATCAGATAAAGCAGCGGTATCCGTTGATGACATTTTACGGTGGCCAGTAGAGAGCTGGTGCCTCAATGAGGCTGTTATGAACAAGCTTCAAAGCAACACCCAGCTTGTTTCGAGCAGTGCTCAAACGGAGGGAATGGTATAACTTTAATTATTGTTTAAGCTTGCCAATTGTTGTGGTTAGTACTATATATATTTCTGTAATTGTGGTTGTTCTACTCATGATGGAAGGAATTGGAGGAACAGATCGCATTGGAGATAAGGCACCGATTGCGAGCGTGTGATCCAGCAGGAGCTGGGGCATAATGTTACATTGGTTGTTGCCGAGCCAACCTTGACATGCATTTGCCGATGCACCAGGCTCATGTTTTTGTGGAGCCGGCGGGCTTGTACACAGCTTGCTTCTATCTCTGATAAATAAGATTTGTGCTTAGTTCATATCATTTTAATGAGCGCCTCTTCTCATGATCATACTTCTTGTGGATCTCTTGCAGGGTTTTATCCTCTTCTTAGCCGGCAGGGGTACCCATTCGATTTTCTTACCTCCTAGTTGTTATGCTTCTTGTGTGTGTTTCTTGCAGGTCCCACGACTTCGAACATAATGTAACTCATTTGATTCCCATGGCAGCTGCAGTAATGTGAATGAGCTCGTGGTGCTGACTCTATTTGTCAGGTTTACAGAGACAATGGGCTGAATAGGGCTGTCAGGTTGCAAGCAAATTGCATGCTCGGAAGAACCATAAAATGGTGTTCATGCTGTTCTTTTGTATTTTGGTAAACTTTTAGAGTGAATTTCAAACAATTGAAATATTGCTGATGGCCAGAAGAACCATGTACGTCATATTTTGAACTCTCGAGTCTTGTCCCTGATGCAAATGTGAATTAGGGTAGAGGAGCCGGTTTAGAGTCGTTCAAATTGGTTGAGCCAATTTAGGGAAATCCAAATCTTACAAATTCAATCTTACATGATATTCCATATGCTGGATTTATTCAAACATTGTCTTAGTTTTGGGACCTGAACTTTAATTGGACCCTACTCGTGGAGCAATGAGACTTTGCCCTCTGAGACTCTTGAGAAGTTTTGCCTTTCTAAAGCAAGCTTAGTGAGGAAGGGAATTATGCATACATTTGACTTTTGCATGTGAAACATTGTCTGATTGATATCTTCTTTGTTATTTTAATGTATAAATGGTCTTTTCATTTAATTGCCTCATATGGGTCCCCTTTTTTTTTTAATGTTTTAGAATGCCACAATGTCCCTTCACTTTGTTTTGTAAAACAAAGCGCAATAGTACGACGTTAAAAACCTCTCTCTCTCTCTCTCTCTCTCTCTCTCTCTCTCTCTCTCTCTCTCTCTCATAGGTTTTCGCCTTTTAAAGACGATAATATAACATTTCATTTCATTTCTCTGGTTTATGTGCACACACTTTCTTTTTTGTAAATCATTTTTGAATTACTACTAGAAGAAAACGAGGAAAACACGCATAATATATCATATACAAGAAATAGTCAAAACATACAAAGGAATAGTCAAAACACATATAGTGATGGGTCATTCTCTTGTAGAGGTAGACATTCATAAAGGGGTTGATGCAAAGATTGTCCGAAAAGAAAAAGGTATAAATCAGTGATTTATCAAAAACAAATTGAATCCTCAACTACCAAATCATTGACATGGGCTAGTATTGAAGCCAATACAAAAAGGCTCGCTACTGTTTGATAGCAAGAGCAAGAATCCCAAACAGCTAGAAATGTTTCCCAAAAGATACATAAGGGAAATGAGCTTGAGGGAGCCAACTGCTTCATGATCCAACAAGTTTCGGCAGTGATACAATTCCATAGTAGATGAAGATTTGTTTCAACAAGCGTACGACAAATGTAACAAAGCGAGGATGTTGCTTGGCACCCTGTCAAAAAAGCCAAAACTGGAAAAGTTGCAAGAAAGCAGCCATAGAAAAAGTCAACATTTTAAAGGAATCTTATTGCTTCATATCATGCTAAGTTGTTTTCTCCGCCAAGAAAGGTTTATGCATTCTCCAATTGCTCTTTGTATACTCATGAATTCATAGACTAGGAAAGAGTAATTGTCAGTCAATTGCACAGAGAGTTGAGATAGACAGCATAGTACTGAGGGTTGGTGGTTGACTCCCCATAAGACTGTGTTATGGAAGCTTACAATGAAGCTACATACAATCATGATACATCATCTTGTCAATAAGGTGGCCTATTCATTGTCTCAGCATAATGGCCTCCTTTGATCAACCTAACAATTTTGGCCTTTTATGATCATAAATATAGACTCATAGAGTCATCTCATCATCTTCTTCCTTTTTCATCATCTTTTCTTTCTCCTACATAAGAATCACAAAAGCATGCAAAGCTCTTCAAAAACATGTGCATGCTTCTCTTTAGAAGACTTTTACACAGAAGTTAATGTATTGTTAATATATGACAAATAAATTCATCATCACTTTCTCCGATACCGGCGAGCAAACATACTATTGTAAAAACTAGTAAATATCAATAAAACATGAAAGTGATACCATACATGCTTATAGCTTGAAGAGGGCCATAGCGGAGCATAGTAGCTATGGAGATCCTTTTGAGAGAGAGAGAGAGAGAGAGAGAGAAATGAAATGTTATATTAACCATCTTGATGGCCTATGAGACCAAACGGATACAATCTTGGTGGATTTAATACAGTGTTTGGGTACAAAATAAAATGAAATAAAGTCAAAAACTAAAATATCATCATCATCATCATCAATGCCCGAGGGTGCTCGGCATCGAGCACTTTCTGCGAAAGTATTGCAGCTTTCGCTGAAGAGCATCGTCAATGTCCACCTTTGTAAATAGTCATACTTGACATCTCCCATGTCGTGCTAGAATAGTCATGATCATCTAATGGAGCCTCCGTTGATGTCGTGGTTGCCCTCATAGACGCGGGCGTTTAGATCTCCTACGCTCAATGGCTCTCTCAACTAATATACTTATGGAATAGGTGGGCTTTGAAGTCTGCTGTGAAGCTTGCTCATCTAACTGCCAAGTCCTTGCTCTAAAGAAATTAGCGATCTCCCTCTGTGAATATCTCCCACTGCTTGATCTCCTCAACACTCTCCCTATGTCTGCGTAGCTCTAGCAAAAACAACTCGAGGCATCTCTAATCTTGACATCTCATGACTCTAACGAACGGTCCAAAGCCCTCTCTGAATAGACAATGAAAGCGGCCTCGTATCTCATAGTATGTCGGACAATGAGAAATGTGATGTAACTCTATCTCTGGTTGTATATGACACAATTGGCAAATCATGGCCTTCGCTGGTACTCTCCTAAATGTCCCATTCTCAATCTCTAAATGATGCGAGGATGTGCGCATCTGACCAATAGCACATCATATCCCATGGGATAAATAAGTGTTCATATAGGCCAGTCTAATCACATATCCACCTCTGTTAGTTGAAGAATATTCTCTTTATAGAAAGCCATCTTTGTGCCCAACTCATGTGTCAATTGTAACCATGTACTCCTGGTATCTAGTTGAATCAAATCCTGATGTATGACTCTAGTGATCTTTGTCCGTGTGAGAGATAGGGAGGTGCATCCAAGGAGTACTGGAACGGAGGCAATCTATCCATGAGAAATCAACACAATATCGTCAACATATAGTAATAGTGGGATCCATGTCCCTGCCAACTGTGCTCCTCTATCACCATCCCTCTCAATGTAGTCAGCCTTGTTTCACCCCAATAGTGTAGTGAACCAAATCAGAGATCCCTTTTGGAGTGCGTACATGCCCCACCACTGACCTATATAGAGCCATGATTTCTTAAATCAACTCTATGATTACCCCAATCTCCTACAATATGCGCATCAATCTGGCTCTAGGCACTATATCAAAGGCTTTGTAAAAATCCACAAAGCAACAATGGAACCATCTCCCATGTGATCTCCCCTCCTCAACAATGGCTCCGAGTGTCAAAATATGATCAACAGTAGAGAAACCTCTTCTGAAACCCACCTGTCTTGTGCTTGTACACTTGCTCTCTTTGTCCATCTATGTAGTTGTTGCTGCTCAAGGACGGATGCATACAACTGTGCCAATGTGTGTCCATTCATGATAGTGTGGTAGTTCACATGCTCCATAGGGTCCCCTGACTTGAAAATAAGTACGATAGTAGACAAACTTCAAGTATCATGTACGCCCTCGCACATGGCACGATTGAACATCACTGTTAGAATCTCTGCAAGTGTATCTCTGGCATGTATAAAATTCTCTGCTACTAGGCCATCGTGATCATATGCTCTCCTAGTCCTCATCCTAACAATGGCCTTCTTTATTATCTCGATGGTAAAGAAAGCACATGTGTGTGGGCATGGCTTTGGCAGATCCAAAAGAGGTGGTTGCCCTACGACTGTGTAAAGAGAGGACGCATACTGACCCCATACCTCCATAGAAGTGATGACTGGTGTGGGTGAATGTCCATGGAAGAGCCGCCATTCCTTACTTAAATCCTGGCTCAAAAAAAACTGGTATAAATCTTTCTCTAGTCGAGCTAGAAACACCCTCTCCTTTTGTTGCACCAAACGTCGAGAAGAAATTATGACTATCTATGAGTGATGACTCCTAGACATACCTCCCTCTCAAGTCGGGCTTTCACTCCTCACCATATCAGATATTCTACTGTATGCTCCTAGAACCTTGTTGTTGCCTAGGCTTAGTGTGTGGGCATGCCTCCACTACTGCATCCTACAGTGTCTCTGTCAATATGTAAGTGAGCTCCTCTAAAGGTCTCCCCGGATCCTCTATGCATAAGCATCTGTATATACCATCTATGTAGATAGAATCGGTCTATGAAGTAAAAGTGTATCAAGTATGCATAGATGTTTGTGTGCCAGTCGAGTTGTGCTGAACTGGAATGAGATGGTAAATGTGAGGAGGGCATGATCTACAGATACCGTGATAGGCATGGTCCCGACCTGAATAGAGGGTATAAAACTAGGCTGAGCCAAAACATAATCCACTATGCTAGCCCCATGTCTATGAGGAAAACAAGTGAACCCACTCAATGTTGGAAATCTTTGGAGGGCCATTCAAGATGGCCAATCCATGTACAATCCCCACGTCTATTAGATATCCCCCATATCCAGTGTTCTCCTCAACCTGCGAACACCTGGCCATTAACATCCAATTCTCTCAACATTTCCTCTGAGGTATCGTAGAAAGTTGTATGAGATTGGCCTATCATGGCATTAAAGTCTCCCATAAGAATGAAATCTCCATCCCTAGATAACTCCCATATGTTCTCATCCAATATCATGTAGCATGTCTACCCCTTGGGCGATGCATAATGAGATGTGCTAGGGGTAAAATAGCATATTGCCATGTAGAGTAGCCTCCCTATCTCCGCCCTCACTCTGACCCACATATATTTGGCTTGCTCGTCTCTGTGAAAAATACAAATGAGGGGATGAAGCTCCTCCCTAAATAGGACTGCCACACCTCTTGATCCACTATTTCTTTGTCTCCCAATGGTATCCCGTCACTTTAGGTAATGTGCCACCAAAAGTTTGATGCTTTTGAAAAGGAGAAGCTTTTCTTTGTAGGCTGCGATTAGTCTCCTGCGAAGGCTGTTGGTCTCATCATTCTTGGTCTAAATCGTGGGTCGTTATTAGTGATTAGCTCCCTATCATGAGATATTTTGAAAATAGTCTCGTTAGGTCTCCTTTTGGCAATTCAGTCTACTTGTTGTAAATCTTTCCTTTAGCTTTTTACCCGCTACTTTCTTCTTGACAGTACCATCGCTCTTACTTAAGAGACACGTGTGTGTGTGTGTGTGTGTGTGTGTGTGTGTGTGTGTGTGTGTGTGTGTGTGTGTGCTTAGGGGTTCACAAACCATGTTCAATCTCGTTCACATCTCCCTTTTAGTTGGCTTTCTCGTACACTTTCAGAAACATTCATGAACTGTTTTTACCCTCGTTAAATCACATTTGATTTCAGAAAGAATTCCATTCGCTCTTCTAAAGATTGCATCATTCTTTTGACACTTTAAGGTCTTGAGATACACCTTTAACTATTTGCATTGGCACTTTTGAATGTTACTTTACTGTTTTAGTTCCCTGAGGCCCTAAGATGCATTGTGCAACCATATAGTGGTCCTTCCACTCTTTTAATTTTTTATCTTTAAAAGAGCCAATTCTAGAGAGAGAAAATAATTTAAGTAGACTAAAATTGAATCTGGTGAAATCATAGTTACCCTCGATTATGGCACATATACAAGAGGAGGCGAACTAAGTTCATGAGGGTTTCTAAGCCACCTTGAGAGGTTTGTGTCAACCTTAGATTACATTATATTGATGGATTGGTGAGCCTTTCTACTATGAAATCAGACATGAATTATTTGAAGAAGAAATATCCTCAGCACCTTTGCTAAAGGGGAGAATGTTTTGTCATGCAAATGGTTCTATAAGATGACGATCACACCCAATGATGGGAAGCCAAAGTACAATACTAGATTGGTTGCCAAAGGCTTTAAGCAAAAGAAAAGCATAATTTTAACATGGTCTTTTCTCTCATTGTCAAAATGTTACCTTGCAGACAATACTTGCTTTGGTTTCCAAAGAGGATGTTAGTCCAAAAGGATTTTAAAACAACATTCTTACATGATGATATACATCAGGACATTAACTTGCACTAGTTAGAGGTTTTTTTTGTGAATGACAAAGAGAAGTTTGTGTGTTAGCTTAGCAGAAGCCTTTGTGGTCTAAAATAGGCACTAAGGGAATTGTACTATAAATTGATGCTTTTATGAAGTCTCGGGAGTATTGGTGGATCAACATTGATCATTGAAGAAAGCTACTGATGGTAGTCTTTTGATTTTGACCTTCTACATGGATGATATGCTCATCACTGGGAACAACAATCTTGAGGTAAATGCATTGAAGCCAAAGTTGCATGAGAACTGTGACATGAAGGATTTGGATGAACCAAACCATATTCTTAACGTGTAAATTATGTGGGATAGGTCAAACAAGGTTTTCTACTTATGACTGAAAGAGAACATTTTTCATGTAGTGTTTCAACATTTGGGGAGGGGGGGGGGTCATAATCTGCTCCATTGTCGCCATGTATGAAACTTACCCAAGAGGATTGTCTTAAATCTTATGATAAAAGGGCTGTGTTGGCTAAGATTCCTTATGCATCTATTGTTAGTTCATTGATGTACGTTGTCATTGGGACTATCTCAACAGTGCTTTTGTAGTGGGATTCATTAACACATACATGGCAAATCTTGGCAAGCAGATTGGGAGGGAGTGAAAGGTGTGATGTAAAATCCAATGGTAAGAAGGGCTTGTACATTCTCTTTGGAGACAAGTATGCATGTTGAGTTGGCTACATGGATGCAACTTATGCAAGGAATGTGGACTATAAAAGATCTACAGCAGGTTATGTATTTCCATTTACAAGTGGTGCAATTTCATGTGGAGATCTTGTTTGCAAGAATATACATCTCAATCTACAATTGGAAGCAAAGTGTGTTGTTGCATCAAACGCCAAGAAGGAAGCTATATGCCTTACTTGATTCGTGAGAGAGTTGGGCATCGATATAAAAGTTCTAGTTTGCATTGTAATTGATAGAGTGCTATCTAGTTTGAGTATCTAGTCATCACAAAATGTAGTGTCGCATGAAAAGACAAAGCACATTGATGTGAGGTATCACTTCATTCATGAGGTACTTGAGAACAAGCACATAGAGGTACATTGATGATATCCGTATTACCCAAAGGTGTAGATTGCACATTTTCAAGTGCTTATGGGCATTGTCTAGATCGACTCTACATACCTATTATATATGTCCCTAGCTTCTTTAAACGTACTTTGGCATTTAAGTGGGAAAATGTTGGATATAGCACCAATATTAGAAAATGCCTATTATATAGTCCTTAGCTTCTTTAAACGTACTTTGGCATTTAAGTGGAAAAATGTTGGATATAGCACCAATATGGCTTCAAAGTACAGTCACACACTTACTAACATAACCTTTACTATCATTACATTATTCTTGTTAAAATAAAATCAGGAACTCCCTATATCTATAGGCCAAGCTCTACCCCCATGCCATATGTACTCTCCTCGCACTCTCCTCTTTGCATAACTACACATTGCTCTATCACTATTTATGTTTGAATACCTATTATATTTTCCTGTTTAAAGTTTCAAATGCTATGTTTCAAAAGCTATGATATTTTCTTGTTTAAAGTTTCAAAAGCTATGTTATACTATATGTTGTAAATTGAAAAATACCTAACATGTACAAGGTAGAAATTAAGTTATTGACACATACATCCTTCCATGATTGTTGCCACTTAAGCCATCATGGGTCGGTGATGTAGCTTACATACAGCTCATATTGCTTATGGATTGAACTTGTTGTTGTTAGATACGTAGGAACCTACCCTATGCTAGCATCCTAAACATGACCTCATCTATGAGGTCACCATCACATGACACAATTGATGATGTGATTCTGCATTCCATCTTGGTTTTATACGCCCGAAGTTGTACATTCGCGCAAAGAAAGAAAGGCAACCTTCAATCGCGAGTGTGATCCAAGCCTGCATGGTGGCTAAGGAAAGACGTCTCCATCGCTATTGGGAAAAGCAAGGGTGGCTAGCCACCCACTTTCACATCATTGCGTGAGGCCTTTCGAAGAGCTTTCGAACTACTTGGTTCCTTTCCACTAGGTAAGAAATACAACTAGAAGTCGGTGCATGATGTTTAAATGAAATTGGTTCCCACAATTGATCACATTTTGGATGTGATGTAGTCTTGGTACATTGGTACACTAGGACATGGACATGGTGGAAATTGGGACTATTGGAGTGGTTCCCATACATGTTGTAGTCCTCGCTAGCGTAGATCATCTATAGAAGGGGCTTATGGACCCAAAAAATATCCTTGAGTGAGTTTATGGTGCTTAGGTATCTAATTTTTTTACTAAAGTCATTAGACACTCATTAAATCCTGTTATGCACGGTCTTATGCATCGCAAGACCTTCCAAGTGATTTGTCGTTTGGTGGGGTCCCTCTCTTACACCAACCAAATGGATCTTGATGAGTGGCTTGGAGGGGTGCGACTTGTGTGGGTGGACCTATCGACACACTGCAAACTTAGTGCTAGCATTGGTGGTGTCCCCCTTTGGATTGTATTCTTTGTCGAGGACGCCACCAGTGTGTTTACTAACGTGGGCCTCATGTCAAGCCCATCAACAATGTGCCCGCTAATTACATTATGAACACTCCGTATGCAATGAATAATTTATGTGCAACATAAAGTGCATGCAACAACACAAATGTTTTTCATGCAATCGATGATGCCACAGTCCCTATTTAATGCTATGTATGAGCTTGATGAAAATGCACACACAACCAAAGAGGATGTCAAGCAAGTTGTTGTTATTGCCCACAATGCAATAATGCTTTGGGGAAAACACGGATATCGTACCCCACACGAGTGTGCAGCCTTCGAGAGGCATGTGGAGGTTTGGGTAGAAGTGTGGTTGACATACATTGCTTCACAGGGACAAGCCAATGGACCCAACAATGGAAACAATGAAGATGATGACAATGATAATGGCAATGACGATGACACCGGCGGCAATGACAATGATGATGACACCAACGAGCGATGACTTAAATTTTTCGATTGTAATCTAGTGTTAGAACAATTAAATCCATGACCCTAGATTTTCCGACTAGATGACACTAGCGATGACGACTAGATTTTCCCACTGTAAGCTAGTGTTAAAACAATAAGCCCATGAAGTTGTAGCCATTTGGCAATATTATAGTATTTTGTTTCAATCCATATCTAGCTTTTTGTGGTTGTTGTTTCAATTAAGATGTTTACTTTCAAGCCTTTCAATATTAGTTTATATGGGTATGTTTCACCAATCTTTCAATGTTGTTCATCCATTGATTTATCAGGCAAAGTTGGTTTGGATTATTTTGGTTTGCAAACCCTTAAAATTTGTTTGTTGTGAATGATTCAAGTGTACCATTTTTGGTTGGGTCGATAAACTTGTTGCTCAACATAAATTATGATATTTGAAAGAGAGAGAGAGAGAGAGAGAGAGAGAGAGAGAGAGAGAGAGATTGTGTGTGCGTATGTGTGTGTGTGTAATGATTCGAGTGTGTTTTTGTCATTGTGTATGGGTGTGCAAGAGAGAGGAGGAAAAGAGTGAGATTTTCAAATAATGAATGTTTGAGCTCATTGGCTCCCTTATTTTGATCAAGGTGTGTTCGCCAAGGGATCAACTCTCAAGGGTTGACAGAGAGAAAGAATCTTTTTGGAGTCTGCTCGCTGAATTCCAAGAAAGCCCTTGCCTGAAAATTCTTGCCATGAAAATACGTCCGTCCTACCTTAGGCTTGAAATTTGTCGCCAGTGCATGCACCACCACCACCACCTACGGCTCCTACTATTCCTTCAAGCCCCTTATCTATTCAAGCCCCTTATCTATGCTTGCATGAATGTGATACCTTGTCCATCCCATCCCCCAGTGGTGTCTATGCTACCCACAAATAGTGTCGTTAGTGTATCCACCTCTCAGTTCGTGACTTCAGCCGTTGCATATATCCACGTCCTAGCCTCACCCTTGGCCGCCCCTAAATTCCATCATGATTGTCCTTGTGTTTGTTGATGCTACCATGTTGGTTCCTACTCCCCACATCTAAAGTGGAGCTTCGCAACTATGGTAGCCACTTGCATCACTGGGAGCAACATTGGAACGTGTATTTCTACGGGTTGTGAGCCGCGCCTATAGTTGCAACGATGTCCATAGAAAGATGATGCACGACCCTAATAGGGGATACACACACACACACACACACAGAGGTGATTAATACCTAGTAGTAGGCTGGCGACTACTGCTAGCCAATATACCCCCTTCCATACACATGCCTTTGCTTGTTGCAAGCTCGTGTAGCCTTTTGGGTGTGCCCTTTGTATGCCTCCTAGAAGCTTATCATTTCCTGCATACATTGTTGCACTGAAAATTAGTTAGAAGAAACTCAAGTAACCCATGCACTGTTGCCCTTTAAATGGATTGAACTACCAAGTTTAGTGGATTGTGTTGTAAGTGAGACTGAGCAGCACCATCTCTACATTAGCTTCAAGATTACAATACAATCTTTTGGAGGTAGTCCAGGAGACCAGTTGAGTCTTTACTGCATCTAGTGATCAACCTCATTTGTTGAAAAATTCATGTGAGTTTTCTCTCCAAGTTATCGATACTCCTTGTCCATGAAATAAGCATTCCATGATAAAGGCTCTCTCTCAAGGCCCTCCATGGAACATGGCCTTTGTCATAGCTACTTTCCCCATGGGACGCTATAGGGCCCATTTGTAGCTATTCCAACCTTTTGACTCGGGCAATCTCTCTCTCTCTCTCTCTCTCTCTCTCTCTCTCTCTCTCTCTCTCTCTCTCTCTCTCTCTCTCTCTCTCTCTCTCTCTCTCTCTCTCTCTCTCTCTCTCTCTCTCTCTCTAACTTGCACCGTCTCTGCCACTATTTAGCAGGAAAACATGCGGATGTGTACCTTACTATGTTTTAAACTTCAAATAAAAATGATCACAAATTAGTTTGATATTAAGAAATCAGTCAAGGAAACTCTTCAATACTAATAGTCTCCCAAAATCCCTTGACTGAGTAAATAATGGAATTCTAAAAAGAGTTGAGAACCAGTGAACATTGACCAGAGAGATGCCAAGTTTTTGCACGCATCCTAGTGGAGATGAGAATCAAGGTAGAGCTCCAAATAGCTCTCTCTCTCTCTCTCTCTCTCTCTCTCTCTCTCTCTCTCTCTCTCTCTCTCTCTCTCTCTCTCTCTCTCTCTCTCAACCTCAAACATAGAGAATAGAAAATGAGCTATTTAGAGCAGTTTATGAGAATCAAGAAACATCTTGGAAAGGAGTTGTTGGGATCCCATGGCAGAAACAAGGGAGCAACCTCAAAATCAGGGCCTTCATGATGCAAGACTCTCTTTGTGCTTGATTCAGGGAATATCCCATGTCAAATGGAGGAGAGCAATATCTAACAAGATATTCATTGTAGAACCTTGATGACATAATGGGTTCTAGCTGGCTCCTTGGCAATAAAATCATAAAATATGCATAATAGGAATTATGCCCTCTTGGAAAGCTTGCTCCACTTGGAAATCTTTTCATTGTGAATGGCCAAGCCTTAGAAGGGATTCCCTTTGAAAAACGGTTGCGTGGCTGCCTTATGAACATTTTGGGTGGTCTGCATAAGAACCCAAAAAATGCCTTGATAGGCCATTAACATCATAAATTAAATGTACTTACCATTAGCATCACAAAGCTTGATGAATGCATCATGGAAACTTTCATTGCTTCAACTTTGCATGGATGTGTCATACATATGGAGATGTGTAGAAAGCATTGGTTCCATGCACACAAAGAGCATGCCATGCACACATAAAAAGGTGCAAATGAAAACAGGGGTGCTTTGACACACAAATCTACTCACTACCTCTTCCAAGTTTCCATGAAACTTAGAAAAACATAAACAAACTGTGTGCATGCGATACATGAGCGTGTAGCTTTGCAAAAATTCTTTGTGAGAGGAGAACATGCACATGCATGTCTCATCAAAAAAATAAAGCATTCTTATGCTTACAAACTAACAGATCACAAGAGGTGAAGAAACCGCATGTGCATAAATGAAAGTCTCAACACGAAAGTTCTTGAATTCACAACATATTTGTTTACATGCACGTGAATGCAAGAGCGAGGGTGAAAAATTAAACACTTAGAGGTTGTTGTGCAACAAACACTACATGAAAGATCCATATAATGTTGGCCGACATGTAGATCTGTGAAAGAATCTCTTATCGTAAGCAAAAACAAGAAAAAACACACTTGGTATATCTTAAGGCGTCCGTAGAGTACTTTTCTCTATGCAGCTCAGAACACATTTATGAGGGAACAAACAACTTTGAAAGGGGGATTATAACCCAAGACACTTGCTAAAAAAGCTCTCAAGATTTTGAATATCCCTCCACGACTAGTTCTATGAAAAACAACCTAAAAACTGCGATCGCGAGCGACAATCACGTGGACCCAAACTTGGTTCCCGGTGAAAGGACAGAGGAACTACTACATGCTAATCTCCACCCATCCTTGCCCCTATATAAACCCCAAGTCCCTATTTTAGGAAGCCCCTTGTACATGCATGCATAGAGTAGCCCCCCCCCCCCCGGCCCTCCCTCGGTGATCCTACCGTAGGCCTGACAAATGTCGCCAATGCATGCCTCATCACAACCGCCTATGGCTCTTGCTATTTATTTAGGTCCCTTGCCTGTGCTTGCCTCTGACTGTGACACCTTATCCATCTCATCCCTTAGTGGTGTCTATGCCTGCCCACAAATAGCACCGCCAATGTGTCCACCTCTCTCCTCATGGCTTCAACCTTTGCATATGTCCACATCCTAGCCACACCCTTGGCCGCTCCTAAATTCCATCTCCATCATTGGAAGAAACATTGGCACTTATGTTTCCAGAAGCTACCAGCCACGCCAAGAGTTGGAACGATGGTCATAGCAAGATCACGCACTACCCAAATCGTGGACACACACACACACGGAGAGAGAGAGAGAGAGAGAGAGAGAGAGAGAGAGAGAGAGAGAGAGGGAGAGAGAGGGAGAGAGAGAGAGAGAGAGAGAGAGAGAGAGAGAGAGAGGTGATGAATACCTAGTAGTAGGTTGGCAACTGCTGCTAGCCAATATATCCCCTTACACATGCCTTTCCTTCTTGCAGGCCTGTGTAGCCTTTTGGGCGTGCACTTGGCATGCCTCATGGAAGTGGTCAATAGCTTACCATTTCCTGCATACATTGTTTCACTGCAAATGCTTTTGAAGATGTGTATGACATGCCAAAGTGTAAAAGGCATGAAATTAGTGAGACACCCACATTTGGCCAACATTCAAAGCTATCAATACAAGAGAAAAGACAAAGCTTCCCATTTACAAGCTGAAAATGAGTTGGTTATAGCATGAGAACCAGACAACCATACCATTAACTGGGTGATCATAGACAACATAACATGGTCTACACCAACTCGATGCTAGAGACAAATATAGATTTCACATAAAGGCAGCAAGAGAACAATGAAGAGTCGAATGACATAAGTTTTATGTCACAGGGTAGTGGCAAATACTCTGCTGTGTCCAAGAAGAAGCAATATTTTCACAAGGGTAGGCAGCAAGAGGATGATGAGTAGTCAAATGCCACAAGTTTAATGTCAACAGAGTGGCAACAAATACTCTGATATATCCACGAGAAAGCAATATTCCCACACAAGGCAAGCATAGGCAGCAAGAGGACGATGAGGAGTCAAATACCATGAGTTTAATGTGAGCTGAGCGGTCGCAGATAGTCTGATAGATCTAAGAAGAAGCAATATTTGCACACAAGTCAAGCATAGGTAAGAAGAGCATTAAGAGAGTTAGAAAGTTAGAGAGAGAGAGAGAGAGAGAGAGAGAGAGAGAAATGAAATGTTATATTAACGTCTTCAAAAGGCCAGAATGACCTATGAGACGAAACTGATACAAAAGTGGTGAATCTGTTACATTGTCTGAGAGAGAGAGAGAGAGAGAGAGAGAGAGAGAGAGAGAGAGAGAGAGAGAGAGAGAGAGAGAGAGAGAGAGAGAGAGGAAACCAAGCAACAACTAAGGAAAGAGTTTATCGGGATTATCATCAAAGAGGATGATCATGATGAAAATGGCTCTTTTGAACAACAATTAAAGAGAATGAGTTCGCCTAAGATATTGTAAGATGAGTAGCTAAAAAGGTACAAAATTGGCATGTCACTTGTGGAAATTGTAAAAAAAAATGCAGATGATGACACAATCTACTTTAGCTACAAAGAGGAGAGAGCGGAGAGCATCACCAAAGGACCATGCTTCATTCCATCCCATATGAGTTGAATCGTCCTTGGGAAGATCCCATGGCAAAAACAGGGGAGCAACATCATGCTGGAGTGGAAGAAGCATAAAATTAGTGAGACACCCATATTTGGCTAGCCGACAAAGCTATCAATACAAGAGAAAGGTGAAAGTTTCATGTTTACAAGCTAAACTTGAGCTGGTTATAACAGTGTGTGAGAAATAGGCAAGACAACCAGGCCATTAAGTACGAGATCATAGCCAACATAACATGGTTTACGCGACTCAATAACTAGAAACAAATATAGCTTCCAAGCGTAGGCAGCAAGAGGATGAATGCCATGAGTTTTTCAAGTGTAGGCAACAAGAGGACGAATGCCACGAGTTTTATGTCACATAGCAAAATGCCACGAGTTTTATGTCACAGAGCAATGATAAATATTCTGATATATCTAGGAAGAAGTAATATTGGCACAAGCGTAGGTAGCAAGAGGATGATGAAGAGTCAAATGCAACGAGTTTTATGTCAATAGAGTAGCGGAAAATACTCTAATATATCCAAGAAGAAGCTATATTTGCACACAAGTCAAGCATAGGTAGCAAGAGGATGATAAGGATTCAAATGCCATGAGTTTTATATCAATAGATCAATGGAAAATACTCTGATATATTAAGGAAGAATCAATTTTCACACACAATCAAGCATAGGCACAAAAAGCATGGTGAAGTCAAGCATAGGCAACAAGAGCATGATGATGAATCAAGAGAGCGGTGACAAATCCATAGAAAAATGTAGAAAAGCAATATTCGCATAGAAGTCAAGCATGGGCACCATGTTGAAGCGATATCCACAAACAAGTCGAGCCTGGACAGCAAGGGCATGATGCATGAAAGATTTCGATCTTTTCATCATTTTAATGTTTCCTATGCTTGACTTCTTAGAGCTACTCCATGGTTGCTTACATTAGAGTCTATAGAGGCTATGGATACATAAAATCAAAGGCCAGTAAATGATTAATGCCCGTAGCCTTAATAAGCTCCACAAATGTTTTGCCCACATTTATTCTTTGAATTTAGGCATAGTTGGTGGTAACATTTCATTCTTGTATGCGTTTTTCATGGATAATCAACAACACTTTCCTAGTCTGTTTTGCTTGCTCACCTTGCTCTTTGCCACAGACGGTGCGGCCACTCTTCAAGGTTCTGTGTAGCCAATCTCTCGTTTCATTGTGTACCCTACTTCTACTAGATATTGTGAAACCTCTGCTGTTTTCCTTGAACAAGTTTCTTGCATGACTTTTGTTCGTTTTTGGTTGGAGTAGATATTGCCTAAATATGGCGAGGAGATACCCATAGCAAGAGAAGAATATTCACACACAAGTTACCCACAAGGTGCAAGAGGATGATGAGGAGTCAAATGCCATGAGTTTTATTTCAAGTGAGTGGCGGCAAGTACTGTGATATATCCAACAAGAATCAATACTCATACACAAGTCAAGCATAGGCACGAAGAGCATGATGAAGTCAAGTGTCGGTAGCAAGAGAATGATGATGAATCAAGATCCACAAGTTGGCAGAGTGGTGACAATTCCATAGAAAAATCTAAAGAAGCAATATTTGCATACAAGTCAAGCATGAACATCATGCTAAAGCAATATCCACATACAAGTCAAGCATAGACTACAAGGGCATTATGAACGGAACAAGAGAAGCATTCTCATCATGCTGATGTTGCCTATGCTTGACTTCTTAGAGGTGGTCCATGGTTGACTACATTAGAGATTGTAGAGGCTGTGGATTCATAAATCTAAGGCCAGTAAATCATTAACGCCCATAGCCTTAATCATCTCCACAAATGTATTGCCCACATTTATTCGTTGAATTCAGGCATAGTTAGTGGTAACATTTCATTCTTGTATGCACTTTTCATGGAAAATTGACTACAAGCGACATCACTTTCCTCATCTCATTTTTCTTGCTAACATTGCACTTTGCTACATACAATGCGACCACTCTTTGAGGTCGTGTATAGCCAATCTTTCCTTCTGTTGTGTACCTTGCTTTTGCTAGATATTGTGGAACCTGTGTTGTTTTCGCTAAACCAATTTCTCGCATGCCTTCTGTTCATTTCTGATTGGAGTAGATCATGCCTAAATATGGCAAGGACATACTCATAGCAAAACAAGCAGTATTCACACACAAGTTAAGCACATGGAGCAAGAGGATGAGCGGAAGCAGTCAAGCATTGGCATAACGCTAAAGCAATGCTCGCACACAAGTCAAGCATAGGCAGTAACAGCAAGCCAATTCTAAATTGAAGCATACACAACAACAACAAGATAATGCATTAAAAAATCTACTACGTATATGAATGTTCACGTAGCTACTACTTAATTTGAGAGAGAGAGAGAGAGAGAGATTGTAAATTCCTCGTCGAAGGCTTCTAAACTATAGAGTTGTTCCACCGTGGAAGCTATGGATGCATAAAATCGAAGGCCAGTAAATCATTAATTCCCATAGCCTTAATCAACTCCACTAAATGTATTACCGACATTTATTCTTTGAATTCACACATGGTTGGTAGTGACATTTCATTCTTGTATGCTCTTTCCGTGGACAAGCGATAACACTTTCCTGGTCTCGTTCCGCCTCATTACCTTGCTCTTTGCTACAGATAGTGCGGCCACTTTTCAAGGTTGTGTGCAACCAATGTTTCCTTCCATTGTATACCCTGCTTTTGCTAGATATTGTGAAACCTAAACTAGGTTCTCGTATGATTTCTGGTTACTTCGTTAGTGTAGCAGCCTCTTTTGAAATTCTGGCTAGAGGTTCGTCCACGTGGTCTGGTTAAAAATAACGGCTTTTGAAATTCTGGCTAGAGGTTCGTCCACGTGGTCTAATTAAAAATAGCGGCTTTTGTAGTCATTTTCTCTCTCTCTCTCTCTCTCTCTCTCTCTCTCTCTCTCTCTCTCTCTCTCTCTCTCTCTCTCTCCCGTGTTGACAAAAAATCCGTCTCTTGGGATAGTTTTCTACGACGTTAAAATACTCTTCTTCTTCTCTCTCCCTCTCCCTCTCTGGCTGGAGGTTCGTCCACGTGGCCTGGTTAAAAATAGCGGCTGGAGGTTCGTCCACATGGCCTGGTTAAATTATGGCTGGAGGTTCGTCCACGTGGCCTAATTAAAAATAGCGGCTTTTGTAGTCGTTTTCTCTCTCTCTCTCTCTCTCTCTCTCTCTCTCTCTCTCTCTCTCTCTCTCTCTCTCTCTCTCTCTCTCTCTCTCTCTCTCTCTCTCTCTCTCTCTCTCTCTCTCTCTCTCTCTCTCTCTCTCCCGTGTTGACAGAAAATCCGTCTCTTGGGATAGTTTTCTACGACGTTAAAATACTCTTCTTCTTCTTCTTCTTCTCTCTCCCTCTCCCTCTCTAGCTGGAGGTTCGTCCACGTGGCCTCGTTAAAAATAGCAGCTGGAGGTTCGTCCACCGTGGCCTGGTTAAATTCTGGCTGGAGGTTCATCCACGTGGCCTGGTTAAAAATAACGGCTTTTGCAGTTGTTCTCTCTCTCTCTCTCTCTCTCTCTCTCTCTCTCTCTCTCTCTCTCTCTCTCTCTCTCTCTCTCTCTCTCTCTCTCTCTCTCTCTCTCTCTCTCTCTCTCTCTCTCTCTCTCTCGTTGATAGAAAATCCGTCTCTTGGGATAGTTTTCTACGACATTAAAATACTCTTCTTCTTCTTCTTCTTCTTCTCTCTCCCTCTCCCTCTCTCCGTTGACAAAAAAGCCTTCACATCCACGTGCTTTATTGATCCGAGCTGTCTGCCACACACGCCCGCCTCTAATGATGCATGCCACTGCGAAGACTAGGATGAGGACTCAAGAGTCAAGGCCATAATGTCCATTCAAGTAATTGGCTTCTTCATAGAGTTATTACAGGCTTCCTCTCATATGTGCACATGTGCGGATGACAGCAGACGCCATGGCCAAAGCTACCCTTGGCTCATCCAGATAAGAAGGCCCTATCTATGGATTACTTGTCGAATTTGTGAGGCTGAGAAGCTAGAAAATTCATTCGGATATTGTTAGTCAGGGTCTGTTGCAAATAATTGTCGTGCTTGGCAATGTCTTGATCGATATGTATGCCAAATGTGGTACGAGTTGTCTTCTTTTGGAACGCAGTGATACGCTCAACGAGGTCCGGGCCAGGAAGCTCTGGGTGTGCATCTTGCAGGCATGTGGCTCTATGCAAGATGCTCTGGAAAAGAGATGGCATGCTTGGCATTGCCTTGGTCGATATGTATGCAAAATGTGGGACACTTCAACAAGCACAAAAGGTTCTTTAGGAGTTTACTGTTCGGAACGGCAATAATTGATTGCGGGATATGCACACAAGAGCAGGAGCTATTTTTAACGGATGCAAAGTGAGGGCCTCTGTCTAGATGCAATCACCTTCGCGTGCATCTTGAAGGCATGTGGCTTTATGCAAGATGCTGATATGAGCTTAAAAATTCACTTTGATATTGTTAGCCAAGAGTTGTTGCAAAAAATTGTCTATCCCTTCCTCTCCCATCGACAATGGCTCCGGTGAAAGAATTTTTATCACGTCAACTCATAGTAATGATGATTCTATTATTTTGAGAAGTAGCCATGCATGGGACCTACTACTTACTCTTGCAAATAAAGACTCAAGTCCCAAAAGAAAGCTATTAGATCAAAGCAACACAAGGCAAGAGCTAGAAAGCTCTTGGCAATTCTCATCGGATGCAAAGCGAGGGTCTCTCTCCAGATGCAATCACATATGCATGCATCTTGAAGGCATGTGGCTATACGCAAGATGCCGATATGGGCTTAAAAATTCACTCTGATATTGTTAGTCATGGACTGTTGCAAAGAATTGTCGTGCTTGGCAGTGCCTTGGTCAATATGTATGCCAAATGTGGGATGTTGTCTATTGGAACACACTGATTGCAAGATATGCCCAAGAAGAGCCGAGCTAGGAAGCTTTTGGCTGTTTTCAACATGTGCAAAGTGAGGGCGTTTCTCCATACGCTATCACCTGCGTGTGCATCTTGAAGGCATGTGGGCAAGATGCTCTTGAAAAGAGATGTCGTGCTTGGCATTGTGTTGGTCGATATGTATGCCAGATGTGGTGCACTTCAAAAAGCATAAAAAGTGCTTTAGTCCTCATCATGGTCTTCATGCATGTGAACTAGAAGCAGGTGCACCAAGTCAACAGTGAGTTGTGTTGCTTCACTTCAGAAAGTCACATATTTAGGATCATAGTGGTGAGTGTGTACGTTGGTTGATATGTATGCCAATTGTGGTGCCAAAAAATATCCATAGAGAGGCGAAAAACCCACTAATAACTCCAGGGGAGAAGCAATACTCGCAACACAAATCAAGCGTAGACATGAAGAGCATGACGAGTCGTCAAAAACATGGCTATGGCAAGGAAGATATGGGATGTTTTAACCAAATACGAAGGAAAAGCCTTTCTTCTGTTCAAATGCATTCACACATGCTGCTTGCACTTTGAAGGCTATTTTGCTTTGACATGGGTGAGAGAATTTTCGATGAGATCGGAGAGACTATTCAATGTGCTTGGGACTGAGAGAATTCTCAATGAGATTGCTAGTTAGAGACTATTGGAGAATGATGAAAAGTTCTCTATGGTCATAATCTCTAGAATCTCATCACTTTGAGTGTATTGATAGCAGGATATGTGTAGTATGGTTGTGGCAAGGAAGCTCTGTGATGTTTTAACCATATGCATACTAAGGGTCTCTCGCCATACAAAGTCTCTTGGAGTGCTCTTGTAGAGACTATGCCCTGCAAGAGGGAGCTCTCAACCGTTTTTGTTGGATGCAACATGAGCTTGGCAGTGCTTTGGTCGATACGTAAGCCAAATGTGATGCCATTCCTGAAATTGAGGAGTTTTCCTTTTCTATATGCAATAAAAGTGTGTGCTCAAAAGAAGGATTTGTACGTACCAAGCCCAAGCTCCACGATAGCTGGATGGAATATGCTGGCTGAATACTTTTTGTTGGACGCAACACAGGGACGCTTTCCCAATTGCAATCAGGATACGCTCAACATGGGAGTGGCAAGGAAGTTGTGGGCTGTTTTGACTAGAAGCAAAGGGAAGTTTTTCCAAATGCATTCACCCATGCTTGCACCTTGAAAGTTGGTCACCTTATGCAAGACCTTCAAATGGGTTTGAGAATTCATGATGTAATCGCTAGTCACGGCCGATCGAGGGGAATGTCATGCTTAGAGGTGATTTGATCAATATGTCGAATGTGGTGCCCTCACGGAACTACAAAAAGTTCTACATGAGCTTTTTCTACAAACAGTCACCTTTTGGAGCACGTTGATCGACATGGTTGTGGCAAGGTAGCTCTCGACTAATTTAACCATATGAAAAGTGAGGGTTTCTTACCAGACGAAGTCTCTTGGAGTACTTTTATTCACGAATATGCCAAGAAAGAGCAGGAGAGGAAGCTTTGGAAGGTTTTTTTCCCTTAGATGCAATACGACCTGGGCATGTTCTTGATGACCATTTTGCCTAAAATGTTGCATGTCAGATGCATAGAATGATAGGAATGGCGTCTCTTGCAATCTGTTAGTCGTGGAATATGCACCACACGAGCAGGGCCAAAAACCTCTAGGCTGTGTTCAGCCTCCTATCTGGAGTGTGGACTCTTGGAATGCACTGATTGCAGGATTTTCCCCACAAGAGAAAGCTCTAGCCTGGTTTCAGCGAATGCAAAGCGAGCGCCTCTCTCCAGGTGCAATGACCTACTGATGCATCTGGAAGGCATGCTGCTCTATACAAGATGCTGATGTGGGCACAAAAATTCATAATTATATTGTTAGTCAAAGGCTGTTGTAAAAAGATATCGTGCTTGGCACTGACTTGGATGTATGCCACATGCATTTGAGAAAGCACAAAAAGTTCTTGAGGAGCTTCCAATCCAAAATGGCGTCTAATTTCGGGATGTGCAACAAGAGCAGGGCCAAACAGCTCTAGCAGATTTGAAGCGAGGGCCTCTCTTAAAATGCAATCACCTACACATGCATCTTGAAGGCATGCGGCTACAAAAATTATATTGTTAGGTAGAGGCTGTTGAAAAAGGATGTCGTGCTTGGTAATGTCTTGGTCGATATGTATGCCAAATGTGGTGCACTTGAAAAAACACAAAAAGTGCTTGAGAAGCTTCCCTCTTGGAATGCACTGATGGTGCAATGTGTGCAACAAGAGCAGGGGCAAAAAGCTATAGGCTATTTTCAACGTATGCAAGCAACTGTATCTCTCCAAATTCAGCCACCTGTACTTTCGTCTTAAAGGCTATGCTTACATCTTGAAGGCATGTGGCTCTACACAAGTGCTCAAGGAGCGTCCTGTCCTGAGGTTGGACTATTGGAATGCATTGATTGAAAGATATGACCCACAGAGGCAAGGCCAGAAAGCTCTAGTCTGTTTTCAACAAATGTGACCCGATGGCCTTTCTCCATCACCTACGCATGCATCTTGAAGGCATGTGGATCTACGCAAGATGCTGAGTTTTTCAAACGACAGAATTGATTGCATTGTTTAATATAGATTGTATGCTTCTCGGCATTGCTACGCCATCTTGCTTTGGTTCTATTATTAGCTTGCGACTACCTCCACACTGACACAACCACACTTACACAAATGACAAGAACGCATAAAATACAGTAAGATTGAATCAAAGAATTAATACAATTTAAAAGCTAAGGATATATTTAGACATATCAAAATTGAGACATCAAGATCGTTGCGTTGTAAACACAGGACCATGTCACCTCAAAGTAATAGGATTTGTGCTCTCTCTCTCTCTCTCTCTCTCTCTCTCTCTCATGCGGCTAACGAAGCACTCTAGTTGGTTTTGGTTGGAGTAGATCATTGGATCAAGGAAGGAGAAGCATTTACAGTTGGGAAAATTGTGGTGCCACGTGGATGCCTGAGGGATAGAGTAAAAATTCTCATTACGAGCCTACTTCTGCATGAGATCGAAGCTCGATGCGGCGAAATGCACGAGCACATAGCTAGTGCCGATGCAGACAGCAGCACTGGGCGCGCTGGGAACTGCGTTTGCATGAATAGTACATAATGGCGAGCGCCATATCCCATCTTACTCACCTGGCGTTCGAAGATGTCAACATCAGGAATGAGTATTTGTCTCGCCCTTTTGCAGCTAGTGTCTCTTCGCGGCTTTGCTACAATGGCACTCGCAATACTCATATCAGGCCGTCACTACCCCTTGCCTCCATGAACCAAGAACCCACAGTTACCCTAATTCGTTCCTCCCCAGTTTCAACCCCAGAGGTAAGCTTACTGTTTGTGGAATTTATAGATGCTTTTGTCTATTGTGAATTAGTATAGAGAAGTAAATTAGCGCTGGTGTATGTGTGTGCGCGCGCGCCTCTTCGATGCCAAGGATACAACAAATGTTTCATGAGGGTCTCATTTTTTAAAGTTTAGTTTGCATTGTGCCAAACCTTGTGTATTGTTGCACATTAATGCTAGTCGGCATTGCCGAAGTCAATATTGTGCCTGTCAAATGTGCACTGGAAAGAGGAACTACCAAGAGACAAACAAAGGGATTGGTGAGGAGAGGCAATAAAATACAAATTTACAATGAAAATGATCATTAATGTAGACAAAAAAAATTGTTGAATGCAACCATTTAGTGGGAGCTCGAAGGGTAGGGCTTGTGTGTGCTTGGGCTAACTTTGCAACAATGGAAAAAAAAATGCATATTGACCACTCAAGGGACACCTTGAGCCAGACATTGAAAAAAAATCCATGGCTCAAGAAAATCAAAAGCCCCACAATAGGACCAAAAGGGTGGACAAATGCACGCTTTCTTGGATTTGTCGACGGAGCTACCTATTCGGTCGGTAGCAGGCTGATGATTCAGTTGCACTTTTGTACCAGATTGTGGATTATGGATGATAGAGTGGGATCTCTTCCCTTCTCGAAGCTGAGGATGTTCTCTGATTTATTCTTGTCCATCTAAGGATGGAAGCTCTAGTTCCGGCTTCTTGTTTATCCGGTATGCAGCAATTCGGGTGCATGTTTCAATGCATGTGTTGGAGTTGGCTTTGACACACAGAGGGAGATACTTTTATCTTCACAACCACTTCTTATTTGATCATTCGACTTTCCTAGATGAGGTTTAGTGGTGGAGCATGTGGTGCCGGACCCTTGGCCAACAATGACAACAATTTGAGGAGGTTTTGATGGAGTGTAGACTTCTCCTTTCTCCATGTTCTCTCCTTCCCTCGGTGGTGCCACGTGGACAAGCTTTTGCTTCAGTCTAGCGTCAATCTTAGCTTAGGACCTAGCTTGGCAATTTGTTAGCCTCTAGTAGGACATGCATGATCAGGCAGGTCATAGTTGCATACCCTCACTTGCATAGTTAAGTCACTTAAGCATATAGGCATATGAATAGTCACTTCAGTCATTTATTAATAAGTGACTTGACATGACATTTATTAAAAGTAGGAAGAGAAAACGGCTAAAAGAACTATAAATGAAGCCCCTTGGGCACCAGTAGAAGGCAGAGGAGCAGAGAAGCGGAGCCTCTCAAGTACTAGCAAAACCAATGTTTTTGCAACCCTTGCATCAGTGTTTTCAGCCAGCAACATCAACGTTTTACCATCAGCATTCAGCCCTACCCCCGCGGTCGATCTCAGTGCCATCTTCAACAGATCCCTAACGCTTTTGCATTCAGCCTGTTGGCGCTTTTGTATTCAGCCATAGCGTCGCCGTACAAGCACCTCTACCAAGCATCGTTGTTGTCGCAGTACCCTTAGCGTTTTCAGTTTTCAGCCCATAGTGTCTTCAGCGATTTCAGTTTTCAGTCCATCGTCATCCCCGGCGATAGCAGATCAGCCCACAACCTCCTTGTCGTCGTCGTCGCAGTATCAAGCATCTCAAGCGGTACCCATTAGCACCTCAGCAGCACCGTAGTACAAAGTACCCCTCGGTTCAGCTCACAAGATCGTAAAGTGTCCTACTGTAACAGACTTGGACACTCCAAGTCAAGAATCTACCGCGACACCACAAGATTACACTTCAAACAGTTCACAGTTTACAATAGTTTCAACACTGGCCCGATGGAGTTCCGTGCCTAGAGATAATGGCCCCAAAGACTGGTGCCCCTTTCGGTATTTCTTTTTGTATTAATCTGCAACTCTTAGTACAAACGAGTGGTCGGGACTCACTCTCAGACTCTGTGTCCAGATGCTCTGAGAAGTGAGAGCCTAAACCACTAATAAATAGGTTTACAAGGGATGCCCAAAAGCAGAGCCCCAAAGCTGAAAACCAAAAGCTTACAAATAAAGCACTTCTTTTTGCCGGTTTCTCTCTCAAGCCACTACTTGGCAAAAATAAAGCAATTAAAGATTCTCTCTCTCTTGCTAATATGCGTAGGAAAAGCAAGGCAAACAGCGTAGCCAAAAAGCAGCCAGCTCTTCCCTACTCAATTCTACCACGTCAGCAAGGCTGTATGAATTCCGTGAATTGCGCTACAAAAGGCGGGCCTGTCCGTACGGTGCTCTGCCATGTGTCACTGCAGTCAGCAGTTCAGCCAGCCCTAGCCAGAGTGTGTGTGTGTACCATGGGTAGCCATGTCACCAGTTTGTGACATACCCCCCTCTTGAAAGCATTGTAATCGCCCCCCATTACGCCTACAACACAGACAGAAGCCATAAACTGTCTTAGCAGACACTGACTGTTAGTATCGACGCACTAGGAACACACATCTAGCATATGTATCAATCGACAGTCACATCACACGACATCACTTGACATCACATGACAAATCACATTCAACATTCATTTGGATCTCAGACTATGATTTATCGGCAATGCAATTAGCAACCGCATCTAGACCCACTCAGGACCTCATAGATGCCCGATTGACTAATCCCTATTACAACCATGTCTATCGAGATCATTCAGACCAAAATGCTGCAATCATTTTGTCAATCAGTTCTTGCACTTAAACAAGTCAAGAACAAATCAGTTTCATATTTTCCGGAATTCCATTTCATAAAGTCATACAGCAGAATACTGTCAGCTCTCAGTATCCCTGAAGCTCAAAGAGACATGAGTGACTCGGTAATATTCAAAAATCGAGACATCTGTTGACAAAGGAGCAAAGTAACTCCCCTCTTGTGCAAACCCATTGGACCAGATATCTTGCCAAGCTGAATTCGAGGTTCCATTTGGAGTAGACTATGCTAAACCAAAAGCTTCAAGGTAAAGTTTCACAATCTGAGGAGTATTTGCTAGGTCCTCCTCCTCCATGCGCTTGGCATCCAATGCAAGATAGTTCTTGAATTTAACCAAGAACCGCCTATTCACTTTACCCTTATTCTTTCTGTCCTTATGTGTCAATATCTGTTTAGGAACAAGGATCTCCTCGTTTTCTTCCACTTCGGGTTGCTCATCAGGCTCCCCATCTTCGGGCATATCACCTTTAAAAGGTTTCAAGAGACTCACATGAAATGCATTGTGAATCCTCCAAGTGTCAGGCAGCTTCAGCTGGAAGGAGACATCATTGACCTTTTCGGAGATCTGGAAAGGTCCGTAGTATCGCATACTAAGCTTTGGAAAAAGCCTCTCCTTTCCCTTTTTCTTTCTCATGCGTGCCTTCTTAAAACGTAAGAGCACCCAATCATTCTCCTTCAATTTCAAATCGTGACGATGGCGATCTGTTGCCTTTTTTTGTCTTTCCTAAGATTTTTGCAAAGCCTCGCGGACCTTGGCACCAAGTCACGCGTGACTCTTCAGCTTCAAAAATCGTATGTTTCGTGCTTAGGAAGGGTGGAACCTTCGCAGCACCTTCAATAATTCAAATAGCGCCTTCCCCGTCGAAGAGTGTATCGTGTTATTATAGGCAAATTCCACCAAAGGTAGATACTTTTCCTATTGAGTCTTTTGATGCGAGATGTAAGACTTCAATAAATCTAAAACCACTGAATTGGCAATCTCGGATTGCCTGTCAGTCTGCGGGTGGAAAGATGACGAGAACTGCAACCGCGTGCCAATGTTCTCCCAAATTGCCTTCCAAAACAAACTCGTGAATCTGGGGTCCCTGTCGGAGACGATCGTCTCAGGCATGCCATGTAATCTGAAGATCTGGGCCACAAACAGTCTCGCGAAGTGATCCGGCTTGACTATTTTCTTCACTGGAATGAAATGAGCATGCTTGCTAAATCTGTCAATAACAGTCCAGATACCATCGTGACCACTCTGTGTTCTCGGGAGATAAAAAATGAAATCCATTGCAATACTTTCCCAGGGGTGGGTGGGTATGGGCAAAGGCTGTAACAATCCTTGTGCTTTATGCCTGTCAAACTTGACCTTCTGGCATACCAAGCAACTGTGCACAAACTCGTCCACATCCTTCTTGAGTCTCTGCCAAAAGAATGGATGCACCCACCCTCTCTGACTCTTGCTGTAACAAACTGCTGACGTGTCAAAGCCAAAGAAGAACAAGTAACAGAAGAAGTTCTCCCAACTTATGGGGATCCCGTTCAATGGGGCCCCAAGTAACAAAAGGATTAAAATAAAGCAGGACCCGCACACACGCAAAAACTGATGACGTCGCAGATTTTCAAAAATTGCGTTGGCATGATGACGTGGCAGGCTGTACGGATTTTCGCGTTTTGCGTTGGCTGATGACGTGACAACTGTACGGATTTGCGTGATTTACGTTGGCAACTTTTTGGCTTTGCTTTTGGACCAGATGCTTTTGAGTTTGAAGGCTTTTCACTGTAATTTCTTTTTAGGCCAAGGGCCTTTAAATATGAGGTTAGGACTCATTATTTGGCATGCTTCCTGGATAAGGTGCAGAGTCTGGAGTACCGGCTTGTACTTTGATGATGCAATTTAAAGAAATACCGAAAGGGGCGCCAAGGTTTGGGGCCAATACTCTCTGGGGTGGAATTCCGCCACTCCGTGTCGCGTGTCGTCTCTCTCTTTTAGTTCAATTGTAAATGAAGTGCTAAAAGTCTGTTCAATCTGTTCTTTTCTATTGGCACGTAGTGCTCGTCTTGTGACAGTGGTATCAGAGCATCAGGCATGTGCTTTTTTGGAAGCATATCTGTCCTATAAAAGAGCAGATAGAGCTATTGGAATTTTTATTTGAGGTATCTTCGCCCTCCAACCCGGACTTATTAGCCACTCCCACCCTTACTTCATCCCGCATCGGGCGCGATGCCGTCTTCACCGCAGTGTCTTACAGGGCATAAGCCAATTAAGAACCCAATACTTGGAATTCATGGATTCAGCAGAATATTTGCAGTTCTTGCTCAACGAACTCCACGACATTCTTTCGCGGCATCCTCAGCAGAATCTCCGATGCTGCAAAGTTTTTAACAGTTTTTGAACTACATGTTACCCCCTCTGATGCCCCAGGTGGTACCTCCTCCTCCGGCACCAGAAAGTACGAGAGCTTCCAACCGGCAACCTTCTCAGCCGTTTGTTCTAATCGGGGGAGTCTTCCGGAATACGATGCAGCCATCTGACCGTGATCGAGTGCAACCGCCTTTGCCACCGCCATTGCCCCCACCTCCACTAGGCTACAATGGTTGGAGCCCATATGGATACCCTTATTATCCATACCCGGGATATGCACCTAACCAACCCAAAGATTTCAAAGATTGTGGCACGACAGTCAAATTTTTCACTTTTTCCGGGGTGAAAGATCGCAAGAAAAAGCATTGCAGTTCCTACAGCAATTTGACAACATCTATGCTTTGGGGAACTATACAGAAGAATCCAAGATTTCTCAAGCAACTGGATTTCTTAAAGATAATGCTATGCAATGGTGGAGTTCAATCGCGACACAACAACATGCTCCAAGGACTTGGCAAGATTTCAAGACAGTTTTTGCACGTAGTTACATGACTTCGATGTTTGAAGTCCGGATTTTGGCAGAGTGGGGCAACTTGAAAATGCTTGCCACCGAAACCATGGACGAATATAACCAAAGGTTTCTCGACGTGTACCTTCCGGTGTCCTTTTTAAGATCTGTTCCCTTGGAGGCCCAGTGCGAGCGATACGCCATTGGACTACCATCACCATTGCAAGAATATTGTCTATCCAAGCAAGTCTCTACCATGCAAGAACTCATGGATCATGCTGCGGTCGGCTACAAACTGATGAAGGGAAAGCTAGAGTTTACCACAAAAGAATCTCCGGCCACTAACCACAACTCTCGGTAACAACAAACAAATTCTTGAGTGTCTCGTGAAAGTCAACCACAAAGGCCTCGTTCGACACCTCAACGATGAGACACCTTATTACAAGAAGGCGGATGTTTTGGATGCTTTCAAACAGGACATAACTATTTTGGTTGTCCCCAACGCACTGACAGACCTGCGGAGCCGACTCCCGCGTCAACGGTTGACAGAAACCTAGGACCATCTCTAGCCAAACAAGCTAAACCGGCCATTGGATTAGTACCTGACATCTATGGCATACGCCTTGAAAGTACAAATGAATTGTGTCGAGCATATGGCAAAGTCAACGGTTTGAAAGCCCTAATTTTCTTTGACCAGGGGCTACAGAGAACTTCATCCATCCACAATTCTTGAAGGAGATGGACTTTGATTATGATGCAGAGAGTGGAGAAATTGAAGCTGAGCTAGCCACAGGGCAAACTCAAAAAGTGGTACCACCATTGGTGCTCTTCCAGTGACTATCGAAGATTATCATGGAAAAGTCGATTTCCACATTATGAAGTTGGGCAATTGTGACGTTCTATTAGGCATGCCTTGGCATGACAAGAACGATGCGACTCTCCAAGTTCGGAACCGAACCATCACCGTTATGCAGAAGGGCAAGCCAGTCGTCCTCAAAGTTCGGTTGTCCGAACAAAACCTTGAATGAACTCTCTAGTTGTTCTATAGTTAGATACTTTTGACTTTGTTTGAGAAAGTATTGTTTGAAGCTTTGTTTGAAATGGATGGTATCTGTTTTGAACTTGTCTTGGTGCTGATTTGAATTGTTTGACTCTGGTTTTAACACTGGTTTTCAATGATTGGTGAAACTACTCCTGGGTGGAGTAGTGAGAAAAGATGTTTGAGAATGCTTGTTCATACTCATGGCCCGGACCCTTGTGGTTATTTGCGGGGGGAGTATTGAATGATTGAAAAGTGTTGTTTTTACTCATGGCTCGGACCCTTGTGGTTATTTACAGGGGGAGTATTGTTGTTGTTACTCATGGCCCGGACCTGCATGGTTATTTACGGGGGGAGTATTAAGAAGTTTGAGCAGTGCTTACTCTCAACACCTCCAAACGACGCAGGCTGCGGTCTGGGGGGCGTTTGGTTGTAAAAGGCCTCTATATCTCATGGCCCGGACCTTTTTAGGTTATCTGCGGGAGGAGTGATGAGGGAGTCGTTAAACAGCTCATGGCCCGGACCTGGATGGTTATTTGCGGGGGGAGTGCTCATCGGCGGCTTTATGTTTCTATGTCTTGTAACATGCATATGTGAGCATTTGTGTTGCATTGTGATGTGCCAATTACTGAATATTCCTAATTGGATGAGATTGCCTAGGTATGTAATTTTTTAGTGCATCAAGACACCCGTGGAAGATCAGTACGGTCTGGGTGTGATGGCTAATTTTACTACACCGGAATATCAAGAGTTCCGATCTGGACGAAAGGAGAAGCTGACTCCTTGATCAAAAGAGCAGAAAGGAGAAGCTAACTCCTTGATCAAAACAGCTGAAAGGAGAAGCTAACTCCTTAATAAAAAGAGCAAACTAATTGTCCCTCGGAATGTCCCTCGGAATTTTCTTTATCTAACTTGAGTTGTTTTGCAGATATGCTATAATCGTGGACGATTACTCTCTTTCAAGAAGGGGAGACGTAACAAACTGCTGACGTGTCAAAGCCCTAAAGAATAGAGCCAACTTGCAGATGTCGGCCGAGGGGCCTAAACCCTAAGAAGAACAAGTAACAGAAAATGTCCTCCCAACTTATGGGGACCCCGTCCGATGGGGCGCCAAGTGACAAAAGGATTAAAATAAAGCAGGACCCGCACACACGCAAAAACTGATGACGTGGCAGGTTGTACGGATTGCTGCGTTTTGTGTCGGCTGATGACGTGGCAGTTGTACGGATTTTCGTGATTTAGGTTGGCAGCTTTTTGGCTTTGCTTTGGGACCAGATGCTTTTGAGTTTGAAGGCTTATCACTATAATTGCTTTTTAGGCCAAGGGCCTTTAAATATGAGGTTAGGGCTCATTATTTGGCATGCTTCCTGGAGAAGGTGCAGAGTCTGGAGTAGCGGCTTGTACTTTGATGATGCAATATAAAGAAATACCGAAAGGGGCGCCAAGGTTTGGGGCCAATACTCTCTGGGGTGGAATTCGGCCACTCCGTGTCGCGTGTCGTCTCTCTTTCAGTTTAGTTGTAAATGAAGTGCTAAAAGTCTATTCAGTCTGTTCTTTTCTATTGGCACGTGGTGCCCGGCTTGTGACACTTACACAATTTGAGATCACCAAGCTCATCCGCTAGGACCTAACTTAGCTAGATACTAGGAGGACTTGGATACAGCCGGCTCAGGAGCTGAGCACGAAGATGGCTTTCTATAGAGAGCATCTTCTCCAGCTTAGTGAGGATGGTTTTGTGACGAGGCCCAGATACATGGACACCCACTTGTCTCATGGGATACGATGTGCTATTTGCCAGATACGCACATCTTCACATCAGCTGCGGGTCGAGACTGGGAGATGCAGTGGAGTACCAACAGAGGCTAGGATAGGCCCCTTGGGTCACATGGAGCCTGAGACAGAGTTGCACTACACATGCCACTGCCCAGTCTACTATGAGATACAAGGCCGCTTCCATTGTTTGTTCAGAGAGGGCTTTGGACCACTATCCAGAGTCATGGGGTACGAGGACCAGAGATCCGTGGGTTTGTTTTTGCTGGAGCTGCGCAGACACAGATAGAGCCTGATGAGAGGAGAGGCTAGCCAGTCTTAGAGACCGGGTCACAGACTTCTTTAGAGCAGACACCGGTCACACCGAGGAGCTACCACAGCAGCAGAGCCCACTCTCTCCTCGCACCAGAGGCACGCTGATCGACTGAGCGACCGAGCTGGGGAGATCCAGACGCCCACGACTCTTGAGGACAAGAGAGCATCGACGAAGGCTGCATCAGAGGATTCGGATCACTTCGACCCGACATGCACGACGCCCGGTCAGACTACTACCATGGAGGAGATTGATGACATCCGCGAGCGATTGATGCTGTATCTCCTGTGATTTAGCTCTTTCTGAGGATACACCCACATTGTGTTGTTTTAAGACCCCATTCACTCCACCCTTCACTCATATCCTGCACAATCCCAGCTAACTGCTTAGTTCACATCTAGCAGCATAGCCGTAGTATTTCTATTTTGTTGCTCAGACTTTGTATCAGATCCACCACATTGTAACTTTCTGGTCTCATAGGTCACTATGGCCTTTTAAAGATGTTAATATACCATTTCATCTCTCTCTCTCTCTCTCTCTCTCTCTCTCTCTCTCTCTCTCTCTCTCTATCTCTATGGAGGACATACTGCAGAGACCCATGAGATAGTTCATGGGATGATCACTATTGTATACTTTATCCATTTTTCACCTCATTAGCCCTCATGTGATTGTACCCCTCGCCATAGTTTCTGAGATGATGTATCATGTGATGCTGATGACAACGTAGGGTAGGCTTACCATTCCTACCCACTCTAGGTATCCTCATTTCTTTTTACATTTATGTTTCCCAGACAGTGTACTAGAGTCACACTTGGATGTAACCTTATCTTATGTTCACCTCATTAGCCCTCATGTGCTTTCCATATGTTTTGAGATGATGTATTATGTGATGCCTATGACGACGACGATGACGTAGGGTAGGCTTACATTCCTACCCACTCTAGGTACCCTCATTTATTTTTACATTTATGTTCCCCAGACAGTGTACTAGAGTCACACAGAGACAGAATGTGCTTCGTAATTTGGATGTGCTGATCTGTCTGTGAGATCTCAAAAAGAGGGTGATCAATGCATCTGTAGTGGAAGTCCTGCATTTACTAGGAACAACTATTCCAAGTGGACCTGCCACTTGCACAAACTTCTTTGCTACTTTGTCACCTCATGTATTGTTGCAGATGTTTGAAAATGGTGAATTTTGGATTTATACAGTCGTTTTTTGCTGATATGAACATATCTATTCTTTTATCCAGAAATCAATTTATTTGCCTTTGAACAGACGCTATGGTCTGATTATGTTTTTAACGACCAACGAATGTGCATGAGGCTGTTTTCCCTGCACAGGTAAACTAACGAGTCTTGACCACAATGGGACAGGTTGATAATTTGTTAAGTACCATCAAATGGGACAAGAATGGACTCGTGGTTGCAATAGCCCAACATCTGAATACAGGAGCAATTCTTATGCAAGGTTTTGCGAATTCAGATGCCATTTCAGCAACAATTGCATCTGGGAAAGCAACATTTTACAGTCGTTCTCGATCTTCTTTGTGGACAAAAGGAGAGACGTCTTCCAATTTCATCAATGTAAAGGATGTTTTTCTAGATTGTGATCGGGATTCGGTACGTTCTTTGGGTTTCATCACACAGCTTTTGCTTGCTCTTAAGTAATTCGAGGTTCACAAGCAGTCTCTTAAACAGATAATTTATCTGGGGCTTCCTGATGGGCCAACCTGTCATACGGGTGCCGAAACTTGCTACTTCACACCTGCAGCAAGTGCTATCAATGCCTCCGAGGTCTAAATTTTGTACCGACCCTTTTGATCTTACGGTGTTTTATTCTGTTACTGTGGTGCTTTGCTAGTAATCTCAGACTTGGTCTCTCTTCAGGAGGCAGCTGCACAACCTGCATTAACAACCTTTTTCTCATTGGAGGATACCATTAGTAAGAGAAAGGCCCAGTTAATTGACCAATCAGACTCGATGTTCAAGCCTTCGTGGACACACAAGCTGCTGAAGGATCATACCCTCCTGTGCTCTAAAATACGGTTCTCTCTCTCTCTCTCTCTCTCTCTCTCTCTCTCTCTCTCTCTCTCATATATATATATATATATATATATATATATATATATATATATATAGACACACACACACACACACACACACACACACATTTGGACACTCCGCATTTTTTGCATAAATTTGGCTTTAAAAAGAAATAATAGTTAAAATCAGTATCTAATATTACAGAGAGGAAGCAGATGAACTTTGCCGAACTCTTGAGGACAAAGAAAGCAAGGACCGCACGGCATCTGAGATGGCGGACGTTCTTTACCATTCTATGGTTCTGCTTGCAGTGCAGGATGTGAAACTGGAGGATGTTCTAGAGGTTCTAAGAAAAAGGTTTTCTCAATCAGGCATTGAAGAAAAAATAAGTAGGAAAAAGTAGTCTTTTGAAGGAGGAAGTCCTAGAGGCTTTTTTGATCCACTGGTTGTAGAGAGAGAACCATCCTGATTATTCAGTCTTGAAAATTTTGATTGTTTTATGAGATAAATCTTCTGTACATTATTTATGTTGTGCCTAGGGGCAAAGTATAACAAAATGTTTCATTGCCCGTAGCTTAGCATTGCTAATGCACTTCGTATCCATTTTTGTCATCTCTGGTGTTTGACAAGATTAACCATGCTTTAAAAGGTTAAGGATTGTGATCCATGTTTTGCTACATGCACTATCTCACACATCAATGCTGAAAACTGCTTTTTATTGCAACATTGATTAAAAAATTACATGTCACTAGTAAGCTATATCTAAATAATGCGCTTATGTCTTACATTAAAATGTTTGAAGACTAAGATATGGGAAAATTAATGAGAGTATTGAGCTTGAGATTGGAATTTAGGCTATAGTGTGCCTTTGTTTTATCTAAATCTTTGGAGAACAAGAGTTCAGATTTTGCACTTGCCACATGAATTTAATGTCAATGATTCACAAAGTTGAATGGATGTTAATATCTCTGGATCTGTGGATTTTGCACTTAATGTATTACGCTCACTTCTTTCAAATTTTATTGCTATTGATTGATGCTTCATTTATGAAGACGCTTAAGTATTTAGTGCCATGCATGAGGACCGTGCACAAAGAAAGTATGAAGACGTTTCATATATGGTGAACTAAGTTTTTGGTCTTGATTGCAGTTCAACATCCTTTTGTATGGTGGCTCCTAATCTTGCACTTCGAGTTACATACTTCATGACTAGCTAATAGCTGCGATCTTCATGACTCATGTAATTCACATCTTAAGAAAAAATAGCTATTGAAAGGGAAAGAATGAGATATGTTTGTGCATGAATGCGCTCCAAGATGCCCGTCAATAGTTGCTGACGAGCTATGTAGAAAATGGGACAATAGTTGCTTTTGAGCCATGAATATGATGCTATCATTCAATCTTCTCGTAAAATCAAGGCAAGTTTTGTTGTCTTGCCCAAGCCAAAATCATGCCTATGGTGGATCTATGTATATATTTTCGACCCATTTTTGTTCCATTTCCATTTTTCTATGCATCTTTTATTTTCAAACTCTCATACTACGTAATTTCCATATGATTGTTGTTTTCCCCATAGTTTGTGTGCACCGCTCTCGATTCCATATTTTGATGATACTTACGCATATGCGAATAGTCAGAATCCCCTTGCTTCACATTTGCTGAAAACCGCCCGGAACTTCTTGGCCGTACCCGTGTCAAGCATATCCTGCATTCAATGCAGTTCCCAGATGATGAGCGCGCGGCGGTGTGTGCAAGTGATAGAGCACGCGAAGATGTGCAGGCCTTGAGGCTTGAAGCGGAGGCATTGTGCTGCAGAAGGGAAGCGCTAGCAGAATGAAGAGGAAGAGAGAGAGAGCTCACGTTTTTGGGGAAAACTCAATAAGTGAGTTCTGAGTTTTTTCATTTTTATTATAAGTGACCTTTAAAAAATGTGTACAGGTTCATATTATATGAACCTGGACAAAGTATAAAAATGTACAAAAAGAGGTTATTTAGGCCTTTAACCCAACAACGTGTCTCGTATGAAGTGGTATCACACATCAATGTGCTTTGTCCGTGCATGAAACATGGCATTCTTGGCCAAATAGACAACACTTTGGCTATCACATCCCAAGACAGGAGTACTAGCAGGCATACCAAGCTCTTTGACAAGTCTGCCCAACCATATGGCCTCTTTAGAAGCCTCAGTGGCTGAAATATATTCAGTCTTAGTAGTGCTCAATGCCACAATTTTTTGCAGTCGTGAACACCAAGAGACAGCACCACCAGCAATAGCAAACACATAGCCACTAGTGGACTTCCTGATATCCAAGTCACCTTCCATATCTGCATCACAATAGCCCTGCAACTTCATGTCACTTTTTCCATAGCATATACACCTAGATTGTGTACCTGACAAGTATCTCAGAATGCATTTCACAGCTTCCCAATGTGCTTTGCCGGGATTGGACATGTATCTACTAACAACTCCCACCGCATGGGGAATGTCAGGACGAGTGGCAACCATAGCATACATAAGAGAACCACAAGTTGATGCATAAGGGATTCCCTTCATAGCATTCATTGCCACGTAATCCTTTGGGCAATCGGTTTTGCTAAGTTTTGTGTGTGGAGGTAAAGGTACTCAAGTGACTTAGCTTCAGCCATGTTAAACCTGTCAAGTACTTTAGCAATGTACTTTTCTTGAGATAAGAAGAGCAATTTCAGCTTACTATCTCTCTTGATTCTCATGCCCAAGATGTGCTCAGCATCACCTAAATCCTTCATTGCAAAAGTTGAATTCAGCGACGTTTAAGAACATCAATGGTAGACTTATGCTTCCCAACAATCAACATATCATCTACATATAGCACAAGGATTATAGGACTTCCATCATTATCCTTCTTTGTATACAAACAATGGTCTGAATGGCTGCGTTTAAAGCCTTGAGACAACATAAAAGTATCAAACTTTTTGTACCACTGAGGTGATGACTGCCTCAAACCATACAGTGCCCTTCTTAGTTTGCAAACAAGTTCCTTTCTATCAGGAACTACAAAACCCTCAGGTTGCTTCATGTAGATATCTTCATCAATGTCACCATGAAGAAAAGATGTTTTTACATCCATTTGATTCAATTCTAAGTCAAGCACTGCAGCGAGAGCAAAAAGGACACGCAATGTCGTAAGCTTTATAACAGGAGAAAAGATCTCTTGAAAGTCAATCCTCTCTTTCTGTGCATACCCTTTGGCAACTAACCCTGCTTTATACTTGGGCTTTCCATTAACACATTTGACCTTGTAAACCCATTTGTTAGAAAGAGCCTTTCTTCCTTTAGGCAATGACACAAGATCCCAAGTATTGTTTGCATGCAAAGATTTGATTTCCTCTTGCATTGCAAGCTCCCACTTACTGCTTAACTCACATGATTTTTCCTCTTTATATGTAAGAGGCTCTCCCTCATCTGTCAACACAACATGATGCAAAGAGGGGTCAAAGCGCTGTATCAACCTTCTGACACGAGTAGACCTGCGTACCCAATGATCTACATTCTCAGACACAGGTTCTACATCAAGAGGCAACTCATTTTCAGCATGCTCATGCTGCTAAAAATCATTTTCAGCCATGACAGGTGGTTGTCCATCTTCATTTGGAGCATCTAAATCATGTCCTACCTCTTCTGGCTCAAGGTTAACCGGCTGATTATCAATTTCAGCTTGCGGTAATGCATCCTGAGGCTCTTTTTCAACATCAATAGGTGGCAAGAGAGACTGAAATTTGATCGATTTCTTGTCAATTTCAAAAGATGTAGCATTTTTCAGCAATTTAGCCTCATTGAACACTACATCTCGGTTGCGTACTACCCTCTTAAATTGAGGCAACCATATCCTGTAGCCCATGTCACCCTCTTCCCCATAACTTAGGAAGAGTCCTTGGATGGACTTTGCATCTAGCTTTGTCCTCAAGTCATTACGAACATGGACAAAAGCTTCGCAGCCAAACACTCTCAAATGATCATAAGAGGCAGGTTTGTCAGACCAAAGCGTACTGTTAGGAGAGCGATTGCATACATGAACTGCAGTTTTCAAAGCCTCTCCCCAAAACCCATGAGGGAGATTAGCCGTGGACAACATGCAACGCACTCTCTCACATAAAGTACGGTTATACCTCTCAACCACACCATAAGAAGATTGATTATAAGGGGCTGTCAACTCTCTTTTAATCCCATATTCTTCGCAATAACGCTGAAATTCAACAGACGTGTACTCCCCCCCATTGTCAGATTTCAGACATTTAAGCTTACTACCCTTTTGTGTGGTCACAAAAGCATGAAACCTCTTAAATGCATTAAATGTCTCACTCTTATTCTTTAACAAATATGCCCAGCTTTTCCTAGTGCAATCATCAATGAATGCAACAAAGTATGATGCACCACCAAAAGACTTAATAGGCATTGAACATACATCGGAGTGAATTAAATCAAGAGTATTAGCTTTGCGCGAGATACCAGAATAATAAGAAGACTTCTTTTGTTTACCATACAAACAGTCATTACAAAAATCTAACTTGGTGCCCTTTACATCAACCCTCTTCAAAGAGGAGAGCACATCAAGTCCCTTCTGGCTCATATGGCCAAGTCTTTTGTGCCACAACTCCAAATGAGAAGCAACTTCGGCCACTGCAAGAAACTTGCCAGGCAAAGCTTTGCCATGTAAATAGTACAATGTACCACTCTTGCATCCTTTGACAATGAGCATTGATCTCTTAAGCAACTTCCATGAACCCCCAGCAAAAATGGTTGTATAACCCTGTGCATCCATCTGGCCAACAGACAATAGACACTTCTTGATGCCTGGTACATACCTTACATCTTTAAGCATAAACTCTTGGCCATTGTTTAATGCCAAACGCACAGTGCCCATTCCTTCAATGTCACAAGCATAGTTATCCCCAAGGTAAACCTTGTCATACTTGCTTACATGATAAGAAGCAAAACACTCCACAGATGGAGTCACATGAAATGAGGCACCCGAATCTACTATCTAAGACTGTGGAAGGCCATCATTTGCACTTAGCAATGCATCAATGACATCTCTACGTGAGATAAGCATGTCTTCTGCATTTGCTACAACAAAATCTGAGGGACATGAAGCTGCAACCAAGATCTCCTCACTGTCGGATAACTCTGTGATAACCACACTCTGTGATAACCACACTAGAGGATACATTGACAGTCTCTGAATCCTTGGAGGAGGTACTTGCTGATTTTTCCCCTTTCTTATCCTCTGTCTTCTTCTTCTCCTGTGATTCCTTCTTTCTTTCCTGCTCTTTCTTGAAGTACCTGCAATCTGGCTTCTTATGGCCTTTTCTACCACACTGGTAACAAGTCACATCCTTATCCCTAGACTTGGTTTTGCTCCTGTTTTGAGTTTTGGTACCTGTATTTGGCTTCTGGCTTCTGCCTCTCGTATTGTAAGCAGAACTGCTACCTTCCCCACCACTAGACTTGCGTCTAATTTCCTCATTGAAGATGGAGCCTCGCACTCCATCATATGTGAGGTTGAAGCTATTACTCAAAGAAACCACAAGCGTTTCTCAAGAGTCTGGCAAAGTCATCAACAAAAATATGGCTTTCAACTTGTCATCAAAAGATTGAAGCCCAGTATCCTGTAACTGACTCATAACACTGATGAAAGCACTTAAGTCCTCAGAAGCCGACTTGGCTTCGTCAAGCATCATGTTCACCAGTTTGCGCATCAAATGCACTTGATTCACAGGGGTGGCATTCTCATAAGTGGCCTTCAACTTATGCTAAATTGCATGTGCAATGTCCAAGCCCTTTATATCCACCAGAATGTCATCAGTCACAGCCATTTTGATATAGGCCTTTGCCCTCTTGTTGAGCCTGGCCCAATCCTCATCCGGCATATCCTCAGGCTTTACAGCCAAAAGGGCATCCTCACAATCCTTGAGGAAAAAAATCCCCTGCATCCTGTCCTGCCATAGGTCGAAACCTGTACCGTCAAATCGTTTGACTTCCATCAAGCTCTTGGCATCAAACAACAAGGAAGTAGAAGCCATTTGCACGGATAAAAATGCAACAGAAAGTGTCTACACAAAATCTGAAAATTTTCAATGATCACAATGTACAACATGTTGCATACAATGGGCTGAAAATTTCAACAATTTACAAGTATCCTCAATGCGTACTTGCATAAACCCACAAAAAGCATACATAACCTCAATTTGTGTACATAAAAACAGTCCAATTTTGAATTTTTTGCAAATTTACTGTTTTGGCGTATCAATTTGCATCAAATGGACTTGTTTTGAGTGGGAAAAGCAAGGGGCATTCACGGGAATTGATTTAGAACACCTACGTTTTGCTGTTTTGGCATGTAATTTTCTGATTTTTACTTGTTTTGACCTAATTTCAACCTGTTTTGGACTGTTTTGGGAATTCTAATCACCCTAGGTGACACCGAAAGCAAGGGACTTCACGATGAAAGCGAAAATTTGAGACGAAGGAAGACTTTTGCTTGCTGTCCAACCACCTGCGCAAAGCTTCTAAAACCCTAATCTAGCTCTGATACCAGTTGATGAGCGCGCGGTGGTGTGTGCAAGTGATAAGAGCACGCGAAGATGTGCAGACCTTGAGGCTTAAAGCGGAGACACTGTGCTGCAGAAGGGAAGTGCTAGCAGAACGAAGAGGGAGAGAGAGCGCACACTTTTATTTTAAGTAACCTTTAAAAAATGTGTCCAAGTTCATAGCATAAAAATGTACAAAAAAAGGTTATTTAAACCTTTAACCCAACACCAGAGATGATATCTTAAACAAGAAGCTCGCCAAAAACTTTTTGCACTTTTGGCATTACACAGCAAGTTTTTACCATCACGGACTCTCATCACCATAGCCCACAAACAGAACTTCAAATCTGAGCGCTCGAGACACTCAAATAAAGTCGATTCTGCTCATGCACACTGCTCACACTTGTAGTCTACTTCGGCCTTGCCACAAGGAGGTGGAATGAATTGAAGGATCACAGTGGTGCCAAGAAACCGGGTCCATGCAGGCTTCATTGGAGGAAAGACAGAGCCAAGGTGAAAGAGAGACAGTACTTTGCAAGTTTGCAGCGACCCTTCAAATTGAGCATCACATTTAATCATCTTGTGTTGGTGAGATTCTCTGAGGGAAGATTTCAAAACTTGACCTGCCAATGGTCTTGCACCCCTCTGAAGCTGCTGTCACCTTGTCCCCTACGACATTCGCTGCCGTAGAGGAAATGGTGCTACATGGATGATGGAACCATTTTGAACAGAGGATTGCTTGTAAAAATATGCGAATCATCCTTAGATCACTAGTCTTGGTTACATTTTGGAATCTTTTGACAAAATGGCTCTTTTGTTAGAACCCCCTAGTTTCTATCAAATATCCAGGCCACAAGCTCAACCAATCTTTGCCTATCAAGGCTTCGTGTTTTATTGTACGTATTGGGGAAGCAGATCACAAGATGACATTCTTGGAAACAAATAAGAGGTGAGGCAGTTCATTGAACAAATGCACTATGTAAAAACTACCGACAGAGCGGTTAAAGAAGCTGTCTTACTAGAGCGGACACAATGCTCAACAATCAATTCCCAACGGGCCACTGATGTTCATACAGATAGGACACGGACAGAACTTGTATCACGTAACAGCTTTAACCTCCTTGCTACTCTATCTGGAAAAATGCAGAAGATGGGCTTTCATAGTAATTGTGCATAGAGGAGGTTGACTACTAAGCTTTTCACCCGCTTGATGGAAAGTTGGTTGGTTGCACTTCTCAGAGCTTTTCGCCCTCTTGATGGAAAGTTGGTTGCACTTCTCAAACATTACAACACACTAGCCATCAAGTCCCCTGCACACAGCCACCATCTTGTCCAGCATCCTCCTCACTGTTTCTGGATCTTTCTTCATTTCGTTTGCAGCGTAAAGGTTCCCAAGTAAAACATATGGTGCTGTCTCTTCAGGACCAAAACTAATCATTTGTTCTGCTGCATATTTCCCTCGAAAGGTATCACTGTGGATGGTGCAGCTACTCAATAGAGCAGCCCAAAGGCGTCCATCGTGCCAGCGCGGAAGCTTACAGATGAACTCCTCTGCTTCAGACAATAACCCTGCTCTGCCAAACAGGTCGATCATGCACACATAGTGTTCAATGTTTGGGGTCAAACCGTAAACATTCTCCATGGACACAAAGCATGAGCGGCCCTCCTCCACCAAGCCTGCATGGCTGCATGCATTTAGCACTGTAATGTAGGTCACTTCATCTGGCTTTACACATTTTTTCTGCATTTCGTGAAACAACTGAAGAGCTGCCTTTGCATGTCCCTGCTGTGCAAAAGCTGCAATAATTGCTGTCCAAGATACTACGTTGTGAGGACGAACTCTATCAAAGAGAGCCAGTGCTGAACCTAGTGCCCCACATCGACCATACATGTGAATGAGGGCATTCCCAACCTGCAAATCAGACTCCAACCCCTCATGTAGTAAACATGTATGTATACATTTCCCTTCGTTAAGAGCTGTTATACTGGCACATGTGCCGATAACACTGATGAAAGTGACCATCTCAGGCCTCACACCTTGCTGTTGCATGTTCCTGAATAATTCAAGCCCTTCTGCTCCACGTCCTCGTTGGGCATACATACTCAAGATACCATTCCATGTAATGACATCGTGTTTTGGCATCTTCTTAAAAACACAGAGAGCTTCATCTACAGCTCCACACTTGCCATACATATTAACAAGGGAATTACATACCACAAGATCTGTGATCCATCCTTCTTTGACAACACACGAATGAATTGCTTTGCCTTGTGCAACATCTTCAAGAAACCCACAAGCCTTGAGGCTGTTGATGTAGGTACACTCGTTTGGATCTACTCCCGCTAACTGCATTTGCTGAAAAAGGCCAAGGGCTTCCTTGCCATGCTCATGATCAACATAAACTGTAATCATGGCATTCCAAGTAACAAGGTTTGCATTCGGAAGTTGGTCAAATATTATGCGTGCGTCCTCAACAGCTCCACATCTCCCATACATGATTACCAAAGACGAGCTAAGGATGACATCAGAAAGCTGATCTTTCTCAACACATGCATGAATTTTTTTGCCCTCTATCAAAGAATTCCTACTTGTGAACGAACCAAGAAGGGCGATAAGGGTAACATTGTTTGGTGGTGTACCCTCTTCTTGCATACGTATATAAGAGAAGTGCGTTTGCACAAAGGCCATGCCTGACCAGGGCTGTGATGCTGGCTGTCCATGAAACCACACTTCGATTCAGCATCCGTTCAAACACTTCTCTTGAGTCTTGCAAGGCACCGTATCTGGCATACATGGAAAGCAACAAATTCGCTAAGTGCGTACCTTGCTCCAGCTGCACCATTATGATGCAGTGATGGTAGCCTTTAATATGGGCTAGAGAGGTGCATTTTCGTAATCCTTCAACAAGATAATTGTGATCGGGTTCAAAAAGCGCGTTGAGGCCATCATGGATATCTCTACACGACCCGTTATGTATGTCATCATCATCACTAGAGGGACATTCAGTTTGTTCAAATAAAGCTTTGGAATCTGTAGGGAGATCGATGCATGCACTTGATAAGGAACATAATGTTGCCATTGCCCTCCCTGTGCAAGGTGCCACCATGCTCAAAGCAGCACAAGCTGTGGAATATTTCGCTTTGTAGAAAGATTTCCCTGAGAGCGTACGTTGCATATCCGAAGTCGTACGAGCTAATGTCGTACACGCCGTGCTGCCTGGAAACGGAAGTAAGGGTACAAGAGAAGAATGTCGTGTGTACAGCGGCTTCTTCCATGGATCCACTGTCCCTTGCTCGCAGTAGCATCGGTGTCGTCACAAGAGACCTCAGAGTGATAAAGTTTTGGACGCAAGACCTGCTTCCCGAGTAGGAAGATTATTCTATTTTTCCCTCCCCTGGTTATTCAACATTATGTCTTGAATTGTCAAGTTAACAAAGCAAGGAGCATCATAGTAGGTGGACTCTTGCATAAACTTGAGATTCTCAATGGTAAATTGGCAAGCATTCCTACGGAATTTATGGTAGGCCTTCCTACTATTGTCCAAGGACATGACTCATATGGTCACCTATACTATCTATACTATAGTATAATGGCAAAGTGAGTAGTGGGCCCAATCGCCCAGAGGGAGTAAGTGAACCCAACTTGCGACATATACCATGATAGGGAGGAGCATTCTGCTTTCCGCTACACCTTAACAATACGAGAGCATGGAGAAGAGCATTTGGCAACATACACATGTGTTGGAGATGTCGATCAGGTGCCATCAACAGCAGAAGGAAGAAGGATAAGGCCATGCATGCCATTGCATTGTGGGGGCGTTGTTGCATTAATGGCTAATATGCCAATATCTCAATATTGAGAAGAATCTTTCTTTGAGGGCTCAAGAATGAGTGAGAGGTCAAGGTGTGAGATAGTCGTTGGGATATTTGAGCTCTCTAGGTTTGTTCTCATGAGTCACCTACGACATTAAAATTCTTCTTCTTCTTCTTCTTCTTCTTCTTCTTCTTCTTCTTCTCTCTCTCTCTCTCTCTCTCTCTCTCTTTCTCTCTCTCTCTCTCTCGAACAGAGCTTACTTCATGCAAGGAAGAATGTGGGTGAACATCACCCTTGAATTTTTAGTCATTTCAACGGTTTTTCAATGGCATCCACAAGGGACATTGGCCTAAGATTGTAGGGCAATGGCGTGCACGGCAAACTATAGTGTTCACGGACTGCTAACATGTGTAATGGGGTGCCACCTAACCAATGCTATGGTAGGACGTGGGGTACCTTAGGAGCCTAGCACAAGGTCAACATGTGTGATGTCAGGGCACCAACCGATCCTTTCTAAACTCTGCCAAAGATGGGCCAAAGATTTGCAGTTGAGTGGGCAAGAGCAAGCCTCGGGCATATTTTTGCAGTAGCCCACTATCCAAAAGCACCTCTAGCATCCATCCAACATTATTACCACTTTCTTATGTTGTCACTCTTAATTGACTCTAATTAATAGTCGAGACCATCTTCAAGAACATCCCTTCTTAATTTAGGAGCCAAGTCATTACAACATTGTAGAGTTGGGGCTATCGTCCATCCACTATCACCTTGAGCATGTTGATAGCGTGTAGCCTCAAAGTTGTAAACATTTGGTCACTTTCTTTCTCTTTTGAAGTTAGTAAAAACATAACAAAACCTCCACTTCTTTGATGCACATCTAGAGCTCTGCGTTGATCAAAATGTAAAGCTTGATGGGTTATACTCTTTGAGCAAGAGTAGAAGGTGTCAAAGATATTGAGGCAAGTTGAGGGATGCCATAGGTTGCAAAGGCAGCGAAGAAGGATTTAGACCATCGGCATGAGAAATCTGCTATTGTGATAGGATATGAAGGTATATTTTTTGGGTTCTCTCTTTTAGCACTTCAGGTCCTTCAATGGTGCTCGAGGAGCTAGCAATCGTACGTCTACATAGCTAAGTTGTTAATGTATCGCTACAAGAAGTAATTAACCCTTATGTTGTTTTCAAGGAATTCTAAGCAAAGTTTGTTTTTAGCAACACTTGTAAAACTCGGCTTCCAGAAAATGTAAAGCAAGGTTTGAGATGCGGCTTGGAGGATACGCCATTTTGAATTGAATAGACCATCTATTGCCCAACTTGGCGAGTACTTTATATGGATCCTTACATCATCTCGTAAAATACATTGATTGATACATGTGCAACATGGGCAGAGTACTTTATATGGCTCCTTACATCATCTCTTAGACTACATTGATTGCAATACATGTGCAACATGGGTAGAGAAAAGATCCATATTGTCTTATGGATGCGAGTGATCCCCTTCCTTTGGGTGTGATCACCCTATGCATGGCCCTTGCATCTTGAAGGGAGTGGAGCCATTCATGCAAAGTAGTGATGTTGTTTGTGATGACCATTTACCTAAAAAGACATACTTTGGGCTCTTTTCGATGTATGCAATTTCCTGGTTTCTTCCTCTGTGAATTCACCTATGTTTTCATTTTGAAGCCATGTGGAATTATGTAAGATGGTCTATTTTTTGCAAATATGAAACAATGGATTCTCTCCAAATGAAATCTGCATTTTAAAGGTGTACAAGCAAGATATTTATGCAAGGTATCTATGTTGTTAGGCATATTGAATCTTGAGAGCATTTATGCTCGAGTCCCGTTCACTGCTCAAATTAGCTATTCATGAATAGGCACACCATTGCCGAGCGGCATGCACAATAGCTAGCTTCCTCAGAGGTGTACTAATTCAGGGTAGTATTGATCGAGCAAGCTTAAGACAATCAAAGATGCAACAGAGGATGTGTACATTGTTGATGTAAATGAGAGGCTACGTATCAACCTAATTTCATTCCGCTTTGCAACTGCTCTTCTTATGTTGCCACCCTCAAGTCTTCCGACCAATTAGATGAGAGAAACCTTGCCCTACGCTCTTGCCTTTGAGCATCCTCCCCAAGGCGACTCTATGCCTACTCTGGTCTCATTCTCCTAAGCCTCAATAGGAGAGCCTGAATAATGAAAGGGGCCAAGGGCATCTCTCTCTCTCTCTCTCTCTCTCTCTCTCTCTCTCTCTCTCTCTCTCTCTCTCTCTCTCTCTCTCTCTCTCTCTCTCTCCCCCCCCCACACACACACACACATGTAGTTGCAAGACGTCTCTATGCATGGGCTAGGAGGGAAGCTTGGAGTGTGTGTGTGGATACGTGCCAACACCCGTGGGAGCTAGGTGACTAAACAAATTAGTATCTAGGAGATTTGAACAATTATCCATACCAAGCATGAGAGCCACTCATAATCAAGAAAAGACAATGTGAGAGCAGTCGAAGGTATACGCTAGAGAGAGAGAGAGAGAGAGAGAGAGAGAGAGAGAGAGAGATTTACTTAGTATTCTACTTATCAATAATAGATTCCATAGTTTCCAAGAAAAACTCGCTAGATGCGATATGGTGGTGCTTCCAAGAGCTTGGTAAGGTAGAGTTTACCCTCTCTGCTTGGGCCCATTCACCTACAAGAGTGCTTGGTCACTATATATGAGAAGGGAACTCTATGAATTTTAGGTGTTCTTCATTCACAAAAAGAACTAGCATCCTCTTCAATGCATAATCAGAGCCAATTAATCTCTCTCTCTCTCTCTCTCTCTCTCTCTCTCTCTCTCTCTCTCTCTCTCTCTCTCTCTCTCTCTCTCTCTCTCTCTCTCTCTCTCTCTATCGTTTTTTGACCTAGTAGACAGCAGTTTACGCTTTTGATCATAACTTCTCATTTGAACTCCAATTTAGGTGATCTATAGCCTCAATCGAAGAGCACAAAGCCCTCTACGCATTGATGTAAATACATAATTTTTTTGAGCAATTGAAGGCTTTGCTGTAACAGCATCTCAGAATTGAAAAAAACTGTCAAAACTTTGCGTTTTTGTTGCCGACTTGAAGGCAATGTCAGACAAAACTCGCAAGGGTGAAAAATCCACACTCGCCATGGAGAATGATGCAAAATCTCCAAGGAATTTGGATGCTAATCCAACCACATCGTCTACAACAATGGAAGCAATGTCATGGCTTACTTGATCTCATTACAAGAAACCGTCAACAAGCAAGGTGAAGAGTTGTGTGCACTTGCAATGGAGAATGGTACTTTAAGAGTTCTTGTTGTGGAGAATGAGCACCTCAATAAGGTTCTTGAAATGCAAACAACACGCTTGGCACATCTTGAGAATGAAGTTCAAGAATGTAAGCGCTCTCTTGTGGACATGAATGTATTGAAAGGGCGCTTGAGCAAAGTTGAGAGTGATCATGTATTGAAAGAAGAAATGATAGACACAATACGACATGATGTATGTGAGATGAGAAATGTACCCAAATCATGGGCTGATATATGTAAGGATAATGTGGTTTCTGCATCTCTTATCACGCAAGCCGTTTGTCCAAGCAAAGAATGTAGAGAATGTGGACACTCAAGAATTGCAAGAACGGCAAAGACGCTCGAAGAACATCGTCATTCGTGGAATCAAGGAGGAAAGCATGGAAGCACCCCAATTTCTTGCGGTTGCTATTGAAGAGTTTTTTGCTACATACTTTGGCAAGCCTGGAATCATGGCTTATGGTGCACATTGAGTTGAAAAACAAGGAGCCCCTCGCTCGAGAGAAAGACCTATTGTATGTACCATGGCTGATAAGAGAAAGATCATCCTTGACAATAGTTGGGTCTACCTCAAAGGAACGGGTTGTAATGTATATGAGGATCGCACTCTTATGCAACAAAATGTACGTTGCAAAGCATATGAGGAAAGAACCAAGAAGGTCAACGTCTCATCTCAAGAAGAAAAGTCACTTGAGGAGGATGCAAGTCCACCCAACAAATAGGGACACGTGATCTATGAGACCAACTCACGCTTGCGAATAAGCTTTTGGAATTGTAATGGCTATCCATGGAATGCAAAAATTGGCATTGATGAGCTTACCAATGACTCCGATGTGATACTTCTTGTCGAAACATGGGAGCATGATGCGCAACAAATTCTTGGATTTGACAAATATGATGTGCATTCTTTGATGTGTACCAAAAATGCAAAGCAACGTAGAGGCCAAGGAGGCGTAGCATGTATGATCAAAAAGGGTTTGAAAGATGTTTCCATTGTCAAAGAAGATAAGTATAAACGCTACTTATGGTTGAAAGTCAGCCCACCCAATGGTCAAGTCATGTTTGTGGTTGGTTGCTACATTCCTCACTATGACTCCAACTTTTATGCTCGCTTGGATATGGATAGAGATCAGTCCTTTGTTGAACTAGAGGAAGACATTGCTCATTACAAGGACTAGGGTGAAGTCATTGTCTTTGGAGACATGAATGCTCGCACGAATACGTTACAACACGACACACAACAAGTCAACATGCCACATGTCTGAAGAAGAGTGGTGACTCATACATGATAATCGAAGTTGTAATGATGCAAAACAATTAGATCACTATGAAAAGTCACTTCTACATATGTGCAATAGTATTGGAATGCTCATTTCAAATGGTGTATCTTTATGGCAAGGCACCAATGACTTTACATGTAGAAAGCACAATGGTGATACCGTGATTGACTATATGTTGTTTTGGAAGCCACTCTAGAATGCATACAAAGCTTTACACTTGGTGAATGGAATCCGGAATCGGATCATAGGATGCTATGTATTGACCTCAAGTGTGGTAAACACCCGAGCATGTAGCCTCCAATCATGATGTGAATCATTCGTACCTACATCTAAACTTCAAACGAGCACTTATATATGCTAATATGGTGGACCAAATGTTAAGCATGACAGAGCATCAAGAGAGCCCAACATTAGAATGCAAGTGAAAAGTTTTCAAAGAAGTAATTTTCTCTTGTGTGAAGGAATGCTTTGCTCATTGATGAATTGGAATGCATGGTTCTTGATTTTATGCAGCAAGAAGGCATAGAAGAGGTTAAGATCGGAAATGCGGTGATCATGCTTTTGCTTTATGCCGATGATGTAGTACTCGTTGCACATACCTTAGAAGATGCACAAAAGCTTATGAGTGTCTTGAAACACTTTTGCCTACATAGCGGGCTGATGTGTGAATGGATCCAAAACCAGCGTTATGCTTGTAAAGACCCTCAATGATGAAAATCCATGCATTGTATACAACAATGAGCAACTTGAAGTGTTAGATAGCTTCAAGTACCTTGGCCTTGAGGTTCCATCAAATCATAGATGAAAGAATTGCGCAATGCATCGCTTGGAAGCCGGAAAGAGGGCTTTTTATTCATTTGAGAACATGTGCAATGCTAGAGAGATCAAGTGTTGGGCTCTCAAAAAGTACCTCTTTGACACATTGGTGACACCGGTGCTTCTGATGGAGTGGAGGTGTGGGTTGGTAGCATCGGAAAGTCTACTTGAAAAGAGTTTGAGAATGTCCAAAAGCGTTTTCTCACCAACTTTTTCCAAGTCAAGACACAAACACCCTATATGCTCTTACTTCTTGAGTCTGGATCGCTTCCCATTGAGGTCTTGGGCATGCAAAGGGTAGTGGGGTACATGCTTAAGACACAACGTAGCCCTTTGTATCGACTTCCTAGAATCGCATATGAAGCAAGTCAAAAGGTCCAAAAGACATACAAGAGCAAAATACTAAGTTCAGGGTGGATGCTTGACATCAAGAAATGGTTTGGAAGATGGGATGCATGTCACTTGGTCAAGGATGCGTCGATGGACTCCCAAGTTAATGAGGCCTTCTTACAACGCCAATGTATCATGGCTTGGGAGAAATTTGGAGGTTCTCGCTTCAATCATTACACCACACACATTGCCCCAAACTACAAATCTCTCTTCTTCTCCGAACGTGGTAACCAAACCCATCCCTACATCCTTGAGCCCATCCCATTGAGTGCGATCCGCACCATTGCCTCCATTCATCTTAGCTCCCATTCTCTACGCTGCAAGACAGGACGTTGGGGCACTGGCGAGGAGTCTCATGGACTTTGCACCTTATGCCCTCGTTAAGTGCGAGAGAGTGAGTACCACACACTACTTGAGTGCTCAGCTTTTGACCACATTAGGTCCTCTTTTCCCTATATATTCAACCATGAGCTCTCTCTATATACCTTCCTCTCCCAACCACGATGTGGACTCTCTATTGCAACGCTCATTTCAGTCATTTTTTAGCATCGTGAGTCACTTATGACCTCCACTCACACCACATGACATGTTCATTTGGTCCCGTAGGTCATATTTGACCTTTGAGGATGACAATAGAACTCTCTCTCTCTCTCTCTCTCTCTCTCTCTCTCTCTCTCTCTCTCTCTCTCTCTCTCTCTCTCTCTCTAGCCATCCATGTTGCGTTCGTCACATGTATCTTATTCTAATTCCTCCCCACCTTTATCGTGCAGGGAACTCCTTATCTCTAGGATTGACAAATGAACCAGTAGCTTCAAACCATCTTGCATTTTTGGGACTCTAGGGTTGTCAATCTTGAGCACTTGGCTAGGAATTTTGAGGCAATGTCTCGCAAGTTGTCCTAAAATCATCAAACAGGCTTGGCCATGTTAATATCTTTAATGTGTAGGGAATTTTTGTCATTTTTAGAGATCTATCTCTATGGGTCGCCTACAATTGGTCTTGAATCAGAAATTAGGAGAATCTAAGCACTTAAGTATGAAAAAAGAGCTCCTTCGAAGGAGTGATTCATTCTGCAAAAAACACACAATTTGTGCTATTCAATGAGGATCTCTCTCTCTCTCTCTCTCTCTCTCTCTCTCTCTCTCTCTCTCTCTCTCTCTCTCTCTCTCTCTCTCTCTCTCTCTCTCCCCCCCCCCCCCTTTTTCCTAGGATGTTAAAAGTCTCTTGTTGTAAGGACTCTAGGTTTGGTTCTTCTTCTCTCTCTTTGCAAGGAGTTAGCTCACTCTAAAAGATTCCAAAATATCCCAACCTACTTTCCATGGCTACAGTTTGTAAATGCCAACCTATCAAAGGACGTTGTGAGGCATCAAGAGGTATGTCGATTCTAGCGAGAACACGGCTTTGTCTTGTTATGAAGTGACCATTTTTGTCCCTTTATGACCATGATTTTGGACGTGCGGGTGGACGGTCCCTTTATGTCCACAATTCACAGTCGAAGGAAGTGGTGGGGGCTAGACCGACTTGTAGGCCGATCTGAAACCACTAGTGTGTACCTAGATAATAAAACAAACTTGGATTTTAACACTATGTACCTATGATTTTAACAGTATGTACCTATGATTTTGAAAAATTCCCAAGAGATTCCAAAAAATGGGAATCTAAACGGAGAGAAAGAAGAAAGGGGAACAAGGTTTTGGGGGGGGGGGGGGGGGGGGGGGGGGGGGGGGGGTGAGCAATATGCGTGAAGCTGGCAACAACATGCCACAAGTCATCGATAGTAGGGGAGGCAGCAAAATGACATGATAAGAGGTAGGTAGGGCCGCATAACAAGAGAGAGGAGACCTCAGCTTCTTTTTTTCTCTTAAGTTTATGGCGGCACAATTTTGGAATTGCATTTCCTATGATTGGAAATCCTCCGTAAATAAGAAATTGAATCCAAAGGCTTTAGAGCAAAATTGATGATCACTACCGAACTCCAGTCTACATGAGCCAGTGCATTGCATGAGAAAGAAATGAGTAGAAAATCAAAACGCCATGTAATCTTTGTCCTCTATCATGTGCTAGCCAAACAACACCACCCCAACTACCCTACATTTGCCTATTTTGAGTTCGAGGTTCCTCACCATGGCTCCCCTATGCCATCTCTACTGCAAGGTTGGATAGCCTTTCTTGACCGGTAGTGGATGAGGCAGGTGGGAGGTTATGGGTAGAGGCTCATGGGCGCAATTTGGGGCTGTCATAGAGATGAGGCCGGATAGGTCTCTATGGAAAAGAAAGATATTGAGGCAATGAATTGGCTATAGACGGGGATGAAAGGCGGCTCAAGCTGGCACAATAGGGAGGGAATGGAAACAAGCCTTGAGGTAGTAAGTGAGGATTTTTTTAAAATACAAAATTTACAGGAATCTCTGATGATGCATTCATTTTTATGTTTGCCCATTGAAGTGAGAGGAGCCTGCAAACTTGCACTACATGGTTGCTTGTCATTGGGACAAGGGTTTCTAGGTGTTGGGTGAGGTAGCATATATCTGTTAGAAGGGGGGATGAGAGGTGGTGGAGGAGAAGTGCAGGCGATGGTAAAACTGACCCACAAGCTGTTTTTTTGAAAGAATGAAATTAAGGTCATGTGCATTGTGCGGGCTTGCGTTGCTAGTCTAGGGCAATGACTATCAAATCATGAAGTTGAGCAGGTAGAGTTTGAAACCAATATTGATGATTTTATAAAGAGTGTTAGGCCTCACATAGAGCCTCAAGCTGGTAGGGGGGAAGAGGAATCTCTTGGAATCTACAAGAGAAATGAATAAACATGAAGGTATGCCAATAGGACCCCCCAATATGCAAGCACAATTTTAGAAATGAATTTCCTTTGGTATCTTTGGAGATACTTCGTAAATAAGAAATTGAATTCAAAGGTTTTAGAGAAAAATGATGGTCGGCATTGAACTCTAATCAGCATGAGCCAGTGTATTGCATAAGGAAGCAATAAGAAATTGACTTTAAAGGTTTTAGAGCAAAATTGATGGCCGGCATCGAACTCTAGTCAACATTAATCAGCATATTGCATAAGGAAGGAATGATTAGAAAATCAAAACGGCATGCAATCTCTATCTTTTGTCATGTGCTAGCCAGACAAAAACACCGCCCCCAACTACCTTGCATCTGCATATTTTGAGATCCAACTTCCTCACCATGGCTCCTCTATGGCATCTCTATTGCACGATTGGATGCCCTTTCTTGAGCAGCAGTGTTGAGTAGGGGTTGGACAAGGCAGGTGGAAGGTTGTGTGCAATTTGGGACTTACGTAGAGATAGGGCTGGATAGGGAAGCAAGATTATGAGACAACAAATTGGCTCCAAATGGGGATGAAAGGCATCTTAGGGTAACGCAAGAAGGGAGGGGAGGGGGGGATGAAAACAAACCTTAGGATAAATGGAATCTTAGGTGGGAATGAATTTTTTTTTAAAAACAGGATCCACTAGGTCACCCAATAAGTAGTACTTGCACGGATGGATCACCCTTGTTATAGTAAAGACTCGATTGGATCTTGGACAAAATTAACTGTAAGATGAGAAGGTGGGAGTTCACACTTCTCCCCTTCCACAATAGAGTGACTATGATTAACTCCATGATTCCATACATATCCTTTGTCTAGCTCGGTTTGAAAATGGCCAAATGCAATTGGAAGGATTTTTCAAAGTCCATCACATGGTTTCTATGGGAAACTAATACAAAAGACACAACTTTATGGCAGTGGGGAAGTGGGAATGGGTAGCAAGACCCAAGGAACAAGGTGGCAGCAGGATCGTGGACCATGTGCTACATGAACAAGCCATGTGTGCAAAGCTAGTTGTCTCCTCAACAAATCAAAGGCACGATTGGGTGGTCATGGCTTGGAATATGATTGGCAAAGTAGAACTTTTCTCACAACGAGGCCCATGAAAGGAGGCTAAAGTGCACAACAAAGTTTTGGGTCCAAGCTAAAGATTTCTAAATTTGGGAGGCCACACCAGGGAGATACTTAGAAAGTCCAACAAAGCAGCATCATCATTGGAATGGAGGGATACCTTTAGATGCTTCAAATTATCCATCTTAGACTAGTATCCTTGGTGTTGGAATTAGGGTTGCCTGAAAAGACTTAATCTTAGAGAAGATGAACGAAGCTCAAGGCACACAACAGAGAGTGTATTACTTAGTGTGCAATGGAAAGATAGATAGCCCTAGAATGATGGACATATATACAATGCGCGGGGGGAAAAACTTCCTAGTGAGGGGGAAAATGCCCCGACGGTTCTAAGTGTGTTCACACACATCACTACCACATGTATATGGTAGCATATCCCCCTTGGAGTGATGTGGTGAACAAGAGCTGGCACATTGAGTAAAGGGAAGTGCCATGCCGCCCTGAGGACATGATTAGTCCACAAAGGAGAGTAAGCCCAAAGCTTTTTGGAAAGCTTCAATATTCTCATGAGACAATGCCTTTGTGAAAAGATCTGCAAGGTTGTCCTGTGTTGGCACATAAGCCAAGCTTATCTCTCTTGTTGAAAGCCTCTCCCTGACATAGTGGTAATACACCTCAATGTGCTTTGTGCAAGCATGAAAAACTGGGTTCCTCGTAACTGCCAATGCGCCTTGACTGCCAATGTATATAGTGTTGGCAGTGTCCTGTCCAACACCCAAATCACCATAAGGTGTTTGATCCATACACACTCAATTGTAGCTGTGAAGACTACCATGTACTCAGCCTCACAATTAGAAGTGGCCACAATAGGTTTCTTCTTGCTCAACCATAGTATAGAACTGCCAAGCATGAAACAGAAACCACTTGTGGACACTCGCATGTCAAAACAACCAGCCCAATCTGAGTCCAAAAAAGCATGTAAGGCTGGCGACAATGATCCCCCCTTGGGATAAAACAAGCCAAGATGTAAAGTGTTACTCAAGTAGCAAAAAATCCTCTTGATAGCCTGCCAATGCTTAGACCCTGGGCTATGCATAAATCTGATGACTTGTGAGACTGCAAACTGAATATCCGGCCTCGTGTTGCATACATAAATGAGGCAACCAACAACAAGTTGGTAAAGACTGACATCAGCAGGATCACTAGCATCATGAAGACTCAGTTTCAAACCTCTTTCCATGGGATTGGAAATAGGTTTGCAATCCTCAAGTCCAAACCTACATAGCAATGTCTCTATGTAACTTTTCTGACACAAGGAAATACCACCATCACACTGCTTAAACTATATATCCAAGTAATGATGCAACAGCCCCAAATCTTTCATGTTGAAAGTAGCATTAAAATCAGCCTTAAATTCAGCAATATGTCATTTGGTCCAGTGATCAACAAATCATCCACATAAAGAACCACAATGAGAAGTACATCACTCTCACGCTTTACATACAATGTGATTTTTGTTGGACTGTTACAAAAGCCTTGTTTGACCAAATGAGTGTCAGCCTTCTCATAACAAGCATGAGGAGATTGTTTCAACCCATACAAAGCTTTCTTACATCTGCACACTTTATCCTCTTGTCCTTTCTTGACAAAAACCGTGAGGTTGCGTTACATAAACTTCCTCAAATATGTCACATTCAAGAAAGTAGTAACAATGTCGGATTGATGTACATCCCAACCAAAAGGAGCTGCCAATGCACAGAGAAAATGCATAATAGGCATACAACATGTGGGAGAAAAAGTCTCTTCATAATCTATGCCTTTTTGCTGTGCATAACCTTTTGCAACAAGTCGAGCCTTATGGCGATAAATCTCACCATCCGGCTTGCGTTTCAACTTGTAAAACCACTTTGTATACCAATGGCCTTTTTGCTAGGAGGCAAATCAAATAAAGTCCATGTGTCATTTTGTATAAGTGCATCATATTATGATTGCATGACAACCATCCATTTTTTGGAATTGTGTGCTTCATCAAAAGATCAGAGGTTCCTCAACATCATGTAAGTTAGACACAGGTAGAGCATAACAATCTGATGCATAAGATGCATGGGGAGAACCTGAACAAGTACAACTAGACAAAGGTACATCCAATTTACTGTCACACAAAGTATGCACCAGCCATTTAGGCATACCCCTAGCCTGCTCATTCTCAGCCCTTTCCTCATCAAGTACAGCATGTACATCTGCATCAATAATAGACTGATTTGTAACATTTTCAGAAACCCCCATAGCCTGTACATTTGCCTCATTGGAATTTACAGTTGAACTTCCACCACTGAAAAGAAGCAACAAAGTGTCATAAATGTCCTGTGAGATGACATTATTGTCTCTAGTACATGACAACAAGGGGGGCTGAATAGAATCTTCCACAAACAAAACATCTTGTGAGACCAAGGTACACTTTGTTTGCAGATGAAACAACCTGTAATCTTTTCTTTCAGCACTATAACCAACAAAAAACACATTTGACAGCCTTATCATCCAATTTTTTGCGTTGTATTTGTGACAGCAAAGTATATGCCAAACAACCAAAAACACGCATGTGCTCAATAGAAGGCTTTCTATCATGCCATGCTTCATATAGAGTAATAGACTGCAAACCTTTGTAGGACACTTGTTAAGTACATAAGTGGCACACATGATGGCCTCAAGCCAAAACAAACGTGGCAAAGCTTGACTTTTGACCATACATCGTGCCATTTCCGTAAGTGATCTGTTTTTCCTCTCAACAACACCATTTTGCTTAGGCATTTAAGGCATTTTACATTGGTGTTTTATCCTACAACTAGCCAGAAATGCATTAAATTCATGAGACATATACTCCCCCCCCTGATCGGAATGGAGAGTGTCCTTAGTACATTTCGAGACATTTTTAGCCATAGCCAAAAATCGTTTGGAGCACATAAATACTTTGGACTTCACTTTAAGAGAAAAAACCCATGCATCCCTGGAGTAATCATCAGTGAAAGTCACGAATAAAGGTAATTGCCCAAGGATGGAGTTTGCATGGGCCCACAAACATCACTATGCACAAGCTGCAACCTACATGTGGCCCTAACTAAACCATCCTTTGGAAAGTTTGAACGTTGCATCTTACCCAAAATACAGCCTTCACAAACATGTTTGACAGGTGCTTCAAGAGGCGGCAAAGAAGCAACCATATTAGGTTTCTACAAACGCAGCAAATTGGCAAAATTCAGATGTCTAAAACGTGCATGTCAAAGTTTTGCATCTGATATAGCCTTAGAATCTACAATTGTATTTGCAAAATTCTATCCACACTTGTCATACAAAGTGAGCTTATACAGCTGAGGGCATAAAATGCCAGATGCAACACTTTCATCACCGAAACTAAGATCATGTACCGTACACATGTCATGCACAAATTCAACTACAAGACCAAGTCTAGCAAGTGAAGATAAAGACAAAAGATTCTTCTTGATCCTAGGTACATAAAGTGCATCAACAAGTGTGAAAGAACTACCATTTGCAGCAGTAAGCACAATCTTTTCAACGGCCTGAACCGGATAAGATGCATTGTTGGCACAACTGAATTCCCATGAGGGACAGACTCAAGAGAGGTGAACAAATCACGATGTGAGGTAACGTGCTTTGTAGCACCACTATAAAAATACCACACATGTGAATCTGCAGTAATTGACATGCATGCGTCATGGACATTAGGATTATAAGTGCACTCTACACTAAAAGCCCATTCTACATCAACATCAGCATCAGCATCACAGTCTCCTTTCACAGAAGACTCAATAATAGCTGCATTTGTAGTGGAACTAGCATTAGTAGTGGAACCGGGCTCTTTCTTCTTAGCCCCTTTGGTCTTCAACTTAGGAAACTGCTTGATCAAGTGATCATTAGCTTTACAATAATGGCAACGCATCTTCTTTTTGCCCTTATCACCATAACTTCTAGACGAATTGCTGCCAACAAAAGCATTAGGAACAGGTGATTTTCCACTTGTAGAAGAACCATAAGAAGTGGTTGCATTGTTGTTACCACCTTTTCTTTGAGCAGCAATAAAGGCACATTCAACTGCATGTTGTCTAGTCTTGTTTTTCTAGAAAGCGACTCTTGCAATAGCAATGTGCATAATGCATCAAAGTTGACAACTTTAGGATTTTCTTGGGTCATAAATCTCCAAGTACTAGCAAAAGTCTGGTAAGAATTTGGCAAGGCATCAAGAGTAGTTTGCACAAGGGAACTTTCTGAAATGACTTCTCTTGCATAAATAAGTTTCTCAAATATCCTTGACCCCAACAAGGAAAGTGTCCATTTCATATTCCTCATGCATAATCTTAGACTCTAGCTCTTTATGCAGCAATATAATTTTTGTCTCATTCTGACTTGCATAAAGACCAGTAAGAATATCCCAAACCTATTTTGCAAATTTTGTTGAACGAATGTGAGGAGTAATAATGCGCTTCATAGACAATGCAATCAATGCATGAGTTTGTGCATCTTTTACATCCTAAGGAGCTTGTTCTATCGTAGGCAAAACAACTCTAGCAGTAGAAATCCTTGCAGCAAGACATGCAAGATCCTCAACATCACTTGTATCCTTAGAAATAGGACGTACATCAATGCCCTACACAATGTTCCAAACGCCCTTCGACACAAGAACATGTTGCATCATATAAGCCCACATAGGGTAATTGTCCCCATCCAATCTATCAGTAACAAAGATCTTGAACACATCTGTGTTGTTGTCAGCCATGGTAAATGTTGATGTGAAAACTGCCCGAAAAGAGGAGAAGGAAAGTGGGGACAACACGTGCTATATAGCAGAAATCGTAGAAGACCGTAAGGGACCTGTTATGTAGAACACAACACTAAAATTTTTCATGTTGCATACATCCTGGCTCATTGTGTCAAATTTCTCCTCTTTCAATGCATGGTCATGCTCCACTTTGCTCATGTACTCCTTCAAAGCATTCAAGTCCACAAGAGAGCATTTACATTCCTTGACTTCCTCTTCAAGTTGCATCAAACGTGTTGTTTGCATCTCAAGTGTCCTCTTGAGATTCTCATTCTAAACCACAAGAACCCTTAGCATGCCATTCTCCATTGCAAGTGCCTGTAAGTCTTCACCTTGCTTGTTTATGGTCTCTTGCAACAATATCAAGTATGCCATCATCATGGTTTCAGATGTCAATGGTTGAGTGGTTGTGTTGTTATCTCCACACTTAGGAGACTTTGGATCATTTTCTACAATGGTTGTGGACCTTATTGAGAAGAAGAACTCCTGCGGCTGCTGGAAGACATTGTATGTAAATTGAGAGATGAGAGTCAACTTTTTAAAACCTATCTTTAGAAATGTTGATGTACAAAAGCCTTCCATAACTCTCAATTTTTTTGTTTTTACATCAATGCATAGAGGGCATTGTGCTCTTCAAGTGAGGCTATGGATAACCCAACTCAGAGTTTGATGAAGAATTTATTATCAAAAGAGTGAAATGTTGTCTACTAGGTCAAAAATGGTTGTGTGTGTGTGTGTGTGTGTGTGTGTGTGTGTGTGAGAGAGAGAGAGAGAGAGAGAGAGATGGATAGAAAGTTTGAGAGAGAGAAAGAGAGATGCGGATGCGGATGTATAAGTTCTATAACATTTTCCAATATTAGCATGGGTATGGAAGATTCTTTCCCTCTACCACAACCAAAATCCGAATCGTTAGTGATATTGATGAAAGCTAGGGCATGTAGGATGGAAAGGAGTAAAATGTTAGTAAAGATTCACAAAATGAGGAGGAAAACACAAAGGAACACAACACATGAAAATCAATAGTGCACTATATTTATCTAGCAATCAACCCCTCAACAACATAACAACTTGAATCCACAAAAGTGTTTTCAAAAGCAAGATTCCCAACGAGCACTTAAGCCAGCCATTTACTAGTGTATTATGTAAGCTCCTGTACGGAATCCCACACAACCTTGAATTGAATAGACCATATAAAGAAAAAGGAGATACACCGATACCATATATTTTAACTACTATATAGCTTTACAACATTACCCATCATGAGGAAAATGCCAAGAATAAGCAAAGACAACTATATTCAATACCTTGGATAGATAGTTGATAGTTGCAAAGGCACCATCATGTCACTTATAAGTATATTGCGAAATAGGGAAGAGCTAAAAAAAACTTTAACACAAAATCACTTAAACAACCACGGTTAACTAGTTCTAAGCAGGCAACATGTTCCTACCTAATCATGAGGGGGTCAAGTGAAGCATATAGTACAAATGGGTTAAACCCCAATTGTTGATACCCTGCAAGTAGATCAAACATGAATACACAAGTGATTTCCATCAAGTAGGAGTATAACTTACTCATGCTAGCAACATCAAGAAAGTGGAACAAGTGAGTGTTCAAGTTTGTAAGGTCGTGGATCTTTTATTGAAACGTTGGTAAGAAGATCAACTTTAAAGCATAAGCGATGGCATGAATATTTTCATTGATCTTGGCCATTGAACCTCCCAAATGTTGTTTATGACTTTAGTTGCTTCTCTTCAGATTGATTAACCTTCCACAATGGATGAGCCATGTGAACCAATCTGCTTAGTAAATAAGCTTGTTATATGTTACCAATGATTTTTTGGAAGCACAAAAATTCTATCTTTGGTCCAATGCTATGCTTTTCAATCAAGTGACTAATGCATAGAACTTCTGAGACTCTATTGATCAATAGACTTTCATTTAGACTCAAACCATGTTGCACCACCAATTGGTCCACATCGTTCCAAAAGAAGTTGTCGTTGTCCTAGAAATGAGCCAGCTTAGAGATCCATTTGTTATTCACTTTTTTGGCGACTTCCATCCAAAGGGTATTCAAGGATTCTCCTCCAAGCTTGGAGGGCCAAGGAGACCCAATTTTTTTCCCCCGCGCATTGTATATACGCCCAGCATTCTAGGGCTATCTATCTTTCCATTGCACACTAAGTAATACAATCTCTGTTGTGTGCCTTGAGCTTCCTTCATCTTCTCCAAGTTGTATGTCCCCCGCGCATTGTATATACGCCCAGCATTCTAGGTCTATCTATCTTTCCATTGCACACTAAGTAATACACTCTCTGTTGTGTGCCTTGAGCTTCCTTCATCTTCTCCAAGTTGTGTGTTTTACCCTAATTCCAACAATTGGTATCAAAGCAGGTTGCGTCCTCCCAGGCTTGCTCCAACACACACCTGCTCACTTTCTACGATTTTAGTGAGCTTTGGTGAGCGTTCACAGGTCGACAAGGTAGACTCAAAGAGCTTGGTCTACTTAGATTTCTGATTTGGGCTCATTTCGGCCTCCGTTTCCACTACAAGCAATACTGCGTAGGCTATTTTGTCATTTTGTGCAGAAATTTTGCAAAAAATTTAGCCATTTACTCAAGGACAAAGTGAGATATCACTTCATACGTACTCTTTTGAAAGTGGGACAGCTAAAGCTTAGAATGGTGCACACAAGTGAGAATCCTAAAGACATGTTAACAAAGGTGGTTAACAAGGAGAAGGTGATATTTTTCTCATCTTCAATCGACATTCAAGGATGAAAATCTAGAATGGAAAGCAATCAATTGTAAGGCCCCCATTATGATGAGAATCCATCATGCGTGAGAAAAATCACCTGTCAAAATATTATGGCCGAATGATGGCCGTATAATGATCTAAAAACGGTCGGTTTTTGGCTAGTTAGCTGATGACTGATGGTCAAAAGTCCATGGCCAATGGCCCAATTCAATGGCCAGTGTGGCTGGCGTTCACAATAGGTGGCCAATTTCTAGGTGGACCTGCCTACCCAAGGGTGGCTACACATGGGCGCATGAGAGACTTGAACTTGTCTACACAAGGGCGGCTACACACAATCGTCTCTCATGAGAGAGGGAAGACCATTTTGGCCTATCAAAGGAGGCCTCTTCTACACACAAAGATGATAAAAGTGGTGAAGGTTGTAAGGTGTGATAGAGTATGTGTGAGGTGGTGAAAGATAGTGAAGCAAGGCGGGAGTTCCACTAGGGGTTGCTAATCCCTTTGTAATTACTTTAAGTTAGAAGTGCAAAGCCATTGAGTGGCTGATTTTCCGTGGAGGTAGCCCACATGTGGGTGAACCACGTATATTGTGTGTGCTCTCTCTTCTCTATTATCTCTCTTTATTAAGTAGACTAACCTCTACTTAGCTACTCCTTAATTCCTAATAACCAACTCTCTTTGGTCTATGCATTGTTCAATTGGAACAAATGGTACTTGACTTTATGCAAAAAGATGGCATTGAAGAGGTCACCGTTTGCAATGTGGTAATCATGCTATTGTATGCAAATGATGTAGTGCTTCTAGCACACACTTTAGAGGATGAACAAAAGCTTATGGTTGTCCTTGAGAACTTTTGCTTGCATAGCGGACCAATTGTGAACGAATCCAAAAGAAATGTTATGCTTGTGAAAACTAACGATAAGGAGAATTCATGCATTGTGTACAACAATGAGATACACAATGAGACACACTTTAAGTACCTTGGCCTTGAGGTACACTTGCTACATGATGTCTCAATAGACTCCCAAGTGAATAAAGCTTTTCTACAACTCCAATGTATTACAGCTCGGGAGGAATCCGGTGGGTCATGCTTCATACATTACGCCACCTATATTGCCCCCAACTACAAAACCATGTTCTTCATTGAAAGAGGAAATTGTACACAACCTTACATGCTTGAGCCTATCCCCTTGTCAGTGATACGCACTATCATAGCCATTCGACTTAGCCCCCACTCCCTTCGATGTGAGACACGACATTGGGGCAATGGAGAAGAGTCAAATCGATTGTGCACATTATGCTCACTACAAGTTCAAGAGTTTGAGTAACACACACTACTAGAGTGCTCAGCTTTGAGTTGAGGTCAAGGGAGCTTTTGGAGGAAGCTTTGGAGGGAGCCTTTTTCAGATTTGCCCTCAATTGAGCAATTAAAAAAAAAGCTTGCTTTGCTCCAAAATCAGTTTTTAGAGCGAGCTTTTTAGAGCTCTCTCTCTCTCTCTCTCTCTCTCTCTCTCTCTCTCTCTCTCTCTCTCTCTCTCTCTCTCTCTCTTTCTCTTTCTAGTGCAACCTAAACCTAACCCTAGCACACACAGGCCACAGTCGTCCTCTCTCCCCCAGCGTCTCCCTGGGTGAGGGGCTGCCCTATGGGGAGGTGTAAAGCCATAGCTCGGCCCCTCCAAGCTAACCTGCAACCTGCGCCACCCGTGGCATCCTTGTGACCTGCTATGACAAGCAATGACCTTCATGATAGAGAACGACCCCGCCCCTGCCCCCACCCCCTCAAGCTACTCTGCAACCAGCAAAATCTGTGGCGACCTGTGACCTGCTACAACAACCCGCCAGTATTGCCCAACAAAGAACGACGTTCTGCAGACTTGCAGGACAACAATAGATTCTGCAGACCTGCACCGACAACAACAAACTGCAGGCCTGCACGAAAGCCTCTGGAATCGACAGCCTTTGGAATCTTCCCTACTGCTGGTAAATTTGGCGTTTTTGATAAGTCCCCAGAAGGGTGTTTTCTTCAAGCTTGTATTTCATGGCTACTCGGGATTCGTCCCTCGGGAAGCTTAGTTTTTCCGGTGTCGTGGCCACATCTTCGAAGGGGGACAAGATCACCCGCCTTCAAACTGAAGTCGACATACTCCGTAAGGAGAATGCTGATCTGACACAGAGGCTTGCAGTCCTCGAGACTCATCTAGCCACAGTGGAAAACTACAAAGAGGAACTGAAACAAATGGAATTCATTTCCACAAAGACAAAGGAGAAAGTAGAGGTCACCCTCACAAAGGAGGTTAAAAACCAAGTACAAGAGATCATCTCTCGCAAGGTCGAAGATCGAGTGGCACCCACGCTACACGAACACCAACAGCAAGAGGTTATCGCCCTCAATGTTTGCATTGGCGGTCTTCCAAAAGATTGGAAAGGGGAAGGGGACCTCAATCACGAGTCCTTTACTCGCATCCAATCTGTAATCCACATGGTCCAATGGGATCCAACATCAATTAGTTCTCTTGCACACGAGCATCGTACCAATCATGCCATCCTCACCTTCAAAACCAAGGCGGACCGAAGCAAACTCCTTGAACAATCAAGGCTTCTTAAGGATACCAAAATATGATTTGCGGAAGATCTCACCCGCTCAACTCAAGCAAAAGAAGGCAGAACTCAAAAAATGCGAGAAACGCGTGCAACAGGGAAATGGTCAGTCTATCGCGGAGGTAAATCCATTATTGAAGAGTTCCCAACTCCCAAACCGGCTTCCCCCTCACCTCTCTCCTTATAGGTTTTTGTTTTTGTTCATCCTCACCCCCCCCCCCCCCCCCCCCCCCCCCCCCCCCCCGTTTTTTATGGACCCTCAATCCTCAACTAAAATGTATCCCACAACCCCACACATTTTTGCAGAATTTGTTGTAATGCTTTTTTGTTCGTTCCCATAGGTCATATCTGACCTCTGTGGACGATAATTCAATCTCTCTCTCTCTCTCTCTCTCTCTCTCTCTCTCTCTCTCTCTCTCTCTCTCGTATTACCCTCCCACCCCTCCCCACATACAAAAAGTACCTAGTCGAATTCCACCCCCCTTCACTTGTATTCTAACACTCTTTCCACTATTCAAACAAGTGAACTTGAAGTCTTTAAAACCACCATTTGATTGGGCACATTCTTCATGAATATTGATCCGATGTATAACAACAAAGATTATTTCCTCATTATTTCGAACCTCAAAGAATCCATCTTGTCCAAGTACCAGTCGAGCGATCACTCCAAATCTAGAAATTCCATTCGTTTTGTCATTGAGCCTTTGAGTTCAGTTGTTTTTTCTTTGCTTTGAGGGCTTGCTCAATAATTTTACGGCTTACTCTCCGCATATGTGGCAACAATTCATCTCTAGTTGAGTCCAATCCACTAATTAGCACCACATTCTATCCGTGAATTATGTAAAGACCAAGAGAAACATCACAATATTGGTCCCCAACAATGATCCTCTCTCCTCCATCTTCAATGACAACATTTGAAATTGTTCAAATGACCTAAAAATGCCTATCAACTTCTGTCCATCTTGTAAAATAACCAAATAATTCCTTATCAAGGTTGTGTGCAAGCGAAGTACCAAAGAAGGGGTCTGGACAAGAAACTTTTTATACCGATACATTATCAACCGAAACTACATGATCAAACACAATGCACATGATCAACTTCGACTTTAGTTCACGGTAGGAAATACTTAAGTTTGGGTTGTCGATATTGTTTCTACTTCACTTTGAAGAAGCTTCCATCCACACATTATTGAGGGAATAATAAGGATGAAGTGCATTTGTGTCTGTTTGCCCCACTCACTTCTGTTTTCAAGTACCTTAGTATGTCCAAAATCATCATACCAACAAGGTGCAATACCATGAATTATTCGCAAGGTACAAGGTGGAAGACATTCAAGTCCAAATTGAGGATGATGAAGCCTTAGTTCTACGATTTGGAGGGTCAAAGCCTTAGTGAGAGAGAGAGAGAGAGAGAGAGAGAGAGGGGGGGGGGGGGGGGGGGGGGGAGACAGGGCTAGAAAAATACAGTTTTTCTAACCGATGAAAATTAGAGTGAACTTGAAATTGAGAGAGAGAGAGAGAGAGAGAGAGAGAGAGAGAGAGAGAGAGAGAGAGAGAGAGCTCTCTTCGAAAGGTTTGCTCCAGAAACTGATTTTGGAGTGAAGCAAGATTTTTTTAAAAATTGCTCAACTGAGCAAAAATCTAGAAAAAACTCCCTCCATTCCCGTCCCCCTCAGCTTTTGGTCACATCCAAACTTGCTTCCCTCACATTTTTAGCCATGACTTAGACCTACACACTTTCGTCTCCCAGCCACAACGTGGGCTCTCAATTGTGAGGATGATGATAAAATCTCTCTCTCTCTCTCTCTCTCTCTCTCTCTCTCTCTCTCTCTCAAACAAAGGGTGTATACCCCGCCCCTTTTTCTTACTAAAGGATGAGGGAAAATTTTTAGGGGCCTACACCTAACATATACGCTTATGTTCCCCTCCAAAAAGAATCCCCATCCCTTGTACTTATGTGGTTCGATAAGTTTCCCATAGTTGATTCCTTGGGGTGTAAATCTTCCCTTATCTTCTCTTTAGAGATCTCTATTTTTCTTTGGCACCCTTGAAAATCTATGAGAGTGCTTGTGTTGTCCTCCATTAACTTTGTAGGCAAGTTGTCAGCCCTTTTGAAATATGGTCTCCATGGTGGTAACTTAAAGTCATTCAAGATTTAGGATTGTCTACATTTTTTGCTTTATGGAATGCCCTCATTTCTTAGTTCAGACATGGGTTACCATTTCTTTCCTCTCTTTGTCCAAAAATCCTCCTCTGACAATTATGAATTTTTGTGATTAACTCATCATAGCCAATGTCCAGAATGTAGTTGTAAGGCAATGGTGAGAGCTCAAGTGCACTACAAAGTCCACTTTGACTTCTCCAATATTCTAGAACATCATCCTTCTCTACCTCGCCTCAAGGGATATCATCCCACCCTCTCCCTCCTACACCACAACCACTAGTCATGGCTCCTCATCATAGCCAATGTCCAGTACGTAGTTGTAAGCCAATGGTGAGATCTCAAGTGCACCACAAAGTCCACTTTGACTTCTCCAATATATCTATCTGAAAGTGCTATAGTGACCATGAGGCTTAAACCCTCAAAATCCTCCCTAAAACTTGTTAAGGACATGGATCAATAATTTTCACTACATGGACTGACAATTTTTCCTTTGATCCGTGGACGGATAATTTGCAAATTGATATTTGACTTAACATTTGGCTCCCCTTTTGCTTGTTGATCACCCCTTCCCCTCCAACTCTCAATTTGAGCACTCCTACCCACCTTAATACATGGATTGAAGCTTGCATGCCTATCAAGTTTGACACTTTTTACCAATTTTCTGGTCCTTTACCTCTATCTTGATCCTTTGATGTGAAATTTGGCTTGTAACTTAGAACTCTACCACTTATTAACCTCTCTACAGATTGATTTGTTTGCCCATTTCTAGAATGTTAACCTTTGCACTGCAATTTTCCCTCATCCTGTACCTGTAAGTATACACTGAGCTGTAAGAGATCATCTCCCCTTTGTTGGTCTTGGATGTACTCCTAGACATCTACAATGAGGTGCATGTGCCTAGGATAAAGGCCACAATGAGTGCAAGTATTGTGGGTGTTGAATAGCATAGGACTTAGTATCCTAGAGATACTATGTAAGAAGAAATTGATAATGGGTAAGTGGTTAGCTTCACTAGTCCATGCATTGTTGGACTCTTATGTGTACCCATCTAGCATAAGCAACACAACTAAGCCCAATTTATGGAATATGAGAAAAAGCATTATTGTGACCATACATAATTTCCTTTCTATGGAACTTCCTCTTTTGTAAAATTGAGCTTTGCATACTTTTCCTCTATCCCTAGATAGGATTTTTCCTTCTCCCCTTCCTCTCAAGAAAAATTACTAAATTTCAAAGTGGCAAGATTGTAATCCAAGACACACTTTTCCCAAACAATACAGATTCATCAAGCTCAAGCGCAATCCCATACCTTGTTTCCATTGCGCTTCATCTTTTATGTGATTGTATGATTGCATGTGGAACATATATGCTTGATTTTTGACAAGGTAGGGAGGTCTACTCACTCCTCTTGAATAAGTTTTCTTGAGTCTTTGGAGCTCTCTTTCTCATATGTGTGTTTGGGAAACAATGCTCCACCCACCCCATCTTTGTGTTGCTCCTATTGTTTTGTATCAAGATAACATTTTTTTAAATCTCAATCATCCCTTTAGTTGGAGCAGAATCATTCTTCATGTCATACGAGTTATCTATGTAGTATTTTTGAGGGATCTTGATCCCAATCTCCATCCTCGTAGCCTTATAACTATTATAGGCACACTGTGTAATTCATCTTTTTCCACACATATTTCCAAAATTGGGTAGCAAGTTCTTCATCAAACTCCTTAGACTCAAAAAATTGGGAGATTCATGCTTTTTCTAGCTCTTATAGTCTCATTGCTTGCTCATCATTTGTATCAAGAGCTACTATCTCCTTATTGCCATTCGAATGAGGAACTACTATCTCCTCAGTGTTGTGGTATCTTCCTTGCTTTTTGAGATTGTTTCCAACCTCTTATGGTGTCATGGCATCTTAAACACCTTGGTCTCTAGAAATCAAACCATGTGGTATGTTCTAAAGCACAAGGATATTCTTGTAGTTAGATGGAAACTCCTTTTTGGCCACTAATCAACTCTCTTGGCTACTACTAAATGGTCATCAACTTTGTATACGTTGGCTTGGAGCTCTCTCTTAAAGAGGAACTCTTCATGATTTTGTCACCATGTACTTGCTCTTAACTTTCTTCTTTTCTCATTCTTTCCTTAGAGTTGAGCTCCTTGGCTTTGTTCATCTTAAAGAGAAACTCTTCGAGATTTTGTATACGCTGACTTGGAGCTCTCTCGTAAAGAGAAACTCTTGAGGATTTTGTCACCATTACTTGCTCTTAACTTCTTCTATTCTCATTTTTGTTGGGAGTTGAGCTCCTTGGCTCTGCTCATCACTTAATCCTTCTAAATATTTCAATGGTTTCTTTTGTCTTTTCTTCCTTTTATTCTTCTCAAATCCAACACTTGGTCTTCTATCTATCTCTTGAGTTTGTATGTTATGATCTTGTGCTCTGACTAGTGGAGTAAGAGGGATAAAATCCTCTTCTTATTATGAAGATGGAGATGAGATACCCTTATCAATTCAAAGTGGATTTTTTGAGCAATCAATGACAAGATGGGTACTACCACAATGTCTCATCACTTTAGGCCGCCATGTTGGGTTCATTCAACACCACGATGGAAACAATGTTGGGGTATTGCTTGCTCACACATAATTCCTCATGGAAGAAATCTCTTACACACATCTACATTGAACTTATTAGTCACGAGTATGCTTTGTTACATTTGGTAGATGCTGGCACATGCCACGCACACTTATGTGGAGCCTCCACTTGGAGGCTTCGAATTTCCCTGGCTACATCATCAATGAGGTCAACAAACGACCCTATGACACATGCCTATATATTGGCCCTCTCATGTAGCTATTTTGTACTCTAATGCAATCATTATGTTCATTTTCAACATGAATGGTTCGTTGTGCAATCCTTCGTAGCTACAATTTCTCCTTCAACTAGTATCTGATCCATCATCAAATTGGTATGGAGTAAGCCGTATCTATATTTCTTTTCTAAGCTAGACATCATGTACAACACACTTGGTTGCTAATTAATTTCCCCTCTCTAATAAATCCTCTAATCCTTTTTAATTACCAAGCATTGGGCATGCATGTTCTTGGACTTGATTCCATGGGCCATTACCCTTCTTCACTAATTGGAATTGATTTAGCTTGTGTGTTTGCATAGGTTCTAGGCCTTTGCATTTAGATTTTTTTTCATAATAGGAGAGATAATAATGGGGTTGACCCTACTTGAATTTAAAGAGGCTTTTGACTTCTCTTCACAAGTGCTACTTCCAACTTGGACCTTACAAAATATGTCGTAATAACTAATATCTAATTATCCTAAATGATCTTCTCATGTTAAACTGATCATTTAATATGGGGAAGTGCCAGGGGAGAAAAAGCTAGAATAATGGTTAAGCTGGCAGATCGGCCACAGCAGGGATCCAAAGGAGGGAAAATAGTGTTGTAGACAACATACCTTCTAACATTCCTTCATTTTCCTCATTTTGGTTCTCTTGGGAACCTACCTCCTCCAAACCTTGACAAGAGGTCTTTTGATTGTTTGGATTAAACCTCACTCCCATGACCTCAATGAAAGACTCCTCTTCCCTAGTGCTACCGCTACCTTCTTCTTCTGAAGTGCTATCAGTACACTCTTCCTCCATCTCACTTTGAGATGATTCTTCATGGAGTTCCTCTTGACGTTGCTCCTTCATGTCAAAGACAACCTTCTTCTGATTTTCATTCCTGCAAATGAACTTTCCACTTTCTAAATCCTACAAAGCTCGTATTTTCATTAGCCATGGTCTTCCTAGGATAAATGGATAGCCACTTCCCTTGGTCGACATAACATAAAAATCCACCGACTTCTTAATGCCAAAGGCCTCCAGAAAGACATTTTCACAAATGCCTACGTGACATTTTCACTTTGATTTCAGGTGTCTCACAGATGTGCATGCCTAGTCTTTGCATAAGTCCTTATGTCATGATGCAAATTTGTGCACCCCCATCCACTAGACCTTTCCTAACCAACCTTCCTTTGATGTAAAAATCTATCACAGTTGTAATATCCTCATTCATTTCAGCTTGTGCAAGTTTTACAGCAAGCACACTCTCTTTTACCTTTGTCCTAGTGCTAATTGCTTTTGTTAAATCCCTCCTAACTTGTGGGCATAATGCAAGAAACTGAGGCCATGAGATATTAAGACCCTTACATCTCATGTCTTCCAACTGGTTGTATGGAGCCATACCATGTCCAAGAGGAAAGTCTTGGAGGTTAATACAATGTCAAGTCCTTTTGGCTTCTTTGGTCTCCTTCTCCTTCTTCTCTAGTCCATGGTCACTTTGTGATGTGACTCCTTCTTTCTCCTTACCTTTTTCATGGCCACGCTTGATGCCATTTCCTTCCATGTCAATATCATTTGAATTTGTCACCTCTACCTTATGCACATTTAGATCTAGCGAAGGTGAAACTCCTTCCACTCCTCGTAGAGGTGGTCTTTCTCCATTTGTCCTTTGTAAAAGCCGTGGTTGTTGACTAGTTCCTTCACCTGCATACATCACTGGGTAATTCAAGTTAGATCTCCTTGGCTTCTCATGGGGCCAAGGACAATTATACATCCCGTGTGCAGACTCTCTGCAATTCCAACATTGCAAAAGTCTCCTAGGTCGTGACTCTCTCTCCTCGGATTTCTTTGTTTGTCCCTTGGGACTGACAGCTTGTGCAAGGTGGATTGACAAGTTGTTTAAGGATTCATTTAACTTTTCAATTACCTCCATTGTTACATCATGAATCTCTCTAGATATTGATGCTTGCAATTTTCCCTTAGGTTTAGGAACCTCTATTGGAACTCACCTCTTAGACACTTGAGTTTCCTATACTTCTTAACATCCCTAGTTTCAGCTAGTCAAAGGTACCAAGTGCACCCCTCTCAACTATCTTGAGTGTGGGAAAGAGACCGACTATGAACCTTTCCTTCTTTAAGAACTCTGCACCATCACCAAGGTTAGCAACATTTCTCACCCATACAGCCCAAAGACGTAGAAACTCTTGTTTATACATGCAGTAGTCATCTAAGTCTTTTTGTTTGTGAGAAACGATGTTTTGCCATAGCTTTTGAGTGTTTTGGGGGTCAAAGAAATATCTCTTGAAATGATCATCAACTTCCTTATAGTTTTTTTTAACATCCTGAGATAGGGAGTCTAGCATCTTTTCTAAGGACTACTATAAACATTTCTAAGCATTCAATATCTCCTATCACTCTCTTGATGCGACACGCCATTTTGAAATTAGCTAGAAATAACTCGGCAGCCTTGCCAGGCTCTTCAAAAAAGAGAGGACATCCTGACATTTTGCTTTGGGCCTCCATTGAATCAATATCAAAGTGACAATACGTTTTTGTTTTTCTTTCTTAAAAAGACTTACACAATCATGTTTTCTAAACTGCAATCTATTCTACAACAAAAATATGCACATCAAATGATCTATGATAATCAATAAGAGGAAGTATGATAGGGTTTGGTGATGCGAGAATTTCTCCTACTCTTTGGGCACCAAACATGAACATTATACGTTGTTGAAAATGGATTTTTCTACTAATTGCAATGTTTATTCTAATGTGTGGAGTAAAATGAAAAGAGAAAACCTCTATTCTTGGGCCATTATCCATGGCCTATGCATGTCCTAATGCTTAAAATAACACAAAAATATAGACATCTAAGCTAATATCATACCTAATGAGAGGCAAAATAAAAGGATTTATCGAAGCTTTATCTCGCCCAACCTAAGAGGACCTAAAATCCTATAATTACATGTTGAAATTGCAACTTAGTATTAACAATTATGTGTATATTTTACCTTGCAATGGGAATGAAAGAATCCTACAAAGTCTTGTGATTCATGCAAGCTACTTGATTAATGTAAAAGCTAAGTATTCACAACAACATACACACGCCCTCCTCAGTGGGGGACACCAAAATTGAGGTAGTCCGGGGTAGGAAACAAAAAAGGTGACCTCTAAATACCCCGCAAGGCTCCCGTTCTACTCAATTGAGGTTGGGCAACCGCAAACAAGAGAAACCACAACAAACCCACAACAAACAACACGTGAAGAGACACCACTTAGTTAGAGAGCGAACTAGGACGCCGAATAGGAGAATACTTGAGAAATACAAGCGAGAAGGAAAGGTACACTAAATCTAATATCAATGCTACAAAAACACACACCAAACACCTAGAGAGAGAGAGAGAGAGAGAGAGAGAGAGAGAGTGAGAGAGATTTGTGCAAGAATTAAGATTCACACATTATCTTAGGGTTATGGGAGCCCTCTCACCATACCACCCTCTTATAATGTTTTCCCAAGCAACAAAAACAAACACAAGAGCTCTTTAGTCACATACAAACAAATACTACAAAAGAATCTCAAAATGAAAACGCAGCACCTTAAACCAAACAAGATGAAGTTGTCAAGCGTGAATTGGAGAGACTCGAGAGAGTTTTGAACCACAGTAGCACCCAACTTATTGATTCAATTGATGTACAAGAGTAGGTACAGCTTTGATTGGAAGTTATGAATCACTCACTCCCTTGCAATGCTACAACTAGCTCAAAAAAGCTTATACACCACAAGTATTGGTGTATAGACAGCTTACTCTCTCTCCCTATAACTAAGATAGAGTGAATGGTACACTCAAAGTAGTGTGAGAAATAGTGTAGAGATCATGCCATTTACAAACGAAAAAGGGCTCTATTTATAGGTGAGGAGATCCCTTATTAGGATTAACTCCTGATCAACATGTACATAGAAAACCATGTTTATGAATTTTTTTATATGTTCTTATGAGAGTGAGGCTCTCTTGTCTCTTGAGTCACATGGATGTGGGCTCAAGAGGAGAGAATTATTGAGGTGAAATAGAGAAGATTCTAGAGAGGTGAATGATTTTTTTGTGAGGTTTCCTACTCCAAGGTAGAATAGAGTGAATGTAATTTATAGGAAAGGGTTAGCAGGTAATGTTAGTAATCACTAGTAAATGTTAGTAATATAGTTACAATGGGTAGAATGACTTGAAGGATGAGAAAATAGGGGTGAATGAGATGGATGTACCCTTGAGATGGTGAATCCTTGAGAACTTTTTGACTCACCCTTGTGTAGATTGTCAAAAGTGATCACCGTTCTCCTTCTTCTTCTTTTCACGCCACCGCCATAGTCAAATTCGAAATCACCACAAAGATAATGAGGGTTTTGTTGATTAAAAAACCCCCATTTTGCAAAGATTAAGTATGATTAGGTTACTTATTTTTTATGCATTCTTGAAAGGTTAGAATAAAATTGTAATATGGGAGTAATAGAGAGAGATATGGAGATGGTGGATGTAGGTAGAGCTTCAAAAGAGAGCTACAGGTGTGAGAGGGGAGGGGCTGGATCCAAAGGAGGGTCCATCTGCAAAAGAGCAAGGTGAAACAATGGGCTTTAAAGACCTTAAGGTTCAACCCATTAACACTTCCAAAATGCTAAGGTTCCAAAAATCAAAGGTTCTGTCCAATGGATAAGCTTAGGAAAATTGGATGCTTCGTGTGTGTGTGTGTGTGTGTGTGTGTGTGTGTGTGTGTGTGTGTGTGTGTGTGTGTACAAAAGTCTTCATGAATCCTACAAAGGAGGGGTGAGCCTTGCAAGTAGGGGATGAGAGAGAAACACACACACACACACACACACACACTCAGAAGCCTCCTTTACACAAGGGTGAGGGACACATATCAGCTCCCTAGCCCAGATGCCCACAAGGTGTACTCAAATCCTATTGGATGGCCATGGAGGTGGACCAATGAGAATTAGGCTAGAGTAAATCTAGTTTAAATAGTTCAAAAAACACTTAATAAAAGAACCAATAATAATTAAGCTCTCTAAAAGACTATTGGACAGTCTCCCAAGGGGTCCAATGAGCATTCAGTAGCCCTCACAATTTCATATCCATAGAGTTGGCCACCAAGCTAGGCATACAAGCTTACAAGATGGGAGATGTCATACCCGGCAGATGGTGCTTTCAAGGGGCAAGAAGCTTCAATCACTCCCTTACTCGAGAAATTGTGCCTCCATGTCCAAAGCTATGTGAACAAAGAGGACTTCTTTATATCTCCTCTCAAGCACGAGGATGTAATCCTAGGGGCACCATGGTTTGATCTCATGGGATGCCAATGTTAAATTCCCTGAAAGGAGAATCTACTTTAGGTTTAGGGAAAAAGATATATACATAGATGTTAAGGAAATGGGTAACACCATACCCATTGTATATACTCAAGCTTTCAATAAGTCAACAAAGAGCTCTATTTACGTGTACATGATTTTTGTTAAAGATTCTCAAAATGAACCTAATGCTTAGCAAAAGAAAATATAAACAACCACAAGGAATTAGAGTTATCCAATTTTCTCAAGGGGTTTCAAGATGTCTTTATTGATGACATCCCTTGTGAACTACCTCCTAAACGAGGCAATGATGACCATGCAATTGAACTTCTTCTAGGAAGTTCACCGCCTAATAAACCTCCTTATAGAGTTTCTCAAGCTCAACAAGAGGAGATTATGTGGCAAGTGCATGAGTTAGTTGAGAAGAACATGGCTAGGCCTAGCTCATCTCCATTTTGGTCACCAGTGTTATTAGTGCAAACGAAAGACGGCACATATCGTATGTGTGTCGACTATAGAGCACTAAATAGGATCACTATCAAAAATAGGTTTCCCGTTCCACGGGTAGAAGAACTATTTGATAAGCTACAAGGGTTCACCTACTTCAGTAGGATTGACCTAAAAAGTGGCTATCATCAAATAAGGATAGTTGATCAAGACATTGTAAAGACCGCATTTTGTACTACGTTTGGTCTTTACAAATACATTGTCATGCCTTTTGGCTTGACCAATGCACCAGCCACATTCAACCGCTTGATGGAGAAGCTATTCAGGCCTCATCGAACATTTACTGGAGTGTTCTTTGTTGATGATATCATCATCTACTCTAATTCATTAGACGAACACAAGCAACACCTCCAAGTAATATTTCAAGTTTTAAGAGAGAATAAACTCTATGTTAATCCAAAGAAAAGTTAATTTTTCTTGTAAGGGATTTAGTATTTAGGTCACATTATCTCTCAAGATGGAATCCAAATGGATCCATCAAAGTTAGAGGTAATAAAAGGATGGCCTAAACCAAGGAATCTTCATGAACTAAGAAGCTGCATAGGGATGTGTGTATACAATAGACGCTTCATAGAAAAGTTCTCACAAACATGAACTAACAAAGAAAAACGTTAGGTATACATGGTCTGCCAAGGAGAACAATGCTTTTGAAAAGCTTATCTCTCAACCTGTGCTTACACTGTCGGATCTCTCAAAGCCATTTGAGGTGCAATGTGATGCTTGTGGTAATTGTCTTGGAGCTGTTTTGCTCAAAGAAGGGCAATGAGTGACAATATATATTTGCCAATGATATTAAATATTTGTCTATCTGTTGACTACAGCTCTAAGAGAAAATGGACGATCAAGAACAAGATATTGACACCCAATCACTACCTGATGATCAACAACAAGCGAATGTTAATGCATTTCAGCGCATGAAGTCTCTGGCACACGGCATGTCGGCACAACAAGCGGCGCGTACTGCTCGCCAACTCTCAAAATGGGCAAATCCAAACCATATGCAATGAAAAGAGATCAATAAAGAAGTGACAAAGGACATGATCAAGACAATATGGCCATGTGAGGACGTAGAGATCAAGAAAGGAAGGTGGAAGGTTTCGAAGTGCAACCATGATGCGATCAAAGATAACGCTGAGAGGATTTATCTGGAGGTTTATAGCCATCCTCTGCACAATGCAGATTGTGCGCTATATTTCGCAAAAATGTTATATGTTCACTTTGTGCATAAGCGACCAATAGACTTCTCGTCAAAGGAGACAACTATTGCCACTCATGATTTAAGGGAGAGTTGTGTCACTTTCACCCGAGATGAGCTGGCATTGATAGTGGAAGGCGCCGACCTACAGTTAAAAAGAGAGAAGGATATTTACACGACACAGTTGGCAGAGAAAGATGCAGAAATAACACAGTTTTCTATATCCACCTAAACACCGCAACCCTCACAAGTCCGGATGGAGAAAAGCATTCACCGCTTAAGTCGGGACGTTTAAAATCTGACACAGTGAGTGAATCCAACCACCTGTACAAGGGACACACATCAGCCACCTTGTCTTGCATCTGGAGTTGGTGCCCTCATCTACTTTAGATGCATCCTCATCTTTCCAATGTCCAATTTTCTACAAGAATTTTGATGGATGGAGTGGATACTATACATTGACATGTGGTCATTATTATCATTTAGTTTGTCTTATTCGTTTGATGCAAAACAGTAGTCGATGCACAATCTGTTCACAAGATATTCCACAAGGAATATATATTATGTTTGGCATGGTAAAAAAATATAAATTCAAGCAAGCACGTCCAGATACCCCTAGCACAATTAGAAATCTGTTTGATGAGCAAGATGTTGCTTTAGGGCAACATAATTGAGATCGATAACCTATGTACTATCGCAAATATGAATCATTGTAATTACTCAAAACACATTTGAATACAAGGTCTTTTACAATGGTTTTTGACATTTACTCATTCTACTCTCAAGCTATATTGAATCAGTTGAGTTGTTATCTGGTTCTAAGTTTAAGTGTTGTGGTTCTCCTTGTAATTCAACCTCCACATCTATTATCAAATTCTCTTCTATTTCATCTACAATGCATTGAGATACACCAACATTGAACTCTTCTCGTCTTTGTTTTGACAAATATACAACCAGGTTGGCATTTCCTCCTCATAGTCAGCACTTTCGATGTGATTCAATATCTTTTCGTTGCAATACATATACACTAATTTTTCTGCTCTGTCTGCTAATAGTCTGTTGCGAATAGTGCTGTGAAACATAGTTGTACATACTCTAGTTTCTCTCTGAACTTGAATTTGCTGCATATTGTGCGAGTACTTTCATTGCAAGGGGACGTAAGATAGAGTAATGCTCTCCACCATTCATCATCCACCACTTCCATGCAGGTTGCTCTTTTGCCATTACCTGTATAAAATCATTCGCAAAAGGACCTTCTTTTAATCTAAATGCACTCATTTCTTTGATGCAATCAATTCGGTCCTGAATGTTGGAGTAGAACGTGTTGACCACGTGATAGAAATCGCCTACCACCTCTGTATTGGACGTCAGATCTAAATTCCAATACTCTAGATCGAGCATGTAAGCCACGCTATGGAGTGGACTGTGAGCGCTCTTCCACCTTGCATGAAAATACTTAGCCAAAAATTTTCGTTGTTTGCCAGAGAATAGCAATCGCCACTCCTTCTCTACTACAGACTCTTTCAGCTCTTTAGGATTTTCAAGACCTATTGGACTGACCACCATGTCATCCACACTTTGCCCAAGTTTGACGCCCTTTGATCAAGATTGCGGATCGCAAACATAAAGGCATCATTACATGGTATGCATCCATTACACTCCTCCACCAAGCAACCTTGTTTACATTGCCACATAGATATGTAATTTTATCTTTCACTTTTTCTTTCTGCTCAAGTTGCCATTCATCAAAGGCCGCGCAATTGAATGTGTCAATCACAATACATTTATTACAGAGAAGTGATTCCAAGGTATAAAAGTGTGTGCAGAACCGAGTCTCAGCATCACTGACATGTGCATCCTATACAAATCGAGCACTCTTTGTCGTTTCAAGATAAATTTCACAACCTGACGTGCTGTATCAATTATTTTGGCAAACCATGTGGTTTCTTCGTTAGTGTACTAATCTTTCAGCACCAAGTTCAAGCTGTGCGTATTACAACCATTGGCAAAAATGTGTGCAAAGCACTTCTTTATTAATTTACTGGCGTTTTTACAATTCTTTGCGTTGTCCATGACTACTTGAACGATATGTTCAGCATCAATTTCTTTAATTACATTAATCAAGACCTCAAAAATGTATTTCCCACTTTTAATTGCACCAGAACTATCGCCTTTATAAACGTTTCTCCCCTTGGACAAACTAACATTACATTGATCAGCAGTCTTCTCTGAACATTTGACCAGCCAATCACTCACAATCGTACATCCTGAAAGCGAAATATTTCCAAGTATTATTTTGCCAACACGCTCTTTGACTTCGATGTAACATTTGTCCAAGAAAACATTTCTTATCGTGTGATAAGAAGGAGCTGAAAATCCTGGACCAAACTCACCGATTTTCTTCCAAGCAACCTTCCAATGATTGTTTTCTACCATGACCAAAGCACTTACAATAAAGAATATTGCTTTGGAGAGTGTTGTTTATGCTTCTTCTAGAGACTACACTCGAAAGCTTTGATGTAATGATTTTTGACGCATTTGACAAAGTCTACCTTCATTGTGATGTTTAAAAGGAACACTGCATGGAATTTCCTCTCCTTGCGCAAGTTGTCCTCCAAGGTTAGTTAGCGTCACTACAGGATCTGCGGAGTTATTATTTGGCTCTGGGAACTCTTGACTCGAAGGCACGTAGCTATATCTGTTGTCTCTTGCCATCCTTTTTGGCGAGCCCTTCTCTCAAACGCTTTGCAACTGTAGGTGCCTGAGAATGTTCACATTTCTTACAACTGTTTTTAGCGCTCCATATATCGGCCGCATATGTTGTGAGCATAATCCCACTCTTTGCCAGGAGCTTTTTTGTTCTTTGGCTTCTTCGTACCACTTGTGTCCACATTTTGTTCCATTGCTTTTAAATTAAAACTGAAGAAAAAAGAACAAGATGTTCATTTTTTGAAACATTTTTCTTATTTTCAATATATATTATAATTTAAAAACCATTGAATATGAAAGTAACCATGATGCACAATATGAGATTTTCAATGCACGCTAGTCAATCCACATATTGATCACCTATATTGTGAGCAACCATACACATTGCAATGTAGTCTATGCATGGCATAATAACTATAACAATGCTATGAATCCCTCTATGCAATTATTATTACAATGATTATTTATATGTCCACTTTGATTTGCAAACAATAAGACACATCTAATTTCATTTGCTACGAAAAAACAAACGAAAACAATAAAATGTATGATTGGTCATTTCATGCACTAATAATCTATCGTAATAGATAATGCACTCTCTGTATAAACCAATGCATGAACTAACGCAAATAAATCTTCAATATAATCAGTCAATTGAGGACTACTTGTACCCAGTGAAGGATTGTAGCCCATCCATGCAACCAATTCAATATATAAAAGCTATTTTAATCCAATCAAGGATTATAGCTCTTATATTGTAAATCAACTCAAATGCAAGACTTCAAGGATCTTTATATGCGCGGTATACTAGTAGAGGACATCCGACCCTTGACTATCGACTCATCATTTACATATGCTCATCTTCTAAAACCAATTACAGCACTCATTTGGACCAATGGCTTCTTCGCAATGAGCATGATTCTCCATGTTTTCAATTGTGTTGGTTTCGTACCTTTATGTCAGTAAACAAATTAGAATATTTTAGAAGTGGTTACCGAATTAAGAATCACATTCGGCCCAAAAAAAGGACCCGTGACTCTGTAACCTTAGGTCAATTCACAAGAAGATGACTATACCCAACACTCGGATACACTTCCCAAGGATTTGCCTAGCTAAAAGAACGGGGTTAGCACACTATTTACTATATATAATTACTCCCGCCGGGCTTTTTTATTTTTCCAACGGGCCCGCCAGGCTACTACATATACCCGACGGGCCCGTCGTGGAAATGAAAAGGCCTAGCGGGCCCCGCAGGAAAATGAAAAATCCCAGAGGGCTAACTGGCTCTATAGGTTTTTACAGGTCAAAATCAAAGTCACGTTAACAATTAATGTGATCACGTGATTTTTTTGTGTAAATACTAGAGTTATCTACGTAATCACCCGATCATAATTACGTTAATGAAATCCCTGCTTCACATTCTAGGTATCAAAACTTTGATCTTCCCATTATAAGCCATGAACATTTTCATTATCAATGGCACGAAGGGAGAAACCAAGCTCGTCCAAAAGCCCTAAATACACATACCTTCACAAGGAAAGAGAGGGAGAAAGAGCGTGTGGATGCCCCATTCATTATGCTAGAGAGAGAAAGAGGATGATTATTGAAGGATCTCGAACCTTGCTACTCATCACCCAATAGAGAAACCTATAGAGAAGTTGAAAACAAGAAAGTTCTCTCTGTAGACTGTAGTCACCCTTTAAAGCACTTAGTGTCTTTGTACGAGGTCACAACAAGTGAATAGGAACACTAAAGAATCCCATTAGATAATTGGCCGGAGGGGGGATTTTGCACCATATGTCTCCCCTCCTTGCTCCCAGGTATATGGCTTGCCGCTATCTATGTACAAGGTGAAAATAGAGAGTTGTTTGACTAACCATTCTTACTAGATGGATACTTTAAAGTTTTGTTCTTGGCTACTTTGAAGTTTTGTTGATCTAAGTATTGATTGGTTACAAGAATCTTTGCTGGTTTAAAAGAAGAGACATCACTTGTAAGGGATAAGGGAGAGGGACATGTCTAGGGGAGGCAAGAAGGCATCGTGATGTTGAGAGCCGTTCACCTAACGCCTCTCAAGTAAAGCCAAATTGTAAAACATTCAATAGGCTAACATATGCTATAGCTTTGTGTCTACATGAGAATGGTTTGTATGGACGAATCTATATTTACTAATGTATGATTTATGAATTAGGTTAGTTTCACACCCAACCCTTAAACATATTTTTGTTTTAGCTTCATATTGGCTAGTTTTATGGGATTGCCACCCACACGCCCACACTCATATGTTGTAGGGGTTGAGAACCAATAACCGACGCATTTACAACCCCTCACGTTTATCATTAGGCCAATGAACAAATCTTATAGATTTCACCCTCTTTGATAACACGTTTTCTCATGCCCTATTGCTAATGACATGGTTAGTTTGAATTTCATTGAGCATAAAATGAACCGTTGCAATCTACTAACATAATATGGCGAAAGGGGGAGCCCTTTGCACATGTCGCAATCTACGACCTGAAGGTTGAAGACTGAAGTCGAAAACAAAAACAAGCCCCTTTACACGCTATAAAGAGGGAGAGAGAGGGGGGAGAGAGAGAGAGGCCGCCGAAGGCGGCTGGCCATACTAGTAGAGCAATATATGTATGTGCTTTCGTTGCGACGGATGCCTCTTGGGGGGGGCACTCACGACCAATCAAATTCCTCCATATAAGCATGTCCGTTATGCTTCCGAGGTGCCCTTACCTTATAAATTACCCCCATGTTCCTATAGAGAAGGCGTCTGAAATTAGGTCCCAAAAATGGTAGCAATGAGAATATTACAAATTGCCAAGGCCAGACCTGACCGTTTTGATGGAGTAATTGACCGCGTTTTCCCACGTAAAACACAAAATTGAGAAGTGGACTGGCTTTGTTCCGTTGAAGATTGAGAGAAGTGATTACCGTCTAGGCTCTACAGCATCACGTACTTCATTAGCTGCTGAGTGCTCTCTCTCTCTCTCTCTCTCTCTCTCTCTCTCTCACACACACACACACACACACACACACACACACAGAGTACGCGCGCGATGCAGCAATAAAGAGTTATCGCAGTAAGGGGTCATCCACTTCTCAAAGGAACAGCATAACAAGCATTGTCCAAGTGGGTCTCTCTCTCTCTCTCTCTCTCTCTCTCTCTCTCTCTCTCTCTCTGCGTGTATGAGAGAAGCTGGTAGGAGAGCGATGGATAGCATGTGTAGCCTATGCTTGAAGATTTTACTTAGTCGTGAATTGGTGGAGTTGGTAGCGACTGATCGACTTGACGTTCTCTCTTTTATAAAGGTGTGTGTGCGCCCAACACTATTATTACGTCCTTAATCAGAAAGAGCGCCTGCATACGTTCTTCCATCCACAACGTGGTAATGTCTATTTTGATGGAATGCGTTAGAAAGAGAGAATGTGTGTGTGTGTGTGTGTGAGAGAGAGAGAGAGAGAGAGATTGTGGGGTCTTATTATGAGTAAGTGATTTGATGATTCATGTGTGCAATTTGCAGGTCTATCTTTGCATCTCCATCACCATGTGTCTCCCAGCAAGCTGCTGCAAATTTGGGTGCTGTCTACTAATTCTCCTCATCATCTTGCTGGTGGTGTTTGGGCGCGGGTGGATTCATCATGTGACACACACGTGCATCGTCGGCCACTCATTGGCTGGCAAGTGCGGGAATGCCTCGAGCTCGTTGCAGGCGTTTTCTCCAGCCATGGCCCCCTCAGCTCCACCATTTTCACTCAGAAAGATTCTACCATAAAAATTGGCTACAAGCTCCCTGGCTAGTTAATCATTTAGGTGCTTTTGGTGGGGCACATTGATCCTCTTTTGAACCACTTGCGGTACACATCCTTTTGCCATCAACCAACCGCCATCAACCTCGACATCGTATCTTCTCTTCTAGTTGCTAGAGACAGCTCTGCATATGACATTCTCATGTCATTGCCTCCATACTTATTCAACATGGTTGTCACCTCTTGATCTACAAGAGCACCCTTACCCTTCCTCACTAATTGCAGATAGTGCAAAAAATTGTGTCATTTGTATTGCACCCTTTTGTTTGTTAATATACGATCCGCAGCACGCGCACACCATATTGATGAATTTGTCTCTACAGTGATATTGCACAACCTTGTGGCATGTAAGTTTCAAGTGTAGGATTCCTCTCTTCTTCTAAAAGGAAATCTCTAAAGGGCATGGGATAATACAAGGCAGCTTGTTGCATAGGCATAATTCACAAGAAGTTTTAGACAAATTCTCACAATATTTCCCACATTGTTACTTACCTCAACATCATGAGCTTCTGCTCAAGAGGCGTCACATACCTAGCTAGGTATGCGGCGCCTCTTGAGCAGAAGCGCCCGGTGGGGCCAACGGTCCCCTGCCCCCAATCGTACCTAGCTAGGTATGCGGCGCCTCTTGAGTAGAAGCTCATGATGTTGTGCATTGTATGAAAAACACTGAGAAAGACTCCGTTTTCCTACATGAGAAAATTTCTAAATCTTCTTGTGTATGTTGAGCTATGGAGATCAAGAAACCCCTACATATGGGGGATGTGGCACACACGACGGACACAAAGGGGTAACCCCTAGAAGAATTCCACAAATGTCTTAGAATGGCTTGCCCGCTCTTCACAATCCCCTTAGGTGGCAAAATCTAGACCAAGTCTTGTTAAACAAGCCCATGTTAGCCTATGTGAGAGATGTGCTCGGGCCTAAGTGTGTCTCCTTACGAATACCATCATCACATTTCCTCCCCTTGAATAAGTAAAATTTTGGTCTTTTGGGGAAGACTCCACAATCAAAGTGGGGAATTCAACGCTTAGTACCTAGGGGGACAGGGCCAGTAATGGGGTTAATGGGGTCAGGTCCATCGCTTAGACGGGCGACCCCCCAGAACATAATGGGGTTATTTGCGTCAAGACTTTTGTTGCAGGTCGAGCTTGATGATACCTACATATTGCACCCTTCTACTTCCAAAATGCAGCAACACAGGAAAATTGCGCCCGTGAGTGGCTTAAAGGTTTTCAAATTGGGGGTTTTCCTTTACCTAGCACTTCCTCGCTCCCCTTTTGAACTCTCCTCTTCACAACCCTTCCATTAGTACCCCTCACCACTAAGTAACACCCATATTTAAGAGGGGGAGACAATGGGATCACTAGGAGAAGCTCACACGCGAAAGCCGAGAAATTATAGTCGCAAAAAATCAAATCAAAAACTAAACCTAAACACGTACTAAACTTGGAGAGCTTGGGTAATGCATTTAACTTATAATATAATGTTGTAAAAGCGGCTGTGGGTACACAATGCATGCGCGAGTGAGGTGGTTAGTCTATGTGACCCTAAATTCGGATGGCCACATTTCGGGTTCAAATCTCGTCGTGCCTTGTTTTTCTCGCTAACCATGTTTAATACACCTTGCTTTTTTGGCGACGTGGCTCGTCTTTCCCGTTGGCCAGGTTTAGTGCGTCTTGAGATCCCGCCCCTTAGCCCCGACCGTTGATCCCATTACCCCTCCTTGCATTAAATATAGGTGTCACTTAGTGCCATAATAAAGTGGTAAAGTTTTATTATTGTAGAAAAGAATGTACATTAAGCCTCACACTTGCAGAATGGTACAAAAGGCTATCGAGATATGTCTTTTGCTTAGCCATTATTATTGTAGAGTTTGTTCAACCTGGTTTCTCCCTGAGACACAGAGATTACGAGCGTCTCCATCTCTCTCGTCCATCCATCACCTGCATGACCCCAATGTCCAGCAAGACGGCCCTCTGCTCTGCACTCTGCGCCCTGCACACCTGCCTACCCTTGACCATAGTCCGTGCGACACTGCCTCCTGTGGCCATCACGCAAACCCCCATCCCCCTAGTCTAGTCCCTGCACCTTCACCATTTGTGTGCCATGCCCTTTGATCAAAGCAATGCTTCACTTACCATCTACGCTCAGACTACCCGCTACAGACGGGGCCCACGTTGCAAGCCACCGCGAGGGACACAGGTCCTCCTGCATCCGCAGACCCCTTTCAGAGAAGCACGCAATCCCTACCCCGTCTTTGTGTACTGTTGTTGCAAGCATCAGTGCCTGTCTCATCCCGCTCAACACAGAATTCCATCTCGCTTTGTGCCCTCTCTCTCTCTCTCTCTCTCTCTCTCTGCACGTGCCCTTTTTTTCTCCTTAGAGTTGCAAGAGCATCTTGCCAGATTCTCTTTTATGAAGCAGGTCAAAAAAGATTATAGCGACATACTTAGAAATTGTTCTAATATTTAAAAGTGAATGCTTTCCATTCATTGAAGTCTTTGTGTTTTTCGACAGAGAGAACCCTTCCAAGATCTCTTCAAATTAGTTGTTGTAGGGTTTACACTCGAAGGTTTCTTGATTTCCAAGCTTGTTTGAGATAGCAAAATCGAATAATCTGTGTGCAAAACAAAGTGGCTTGGTTATTGCAAACCTTTCCTCCTATAATCAGACCGTTCTTGTAAGAGCAGATCTTCCACTTCTTTTGCACCTATTTGCAAATTTTCCCCGCAAGGCCTAAAGTGATTGGGCAATCCTTGAATAGATGGAGGGAGTCTTCAATTGTTGCTTTGTATCATGCGCATAGGTTTGTGCCTATATCTATGACTTTTGCTTTGATCCCTATTGGAGTGCCCCCCATAGCATCATCCAGATGAAGAACTTCATTGTGCTAGGCCATGGAAAATCCTCGATGTCCCTGTAAGTATTGCCCACTTTGTCTCAGACCCTAGTAGTCTCCACTATTTCATAAGCGACAAAAACCAATTTTCTTTGTACTAAGCTTGATGTATATTCTCTTTGTTTGTGGTAAATAAAAATTTCTATTTATGGACTATTGCCATACTTTCCAGTCAAATTCTGCCTCACAGATATGTGCCAAAACATTACTCAGAGTGGTTAAATACTTTCAACCACTCTATTGGCCAATAGCCTTTCATTCTCGTTGAGATCATAATGGGTATCCAATTGGTGAAAGGGCCTTAGTGAATTCCCTTTGTCAGATATCCTATAACAGCATTAACGAGATCAATTGCCACACTACAAGAGGTTGTGTGCTCTTGTGACGCTGTTAGCGACGGAAATACACTGGGTTTTTATAACCCCCGGCGTCGCTAAAACCGTCACTAATAGCGTCGCTACGAGAGCGTCGCTATAAGCGTCGCTATATGCGTCGCTATAAGAGTCGCTATATGCGTCGCTATAGGCATCGCTATATAGAGACGCTCATAGCGACGGTTATAGCGACGTTTACACAGAAGTCTATAGCGACGCTACAGAACCATAAATAGCAACGGTTATAGCGACGCACGAGAGAAAATTTTTTTGGTGACAGAAAATTGAATGCCCTGCCACCCATCAACCATATTGTACTTGATTCACTTTTTTAAAAAAGTGCAAGGGTAGATAATAGACCCAAAATAGTCACCCACAAGATGCATTGTTTGCAAAATTGACAATTGTACACATCATAGGCAAAATGAATTGATTGGCAAATGTAATAATGACAATTGTACAACATCATAGGCATAAAGAATTGATTGGCAAAATGAACTGCGGTGACAAATGTAATAATATACATGGTTCAAAAAGACGTATAAAATCCGTCTCATGATACATAAGCTATGAGAAACCCTAAACTAATGCTATCTAGCTACGGCTAAACTGACGTCGTCTAGTCAGACGTCTCATCACATCCAAGCGGCGTATCTGTCGGATTCTGCAAAAAAAGACAATAAGACAAGTTTCAGTAAGTATAAACATATAACGACATTTATAAAACAATACAAAAAATAGAAAAGAGTAAACCCTAATACTAACCATGCCGCCGCGAGAACTGAGAATGTCCATCAGGGCGTTTAAGCCCTTCTTGCCTGCGTACTCGCGCTCGTACGGTGTGGGATCACGTCCTGTCATCGACCACTGTCAAAACATACAAAGATTTCATTATGTTAGAATTAAAAAACTCATAAACCCTAAACTATCGAACATAAAGAGCAATGCGAAAACACTTACAAAATCGGCCTCAAATGATGCCCATCCACCGCTCTCCAAGTGGTGCGAGCTCCCTGCCTCTACTCGCGCTCTGGCTGCATCCTTTTGTTGCTTCCACTTGTCGGGATTCTCGCGCGCTGCTTTCTTCGCATTCTTCCAATCTTCTTTGGCCAGCCAATCTGGCCTGTTCCACCCATGCTTGATTGCTTTTTGCACTTCGGAACACTTGTGTTTGCAGTATTCGCGCATTCGAATCTTCATCAGGTCTTCATTGAAGCGCTGATCCCGTGTTGGAACGGGAAACTCATCATGAAGTATGCTGATGACTCTGGCTTTTAAATCACTTGGTACTTCACTCCATTTGTTTAGTATGTAGTGTCTAAACAGCTGAGAGCAAAGACCACCCATGCGCGAGATCACCTTCTTGCCGTCATCATCCATGATGATGTCGCCGCTGAAGTCGACGGAGTAAGGCAAGCCCTCTGGCCGGTGACGCGTGAACCTGGGTGTCCCGGCAGGGGTCTCTAGCGGCGTGTCGATGGGGGTACGGACGTCAGGTGTCTCCACCGGCGTCTGGGCCCCGAAGCGAGGAGTGTCAAGTGGGGTGGCTCCTGGCGGAGTAGGTAGAGGTGTGTAGCTGCTAGGAACAGTCAGCCGCGCAAAACCTGGCGTAGATGGCGATGCTGTGGCTGGTGTGGGGGCGGGCAAAGAAGGGGAAGGTAAAGAGCCTCGTCGAACACGAGGCGGTGTGGAGGCATCGGCGGCGGAATCCCCACAACAACCGCCACCGCCACCACTAGAGCGCCGGTGTCTAGACGAGTGTGAAGATCGTCTCGTCGACACCGAAGCTTCGGAGCGCGCCGAATGCTCCGAAAGAGAGGGAGATGCGGATGGAGTAGGAACGCGCGATGATGCGCCAGAGCGATGACGCTCCACGTACCACTGTCTCTGCTGCGGTGACAAAGAAGAAAGAAACTCCTCATCATCCATACCTGCATTAAACACACGAATATTTAAACTTAATATTGAATGAATAGAGTAGACAATGACGCAAAGACCATTAAATACAATGACGCATATAAATACAATGACGCAATGAATTGAGTGATAGAAGAGGCAAGTCGAAAACTCAGAATTTTCAATCAAAAGATGTGAGCGCGAGTAGAAAAGAGCGTTATACACCATGGAAGGTACTTAGAGAGCCAGAGCTTTTACAACACGGAGCAAAATTGTTCAAATACAATATTTGTGGCTTAAGAGATCTCTCTCTCATCCACCACAGGATCTGCATCAGAGGAACGTCGTCGACTAGACTGTTCAAATTTTGCCATGATTCCACAATCTTGAGTAAAACACTTTTTGTCGATCCGTTCCACCCTAAAATGTCGACCTTTACACCATGCTGCTATGTATGACTTATACTACAACGAACAAAGATTATGAGTGGCCGTTCGAACGTTTAGAAATAAAGTCACTAGCTAGTCGTACATTGCAAACTTACCTTGGTCGCGCAACCCCGAGAGTACTCCCACTCTTCCTCAGTCACTTCGTCACCGCATTGTTGTGCGCTTTTCAATTGGTTGTGCAACCATATTAAGCTCATGAATGTTGGTAGGCTCTCCAGACCCGTCGGATAGTGCATCGGTGGTCGTCTTCCCCGTCTCCACTCGATTCGTGCCCTTTGTCGCTCTTGCTTTGCATCCTGATATTGTGAAATCCACTTTTGCATCACTGGATTGTGAAGCATGCAAAATCGGTTGATTTTAGCCTCTAGATCTTCCGTCATCTTCTTCTCAACACCAAGATTGCACATGACAATCCCAGATATGCGCTCATCATCTATGGTTCGCCATAGCGTGTCCCGAGCTTTATCAAATCCGTCTAGCCACTCTCCAATGTACACTAGGGACTCTGAGACCAACCAACCTTCTGCCATGCTACCCTCCGGACGTGCCTTTTGATGCACATATCCCTTAAGCGTTTTCATGAAACGTTCTAAGAAGAACATCCATCTGGAATGAACTGTGCCAGCGATTTCCACCTCATCAACTATGTGAACAAGAAGATGCACCTGAATGGTTAGCATGGTAGTAGGAAAATGTTTCTCAAACATGCACACAAGCTCCGCAGCATTTAGTTTGGCGAATGGTATGGAGTCTACGTTGATCTCCTTTTGTGAGATCCATTGCACCAGCTTTGCAAGTTTGTAGATTGTGTTACGGATATCGAGAGACAAACATCCCTCAATGGCAACCGGTAAAATAAACTGTAAAGTATGTGCAGCAATGATATTAAAGTCCACATTTTATGCAATGATATTAAACTCCACTATGAACGTACCTGACACATTTTATGCCAATCGTGTGACTTCAAACCGGTAAGCTTTCCTTCTTTAGTAGAACACGTTCGGAGCGAGTGCATTACGCCAGTGGGGGTCCGCAAAGATCGAATGGTCTCTTTTACTTTGCGTTCTTGGGCTCCTGTGAAAATCCATGGTGCTTTAGGGAGTTTTATCGATCCATCAGACGCTGTTTGCGGCCAATATTGCTCCATACGATCCACATTTCTAAGGTCAACTCTGGCTCCCAAAGTATCTTTCTTGCTGGTCAGATGGTCCCATAGTAGATTACCCACATTCTTGAATATGTGCATTGGATCGAGCAAGTGATTGATCATGAGTCGGGGCCAGTATGGTAACTCGTACCATAGAGATAGTCTCTTCATCCCTGGAGGCAATCCGTCATCGCACAGCGTCAGAGTCCGACGAGTTATAATTGGCAACAACTCGATCTATAATAGATGGATCGAACTCGCCAAATTCGCGAACGTGCTGCAAAGAAACATGTCTTGTCCGTCACACAGCATGCTTGCATTGATTACAAGGACATAAGACCCTCGTTGAGAGATAGGTGTTTCGGTTGGACGGTCCCACATCCTCGTCACTACTCATAATGAGGATAAAAATCTTTTAACCTGGACAACAAATTTAATATTCTATTGGAATTCTTCGTCTTATCTCTCTCTCTCTCTCTCTCTCTCTCTCTCTCTCTCTCTCTCTCTCTCTCTCTCTCTCTCTCTCTCTCTCTCTAGTCATGTCCAATCCCCGCACACCTCGGTCTAGAGGTGCACGGAGATCAGAACCACCGGGTTATAATCTCGTCTTTATGGGTCAATACCTATATTTGTGGGTACAAGAAATCTACAGACCCACGTCTACATGATACTGCATGTAGTGGACAAAACCCCTTTGCCTCTTCTCTAGCTGTAGCACTTCACAGCATCTTAACATCTTTTCACAGTAGATCTTTTCACTGTTCGTCTAACTCTAAACCCTAAACCGTAAGTAATTCTTGCGTGGACTCGATCTAACGTAAATAAGTATAAATCTAAATAAACGTAAATCTAACTAAAAATAAACCTAAATCTAATTTAACGTAAGTCTACATCTAACCTACTCTTTAACGTCTTTTGGTATAGTTTCCTACGACGTTAAAACTCTCTTCTTCTTGTGTGTGTATGTGTGTGTGTGTGGGTAAACCTAAATAAACCTAAGTCTAATCTAATATAACATAAATCTAAATCTAACGTAAATTATGTTATATTAAAAACAAAGAACTAAACTAACAGGGATTATAAGAACCTTAAAACTGATTTAACACATAATTTTTCACATAACTCGGCAAGAGTTGGCATTCTCATCACTAAAGATGTGAGAGTTAACTTCCGGCAGTGACGCTGCCTCATCTCCATCCACATCTGACGACAGCAATTGGCCCTTTGGACCGTTCTTGCTCTTGTTACTAACTTTGAAGTTGGTGTTGAATGACTAGAGGTTGTCTAGATGGTCATTGTCGGGGATGTAGTGACTCTTGCCGCCCAGAAGATCCACCTTCTTCCCTATCTTCTGAAGACATTTCACCAGTACTTTTGGATAGACGGAGCCCACCATGAGTGAAGGCAGCAATACCCTATATTCCATTGAGGGCTTTCTTCACCCGCTTCATGCAGGCATCGAAGTCTATGGAGACCTAAATCTAATCTAATATAACGTAAATCTAAATCTAGCGTAAATAAACGTAAATCTAACTAAAAATAAACATAAATCTAATTTAATTTAACTTAAATAAACCTAAATCTAATTTAACGTAAGTCTACATCTAACCTAATCTTTAACGTCTTTTAGGATAGTTTCCTACGACGTTATAACTCTCTTCTTCTTATGTGTGTGCGCGTGTGTGGATGTGTGTGCCAATAAAAAGAGATAAATGGTATAACCTTTCTATCACCCATGCCAAGTATGATAGATTGGTTATGCCATTTCCCTCTTGAATAATAGGTCTTGAGTTCAACTCCTCGTCGGCTAGATCTTTAGGTCTTTTAATTTTAATTAGTTTCCTACGACGTTAAATTAGTTTCTCTCTCTTTCTCTCTCAATGTGTGTGCATTTTTTTTGTTTATACATGTTTTCTCTCTCTTTTCCTCTCTCAATGTGTGCGTTTTTTGTATATGCATGTTCTCTCTCTCTTTTCCTCTCTCAATGTGTGCGTTTTTTGTTTATGCATGCTCTCTCTCTCTTTTCCTCTCTCAATGTGTGTGTGCATTCTTTGTTTATGTATGTGTGTGTGCGTTTTTGTTTATGTTTGTACTCTTTCTCTCTCTCTCTCTCTCTCTCTCTCTCTCTCTCTCTCTCTCAAAAACACTATGTGTGTGTGTGTGTGTGTGTGTGTGTGTGTGAGAGAGAGAGAGAGAGAGAGAGAGAGAGAGAAGGAGAGAGAAAGAGGGGAAGGGAACATGAGAGTGAGGAGAGGGAAGGAGCATACCTGGCTCTCCTTCCTCTCCTCGTGTGTGTGTGTGTGTGTGTGTGTGTGTGTGTGTGTAGAAGAAAGAGAGAGAGAGAGAGAGAGAGAGAGAGAGGGGGAGAGTGTTACCTGCTCCTTGCTTGAGGGCGCCGAAAAACTCAGATCTGAGATCTGAGTTTTTGGGTGCTCTCTGTTATTTTTTTTAGCCCAGCCGGCGTCGCTATGAGCATCGCAAATTTACTTGTAAATTTGCGACGCTCATAGCGACGTCGGGATTTTTTTTTTTTGAGCGTCGCTATGTGAGCGTCGCTAATATGAATAGCCTCTTGTAGTGCTATCCGTCCATAGAGCCGTGAGGATCGGGTTGATGGGGAGACCATAAAGTCTAGGAATGAGGAGCACTTCTCATTCTCTCAATGACTGGGTGGAGAGCTAACTACCTATCCTTCCTAAGCAGGTACGCCCGTAGTGGCATTACAACATTCTAATGGTAGTATCAGAGGTGATTGGGCGTCACGGAGAGCGTGAAGCAGGCTTGATGAACCTTAGTCAAGAAATTTTTAATGTTTTTTTAAGATAAGGTAATCTTATCTTTGTGACAAGTGAGGAGAAGGTGAAAGCAGAGGGTGATCTTGGAGAGGAAGAAGACACAAACACACAAAGCTTCACACACACACACACATGTACTCTCTCTCTCTCTCTCTCTCTCTCTCTCTCTCTCTCTCTCTCTCTCTCTCTCTCTCTCCTCGCCACCCCACCGATGCTCCAAGCAATAGAAGCTTGTCGAAGAAGCAGTTCCGCTAAGAGCATGTTGAAGAAGCCGCTCTGAGAGGAGCTTGTTGAAGGAGGGAGGGAGGAAGAGGAGAAGAAGAGGAGGAAGAAGAGAAGATGAGAAAGAAAGAAAGGGAGAAGAAATTCTGGCCGAGGAGCTAGACCTTATGGATACTTATGTCATCGAGGGGACGATGAGGACCTCATGGATGACGAGGATGATGACTATGACCTAGATGACCTTGTCGATGTCCTGACAAAGATGAAGCTCTCTAGGGGGATGTTTAAATACTAGCGGGATGATGACTATGACCTAAAGAACCTTGGCGATGTCCTAACAAAGATGGAGCTCTCTAGCAGGATGTTTAAATACTTTAACGTAAAATTGACCACCTTAAAGAAGGTCTAGGCTGATGTAGTCACGATGTTACAGAGCATCTTCACACATGGATGTGTTGACAACTACTTTGGTAGGAGCTCCTCTTCCTCGTAGTAGGAGAGCTCCGTAGAGATACCTCATCCCTACTCAAAGATTTTAAATTGCCTAGCATTGGAGGTGAGGAAAGAGAGTGGCACAAGGATTCCGTATATATGTTCCTAGCGAAGTGGTCGGACATTCATGCACTACAAAACCGACCTAGTTGTGTGAATCCCATAGAGGCTAGCTTCTTGTTGACTGGCAATGCGTACTAGTGGTGGATGAGTTTGACTAGTTGGTTTTCCACTTGGGCGGAGTTCAAAACGATGATTTGAAAGGAGTTCTTGTCAAGCAAGGAAGGAAAGAGAAATTGGGAGTTATGGGACACATGCTTAATGGAGACGAAGTCCCTAACTTAGTACACCTTGGACTATAAACAGATATTATTCAAGTTGAAAGAGATTGATACATTCCAGACGCTACATAGCTTCAAGAGAGGTGTTAAGAAACAGATCGAACAGACGCCCACCTGGCCGGACACGTAGTCGGACACCACATTTGTACTCTATTAGTTTTCCAAGCTAGTGTAGTGATACTCTGTGTATATCCTAATTCCACAGTAGTAGCAGGTCAATTCCATGAGTTGTAATGCTGCCCTGACATTTGTAAAAGTCCATGTGGGCCAGCCACTAGCCATTTAGAAATCCCTAGGTATAAAGGTCAATAACCTTAATGTGAAAGAAGGCTTATTTTTTTAGAAGAAATAGCTCTAATGTACGTACGCTCAAGCTACAAAGCAGCTCCAACTTGTAATCATCGCAACTATTGATTGGGTAATCCATTTTCAGTTTTAAAACTAGCATTGTGTTCGTCTCTATTTGCTCTTTCATTTAAGTGTAAGCATTGTCAGTTTTGATGTGGTTCGCGACTATGTGTCTATGAGCCTTAATTGTAGATTTGAGTGCTTAAAATCACTGTTTTCAGTTGTTTTGACCATAGGAGAGTGTTCTTAGACCGTAGGGCGACCTTTGTAGGCTGATCTGTTGCAGCTTTTAGGACCTTTTTCATGATGGATCGTGATTTTGGTACCTTGTTGGATTGCAACTAGAGTTGGTAGGATAGCGCCCCTAGGTGTCCTAGACCTCCTCCCAAAGTTTCGTTGCATTTCGAGTCCGTTCGAGTGCCGAAATGACGTGATGACCTAGAGCTGTGAGAAAGGACATAGGCAGATTTCCCTGATCTTTGAGTGTTGGTTTGCTTGTAAAGTTGTTGTGTTGATTCTTAAGGTTCACTTCTTGAGCTTGACGATCTCAAAGAGTCTCCGTGCACCATCTGAGTCACTTTCCTGAGTATTGACATTATGTTAGTGCCAGATCGCTATGCTATAGACATCCTCGTGGCGACCTGCTACTAACATTGGCGTCGCTGTGAAGATATGATCCTTAGATGGTGAGTGACCTCGTGCGTATTTAGAGCGTTCTTTTTCAGAGATTTGTCTTCCATTCCATTTACACGTTATCAGTGAAGCAACTAGACACAGGGTTAAGTGCTTGGTAGAGTCTAGAAGTCGAGGACTTGCTAGATCTATTCTTGAGAAGTAAAGAGGGTTGTCAGTGAGATAGCCAAAAGCATTTCATTCTCCAATTTTCTATGCTTCCAGAGTGTTGTTTTCGTCTTTTGTTGCGACTTTATTTTGTACCGTTCTGTTTGTTTTTGGCTTAGCTAAGGGCCCAATGGTAAAAAAACTAGCGATTGTGCCACCGTAGCCCGTCGAAACAGATTGCAATGGCCATGAAACTTTGCAAGGGTGGGTATTTAGGTGCTTTCTGTACCCCTGTAAAGTTTCATGGCCATCTGCTTCTGTCTTCTTGGTCTTGGGTGGCACACTCACCAATTTTTTTGTTTTGGCTTCGCTAAGGGCCCAATGGTTAAAATTGTGCCACAATAGACCATCAAGACGCATTGTGTTGCCCATGAAACTTTGCAGGGGTGGGGATTTAGGTGCTTTTTCTGCCCCTACAAAGTTTTATGGCCATCCGCTCCCGTTTCTTTGGTCTAGGTTGGTATAATTGCCAATTTTTTTTATTTGGCTTCGCTAAGGGCCCAATGGTCAAAAACTGGCGATTGTGCCACCGTAGACCGTCGAAATGGATTTCGATGGCCATGAGACTTTGCAGGGGCAGGGATTTAACAACTTTTCCAACCCATGTAAAGTTTCATGGCCATCCGCTCCCATCTCTTCTGATTACGGTGGCACAATTGCCAATTTTTTCATTTTGGCTTCGTTAAGGGTCCAATGGTAAAAAACTGGCGATTGTGCCACCGTAGACCACTGAGACGGATTTTGATACCCATGAAATTTTGTAGGGACAAGAATTTAGGTGCTTTTCCTACCTTTGCAAAGTTTCATGGCTATCCGCTCCCGTCTCGTCGGTCTAAAGTGGCACAATCATCAATTTTTTTGTTTTGCCTTCGCTAAGGACCCAATCGTCAAAAACTGGGGATTGTGCCACAGTAAACCGTCGAAACAAATTATGATGAAAAATTGCAAGGGCAAGTATTTAGGTGCTCTTTTCACCCTTGCAAAGTTTCATGGCCATCCGCTCCCGTCTCGTCAGTCTAGGGTGGCACTTGTGCCACTTTTCTCGTTTTTGCCTCGCTAAGGGCCCCTTGGTAAAAAATTGGCGATTGTGACACCGTAGCCCGTCGAAATAGATTGCAATGGCCATGAAACTTTTAGGGGCGGGGATTTAGGTGCTTTCCCTACCTCTGCAAAGTTTCATGGCCATCTGCTCACATCTTGTCGGTCTAGGGTGCCACAATCGGCAATGTTTTTGTTTTGGCTTCACTAAAGACCCACTCGTAAAAAACTAACGATTGTGCCACAGTAGACCGTCGAGACGGATTGTGTTGCCGATGAAACTTTGCACGAGCAGGGATTTAGGTGCTTTCCATACCTCTACAAGGTTTGATGGCCATCCAATCCCGTCTCTTTGGTCTAGAGTGGCACAGTCGCCAATTTTTTCCTTATGGCCTCGCTAAGGGCACCAATCGTCAAAAACTGGTGATTGTGCCACAGTAGACCGTCGAGACAGATTGCGTTGCCCATAAAACTTTGTTGGGGTAGGTATTTGTGTGCTTTCCCTACCCTTACAAAGTTTCATAGCCATACGCTACCGCCTTGTCGGTCTAGGGTGAACAATCACTCGCTAAGGGCCCAATGGTCTAAAACTGGCAATTGTTCCATCCTAGACCGTCGAAATAGATTGCAATGGCCATGAAACTTTGCAGGGGTGAGGATTTAAATGTTGTCCTTGCCCTTGCAATGTTTCATGGCCATCCACTCCCGTCTCGTCGGTCTAGGGTGACACAATAGCCAATTTTTTCATTTTGGCTTCGCTAACCCAATTGTCAAAAACTGCCGATTGTGCCAACCGTAGACCTTTGAGACGGATTTTGATGGCCATGAATCTTTGCAGGGGTGGCGATCTTGGTGCTTCTCCTGCCCTTGCAAGGTTTCATGGCCATCCGCTCTGCTCCCGTCTTTTCGGACTAGGGTGGCACAATCACCAATTTTTTCATTTTGGCTTTGCTAAGGACCCAATGGTCAACAACAATTGGCGATTGTACCACCGTAGACTGTTGAGACGGATTTTTTTGCAAGGGCCGAGATCTAGGTGCTTTCCCTGCCCCTCCAAAGTTTCATGGCCATCTGCTCCCGTCTCATCACTCTAGGGTGCCACAATCGCCAATTTTTTCCTTTTGGCTTCGCTAAGTGCCCAATCATCGAAAACTAGCGATTGTGCCACAATAGACCGTCCAGACGGATTGCGATGGCCATGAAACTTTGTAAGGGTAGGAATTTAGGTTCTTTTCCCACCCTTGTAAAGTTTCATGGACATCCGCTCCTGTCTCGTCGCACTTGTGCCAATTTTTTCGTTTGGGCTTCGCTAAAGGCCCAATGGTACAAAACTCGCGATTGTGCCACCATCTCTGTCGAAACATCTTGTGATGGCCATGATGCTTTGCAAGGCCAGGGATTTAGGTGCTTTCCACACCCCCACAAAGTTTCATGGCCATCCGCTCTCGTCTTGTCAGTCTAGGGTGGCATAATCGCCAATTTTTCGTTTTGGCTTCGTTAAGGGTCCAATGGTAAAAAACTGGCGATTGTGCCACAGTAGACCGTCGAGACGGATGGCATTGCACATGAAACTTTGGAGGGGAATGAATTTAGATACTTTACCTACCCTTGCAAAGTTTCATGGCCATCCGCTCCCATCTCTTTGGTCAAGGGTGGCACAAACATCAATTTTTCGTTTTGGCTCGCTTGTCAAAAACTGACGATTGTGCCATAGTAGACCATCGAGATGGATTGCGTTGCTCATGAAACTTTGCAGGGGTTGGGGATTTGTGTGCTTTTCCTGCCCTTGCAAAGTTTCATAGCCATCCACTCCTATCTTGTCGGTTTAGGATGGCACAATCGCCATTTTTTTTGTTTTGGCTTCGCTAAGGAACCAATTGTCAAAAACTGGCAATTGTGCCACCCTAGACCGTCGAAACAGATTGCGATGGCCATGAAACATTGTAGGGGCATGGATTTAGGTGGTTTTTTTTCCCTTGCAAAGGTTCATGGCCATACGCTCCCGTCTCGTCGGTCTAAGGTGGCACAATTGCCAATTTTTTCGTTTTGGCTTCGCTAAGGGTCCAATCGCCAAAAACTGGCGATTGTGCCACAGTAAAGCAATGAAACGGATTGCAATGGTCATTAAAATTTGCAAGGGTGGGGATTTAGGTGCTTTCCCCACCCCTGCAACGGGTCATGGCCATCAACTCATGTCTCGTCGATCTAGGATAACACTTGTGCCAATTTTTTTGTTTTGGCTTCGCTAAAGGCCCAATGGTAAACAACTAGCGATTGTTCCATCGTAGCTCCTCGAAACAGATTGTGATGGCCATGAAACTTTGTGCGGGTGGGGATTTAGGTGCTTTTCCCACCCTTGCAAAGTTTCATGGCCATTTGCTCCCGTTTTGTCTGTCTAGGATGGCACAATCGCCATTTTTTTTGTTTGGCTTCGCTAAGGACCCAATGGTAAAAAACTAGTGATTGTGCCACTGTAGACCGTCGAGATGGGTTTTGTTGTATAAAACTTTTCACAGGTAGGTGCTTTCCCTACCTCTGCAAAGTTTCATGGCCATTCGCTCCCGTCTCTTTGGTTTAGGGTGGTGCAAACGCCAATTTTTTTGTTTTGGCCTCGTTAAGGGCCCAATGGTCAAAAACTGGTGATTGTGCCACCGTAGACCGTCGAGATGGATTTCAATGGCCATGAAACATTGCAGGGGCAAGGATTTAGAAACTTTTCCAGCCCGTGCAAAGTTTCATGGCCATCCGCTCCCATCTGTTCGGACTAGGGTGACACAATCACCAATTTTCACGTTTTGGCTTCGCTAAGGGCCCAATGGTCAATAACATGCGATTGTGCCACCGTAGACCTTCGAGACGGATTTTGATACCCACGAAACTTTGCAAGGGTAGGGATTTAGGTGCCTTCCTTGCGTTTATAAAGTTTCATGGCCATTCACCCCCATCTCGTCGGTCTAGGATGGCACAATCGCCAATTTTTTTCCTTTGGCTTTGCTAAGGGCCCAATCGTCAAAAATTGTGTATTGTGCCACAGTAAACCGCTGAGACGAATTTCGATGGCCATGAAACTTTGCAACAACGGGTATTTAGGTGCTTTCCCCACCCTTGCAAAGTTTCATGTCCATCCACTCCCGTTTTGTCGGTCTAGTGTGGCACTTGTGCCAATTTTTTCATTTTTGCTTTGCTATGGGGCCCATTGTAAAAAATTGGCGATTGTGCCATCATAGCACGTCGAAACAGATTACAATGGCCATGAAAGTTTTAGGGGCAAGGATTTAGGTGCTTTCCCCACCCCTGCAAAGTTTCATGGCCATCCGCTCACATCTTGTTGGTCTAGGGTGGCACAATCGCCAATTTTTTCGTTTTGGCTTCGCTAAGGGCCCAATGGTCAGAAACTCACGATTGTGCCGCAGTAGAATGTCGAGACGGATTGCGTTGCTGATGAAACTTTGCATTGGAAAGGATTTAATTGCTTTCCCTACTCCTACAAAGTTTCATGGCCATCCGATCCCGTCTCTTTGGTCTAGAGTGGCACAATCGCCAATTTTATCGTTATGGCCTCGCTAAGGGCACCAATCGTCAAAAACTGGTGATTGTGCCACAGTAGACTGTTGAGATGGATTGCATTGCCCATGAAACTTTGTAGAGGTAGGGGTTTGTGTGCTTTCCCTACCCTTGCAAAGTTTCATAGCCATCCGCTCCCGTCTTGTCGGTCTAGGGTGGCACAATCACTTGCCAAGGGCCCAATGGTCAAAAACTGGCGATTGTGCCAGTCTAGACCCTCGAAATAGATTGCGATGGCCATGAAAGTTTGCAGGGATGGAGATTTAGGTTCTTTCCCAACCTCTAGAAAGTTTCATGGCCATTTGCTCCCGTCACGTCGGTCTATGGTGGCATAAAAAACATTTTTTTTTTGTTTTGTCTTCGCTAAGGGCCCAATTGTCAAAAACTGGCGAATGTGCCAACCGTAGACCTTCTAGACAGATTTTGATGGCCATGAATCTTTGTAGGGGTGAGGATTTAGGTGTTTTTCTTGCCCCTGCAAAGTTTGATGGCCATCCGCTCCGCTCTCGTCTCTTCGGACTAGGCTTGCACAATTGCCAAATTTTTCGTTTTGGCTTCGCTAAGGGCCCGATGGTCAACAACTGGTGATTGTGCCACCATAGCACCTCGAAACAGATTGTGATGGCCATGAAACTTTGCAAGGTGGGTATTTAGGTGCTTTCCCCACCCCTGCAAAGTTTCATGGCTATCAACTTCCGTCTTGTCGGTCTCAGGTGGCACAATCACCTTTTTTTTTTTTTTGGCTTCCGTAAGGGCCAAATGGTCAAAAACTGGCGATGATTGTGCCACAGTAGACCGCCAAGACGGATTGTGTTGTCCATGAAACTTTGCAAGGGTGGGGATTTAGGTGCTTTTCTTGCCTCTGCAAAGTTTTCATGGCCATCCGCTCCCGTCTCTTTGGTCTAAGGTGGAAAAAACACCATTTTTTTTGTTTTGGCTTTGCTAAGGGCCCAATGGTAAAAATCTGGTGATTGTGCCACCGTAGACCGTCGAGATGGATTTCGATGGCCATGAAACTTTACAGCGGCTACAATTTAGAAACTTTTCTAGCCCTGCAATGTTTCATGGCCATCCGCTCCCATCTCTTCGAACTAGGGTGGTACAATCGCCAATTTTCTCGTTTTGGCTTCGTTAAGGGCCCAATGGTCAAAAACTGGCGATTGTGCCACCATAGACCGTCGAGACGAATTTTGATGTCCATGAAACTTTTCAACGTCAAAGATTTAGGTGCTTTTCTTGCCTTTGCAAAGTTTTATGGCCATCACGTCTCGTCGGTCTAGGGTGACAGAATCGCCAATTTTTTTGTTTTGGCTTCGCTAAGGGCCCAATTGTCAAAAACTGGCAATTGTGCCACAGTAGAGCTACGAGACAGATTGCGATGGTCATGAAAATTTGTAGAAGTGGGGATTTAGGTGCTAGTGCGGCAAGGAGTGAAAATTTGTAGAAGTGGGGATTTAGGTGCAGCGGCGCCAAAAATGTGCGCTCCTTGCCGCACTGTCGAAGCAAGGGACTTGCCAATACACCGTATGCGAGCCACAAACGGCTCCAAGCACACAACAAGCCTAAACTAGCAAGCTCAAGAAAACAAAGGGTGTGTCACTCACCGCTCTACGCCCGCCTTCGTGGTGGATTCCTCGCCGCGATGAAGAAGAAGCTGCAGTCGTGCCGCGCTCAACCGCTTCGCCGCCGTCGTGCCTTCGTAATGCTCGATCGCACACACACTCTCCCTCTCTCTCTCTCTCACACACACACACAAGGAGGTGAAGAAGAAGAAGATGGAGATGGAGCAAGAGCACTCTTCAATTGCACAAATGAGAGAATGAGTAAAAATTAGGTTTAGTTGGCTTTTATAGGAGCTCACCCCATTCACACTTGGGCGCCCATGCTTAACCAACTAATCCCTTGAATGTCCAAGTTAAAGTGCGCCTCTCATCGGCGATCACTCTACCTTTCCCTATTGGTCCGACAAGCCCGATACCTGACTCTACCAAATACATAATACACGTCCGTCGTAGGTGATGGGTGTCCGTGTGCCGTGAGGGTTAACATGTCGAAGCAAGGGACTTGCCAATACACCGTATGCGAGCCACAAACGGCTCCAAGCACACAACAAGCCTAAACTAGCAAGCTCAAGAAAACAAAGGGTGTGTCACTCACCGCTCTACGCCCGCCTTCGTGGTGGATTCCTCGCCGCGATGAAGAAGAAGCTGCAGTCGTGCCGCGCTCAACCGCTTCGCCGCCGTCGTGCCTTCGTAATGCTCGATCGCACACACACTCTCCCTCTCTCTCTCTCTCTCTCACACACACACAAGGAGGTGAAGAAGAAGAAGATGGAGATGGAGCAAGAGCACTCTTCAATTGCACAAATGAGAGAATGAGTAAAAATTAGGTTTAGTTGGCTTTTATAGGAGCTCACCCCATTCACACTTGGGCGCCCATGCTTAACCAACTAATCCCTTGAATGTCCAAGTTAAAGTGCGCCTCTCATCGGCGATCACTCTACCTTTCCCTATTGGTCCGACAAGCCCGGTACCTGACTCTACCAAATACATAATACACGTCCGTCGTAGGTGATGGGTGTCCGTGTGCCGTGAGGGTTAACATGCCCCCCTTCCTGATGTAGATTCCGTCCTCGGAAGCTATTGAGTTGAAGCTGGGTCGTCGAGGTGGAAGAGCATTTGAGATGAATGTCCTTAGCCTTCTTCAGTCACTGCAAAATCAAACAACATTGGCACAGTAATTGCATTCTCTTAAAAAGCATATGCAGTTTTAGGTAGACACATTGATTGGTAAAAGAATTTCAAACAATTTGTTAGCAATGAACATTAAATTGCAATGTAATCAAATGCATAAACAGATGTAAAGGTAAAAAATTAAACAAGTCTGGGGTCGCTAATTTGACGGTCGAAAAGCACTAGAGATCGAATATTAATACCATGGGTAAGCTTCTTAACTTTCTGTGGTCAATTAAGTTGTTTAATCGCGAGAGCCAAGTATTCATGTTCAAGGGCTGACTAGAGGCTATATCTAGAAAACCTTGTAGTTAAGCTACCATAAAAGGAATTTCTCATGAAATCATCGCCTGACTGATTACTTTTTCTTTGACCCCCCAAGGTCTTTTCACATTGATTCAATTATGATGTGTGTGCTTATTTTGTATGCCTTGGGTTTTTTGCTTTTCAAGGAAAAGCGCCCACACTGGGAACCTCTAGGGCTCTAGTACCATAGGCGATACATGTGAGTGAAGTACCAAATCAAGCTGAGATTTCTCTTCCAGCTTAAAATTTTACATTGTGGCACTTTGATTTTTTGTTTGTTCATTTTCAGCATTTTAATTTTGTAACTTTGGGAGGTCATATAACACTGTTACATTCCCCAGGCTCATCACATTAGTAAACTCCCTTTATAATACTTAAGCTAAAGGTCAATAGGGTTAAGCCCACTAGAAAGCCCTAGTACATTTCATACAATGCTGCCTAAATCGGATTAAGAACTTAAGTAACCATTGATTATTAGGAAGGCATTCCCCATGGTATTAAGAGAAGATCTCTAATACCTAGCTTGGTCAAACTAACTTAGTCGGACTGCTTGATTTTTACACCTAAACAAGTGATTATGACAAAACATTACATTGAATTAAATGTTTGATACTAAGCCAATGCGCTGAATATTATGCTACCAATCACAATCAAAGCAGACAAACATGGATGCAAAAAAGATAAGGGCAATGCTAATGGATAAGAAACACCTGTTTGTGTTGATGGTCGCGCTTGATTTGAAGTGTGAACGAGAGAAAGGTTCCATGAAGGTCCAAATCCTATCAATAGCAACACGCTCCTGTACACACTAGGAAACAAAAGGAATACCTCCAGGAGGCACATCAGTGGGAAAAATTAAAACTCCTAAAAAACAAACTCAAAACACAATCTAGACCCCTAACCTACCTATCTGTCACCCCTTTTAGAATCAAGGAAAGAGGATATTATATAAACCGGGTGGCCACCCTAAGGCTAGGCCTCTATCCTCATCATCTAGATAAATAAAATCGTTGTCCGTGAGGCCATAGTCTTCCTCGGTCTCTATTAGTTCCTCTTCATCATCCTCTTGTGCAAGCATGCTAATCAAGAACCTCGTGATGCGTGGATACTCATCTTGTGCAAAAGAATAAGCATGTGCCATTGGAGACACATTCGCTACTGGGTAGGGATCACTAGTTAGCCATAGACGTATCAGCCATTCTAACTCCTCAAAATTTCTCTCACATGCAAGGCTCTCTATCAAATCCCATTCGCAAGAAAGTATAGGGTAGCATACGTAGAACACTTGTTGAAAAGACAAGGGGTACCTTTCATCAAAAATAGAAGTGCATGCCTCTGGTGAAGTAGCCATTTCTGACAAGACAGATAGATTTGGTTAGGCCTTTAAAACATAAGAGTTGTTTTTGTGTGTTGCTTGAATTGACACGGTGAATTTGGACTTATATGCAAGATCTGATAGGGTGCTCTCTCATTGCTAGGCGCTCTTGCTCTTTACTATTTTTGTTTTTTTTTGTGAGTATAAGGCTATATATATACATTCCCTAAGATCGGAGATTGAGAGGTCAGGGAAAAAGGTTGAGAGGGAAACAAATGAATGATGATTGTCAGCAAACACTCCCCCCTTCCTTGGGTAGATCATACCATTTGAAATGAGCTTGTCACCCTTTGAAACCAATTGTTCCAGTTGGTAATAGGTGAGGATTTTTGCCAGTAGTTTTCTATTACCCTAGGTGCCTTGTCAAGCTGCAACGGTGGTAAGGTACTCTCCCAGGATTGAACTTGAAGTGGTTCATCAGGTGATTCTTGAACACTGGGAGGTGTGGATTCTTTTGTAGCTTCATGGAGGTCCACTACTATAGATGGAGGTTGTGTAGAAGCTTTTACCTCTATGGATGTATTACATGATGAGCTAGAATCTTCATGGGACTCCCCCCTTCCTGAGCTAGGTGGAACAAATCGTTCTTTCTTTGGTACCCAAACTAGCTCGGGAGCGGGTGTGTAGCATTCTGTGATCTTTTTCTTTCCACGCTCATTGATTCGTTTTGGAGCTACGGGATTGGGCTCACTTGGGTCAGGTGATAGGTAAGAGTACAATCTACGTTTTGGCACCCAGATTTGATCATTTCCTTGATAGTAGCCTTGGGCTTCCAATAGTCGTTTAGGGATCCATCGCAACATTTTCTTACTTTTCTTGGAGCGAGTGGTACGTTTCTTACAAGGCTTCTGTTTTTTAGCACTAGCTATGGTCACTAAAGAAGCTTTAGGGACCCACTTGTATGTTTTCTTCGTTACATTAGGATGAGTCTTGTTGGAAGCGATATGCATTGCTTGTAGCATATTTAAGGGTATAGGCATTTCATCCCCCTCAGGTGTTACCCAGGTCGTCCCCCTATTTCCCCAAGTGTCTATGGTTGATGCTAGGTGGACCCAATCCACATTGTCTGATTCCGTCATACCCGGTAACACATCCATGTAAGGAGAATCTTGGCCAATGTCTGTATCCTTCTTACAAGTGTAACAATATTGTAGTGGGGCCGAGTGAACTGTGGTGTCAGAGCGATGATCAATAATGGTTTTACTCCCTAAGGGGTGTACCTTACCAGTCACCAAATCCACTCTAAGGACAGAGTCTTGGAATTGCAAATAGACATGATTTTTAGACCAATCGTGAACCATTTGTGCTTCCCTCATGAATGGTCGTCCTAAAATCATTTCATATGACATAAGGTGTTTAGAGAAATCCATTACAATGAACGTATGTCGTACCTTGTGTCCTAGAACTTTGATCTTAAGATCCTTGAGCATCCCCATAGGTTTGGCTATGGTACCATTTGCCATCTTTACCACAATGTTAGTAACACTGAGGCGGGGTTTTCCCATGGATTCCCAACAATCTTTTGTAACGATGCTAACTCCCGCACCACCATCAAGAATTCCCTTTATAGTTAATCCCTTGGTAGTGATGGGTAGGGTCGCATTAGACTCGTCGCCTTCAAAATACTGCCCTAATTCGTTAATGGGTACCTCGATCACAGACTCGTGTCCATCTAAGTCAAGTGATTGCACATGATTTTCCTCATCAATCATAATCGAGTCAGGCCTATTTGGTTGCGCAAACTGCGGTAATCCCGTTCGTAGCTCTCCGTTAAGGAATGCTCGAAGTGCAAGGAATAACTCAGGATCTCCATATAGCTTTGCTATGATCGTGGTTCGGACCTCAGAAGACATGAAGTCCACTAGTTTGGCAACATTCATTGGCGTTTTGCAGGGTGTAGGTCCTTGACTAGGAACTGGTGAGGATGGAATCTCATATTCCTCAATGGGATCAGGTATTCCTTCGTTAAACATCCTTTCCAACAAGAAGGGTGTATGCTCACTTTCTGCTGTCCTGTCCTCACTCCCTTCTTGGATGATACTAGATATGGCTAACGGTGTATGGTTCATGTGGGGTGGATGAACTTGCGTGGGAAACACTGTGTCATGAATTTTGATATGCATGGGTTCTGGTTCTAGTTTCCTTTGAGTCTCCTCCACTAAACCTCTTAGATGTTTCACCTGCTTAATCTCGTCTACAGGGTTTGGGTACGTCCCAATCTTCTTTTTACGATTCTTCCCTTTTTGCCCCTGCGGTTTATCTTGGGGGTCGTGGATTGGATTTGGAAACACTTGTGGTGTTTTCAGAGGCTCTTTATGGTTTTCTCTTATTCGGTTTTCATTTGGTTCCATGTTACGGTTTTCTTTGTCGGTCTTTCCCTTTGTGGTATTGGTTCTAGTCTCCATTGTCTCGACTGAATCTGAATCATCCTCGAGGTCATTCATATACACGGGGTCATCTCCTGTTCCTATGTTTGTTTTGGAACTTGGCTTTGAATTTTCCGTATTCTGCGACTTCTTCCTTCGTGTCTTCTTTTTCTTTGCTTGGATAATTGACGCGGTATCTCTCTCTTCGAGGATATGTCCTGGCCCTTGAAGCATGGACCGTGTAATCGCATAAGTGGGTGCGACGGGTGGTATTGGCGATGTCACACTAGCAATTTCGACTAAATTCAGGGGTGTGATTTTAGGCGCATTTGGGTTATATGGGCATTGGGCAATCAAGTGATCTATGCCACAACGATTACATGTGAGTATTGGCATTGTAGACGTGCTCCCTTGATTCACTTGCATCTGTGCAGCATTCTTTTGCAGCATAATAGGGCACTCCGCTACTCGATGTGGTCCACCACACTCGTAGCATTGAAGAGGTGGCCTCCTAGCCTGGGTGTTGATATTTTGACCTATGGATGCGAGAGCAGCAGCTTGATAAACCGGCTTGACTTGTCCCCAACAATCTTCCATGTAGTATATAGGACATTCTTCCAATGTATCAAGACCGTAGGCAATACTAGTGTCTATTTCCTCCTCACAGCTATCTGGATAAGCATTTGATGGCTCGCAACCCACTTGGTTCATAGGGGCGACTCTTGGATGTGGGGGCTGCGGTCCTAGCATAGGAGGTGGTAACGGTGTAGCTTGTACAACATTTTGAGATCTAGGGACCATGTGTTGCGGTAGTTGCTCAACAGGTGGAGTAGGCATCAATACAGGAGCTCGAGGTGCATCCGTCCAGGCTACATGTGGTCTATTTGTCATCATACGTTTGATCATTAAACAATCCTTAGCTTGGTGACCATACCTACCACATGCGTTGCAAGTTCCATTAAATTTTACTCTAAACGTAGGGCACTCACTAGTGCTATGTGGACCTAAGCAAATGGAACACCATTGTTGCTCCCTTCTTGGATACATGTGACTATTTTGAGGGGGTCGATTATCCTTAAGAGACTCTTGGATTGCCTTGGTGAGGTCTGTCAAGAATGTCTCAAATACCTTTGGCTCATTGGCAATGGGCTTTGCAGTCATGGGTTCATACTCAATGGCTTGTGAGCTAGTGGATCTCGTGTCAGTAGACACCCTCATGCCTGCTATCATCAAGTTGTCCTCTAGTTGGATTGCATTGGCAGTGACATCTTCCCAGGTTGTGATACCTCTAATCACTAGTCCATTATAGATTCCTTCATTCCTCAACCCTCGAATGAATCGATCAAGCAGTTGGTTATTGTTGAAGCGCTCATTTACAGGGCAGCGAGAGTTTAAGTGCTTTAGACGACTAATGAAGTCCCTTACTGACTCTCCTTCCTTACGTTCGGCCTTCTGTAGCTGAGATGCTACACCCCAAAGCACACCTTCTCGTATGTACTCCTTTAGAAACAACCTTCGAAGGGTAGGGTAGATTGTTTTCTCGTCCACCCTTAGGGTCCTATACCAATCTCCAGCCTTCCCACTTAATGTCAAGCTTAAGGCATTGCACTTATGTAGTTCGTTGCGTTCCCCTAAGGAATCACATACTTGTTCAAACACTTCAATGTGTTTTCTAGCATCTTCGTCCCCATTGAATTTTTGCGTGAGTTTGGCAATTTGTACTGCCTTACTTCTAGGCTCTCTATCAGATGCATGACGCATATTTTCCGCGATAGATCGACCTATGGTTTGAGCAAACGCTGCCAAGTCACCTATGTGAGGAGGCAGGGCCGGTGGAGGTACTCTTGGAATCATATGTGGGAGAGGAACGGGTACCGGTCTTGGCATATGTGTGGATGATGCAGGATATGGAACATAACCGGGCATAGGTCCACTCGGATAAGGGCTAGGGAGCGGCACTCGAGGAGCATAAGCAAGTGGTACTATTGGAGGTGTGGGGGCCATGTGTGCATAAGGGGCTAGAGGCACATATGGTCGAGGCCCCATATTAGGTACTACGACACTAGGTAGTGGCACTGCGCTAACCGTAGATATCATCGGTACATTCTCTGTCAGGCTTATCCCTGGAGTGAGCACTGGGTTTTCCTTAATAGAGGGTTGAGCCAAGTTAGGGAAGCTAAAGTTTTCGTTCGGAGGCTCAGATTGCATAGAGACCCCAGGTGAAATGACGTAAGATGGGTCCATGGGGCTCATTAGAGGAGTCTCCATTTGTGATAGAGTAGGCTGTTGAGCCTTGCTCGTATCCAGAAATCTCATGGGGCCAGTTGAGAGTATATTTACCCCTCGGTTTTGCCTTTCTAATTGAATAATGCCATGGATAACATTACAGATCATTTTTTGTTGATCTTCGATGCTCGTGGCACTAGAGGTGGATTGTACAATCTCTATCCATCCTACATGGTAGGCGTGGCCAGAGTGTAGATCCGTCAACACCTCAGTGTGGAGGTCGTATGTCCAATGATCATTAATGAACAATCCTTCTAGAGTCGACGTGTTAACGGTTTCTTGTGAGGTAGAAGCAATGTTGCTCCCCGTGGTTTTACTTGTCACCAACGGTACTCTAGAGGGAACTTCTGAAGGAGGCAGCTCAACAGGGCCTTCTTGGTAAGAAGTTGGCAGGATATCCACATGGACACTCTTTGGGGGTGTGGGGTCCACGTGCGATGTGAAAGGAGATTCCACTTCCCCACCCCCTTCGTGTGCTTCATTTGCATCAGGTTCCGAGCGAGTAGCTCTACCTAATGTTTCCATGAAACGGCTAAACATACTAGTACTAGGCAGTGGAGCTTCGGGAGGTGCATGGCCTTCTCTCTCAGTGTTTTGGGTAGGGTATGCTTCCATGATTTCTGAGTCGGAGGAGGAATCACTAGCGGCTATTTTAGGGTCTTGGGTGGTGCTACCTTGTGTCCCCGCTGAGGGTCTAGAGCTTATCGTGGATGGGTAATGGGTGTCCGTATGAACAGAGGCACTCTCAATATGCTCGTGTTCTAGCACCCGCCCAGAGCGTAAGTGCATGTGCTTTTGATACCCTAAGGTGTCAAAAAGCTGCTCTAGGAGGCCTTGTGACTAGTTTTTAGCGTGTTTTTTGTTTGTTTTTTTGCTAGATTTTTTAGAGCGTGTCATGGAATGGGCCGTGTGATAGCTCAAAACGAGCGTATCGGTCAGAGGGTCGTGCCGTGCTTTACAGCCCTCCGTTTGGTCACTCTATGCCCTCGGAATCCCTAAAACTGTCAATTTCCAGTAGGGAACTAGGCCCAAACTAGAAAGTCTAAGGGTGCAAGTGGGAAGAGAAAGGAGGAGAGTGGAGGACTTGTCCCACATGCTCTCATTCTCTCTTGAGGGAGTAGGGTATATATATAAGAGTGAGTCTAGTATATATCATAGGACTGAGGACTGAGGCCTGGGCCTGGGCTTGGGCTTGGGCTTGGGCTTGGGAAAATGATCCCGATCCCGATCTATCTTTTATTCAAACCAACCCGTCCGTTTTAAGAGTCACGTTTTTTATTTTCGAAAAAATTTCGCCGCCCACTCGCTCGCGTTTTTAATTTCCGAATTTTTTTTCCTTTTTTTTGATGCAGAAAAACGCAGAAATTGAAAAAAATGCAGAAAAACGCAGAAATTGACAGAAAATGCAGAAAAAACGCAGAAATTGCAGCAAATTGACAGAAATGCAGAAAATTGCAGAAATTGAAAATGCAGAAATTGCAGAAATTGAAAAAACGCAGACAATAACAGAAATTGAAACTTGACAGCAATTGCAGAAAACGCAAAAAACAGAAATCTTCCACACACTCCTTCCCTGCCTTTCCTATGATAGAAATTGCACCACAAGGAAGCGTAAAGTGCTAACCGAGCTTAGTGTAGGGCATATCCCCGGCAGCGGCGCCAAAAATGTGCGCTCCTTGCCGCACTGTCGAAGCAAGGGACTTGCCAATACACCGTATGCGAGCCACAAACGGCTCCAAGCACACAACAAGCCTAAACTAGCAAGCTCAAGAAAACAAAGGGTGTGTCACTCACCGCTCTACGCCCGCCTTCGTGGTGGATTCCTCGCCGCGATGAAGAAGAAGCTGCAGTCGTGCCGCGCTCAACCGCTTCGCCGCCGTCGTGCCTTCGTAATGCTCGATCGCACACACACTCTCCCTCTCTCTCTCTCTCACACACACACACAAGGAGGTGAAGAAGAAGAAGATGGAGATGGAGCAAGAGCACTCTTCAATTGCACAAATGAGAGAATGAGTAAAAATTAGGTTTAGTTGGCTTTTACAGGAGCTCACCCCATTCACACTTGGGCGCCCATGCTTAACCAACTAGTCCCTTGAATGTCCAAGTTAAAGTGCGCCTCTCATCGGCGATCACTCTACCTTTCCCTATTGGTCCGACAAGCCCGGTACCTGACTCTACCAAATACATAATACACGTCCGTCGTAGGTGATGGGTGTCCGTGTGCCGTGAGGGTTAACAGTGCTTTCCCCACCCCTCCAAATGATCATGGCAATCCGCTCCTATCTCGTCGGTCTAGGATGTCACTTGTGCCACTTTTTTCGCTTTGGCTTCGCTAAGGGCCCAATGATGAGAAACTAGCTATTGTGCCACCATAGCCCCTCGAAACAGGTTGCGATGGCCATGAAACTTTGCAATGGTTGGGATTTAGGTGCTCTCTGCACCCCTGTAAAGTTTCATGGCCATCTGCTTCCGTCTTCTCGGTCTTGGGTGGCACACTCGCCAATTTTTTGTTTTGGCTTCTGTAAATGGTTAAAATTGTGCCACAATAGACCGCCAAGATTCATTGTGTTTCCCATGAAACTTTGTACGGGTGGGGATTTAGGTGCTTTTTTTGCCCCTGCAAAGTTTCATGGCCATCCACTCCCGTTTCTTTGGTTTAGGATGGCACAATTAATGTTTTGGCTTCGTTAAGGGCCCAATGGTCAAAAATTGGCGATTGTGCCACCGTAGACCATCGAGATGGATTTCAATGGCCATGAGACTTTGCAGGGGCGGGGGTTTAAGAACTTTTCTAGCCCGTGCAAAGTTTCATGGCCATCCGCTCCCATCTCTTCCGATTAGGGTGGCACAATTGCCAATTTCTTCGTTTTGGCTCCGCTAAGGGTCCAATGGTAAAAAACTGGCGATTGTGCCACTGTAGACCATCGAGATGGATTTTGATACCCATGAAATTTTGCAGGGACAAGAATTTAGGTGCTTTTCCTGCCTCTACAAAGTTTCATGGCTATCTGCTCCCATCTCATCGGTCCAGGGTGGCACAATCGCCAATTTTTTTGTTTTGGCTTCGCTAAAAGCCCAATCGTCAAAAGCTGGGGATTGTGCCACAATAAACCGTCGAAACAAATTATGATGGACATGAAACTTTGCAAGGGCAAGTATTAGGTTCTTTTTCCACCCTTGCAAGGTTGTGCCAACTGGCGATTGTGCCACTGTAGACTGTTGAGACGGATTTCGATCCCCATGAAACTTTGCAGGGGCCAGGATTTGGGTGCTTTCCCTGCCCCTGCAAAGTTTCATGGCCATCCGCTCCCGTCTCATCGGTCTAGGGTGCCACAATCGTCAATTTTTTCCTTTTGGCTTCACTAAGTGCCCAATCATCGAAAACTAGCGATTGTGCCACAATAGACCATCTAGACGGATTGCGATGGCCATGAAACTTTGTAAGGGTAGGAATTTGGGTTATTTTCCCACCCTTGTAAAGTTTCATGGACATCCGCTCCCGTCTCGTCGCACTTATGCCAATTTTTTCGTTTGGGCTTCGCTAAAGGCCCAATGGTACAAAACTCGCGATTGTGCCATCGTCTCCGTCGAAACATCTTATGATGGCCATGTGTTAACCCTCACGGATCATGGACACCCTATCACCTACGAGACGGACGTTGTAACCTACAGTGGACATTGTATTATTTATTTGGTAGAGTCAGGTACCGGGCTTGTCGGTCCAATAGGAAAAGGGTAAGAGTGATCGCCGATGAGAGGTGCACTCTAACTGGGACATTCAAGGGATTAGTTGGCTAAGCATGGGCGCCCAAGTGTGAATGGGGTGTGCTCATAAAAAAGCCAACTAAACCTAAAATTCACGAATTCTCTCATTTGTGCAATAGAAGAGTGCTCTTGCTCCATCTCCATCTCCATCTTCTTCTTCTTCACCTCCTTGTGTGTGTGTGTGTATGTGTGAGAGAGAGAGAGAGAGTGCGATCGAGCATTGCGGCGGCACGACGGTGGTGAAGTGGTTGAGCGCGACGTAGCGGCGTCTCCTTCTTCTTCGCGGCGAGGAATCCTCCACGGCAGGAGCATAGAGCGGTGAGTGACACACCATTGCCCTCTTTTGAGATTACTAGTTAAGCTAGTTGTGTGCTTAGAGCCGTCTGTGGCTCGCACACATTGTTAGGCAAGTCCCTTGCTTCGATAATGTGGCAAGGAGCGCACATTTTTGGCGCCGCTGCCGGGGAATCACCCTGCACTAAGCCCAAGAGGCACCTTGTGCTTCTCCTATGAGTTGTTTGTAGTAGGAAAGAAGAGGAAGAGGAAGAGGAATGAGTTATTTTTCTGCAAGTTGTTAATTTCTGTATTGTCTGCAAGTTCTGTGATTTCTGCATAATGTTGTGTTTTCTGCTTGCACACAGTCTTTGCACAATTAGTAGTCGTTAGCTTGTTCGCAGTGAATGAATAAGTAGGTAGACAATTAGCACTTTCTGTTTGCACACAGTCTGTACACAGTTTTCTGTCAAGGTTTGCCTGCACACAGTCTTTGCACAGTAAGGTACTGAGAGAGGAAGTAGGTGGACAGTTAGCCCACTGTCAGTAAGCAGTTAGCAGAGTGGTTAACAGATTAGTTAGTGGTTAGCAGCACCGTTAGTAAGTAGATAAGGTAGTGAGTTGTCTGTGAGCTGTGAGTTGTTGACAGAGAGGTTAGGTAGGTGTTGACAGTGTGTGTGGCCAAGAAAGGGCCACCTAAACCGCGAGCGGTCGTCGCCTCAAAAAAATTTAAAAAAACCGAAAATATTTAAGCGTGAGTGACTGGGGGGCTACACTAAAATTTTTATCAAGATCATTTCCCCAAGCCCAAGCCCAAGCCCAAGCCCAAGCCCAGGCCCAGGCCCAGGCCCAGGCCTCAGTCCACAGTCTTATGATATATACTACACTCACTCTTACATATATACCCTATCCCCTCAAGAGGGAATGAGAGCATGTGGGGCAAGTCCTCCACTCTCCTCCCTTCTCTTCCCACTTGCACCCTTAGACTTTCTAATTTGGGCCTAGTTCCCTACTAGAAATTGACGGTTTTAGGGATTCCGAGGGCATAAAGTGACCAAACGGAGGGCTGTAAAGCACGGCACGTCCCTCTGACCGAGACATTTGTTTTGAGCTATCATACGTTCTATTCTATAGCTGGGTCATAAAAAAAGGACCAAAAAATCAAAATTTAAATACATAAGAAAAGACTTGGGTTGCAAAACACCCAAAATTACTAGGTGAGCAGCCTTCACGAGCACTCACTGACACTTCTAGGGGATCCAAGTCATATGAACCTACGCTCTGGACGAGTGTTAGAGCAGGAGCATATTGGTAGTGCCTCCATTTACGCAGGCACACATTATTCCTCCACCCTAGGTTCTGGACCTTCGGCCGGGACTCAAGGTAGCGCAACCCAAGATCCTCATATCGCGTCTAGTGATTCTTCCTCTGACTACGAAGTCATGGAGGGGTATCCTACACCAAACCCTGATAGTTCAAGTCAATACATGCATGCCATGGCCCACGGCCCGGGTCCAGCGTGTTTAGCCGCTTAAAAGAGACCCTTAGTAGAGCTACTCGCTCCGAACATGCGGTTAATGAAATAAATGAAGGGAGTGGGGAAGTAAATTCGTCATTCATGCCTAAAATAGACCCTATGCTTCTTGAGAGTGTGCATGTGAATGTTCCATCCTCCTGATCCTTTAGGACTATCTCCCTTTGAGGTTCTACTACTCGATGGTAGGAGTCTTGCCGAAGTACAAGAGATCGAACGCTATATGCAAGCAACAAGGGAGAGGGAAATTGAGAACCTACGAAGGCTGGAACAAACTCGAGCCCTGAAAGCAAAGGCTCCTATGACAACAATCATGCCAGCCGAGCAACCGAGTGCTCCCAAGGTAGCAGTCACGGAGGGGCAATGCCAATACTCACTTGTAATCGTTGTGGCATAGATCATTTGATCGCACAGTGTCCTAACAATCCAAACGCACCGAAAATCACACCATTGAACTTAATAGAGATTGATGATGGGACACCACCAACTATAAACATAGCACCAGTGAATGCACTCACACGGTCGATGCTCCAAAAGCAAAATTACATCCTCGAAGAGAGAGATGCTGCATCCATTGGCCGAGCGAGAATGAAGAAAACACGAAGAAAGAAATCCCTTAATGCTTCTAGCTCAAAACCTAGTTCAAAGACTAACATAGGGACAGGAGAGGATCCCGTGTATATGAATGACCCTGAGGATGACTCAGATTCGATAGAGACCACGGAGACCAAAACTGTTACTACAAAGGAAAAAGCCAGTGAGGAGGATCACGAGAGGGAATTATGACGAACACCAAAAGAGTATTCAAAGTTAAACCACCCAGTTGCGAACCCCCAAGATAAGCCACGAGAGACAAAAAATGAGGATTGCAAGAGAAAGATTGGAACCTATCCAAACCCAACAGTTGAAATTGAACGAGTCCAACAACTGAGGGGTTTGGTGGAAGAAACTCAACGAACATTAGAACCTGAACCCAAACATATCCAGATGTCAGAAACAGTGTTTCCCACACAAGTACAACCTCACAAGAACTACAGGCCGTTAGCTATACCCAGTATCATTCGGGAAGAGAGTGAGGGTAGGACATCTGAAAGTGGACACACACCTTTCCTACTAGAGAGAATGATTGGTGAGGGAATGCCCGACCCTCTTGAGGAAGTGGAGATTCCATCTTCATCATTCTCTTGTCAGGGTCCTACGTCCCACAAGATGCCATTAAATGTTGCCAAATTGATGGATTTCATGTCTTCAGAAGTTAGAACCACCATCATGTCCAAACTATATAAAGACCCCGAGCTAGTCTCAGCTCTTCGAGCCTTCCTCAATGGAGAATTACAGGCTGGATTACCACAGTTTGTACATATGAACAAACTTGACTCGGTAATGAATGATGAGGAACATTTAGCACCACAATCTGACCTAGCGGGACATGAATCTGTAATTGAAATACCCGTTAACAAGTTGGGGCAATACTTTGAAGGTGATGAATCTAATGCTACTCTACCAATAACTACTAAAGGATTCACTGTAAAGGGGGTCCTTGACGGTGGTGCGGGAGTCAGCATGGTGACAAAGAGTTGTTGGGAGTCTATGGGGAGACCTCACCTTGAAGCCACAAGCGTAGTGGTAAAAATGTCTAATGGATCTATTGTTACGCCTATTGGAATGCTAAAGGATCTCAGGATCAAGGTCTTGGGACACAAGGTAAGGCAGACTTTCATTGTTATGGATTTTTCCAAGCATCCTATGTCATTTGAGATGATCTTAGGGCGTCCATTCATGAGGGAAGAAAAAATGGTGCATGACTGGTCCAAAAACCACGTCTACTTACAGTTCCAAGACTTTGTCATTCGAGTTGATCTTTTAAGTGGTCGAACGCATCCTCTAGGAAATAAATTCATCATTGATAATCGATCAAACACAATATTTCACTCAGCTTTATTACAGTATTGTTACACGTGTAACGAATACACGGATATTGGGGAGAACTCTCCTTATATGGATATCCTACCCGGAATGGCTGAGTCAGAGAATGTCGATTGGGTACACCTAGCGGCAACTATAGATACATGGGGAGCTAGAGGAACAACCTGGGTAACACCATATGGGGAAGAGATACCACACATTGCACCAGTAAACATGTTAGGTGTAGCGCATGTAACATCTGATGATAAGAAAGAGGCACACCTACCTGAGAGTGAAACCGATGATTCCTCAAAGGCTTCAGGCCAATACACATCAGAAACGGAAACTCATGAAGAAATGGATTCAGAACCTGAGGAAACATCGAGTGAGACAAGTATAGAAAATAAATACTCAAGGCCTAGTACGACCGTCTATGGTAATTTATATGAGAGTGAAGAAGATACAAGCGAAGACCTATCAGGCGAGTCGAGTTCAAACATTTACCAAAATCAAAACCTTAACAAGAAACAAAGGTCATATAAGAGACGACAATATCGAGCAAATGTGAGAGCTAGGATAAACAAGGAAAGATCTACTGCAGAATGGCTTAGCTATCTAGGGGCATGTGATGCTCATTGAAAGCTAGTAGACAATTGGGGTGAACATCTCCAGAGTGTCATGTGGTGCAGCCCGCGACCCATTGACCTTGCTCAATTGGAGGTTACAGAGCCTAAATTGAGTCGAACTATAAGAAGACGTCAAAACCGAGAGTTAGCTCAACAACAAAAGGAGGCAGAACTAAAAGAAAGGTCTCTGTCAGGACAAGAGCCTGCTGACTTACTTACAGCTCCTGAAAATTTTAAATCTTATACCACGGGGGAGCGAAAGGTTGTGTATGCCAAAGCCCAACGAATACCTACCAATGGAAGCAGTGGAGTCTATGATGGTCCAACGGTAGTTAAAGAGATAGAATTAGCAGAACAAGGTGAGGAGTTCAAACCAATCTTTATTGCTCAAGACCTTACCGAAACTGAAGAGGCTGTACTTAAGGAGCTCCTCAAGGAATACAAGGATATCTTTGCTTGGACATATCATGACATGAAGGCCGTTCCACCTTCTGTGGTGCAACATACAATTCCCATGATCAACACTCCTAAACCCGTCCAGCAACGACCCTATCCAATGAATCCTAAGTATGCCAAAATTGTACAAGAGGAGATTGAAAAACTTATCCAATGTGGATTCATATACCCTATTGAGCACTCAGAATGGGTTTCTCCAATAGTCATTGTGCCAAAAAAGAATGGGAAACTAAGAGTGTGCGTGGACCTCAAGAAAGTTAATGCAGCCACTAGGAGAGATCATTATTCCTTGCCATATTCAGAACATGTGCTTGAAAGAGTTGCGGGCAAGGAAGCTTATAGCTTTTTAGATGGGTACTCTGGTTACAATCAAATCACAATTGCATTAGAGGACTAAGCTAAAACTGCTTTTATCACAGAGTTTGGAGTGTTTGCATTTCATGTTATGGCTTTTGGCTTAACAAATGCCCCTGCTACATTCCAACGATTAATAAACACTGCGTTTAAAGAATTTCTAAGGGAGTTTTGTGAAGCTTTCCTAGACAACCTTTGTGTTTATTCTTCTTGGGAGAAGCATTTGTTATATCTACGAAAAATATTTGACAGGTGCAGATTTTATCGCATCTCATTGAACCCTTTCAAATGCCAATTTTGGGTTAAGCATGGAGTCATTCTAGGGCATATAGTGTCCAAGAACGGGATATCCACAGATAAGAGTAAGATTAAAGCCATTGCCGATTTTCCACCACCTACGAACTATAAAGGAGTTCAAAGATTTATGGGCCATGTTGGTTATAATCGAAGGTTTATTTTAAACTTTGTCGAGATAGCGCGTCCATTGTACAAGCTTCTTATCGAGTTTCACTGGACGGAAGAATGTCATCAATCTTATGAGTTATTAAAGAAGTCCCTAACAAGTGCTCCAATCCTGCGAACACCTGATTGGAATGTACCTTTTCATGTGCATATTGATGCATCAAATTTTTCTATTGGGTGTGTTCTAACTCAACCAAGAGAACATAAATTGGACTACCCTATTAGCTTTGCAAGTCGCCAATTAAATGATGCCGAGATGAACTACACTACTACAGAGCGCGAAGGTCTAGCTATGATTTACGCAGTAAAGAAATTTCGCTATTACCTTCTTGCTACCAAGTTTGTGTTTTATGTTGATCATCAAGCATTGCTATATTTGGTAAACAAGCCGTGTTCCACGGGTCGAATTACACGATGATTGTTAATTCTTCTTGAGTTTGACTTCACCGTTGTTGTGAGGCCTGGGAGGAAACATGTCATGGAGGATCATTTATCTCGTATCCCTAATGGCGAAGCTCCTACGGGGGTTGATGATGAATTTCCTGATACTCTTTTGTTCATTGTTGAGACAATGCATGAATGGAGTGAAAAGATTGTTAACTTCTTAATTAATGGTTTTCCACCCAAAGAGCTGCGAAAAGATATAGCTCGAAAATTAATCAAGGAATGCGAACCCTATTGCTTACTGGCGGGAACTCTTTATAAGAGAGGAAAAGATGATGTTCTTAGACGATGTGCCCACGAGGATGAGTATTTATATATTCTACAAGAGGCACACATGGGCGTAGCTGGTGGTCACTTTTCCGGAAAGTTGTTTGCCCGAAAGATCTTACAGTCAGGCTATTGGTGGCCCACTCTGTTTAAGGATGCATCACTTTTTGCAAAGGGATGTGATCAATGCCAACGCTTCAAGAAGCCACAAAGAAGTGATAGGATGCCTCTACATCCCATCAAGGTAACCCAACCATTTGAAAAGTGGGGCTTAGACTTTGTAGGACCGATTAGTCCGGCTGCACGTAACACGCAATCACGATATATCATTGTGGCTACCGACTATGTAACCAAATGGGCTGAAGCAAAAGCAACACGAAAGGCGGATGCAAAAACAACAGCTAAGTTCCTCTTTGAGAACATTATCACAAGTTTTGGATGCCCGTTTGAACTTGTGAGTGACAATGGAACTCACTTTATAAATGAATTAATAAAAGAACTCACATCAAACTTCATGATATCTCACCACAAGTCTACACCCTATTATCCCCAAGCAAATGGCCAAGCTGAGAGTACCAACAAAACTCTCATCTCCATTTTGACAAAGACAGTTGAGGCTAATCGCACTGATTAGGACCTAAAGCTTACATCAGCTTTATGGGCTTATCGTACTGCGTATAAAGTTGCTATTAATTGCACACCGTTTAAGATGGTGTATGGCCAAGAAGCAGTTATGCCATTGGAGTTTTTCATTCCTAGTCTTCGAGTAGCTTCTCAAGAAGGTTGGGATGGTAACCCCTTAGTTGAGCGATTATATATCCTGGAAAGGCTAGATGAAGAGAGGCAATTAGCTGTGCGAAATGCTCTAGTGGAGAAGGATAGGAGAAAGAAGTGGTTTGATAGCCATTTAAAGGATAAAGACATCAAGGTTGGTGATAAAGTTCTTATGTACGGGTTACGTAATGAAAAGAAGAAATTGAAATACGCTGGTAAGGGACCATATCGAGTGTGTGAAATTACCCCGCAAGGTACCATTCGTGTGGAGACTCTAGATGGAGTTGAAACCATTGGATTCCTTAATGGGAGTAAATTCAAAAGATATTATGATCCTCTAAGCCAGGAAGAGTAGCAAGCTATCCATCAAAAGAAGGCTGCCAAGGAACAAGCAGAGCTTAGAGAAATCCAAGCAAGAGTTGAGGCTCGAGAACGCAAGCATTTTTCGAGGACACAGATGATGACTCATTAGAATCTGAGCCACCGCTACTATACCCAATTGAGCTAAATAGCCCCCTATGGGAAAGTACTATACAATGCCTTATTAGATACGGGAGCTAAACACAATCTGTTATCCTATGGAGTTTGTTGTCAATTAGGGAAACCGACCCTATCCCCGAGTACGATGCAAGTCAAGGGCATTAATATAAAGAAAACTGCTATTCTTGGAGTCCTTCAGACCCCTGTTGTATATGACAATGGAAGCATAGTGCAGAGGTTTCTAGTCATGCCCACGGGAGCTATGGAAGGCAACGTAAACCTAGGACGCACGTGGATGTTGGCAACCAAATGTACTATTGATTGGGATACTGGTAGTGTCACGACGCGACCACCGACTCTTACCCCTATCATTCAAGCAAAGTCACCTACGTTGCAAACTCTAGCAAAGTTGAAGGATAGCCAACATTCACAAGCCAAGGTGGTTAACTCGTCTTTGCCAGCTACCCATGAACCTAGCACTTCAACACTTGTAGTTGCAGCAAGCAGTAATATTGCAAGTACTCAACTTGCACGACCTAAGAGTACATATCAATGGGTCCCCAAGGCCTTACTTCCAACTACCTCAACCCTCCCATCCATTCCAAGAAAAAATTTCCCTGGAAAACCAAGAGCGCGCTCTAGGAGGGTCAAGACCAAATCACGATGGATTCCAAAACGACTATTAGAAGCCCAAGGCTACTATGATGGAAATGAGCAAATCTGGGTACCTAAACGTAAAATTTGTCCTTCCCTATTGACAACAAACCCATATGAGTCAAACAGTGTAACGCTAAAGCCAATGGCAGACCGTGGGAACGGAAAGATCACAGAATGCTACACACCTAGTCCATAGCTAGTTTGGGCTCCAAGGCAAAACCAATTTATTCCACCTAGCTCAGGAAGGGGGGAGTTCCATGAAGCTTCTAGCTCCTCATGTAATACATCCATAGAGGTAAAAGCTTCTACACAGCCTCCACCTACAATAGTGGACCTCCATGAAGCTACAAAGGAATCCACACCTTCCAGTGTTCAAGAATCACCTGATGAACCACTTCAAGTTCGATCCTGGGAGAGTACCTTACCACCCTTGCAACTCGACGAGGCACCTAAGGTAATACAAAACTACTGGCAAAAATCTTCACCTATAACAACTTGGAACAACTGGTTTCAAAGGGTGACGACATCATTTCAAACGATATGATCTACCCAAGGAAGGGGGGAGTGTTTGTGGACATCCATTATTCACTTGCTTCCCTCTCAACCTTTCTCCCCGACCTCTTAATCTCCAATCTTAGGGAATGTATATATAAAGCCTTATACTTACAAAAACTAGATAAAAAAGTAAAAGAGCAAGAGCCATAACACAAATCATAAAAACAAATTATGCACAAGAACACGACCCTTGTAATATTTGCACTCTAACCATCATCTATTTGCGTGTACAGATATGGCTAGTACGCTAGAATCATCCACTCCTGCCTTGGGTGAGAGGTACCCTCGTTACTTTTCACAAATATTTCACATGGTCTTTCCAATGCTTGTATGTGAATGGGATTTGATAGGTACGCTAGCATGTGAGAGGAATTTTGAGGAGTTAGAATGGCTGATACGTCTCTTGACCACGTCTGATCCATACTTAGTAGAGAGCGTTTCTCCCATTGCACAAGCCTACCCTTTTGACCAAGATGACTATAGGCGTCTAGTGACCTTCTTAGTAAACATGGGCACCTATGATGAAGAAGAAAATTTACATGACTACACGGATGGCACATATGGTCTCATGGATGATGACTTTGTTTATCTCGATGACGAGGATAGGGGTTTAGCCTTAGGGTTTCCCCCCAACCTCTACAATATCCTATTCCCTTGACTCTCTAGGGGGAGTGCAAATAATTAGGTTAGGGTTCCTTATGTTTTTTGTTGTGTTCAATAAGTGTTGGTACCTTTTCCCAGTAATGTGCCTCCTGGAGGTATTCCTTTTGTTTCCTAGTGTGTACAGGAGCGTGTTGCTATTGATAGGATTTGGACTTTCATGGAATCTTTATCTCGACTCACTCTTCAAATCAAGCGCGACCATCGACACAAACAGGTGTTTCTTGTCCATTAGAATATCCCCTTATCTTTTTTGCATCTATGATTGTCTGCTTTAATTGTGATTGGTAGCCTAATATTCCCCGCATTTGCTTAGTATCAAACATTTAATTCAATGTAATTTTTTGTCATAATCACTTGTCTAGGTTTAAAAATCAAGCAATCTGACTAAGCTAGTTTGACCAAGTTAGGTGTTAGAGATCTTCTCTTAATACCATGGGGAATGCCTTCCTAATAATCAATGCTTACTTAGGTTCTTAATCCGATTTAGGTAGCATTGTGTGAAATGTACTAGGGCTTTTTAGTGGGCTTGACCCTATTGACCTTTAGCTTAGGTATTATAGAGGGAGTTTACTAGTGTGATGAGCCTGGGGAGGTGTATGAGTGTTATATGACCCCCCAAAGTTACAAAATTAAAATGCTGAAAATGAACAAACAAGAAATCAAAGTGCCACACTGTAAAATCTTAAGCTGGAAGAGAAATCTCAGGTTGATTTGGTACTTCACTCACATGTATTGCCTATGGTACTAGAGCCCTAGAGGTTCCCAGTGTGGGCGCTTTTCCTTGAAAAGCAAACAACCCAAGGCATACAAAATAAGCACACACATCAAATTGAATCACTGTGAAAAAACTTTGGGGGGTCAAAGAAAAGGTAATCAGTCAGGCGATGATTTCATGAGAAATTCCTTTTATCGTAGCTTAACTACAAGGTCCTCTAGGTATAGCCTCTAGTCAGCCCTCGAACATGAAATACTTAGCTCTCGCGATTAAACAACTTAATTAACCAGAGAAAATTAAGAAGCTTACCCATGGTATTAATAGTCGATCTCTAGTGCCTTTCAACCGTTAAATTAGCGACCCCAAACTTGTTTAATTTTTTACCTTTACATCTATTTATGCATTTGATTACATTGCAATTTAATGCTTATCGCTGACAAATTTTTTAAAATTCTGTACCAATCAATTGTCTGCCTAAAATTGAATATGCTTTTTAATTGCTTATGAAAATGCAATTACTGTGCAATGTTGTTTGATTTTGCAGTGACTAATGAAGGCTAAGGACATTCATCTCAAATGCTCTTCCACCTCGACCAACGAGCTTCAACTCAATAGCTTCCGAGGACGGAATCTACATCAGGAAGGGGGGCATGTTAACCCTCACGGCTCACGGACACCTTATCACCTACGAGACGGACGTTGTAACCTACAATGGACATTGTATTATTTATTTGGTAGAGTCAGGTACCGGGCTTGTCTGTCCAATAGGAAAAGGGTAAGAGTGATCACCGATGAGAGGCGCACTCTAACTGGGACATTCAAGGGATTAGTTGGCTAAGCATGGGCGCCCAAGTGTGAATGGGGTGAGCTCATATAAAAGCCAACTAAACCTAAAATTCACGGATTCTCTCATTTGTGCAATAGAAGAGTGCTCTTGCTCCATCTCCATCTCCATCTTCTTCTTCTTCACCTCCTTGTGTGTGTGTGTATGTGTGTGTGTGTGTGTGTGTGTGTGTGTGTGTGTGTGTGTGTGTGTGTGTGTGTGTGTGTGTGTGTGTGTGTGTGTGTGTGTGTGTGAGAGAGAGAGAGAGAGAGCATTGCGGCGGCACGACGGCGGTGAAGTGGTTGAGCGCGACGTAGCGGCGTCTCCTTCTTCTTCGCGGCGAGGAATCCTCCACGGCAGGAGCATAGAGCGGTGAGTGACACACCATTGCCCTCTTTTGAGCTTTCTCAGTAAGCTAGTTGTGTGCTTGGAGCCGTCTGTGGCTCGCACACAGTGTTAGGCAAGTCCCTTGCTTCGACAGTGTGGCAAGGAGCGCACACCATGAAGCCTTGCAAGGCCAAGGATTTAGGTGCTTTCCCCACCCTTACAAAGTTTCATGGCCATCCGCTCCCGTCTTGTCGGTTTAGGGTGGCACAATCGCCAATTTTTCGTTTTGGCTTTGCTAAAGGCCCAATGGTAAAAAAACTAGGCGATGGTGCCATAGTAGACCGTCAAGACGGATGGCATTGCACATGAAACTTTGGAGGGGCATGGATTTAAATACTTTTCCTGCCCTTGCAAAGTTTCATGGCCATCCGCTCCTGTCTCTTTGGTCAAGGGTGGCACAATCGTCAATTTTTTCGTTTTGGCCTCGCTAAGGGCACCAATCGTCAAAAACTGACGATTGTGCCATAGTAGACCATCGAGATGGATTGCGTTGCTGATGAAACTTTGCAGGCGTGGGGATTTGTGTGCTTTTCCTGCCCTTGAAAAGTTTCATAGCCATCCGCTCGCGTCTTGTCGGTTTAGGATTGCACAATCGCCAATTTTTTGTTTTGACTTCGCTAAGGACTCAATTGTCAAAAACTGGCAATTGTGCCACCCTAGACCGTCAAAACAGATTACGATGGCCATCAAACATTGCAGGGGCACGGATTTAGGTGCTTTTCTTGCCCTTGCAAAGGTTCATGGCCATCCGCTCCCGTCTCGTTGGTCTAGGGTGGCACAATCGCCAATTTTTCCATTTTGGCTTCGTTAAGGGCCCAATCGTCAAAAACTGGCGATTGTGCCACAGTAGACCAACGAGACGGATTGCGATGGTCATGAAAACTTGCACGGGTGGGGATTTAGGTGCTTTCCTCACCCGGACAAAGGATCTTGTCTATCCACTCCAATCTCGTCAGTCTAGGATAGCACTTGTGGCAATTTTTTCGTTTTGGCTTCGCTAAGGGCCCAATGGTAAAAAACTAGCCATTGTGCCATCGTAGCCCCTCGAAACAGATTGTGATGGCCATGAAACTATGTGGGGTTGGAGATTTAGTTGCTTTTCCCACCCCTGCAAAGTTTCATGGCCATTTGCTCCCGTTTTGTCTGTCTAGGATGGCACAATCGCCATTTTTTTTGTTTTGGCTTCGCTAAGGACCCAATGGTCAAAAACTGGTGATTGTGCCACTGTAGACCATCGTGACGGGTTTTGTTGCCCATGAAACTTTGCATGGTTGGGGATTTAGGTGCTTTCCCTGTCTCTGCAAATTTTCATGGCCATTCGCTCCCGCCTCTTTGGTCTAGGGTGGCGCAAACGCCAATTTTTTGGTTTTGGCCTCGTTAAGGGCCCAATGGTCAAAAACTGGTGATTGTGCCACCGTAGACCGACGAGATGGATTTAATGGCCATGAAACATTGCAGGGGCGAGGATTTAGGAACTTTTCCAGCGCGTGCAAAGTTTCATGGCCATCCGCTTCCATCTGTTTGGACTAGGGTGACACAATCACCAATTTTCATGGCCCTCCGCTTCCATCTGTTTGGACTAGGGTGACACAATCACCAATTTTCACGTTTTCGCTTCGCTAAGGGCCCAATGGTCCAAAACAGGCGATTGTGCCACTGTAGACCCTCGAGACGGATTTTGATACCCATGAAACTTTGCAGGGGTAGGGATTTAGGTGCCTTCCATGCCTCTGTAGAGTTTCATGGCCATTCACCTCCGTCTCGTTGGTTTAGGATGGCACAATCGTCAATTTTTTTGTTTTGGCTTTGCTAAGGGTCCAATCGTCAAAAACTGGGGATTCTGCCACAATAAACCGTTGAGACAAATTGCGATGGCCATGAAACTTTGCAACGGCGGATATTTAGGTGCTTTCCCCACCCTTACAAAGTTTCATGTCCATCCGCTCCCGTCTTGTCAGTCTAGTGTGGCACTTGTGCCAATTTTTTCGTTTTTGCTTCGCTAAGGGCCCCATGGTAAAAAAATTGGCGATTGTGCCATCGTAGCACGTCAAAACAGATTGCGATGGCCATGAAACTTTTAGGGGCAGAGATTTAGGTGCTTTCCCCACCCCTGCAAAGTTTCATGGCCATCCGCTCACGTCTTGTCGGTCTAGGGTGGCACAATCGCCAATTTTTTCGTTTTGGCTTCGCCAAGGGCCCAATGGTCAAAAACTGGCGATTGTGCCACAGTAGACTGTCGAGACAGATTGCGTTGCCGATGAAACTTTGCGCGGAAAAGGATTTAGTTGCTTTCCCTACCCCTACAAAGTTTCATGGCCATCCGATCCCGTCTCTTTGGTTTAGAGTGGCACAATCGTCAATTTTATCGTTATGGCCCCGCTAAGGGTACCAATCGTCAAAAACTGGTGATTGTGCCACAGTAGACTGTTGAGACGGATTACATTGCCCATGAAACTTTGCAAAGGCAGGGGTTTGTGTGCTTTTTCTGCCCTTGCAAAGTTTCATAGCCATCCGCTCCTGTCTTGTCGGTCTAGGGTGGCACAATCACTCGCCAAGGGCCCAATGGTCAAAAACTGGCGATTGTGCCAGCCTAGACACTCGAAATAGATTGTGATGGCCATGAAAGATTGCAGGGATAGAGATTTAGGTTCTTTCCCAACCTCTATAAAGTTTCATGCCCATCTGCTCCCGTCTCGTTGGTCTATGGTGGCATAATCGCCATTTTTTTTGTTTTGTCTTCGCTAAGGGCCCAATTGTCAAAAACTGGCGATTGTGCCAACCATAGACCTTCTAGACATATTTTGATGGCCATGAAAAGGGTGAGGATTTAGGTGCTTTTCCTGCCCCTGCAAAGTTTCATGGCCAACCGCTTCGCTCTCGTCTCTTCGGACTAGGGTGGCACAACCGTGAAATTTTTCGTTTTGGCTTCGCTAAGGGCCCAATAGTCAACAACTGGTGATTGTGCCACCGTAGACCGTCGAGACGGATTTTGATCCCCATTAAACTTTGTAGGAGCCGGGATTTAGGTGCTTTCCCTGCCTCTGCATAGTTTTATGGCCATCCGCTCATGTCTCATCGGTCTAGGGTGGCACAATCGCCAATTTTATGGTTTTGGCTTCGCTAAGGGTCCAATCGTCAAAAACTGGTGATTGTGCGACAGTAGACCGTTCAGACGGATTGTGTTGTGCATGAAACTTTGCAGGGGCAAGGATCTAGGTGCTTTCCCCACCCTTGCAAAGTTTCATGGCCATACGCTCACGTCTCGTCAACACTTGTGTCAATTTTTTTGTTTTGGCTTCGCTAAGGGCCCAATATTACAAAACAGGCGATTGTGCCACTGTAGCCCATTGAAACATCTTGCAATGGCCATGAAACTTTGGAGGGGTGGGGATTTAGGTGCTATCCCTACCTTTACAAATTTTCATGGCCGTCCGCTCGTGTCTTGTCGGTCTAGGGTGACAGAATTGCCAATTTGTTTGTTTTGGCTTTGCTAAGGGTCCAATAGTAAAAAACTGGCGATTGTGGCACAGTAGACCGTCGAGACGGATGGCATTGCACATGAAACTTTAGAGGGATAGGGATTTAGGTGCTTTCCTTGTCCTTGCAAAGTTTCATGGCCATCCTCTCCCGTCTGTTTGGTCTAGGGTGGCACATTGCCAATTTTTTCGTTTTGGCCTCGCAAAGAGCACCAATAATCGAAAATTGGTGATTGTGCCACAGTAGACCATCAAGACTGATTGAGTTGCCCATGAAACTTTGCAAGGGTGGGAATTTGTGTTCTTTCCCTGCCCTTGAAAAGTTTCATAGCCATCCGCTCCTATCTTGTCGGTTTAGGGTGGCACAATCGCCAATTTTTTTGTTTTGGCTTCGCGGAGGGCCCAATTGTCAAAAATTGGCGATTCTGCCATCCTAGACCGTCGAAACAGATTGCAATGAAACGTTGCAAGGGTATGGATTTAGGTACTTTCCTTGCCCTTGCAAAGTTTCATGGCCATCCGCTCCCGTCTCGTTGGTCTAGGGTGGCACAATCGCCAATTTTTTCATTTTGGCTTCGCTAAGGGCCCAGTCGTCAAAAACTGGCGATTGTGCCACAGTAGACCAACAAGACGGATTGCGATGGTCATGAAAAATTGCATGGGTGGGGATTTAGGTGCTTTCTTCACCCTGAAAAAGGATCTTGTCCATCCGCTCCAATCTCGTCGGTCTAGGATGGCACTTGTGCCAATTTTTTCGTTTTGGCTTCGCTAAGGGCCCAATGGGAAAAAACTAGCGATTGTGCCACCGTAGCCCCTCGAAACAGATTGTGATGGGCATGAAACTTTGCAAGGTGGGGATTGAGGTGCTTTCCCCACCCCTGCAAAGTTTCATGGCTATCCGCTTTCGTCTTGTCGGTCTAGGGTAGCACAATCACCCAAAAAAAAAGGCTTCCGTAAGGGCCAAATGGTCAAAACTGGCGACGATTGTGCCACAGTAGACCATCAAGACGGATTGTGTTGCCCATGAAACTTTGCAACGGTGGGGATTTAGGTGCTTTTCTTGCCTTTGCAAAGTTTCATGGCCATCTGCTCTCGTCTCTTTCGTATAGGGTAGCACAAACACCAATTTTTTTGTTTTGGCTTTGTTGACGGCCCAATGGTCAAAAACTGGTGATTGTGCCACCGTAGAGCGTCGAGATTGATTTTGATGGCCATGAAACTTTGTAGGGGCTAGGATTTACAATTTTTTTTAGCCCTGCAAAGTTTCATGGCCATCTGCTTCCATCTCTTCGAACTAGGGTGGTACAATCGTCAATTTTCTCGTTTTGGCTTCGTTAAGGGCCGAATGGTAAAAAACTGGCGATTGTGCCACCGTAGACCGTCAAAACGAATTTTGATACCCATGAAATTTTGCAGGGGCAAGAATTTAGGTGCTTTCCCTGCCTATGAAAAGTTTCATGGATATCCGCTCACGTCTCGGCGGTCTAGGGTGGCACAATCGCCAATTTTTTTGTTTTGGCTTCGCTAAGGGCCTAGTCGTCAAAAACTGGCGATTGTGCCATAGTAGAGCTACGAGACAGATTGTGATGGTCATGAAAATTTGTAGGAGTGGTTATTTAGGTGCTTTCCCTACCCCTCCAAAATGATCATGGTGATCCGCTCCTATCTTGTTGGTCTAGGATGTCACTTGTGCCACTTTTTTCTCTTTGGCTTCGCTAAGGGCCCAATGGTGAGAAACTAGCGATTGTGCCGCCATAGCCCCTCGAAACAGATTGTGATGGCCATAAATATTTGTAGGGGTGGGGATTTAAGTGTTTTTTCCACCCCTGCAAATTTTCATGGCCATCCGCTCCCATCTTTTTGGACCACAATCGCCAATTTTCTCGTTTTGGCTTTGCTAAGGGACCAATGATAAAAAACTGGCGATTGTGCCCCTGTAGACCGTCGAGGCAGATTTTGATGCCCATGAAACTTTGCAGGGGCAGGGATTTAGTTACTTTCCCTACCCTGTAAATTTCCATACACATCCGCTCACGTCTCGTCGGTCTAGGGTGGCACAATCGCCAATTTTTTCGTTTTGGCTTCGTTAAGGGCCCAATCATCAAAAACTAGCGATTGTGCCACAGTAGACCAACGAGACGGATTGTGATGGTCATGAAAATTTGTAGGGCTGGGGATTTAGTTACTTTCCCCATCCCCACAAAGGATCATGGCCATCCGCTCCTATCTCGTCGGTCTAGGATGTCACTTGTGCCAATTTTTCTATTTTGGCTTCGGTAAGGACCCAATGGTAAAAAACTAGCGATTGTGCCTCGTAGCTTCTCGAAACAGATTGTGATGGCCATGAAACTTTGTAGGGATAGGGATTTAGCTGCTTTCTCCACCATTGCAAAGTTTCATGGCCATCTGCTTCCGTCTTGTCGGTCTAGGCTGGCACAATCGCCAAATTCTTTGTTTTGCCGTGACTAAGGGCCCTATGGTAAGAAACTGGCGATTGTACCACAGTAGACCATCGAGACGGATTGTGTTGCCCATAAAACTTTGCAGGGGTGGGGATTTAGGTGTTTTCCGTGCCTTTGCAAAGTTTCATGGCCATCCGCTCCCGTCTCTTTGGTCTAGGGTGGCACAAACGCCAATTTTTTGTTTTGGCTTTCTAAGGGCCCAATGGTCAAAAACTGGTGATTGTGCCACCGTAGACAATCGAGATTGATTTCGATGACCATGAAACTTTGTAGGGATGAGGATTTAAAAACTTTTTCAGTCCGTGCAAAGTTTCATGGTCATCCGCTCCCATCTCTTTGGACTAGGGTGGCACAATCGCCAATTTTCTTGTTTTGGCTTCGCTAAGGGCCCAATGGTCCAAAACTGGCGATTGTGTCACCGTAGACCGTCGAGATGGATTTTGATGTCTATGAAACTTTGCAGGGGCAAGAATTTAGGTGCTTTCACTACCTCTACATAGTTTCAAGGCCATATGATAATGTCTCATCGGTTTAGGGTGGCACAATCGCCAATTTTTTCGTCTTGGCTTCGCTAAGGGCCCAATCGTCAAAAACTGGGGATTGTGCCACAGTAAACCGTCGAGACGAATTGTGATGGCCATGAAACTTTGTAACAGCAAGTATTTAGGTTCTTTCCCCACCCTTGCAAAGTTTCATGACCATCTGATCTCGTCTTGTTGGTCTAGGGTGACACTTGTGCCAATTCTTTTGTTTTTGCTTCGCTTAAGGGCCCCATGGTAAAAAAAATGGCGATTGTGCCACCATAGCACGTTGAAACAGATTGCGATGGCCATGAAACTTTAGGGATGGGGATTTAGCTGCTTTCCCCACCCCTGCAAAGTTTCATGGCCATCCGCTCACGTAGTGTCAGTTTAGGGTGGCACAATCACCAATTTTTTCGTTTGGCTTCACTAAGGGCCCAATGGTCAAAAACTGGCGATTGTGCCACAGTAGACTATCAAGCGGATTCGTTGCTAATAAAACTTTGCACGGGTGGGGATTTAGTTGCTTTCCCTACCCCTACAAAGTTTCATGACCATCCGATCCCATCTCTTTGGTCTAGAGTGGCACAATCGCCAATTTTATCGGTATGGCCTCCCTAAGGGCACCAATCGTCAAAACTGGTGATTGTACCACAATAAACTATTTTTATGGATTGAGTTGCCCATGAAACTTTGTAGGGGCAGGGGTTTGTGCGATTTCCCTGCTCTTGCAAAGTTTCATAGCCATTCGCTCCCGTCTTGTCTGTCTAGGGTGGCACAATCACTTGCCAAGGGCCCAATGGTAAAAAACTGGCAATTGTGCCAGCCTAGACCCTCGAAATAGATTGCGATAGCCATGAAAGTTTGCAAGGGTGGAGATTTAGATTCTTTCCCAACCTCTAGAAAGTTTCATGGCCATCTTCTGCCGTCTCGCCGGTCTATGGTGGCACAATCGCCAATTTTTTTGTTTTGTCTTCGCTAAGGGTCCAATTGTCAAAAATTGGCGATTGTGCCAACCGTAGACCTTCTAGACAGATTTTGATGGCCATGAATCTTTGTAGGGGTGAGGATTTAGGTTCTTTTCTTGCCCTTACAAAGTTTCATGGCCATCCGCTCCACTCTCGTCTCTTCAGATTAGGGTGGCACAACCGCCAAATTTTTTGTTTTTGCTTCGTTAAGGGCCCAATGGTCAACAGCTGGTGATTGTGCCACCGTAGACCGTCGAGACGGATTTTGATCCCCATGAAACTTTGGAAGAGCTGGGATTTAGGTTCTTTCCTTGCCCCTGCAAAGTTTTATGGCCATCCGCTCCTGTCTCATCGGTCTAGGGTGGCACACTCGCCAATTTTATGGTTTTGGCTTCGCTAAGGGCCCAATCATCAAAAACTGTGATTGTGCGACAGTAGACCGTCCAAACGGATTACGATAGCCATGAAACTCTTGCAAAGTTTCATGGCCATACGCTTACGTCTCGTCAGTCTAGGGTGACACTTGTGCCAATTTTTATGTTTTGGCTTCACTAAGGGCCCAATGGTACAAAACATGTGATTGTGCCATCGTAGCCCATTGAAACAACTTACAATGGCCATGAAAGTTTGTAGGGGTGGGGATTTAGATGTTATCCCTACTGTCACAAAGTTATGAAGACTTCGAAGAGGCCCGTAAAGCTTGGAATGGTCAGACACCATCACTTGAGGTGCGAATTCCCGTACAGGATCTTATGGATCCGATAGCGCAATATGCTATGAATGCGATCATCTTGTTTTTCCCTGGCAAAATGCCTGTTGTGTAGGATGTCGGACAGTGGGTTGATTTCTTGCTCAAACGCCAGGCTATCCGAGGAGTTTATTTTGGTGCTCGGGGTTTCTATGAGGTACTATTGGCAGATATTGAGGCTAGAAACCTTCTGCTGGAGATGTTTCCCCTCTTTTTTGGCATGCAGATGACTCATGTTCTGCCTTGGGCACTTACAAAGGACTATCAAATTCTGATTCGTCACAAATGTCTTGTGTGGGTGGAAATTGTTGATTTTCCTTGCACATAGAGGTATTTTCTTTCTTTACTGGCTGCTCAACTTGGCAAGGTGATTTGCCCTCCGAAATTGGATGCGAACACTAATAGGTTTTGCATTCTGTGGGATACGGATAAGCATACCCCAGATGGAATTATGGTGGATTCAAGGGAGGCTTCCACTTCTTAGGCAGTTTCTATGGAAAAGAGTCCTGCTTTGACTCAGCGGATGGGTTCTGGCATGGGGTTCTGGCATGGATGTGGTGGATGGAGATGTCCATATGGGCATCTCGACTTGATCCCTGTGTGTCTTGCCATTGTAAATATGGTTTCCAATGCACAATAGCATTAAATGCATTTCATATAATGTGTGTGGGTTATGTAACCTTGATAAATGGCGACCGACCTGGCACTATGTACATACATGTAAGTCCAGATATCGTGGTTTTGCAAGAACACAATCAACATGACTTTGCTAGTCAGTGTTCTTATTTTGCAGGTTATTGGATTGCATATGCTGGTTTGCAAGATTACTTAGGTTTATTGATGCTAGTTCGGCATGAGCTTTATCGAGTTCTCTTGTATAATGATCCGAACGGCCGCTGGATGGTGATTCAATGCTTGTTGAACAGCCAGGTGTATGAATTTGGAGGCATTTATGCGTACATCATCTAGACAAAGGGCTGCTCTATGGCGAGACATCTCTTCTGGTTCATGGACCTCGAATGCATTCCTTTGTGGTGATTTTAATAATACCCCTGAAATGGATGATAGTACCATTGGCAATTCACATATGTTGTTTGCGGAAAGGCAAGAATAGGATAATGTATTTGCTTCTACTCAGATGATTGATATATGGTGGCATTTGCATACAAATGCCTCTGGTTTTACTTTTCAGCATGTTGCTCACTCTTCTTATTGAGCGCGGTTGAATAGATGGTATTTGCTTAATTTGCAACAATATGAGGAATTTGTATGTGAGGTCAACATTGATTACAACCTTGCAGTTATCGGATCATTACCCTGTTTTTCTCGATGTGAGTTTTGGGCAGACTCGTTGTGATCGAGCTCTTCCTAGGAAACGTCTGCTACTTGTTAACAATGCTTAATTTGCAACAATATGAGGAATTTTTATGTGAGGTCAACATTGATTACAACCTTGCGGTTATTGGATCATTACCCTGTTTTGCTTGATGTGAGTTTTGGGCAGACTCGTTGTGATCGGGCTCTTCCTAGGAAACGTCTGCTACTTGTTAACAATGCTTATCTTACACATGAGGCTTTTCATGACATGATTTGTTACTCCCCCTCTGCTTGCTCATATCCATCTTGATCTTGATGCTGTCTGGTATCGCTTTGTTATGAGGGTGTAAAGTGTTATTTGTGACTATGGCAAGCATTACATGTAGTGCACTCAAGGTGATGTCAAAGATGCGAAGCATGCTTGTCAACGACTACAAGTGTTGGCTGATTTGCGCCTTTGTCTAATTCTCAGATGTCGGAGTTATGTGAAGCTTCTGTGTGTACTCAGCGTAATGACAAGCGAAAGCTTGCTAAACGGCAGACGTATGCCCGTCTCGACAGGCTTTCATGGATAAAGGCTGTGCTTCAAAGAAATTCTTTAAGCGTTTGCATCATTCAAGACTCTCACAGGATATCAAGCGGGTTATGCTTTCCTCAAGTGTTTGGACTTCTTCAAAGCAAGAACTTGCGGATGCCATGGTTTTGCATTATCGAGCGACAGGTGTTTGCTGCTCCTTCTCAAGCATCTTCGGCTGCTTGCCATGCACGTCAATTGATGATTTCCTTTGTTATTCTGATCATATCCCTACAAGATGCATGTGGCCTTGAGGACCTCTTTACTGCTTCAAAATTGCATAGTGTGTTGCTTGCTTTGGGCCGTTGGCGGTCTCCCGGCTAGGATGGGCTTACTGTGGAACTTTTTCCTCTCCTTCTAGGAGGCTCTTGAGCATCCAACACTGCTTTTCATGATAAATGCGGCATGGGAGAAACAGGATTTGCCACTATCTTGGAAAGAAGCTTTACTTACATTGCTGCCTAAGCAATCTCTCTGTGAGCGATTCTCTCATTGGCGCGTGATTACTTTGATGCCGATAGTTTATAAGATATTGGCTAAGATGCTGGTGCACCGCATTAAGGACCATCTTTTTGCAGGACTCCATCAGGCTCAATATGGTTTCATTCCACATTGCCAGATTATGGATAATCTGGCTAATGTTATGATTGGCATGGAGTATGCTAAGTACACTCAACAGGATGTGCTGGTTATGCAAGTTGACATTGAAAAGGCCTTTGACATTGTACAATGGGACTTCATTGCCGCCACAATGAGGTGCCTAGGGTTTGGTCCTAAATTTGCCAATGTGGTTTATTTTTCGTATGCATGTAGCACGTCTTCGGGGATCTTGAAAGGTGAATTAACAAAATCTCGGCCTCTTCGTTGTTCGATCAGGCAGGGCTTCCCCCTTAGTGCTCTATGGTATGCTATTGCTACTCGCTCATTGTTGACTTATCTTGATCACTTAACCTCTATTGAACGTCTTAATGGTCTGTGGTTACCTTCGAGTCGTACATTCGTTGGCCAGGCTTGGAAAGATGATTTGTTGTTCATGCCCCATAATCAGTAGGCGGATGTCAAAGTGATTATGGAAGCCTTGGAACTTTTAGGCATTGCGACTGGGTTTAGAGTCTACTTTTGTAAATCGAAGCTTTTGCCTCTTCGTTCTTGTGATTAGCATAGTCTATTATGACTAGGTGAAATTGTGTCTTCAAATGTGATCATTAGGCATATTTGGGTTATCCAATTGGATGGAATGTTACTCACTCTCAGAAAGTCAATTGGGTTATGCAACGTTTGAATGTCAAATTGCATTACTAGAAGTTATCTACTTGGCCCTTGCATGTTCGTCTGCAAATTGTTCAGAGTATCCTATTGGCATATGTTCAGTTCTTTTTGCCAATGATGCATTAGCCTCACCAATGTCTTGATTCTCTTATGTCGGACATTATGTCCCATTTGTGGCGGACTCATGCTCTGAAAAAAGGCTTACGCTTGATATCGATGGAGAAGCTTTGCACTTCTAAACATCTTGGTGGACTTAATATCTTGGATTTGCGTAGGCATGCTCTTGCGAGGAAAGCTATGTTGTTGCCTACTCTTGTGCAACAAATTCCGCCTTGGACTCTAATGTTTGCATTCCTCGGTCAGCATGTTGTTACTTCTGCTTTTGGCCATTCGCAACCCTCTATCTGGGAGGTGGTTTTTGGCAAGATGGAAGGGCACATTCCTGGATGTCCTCTTGCTTCCACTTTAGTATCTACCTGGAAATAGGTTACGGTGCATTTAGCATGGAATCCTTGGCAACAAGGTGATTCAATTCGTTTGGAAAGTCTCCATTGGAGCCGGGCATTCTCTCTTACTTTGGTCGACCGCTCCCCTCGTCAGGCTTACTTTCTCTCTGGATGTGGCATTCGTGTGGTTGAGGATGTGCTCGATGAGGCCGGATATACTTTTGAGTTTCCCTTTGCTGCTCGCCGTTTTGGATTGGGCATGCAGTACCGTCAGTTTTGGAGAGAGCTTCAGAGCATGCTGCTCGACTTTTTGCCTGTTTCACATTTGCTTGATGGTGATCGCATGTTTGATTGGACTCTTCGAGAAATGCCTTTTTCAGATATTTTTGCAGGTCAAATTTAGGCTCCTCTTCTACCACAACCATGGCTTGATGGTCATTGTAATGCCCTTTGGTGCATGCACAAATCTGACCTCTGGTGGAGGAGGCTCCTCTCTGCCTTGTGGAAAAGCCATTTGCCTTTGAAAGAGTGCTTGTTTCTTTGGTGATGTTTACTTGAGTGCTTCCGGTCGTCAATTTTCTTTGGGCGCATCATATTCGTCCTTCTTCTTGCGTTCGTTGCTGGACTGCAAAAGAGGATATTTGTCACTTGTTGTGGGAGTGTTGCGTTCCTAGAGACTTCCTTCGCCATGTATTGGACTGTATGCGGCTCCATTTTCCTAGGGTTGTCTTTCACAAAAATTTCTAGGTATTTGGCATTTTCTCACCGACAAGACAATTTTTTGCGGTCTTCTTTATGTGGGCTAGCTACTGGGCTTATTGGACCTTGTGGAGTCAACGTAATGCTTACATGTTCCATCGTGCTCATGCAAACCCATTCCCTCTCTTCAAGCTTTCTCTTAGGCAATCATTATGGTTTGCTTTGGAAGTTGGTGATATCACCTTAGAGATGCATCAGCTTTCATATGAATGTTTTTAGCTACTCTCTACAGCTGAGTAGTTATGTGCTCTTCCCCTTGTATATGACCCTTTCAGTGGGTTTTCCTCGCTTTGAGGTTTCCCACTAGTAAATCAATTTACAAAAAAAGTGTGTGTGTGTGTGTGTGTGTGTGTGTGTGTGTGAGTGAGTGAGTGAGTGAGTGTGTGTGTGTGTGTGTGTGTGTGTGTGTGTGTGAGAGAGAGAGAGAGAGAGAGAGAGAGAGAGAGAGCTTCATTGAGAAATCCCCAATAGAACTTGTGTATTATTTGCTGAGTGTTGAAATTAAGGGCTGTTACAAGTGACCTCAACAATCTAGCCAACAAGTCTTCTTTAATGAGAGAGAGAGAGAGAGAGAGAGAGAGAGAGAGAGAGAGAGAGAGAGAGAGAGAGAGAGAGAGAGAGAGAGAGAGAGAGAGAAGAGAACCTCTAAATTTAAATGAACACTTCCAAGAGACCTCAAGACCTATGTGAGGAGTCTTCAACTCAAGAGCATGAGAGAGAGAGAGGGGTATTCTATGATCGTCATCAAAGGTGACCCTATAGCATACTTGAGTGCATGCACTGGTGCATGAATTCACCTCATGTCCTTTGTCGTGTTGGTGTTCTCGCCATCAAGAAGTTAAAAACATGTATTATTGTATATGTTAAAAACTTTTTTTTTGCAGTATTCACTCAATTAAGTGACTTGTGAAAAATTAAAAACATAAGAATATTCATCAAATACATGCTCAGACAGATCCATGGATGCAAAAAGAATTACAACGGTTTTATAACCATCATATCCAAAACCCATCAAGAGGCTGCCACACAAAGCTCCCAAGCAGTGCCACTCTCAGAAGAACTCATCCTCAAGAGAAGATATCAGACCACACACTAATACAATGGTTGAACAAGGTGTCACCCTACCAATCAAACAAACAGAAAAGCTGTCGATTCAAGGGTAGGGCCAAGATACCCCATCACCGCCTAAGACCACCTGGGGTGCCACCACGAGGACACCACTGCCACTGGAAGGCCTCATGCCCCAAACAAAATGCCAGGAGCAAACGAACAAAAAAAGTCAGAAGCGAGCAAACCTGCAGTAGCAAAACCAAGGATAACTGCAAGAGATCACCCGTCACTAGTCACCAGATCCCAGCACCAAGGACATCAAATTTTAAAGGAACCAAACAACCAACCATCTAGAGCCAAGGATCCCCTGCATCAAGTTGTAACGGCCAGAGACACGAACTGTCAACCAACACCCTTCTTCAAGATTTGGTAGGCCTTGCGTCAATAGACAAGTCTCACTCTGGCCCGAGGGTTGAAAGATCCCCTATAGCCCTTGGACTCCCATAGCATTGCCTGCTCCCAGAGGATCGATAGCCACCCTCGTTTGAGGATCCATCCAAAGCCTGGAACCCGCGTCCCCACCCAAAACACGGGAACGTTCCTCGCCACAAGAGGAGAGGCCCTCAAGATGCCCAGTTTCAAAAAATCGCATCTGCTCGTGTCTTCCCCGGAGCTGCCTAGTTGCAGCCTCCGCCAAAGGGCCCCCCAACCCGCATAGAGCTTGCAAGCAGCAAGCCCAATATATGATAGAAACTTTATACAAACATCCATTGTATAATTGATATTACACGACATGAACATAAATCCAACATTGATCTTTTTGTGTTGCGAAATCGAAGTTCTATGTTTTTTTTGCCGCAGCAACGCACCGGTCATGTACAAGTTAAAAATAAAAGCGAAGGGGAAAGTTTGAAGATTAAACAAACATAAGGATTATTAATTTAAAATGGACTTGGTGAAAATAAATAGTAGTATCTTTGGCCTGCCCCAAAGGGTGAGGGGCGAGGTGTTAACCCTCACGGGTCACGGACACCCTATCACCTACAAGACGGACGTTGTAACCTATGGTGGACATTGTATTATTTATTTGGTAGAGTCAGGTACCGGGCTTGTCGGTCCAATAGGAAAAGGGTAAGAGTGATCGCCGATGAGAGGTGCACTCTAGCGAACATTCAAGGGATTAGTTGGCTAAGCATGGGCACCCAAGTGTGAATGGGGTGAGCTCATATAAAAGCCAACTAAACCTAAAATTCACTCATTCTCTCATTTGTGCAATAGAAGAGTGCTCTTGCTCCATCTCCATCTCCATCTTCTTCTTCTTCACCTCCTTGTGCGTGTGTGTATGTGTGTGTGTGTGTGTGTGTGTGTGTGTGTGTGTGTGTGTGTGTGTGTGTGTGTGTGTGTGTGTGTGTGTGTGTGTGTGTGTGTGAGAGAGAGAGAGAGAGAGAGAGAGCATTGTGGCGGTACGACGGCGGTGAAGCGGTTGAGCGCGACGTAGCGGCGTCTCCTTCTTCTTCGCGGCGAGGAATCCTCCACGGCAGGAGCATAGAGCGGTGAGTGACACACCATTGCCCTCTTTTGAGATTACTAGTTAAGCTAGTTGTGTGCTTGGAGCCGTCTGTGGCTCGCACACAGTGTTAGGCAAGTCCCTTGCTTCGACAGTGCGGCCAGGAGCGCACATTTTTGGCGCCGTTGCCGGGGAATCGCCCTACACTAAGCCCAAGAGGCACTTTGTGCTTCTCCTATGAGTTGTTTGTAGTAGGAAAGAAGAGGAAGAGGAAGAGGAATGAGTTATTTGTCTGCAGGTTGTTAATTTCTGTATTGTCTGCAAGTTCAATGATTTCTGCATAATGTTGTGTTTCCTGTTTGCACATAGTCTTTGCACAATTAGTAGTCGTTAGCTTGTTCGCAGTGAATGAATAAGTAGGTAGACAGTTAGCAATTTCTGTTTGCACACAGTCTGTACATAGTTTTCTGTCAAGGTTTGCCTGCACACAGTCTTTGCACAGTAAGGTAGTGAGAGAGGAAGTAGGTGGACAGTTAGCCCACTGTCAGTAAGCAGCACTATTAGTAAGTAGATAAGGTAGTGAGCTGTCTGTGAGCTGTGAGCTGTGAGCTGTTGACAGAGAGGTTAGGTAGGTGTTGACAGTGTGTGTGGCCAAGAAAGGGTCACCTAAATCGCGCGCGGTTGTCGCCTCAAATATATATATATATATATATATATATATATATATATATATATATATAAAATACACAAAAAAAAACCGAAAACATTTAAGCGTGAGTGACTGGGGGGCTACACTAAAATTTTGATCGGGATCGGGCAGCCCAAGCCCAGGCCCAGGCTTCAATCCTCAGTCTTATGATATATACTAGACTCACTCTTATATATATACCCTACCCCCTCAAGAGGGAATGAGAGCATGTGGGCCAAGTCCTCCACTCTCCTCCCTTCTCTTCCCACTTACACCCTTAGACTTTCTAATTTGGGCCTAGTTCCTTACTAGAAATTGACGGTTTTAGAGATTCCGAGGGCATAAAGTGACCAAACGGAGGGTTGTAAAGCACGGCACATCCCTCTGACCGAGACGCTTGTTTTGAGCTATCATACGTTCTATTCTATAGCTGGGTCAGAGAAAAAGGACCAAAAAATCAAAAAATAAATAAATAAGAAAAGACTTGGGTTGCAAAACACCCAAAATTACTAGGTGAGCAACCTTCACGGGCACTCACTGACACTTCTAGGGGATCCAAGTCATATGACCTACGCTCTGGACGAGTGTTAGAGCACGAGCATATTGGTAGAGCCTCCATTTACGCGGACACCCATTATTCCTCCACCCTAGGTTCTGGACCTTCGGCCGAGACTCAAGGTAGCGCGCCCCAAGATCCTCATATCACGTCTAGTGATTCTTCCTCTGACTACGAAGTCATGGAGGGGTATCCTACACCAAACCCTGATAGTTCAAGTCAAGACATGCATGCCATGGGCCCACAGCCCGGGTCCAGCGTGTTTAGCCGCTTAAAAGAGACCCTTAGTAGAGCTACTGGCTCCGAACATGCGGTTAATGAAATAAATGAAGGGAGTGGGGAAGTAAATTCGTCATTCATGCCTAAAATAGACCCTATGCTTCTTGAGAGTGTGCATGTGAATGTTCCATCCTCCTGATCCTTTAGGACTATCTCCCTCTGAGGTTTTACTACCCGATGGTAGGAGTCTTGCCGAAGTACAAGAGATCGAACGCTATATGCAAGCAACAAGGGAGAGGGAAATTGAGAACCTACGAAGGCTAGAACAAAGTCGAGCCCTGAAAGCAAAGGCTCCTATGACAACAATCATGCCAGCCGAGCAACCGAGTGCTCCCAAGGTAGCAGTCACGGAGGGGCAAGCGATGGGGAGCAATAATGCTTCCACTTCGAGGGAAACCTCCAGCACGCCAGGCCTAGATGGGATATTCCTAAACGAAAATTTGGAGTATGACCTACAAGTAGAAGCTTTAACTGATCGGTACACAGGACACACCTATCATGTGGGTTGGTTAGATGTTCTACAATCCACATCGGGTGCTACTAGCATAGATGAGAAACAACAGAAACTCTGTGATGTCCTCCATAGGATTGTCGAGTTAGAAAGATAGAACACAGGGATCAACATGCCTTCAACAGGCCTAATAAGATTCTTGGATACGGGAAAGGCCAACCAAACAACCCTATCACAAATGGAGACTCCCTCAGTGAGCCCCATTGATCCTCCATATGTTGTTTCGCCAGGAGCCCCTCAGTACAATCTGAGCCCACAAGTGGCAGCTTTACCTTCCCAGATCTAGCTCATCTTTCTCTTAATGACACTACGGCTACCATGCATATCCCAGTGGTGAGCATGACAAGAAGTACACCATGGAGTTCATTTGTTAACACTGCGCCGATGCCTATAGCACAGTGCCCCCAACTATACCTACATGTATGTATCAATCATGTGCACCTGTCGTACCTCAGCCTTGTGTAGCTCCTACACCTCCGATTATTCCAAGAGCTTACAATCCACAATGGCATTATCCAAGCTCTTATACAAGTGGATCCATCCCATTTAATAATAACATGCCATATCAGGCACCCCCTATGCCTAGGGCCATGCCTGTAAACTTTGGACCACCGTCTGGTACACCACCATACGAAATATGGGACCCAAGAGCCGCGCGTATGCCAAGGCCAAGGCCGGCTCACATCTCACATTGGTTCTAGGAGCACATACACCTATTATACCTGCTCAAATGGCAGATTTGGCAGCATTTTCTCAAACTATCGATCGCTCTATTGCGGAAAACATGCGTAGTGCACCTGTTAGAGAGCCTAGGAGCAAGGCAATTCAAGTAGCTAAGCTCACACAGAAATTCAGTGGAGACGGAGATGCTAGAAAGCATATGGAAGTCTTTGAACATGTGTGCGATTCCTTGGAAGAGCACAATGAGCTACATAAGTGTAAGGCTTTGAGTTTGACCCTAAGCGGAAAGGCTGGAGATTGGTATAGAACCTTAAGAGTAGAAGAGAAAACGATCTACTCTACTCTTAGAAGACTGTTCTTAAAAGAATACATACGAGAGGGAGTACTTTGGGGTGTAGCCTCTCAGCTCCAGGAAGCCCAACGAGAAGAAGGTGAATCCGTGAGAGACTTCATTAGTCGCCTAAAGAATTTGAATTCTCGATGCAATCCAAACGAGCGATTCAACAACAACCAATTGCTCGATAGATTCATTAGGGGACTACGACATGAAAGTATCTATAATGGCCTAGTCATTAGAGGTATCACTACTAGGGAAGCAGTTACCACGAATGCAATCCAATTGGAGGATAATTTAATGATTGCAGGAGAAAGAGTGTCCGCCGAACCGTCCATTCATGAGGGAAGCAAAAATGGTGCATGACTGGTCCAAAAACCACGTCTACTTACAGTTCCAAGACTCTGTCATTCGAGTTGATCTTTTAAGTGGTCGAACGCATCCTCTAGGAAATAAATTCATCATTGATAATCGATCAGACACAGCAAGTCACTCAGCTCCATTACAATATTGTTACACGTGTAACGAAGACACGGATATTGGGGAGAACTCTCCTTATATGGATATCCTACCCGGAATGGTTGAGTCAGACAATGTCGATTGGGTGCACCTAGCGGCAACTATAGATACATGGGGAGCTAGAGGAACAACTTGGGTAACACCAGATGGGGAAGAGATACCACACATTGCACCAGTAAACATGTTAGGTGTAGCGCATGTAACATCCGATGATAAGAAAGAGGCACACCTACCTAAGGGTGAAACCGATGATTCCTCAAAGGCTTCAGGAAAATACACATCAGAAACGGAATCTCAGGGAGAAATGGATTCAGAACCTGAGGAAACATCGAGTGAACCAAGTATAGAAACTGAACACTCAAGACCTAGTACGACCATCTATGGTAATTTATATGAGAGTGAAGAAGATACAAGCGAAGACCTATCAGGCGAGTCGAGTTCAAACATTACCAAAATAAAAACCTTAACAAGAAACAAAGGTCATATAAGAGACGACGATATCGAGCAAATGTGAGAGCTAGGATAAAGAAGGAAAGATCTACTGCAGAATGGCTTAGATATCTAGGGGCATGTGATGCTCATCGAAAGCTAGTAGACAATTGGGGTGAACATCTCCAGAGTGTCATGTGGTGCTAGACAGTGGGTTTAAAGAATTTCTAAGGGAGTTTTGTGAAGCTTTCCTAGACGACCTTTGTGTTTATTCTTCTTGGGAGAAGCATTTGTTATATCTACGAACAATATTTGAAAGGTGCAGATTTTATCGCATCTCATTGAACCCTTTCAAATGCCAATTTTGGGTTAAGCATGGAGTCATTCTAGGGTATATAGTGTCCAAGAACGGGATATCCACAGATGAGAATAAGATTAAAGCCATTGCCGATTTGCCACCACCTATTAACTATAAAGGAGTTCAAAGATTTATGGGCCATGTTGGTTATTATCGAAGGTTTATTTTAAACTTTGCCGAGATAGAGCGTCCATTGTACAAGCTTCTTATCGAGTTTCACTGGACGGAAGAATGTCATCAATCTTATGAGTTATTAAAGAAGGCCCTAACAAGTGCTCCAATCCTACGAACACCTAATTGGAATGTACCTTTTCATGTGCATATTGATGCATCAAATTTTGCTATTGGGTGTGTTCTAACTCAACCAGGAGAACATAAATTGGACTACCCTATTAGCTTTGCAAGTCGCCAATTAAATGATGCCGAGATGAACTACACTACTACAGAACGCGAAGGTCTAGCTATGATTTACGCAGTAAAGAAATTTCGCTATTACCTTCTTGCTACCAAGTTTGTGTTTTATGTTGATCATCAAGCATTGCTATATTTGGTAAACAAGCCGTGTTCCACGGGTCGAATTACACGATGGTTGTTAATTCTTCTTGAGTTTGACTTCACCGTTGTTTTGAGGCCTGGGAGGAAACATGTCATGGAGGATCATTTATCTCGTATCCCTAATGGCGAAGCTCCTATGGGGGTTGATGATGAATTGCCTGATACTCTTTTGTTCATTGTTGAGACAATGCCTGAATGGAGTGAAAAGATTGTTAACTTCTTAGTTAATGGTTTTCCACCCAAAGAGCTGCGAAAAGATATAGCTCGAAAATTAATCAAGGAATGCGAACCCTATTGCTTACTGGCTGGAACTCTCTATAAGAGAGGAAAAGATGATGTTCTTAGACGCTGTGCCCGCGAGGATGAGTATTTATATATTCTACAAGAGGCACACATGGGCGTAGCTGGTGGTCACTTTTCAGGAAAGTTGTTTGCCCGAAAGATCTTACAGTCAGGCTATTGGTGGCCCACTCTGTTTAAGGATGCATCACTTTTTGCAAAGGGATGTGATCAATGCCAACGCTTCATGAAGCCACAAAGAAAGGATAGGATGCCTCTACATCCCATCAAGGTAACCCAACCATTTGAAAAGTGGGGCTTAGACTTTGTTGGACCGATTAGTCCGGCTGCACGTAACACGCAATCACGATATATCATTGTGGCTACCGACTATGTAACCAAATGGGCTGAAGCAAAAGCAACACGAAAGGCGAATGCAAAAACAACAGCTAAGTTCCTCTTTGAGAACATTATCACACGTTTTGGATGCCCCTTTCAACTTGTGAGTGACAATGGAACTCATTTTATAAATAAAGTAATAAAAGAACTCACATCAAACTTCATGATATCTCACCACAAGTCTACACCCTATTATCCCCAAGCAAATGGCCAAGCTGAGAGTACCAACAAAACTCTCATCTCCATTTTGACAAAGACAGTTGAGGCTCATCGCACTGATTGGGACCTAAAGCTTACATCAGCTTTATGGGCTTATCGTACTGTGTATAAAGTTGTTATTAATTGCACACCGTTTAAGATGGTGTATAGCCAAGAAGCAGTTATGCCATGGGAGTTTGTCATTCCTAGTCTTCGAGTAGCTTCTCAAGAAGATTGGGATGGTAACCCCTTAGTGGAGCGATTATATATCCTGGAAAGGCTAGATGAAGAAAGGCAATTAGCTGTGCGAAATGCTCTAGTGGAGAAGGATAGGAGAAAGAAGTGGTTTGATAGCCATTTCAAGGATAAAGACATCCAGGTTGGTGATAAAGTTCTTATGTACGGGGTACGTAATGAAAAGAAGAAATTGAAATACGCTGGTAAGGGATCATATCGAGTGTGTGAAATTACCCCGCAAGGTACCATTCGTGTGGAGACTCTAGATGGAGTTGAAACCATTGGATTCCTTAATGGGAGTAAATTCAAAAGATATTATGATCCTCTAAGCCAGGAAGAGTTGCAAGCAGAGCTTAAAAATATCCAAGCAAGAGTTGAGGCTCTAAAAGATATTATGATCCTCTAAGCCAGGAAGAGTGGCAAGCAGAGCTTAAAAATATCCAAGCAAGAGTTGAGGCTCAAAAGATATTATGATCCTCTAAGCCAGGAAGAGTGGCAAGCAGAGCTGCCACGGAACAAGCAGAGCTTAAAAATATCCAAGCAAGAGTTGAGGCTCGAGAACGACAACAACGTCTTAAACGCCAACGAGAGGCTAATCTGGGAATCACGCAAGCATTTTTTGAGGACACAGATGACGACTCATTAGAATCTGAGCCACCCCTACGATACCCAATTGAGCTAAATAGCCCCTATGGGAAAGTACTATAGACACAATTTGTTGTCCTATGGAGTTTGGTGTCAATTAGGGAAACCGACCCTATCCCCGAGTACGATGCAAGTCAAGGGCATTAATAAAAAGAAAACTGCTATTCTTGGAGTCCTTTAGACCCCTGTTGTCTATGAAAATGGAAGCATAGTGCAGAGGTTTCTAGTCATGCCCGCGGGAGCTATGGAAGGCAACGTAAACCTCGGACGCACGTGGATGTTGGAAACCAAATGCACTAATGATTGGGATACTGGTAGTGTCACGACGCGACCACCGACTCTTACCCCTATCATTCAAGCAAAGTCACCTACGTTGCAAACTCTAGCAAAGTTGAAGGATAGCCAACATTCACAAGCCAAGGTGGTTAACTCGTCTTTGCCGGTTACCCATGAACCTAGCACTTCAACACTTGTAGTTGCAGCAAGCAGTAATATTGCAAGTACTCCACCCCAAGGCCTTACTTCGAACTACCTCAACCCTCCCATCCATTCCAAGAAAAAATTCCCCTGGAAAACCAAGAGCGCGCTCTAGGACAGTCAAGACCAAATCACGATGGATTCCAAAACGACTATTAGAAGCCCAAGGCTACTATGATGGAAATGAGCAAATCTGGGTACCTAAACGTAAAATGTGTCCTTTCCTATCGACAACAAACCCATATGAGTCAAACAGTGTAACACTAAAGCCAATGGCAGACCGTGGGAAGGGAAAGATCACAGAATGCTACACACCTAGTCCAGAGCTAGTTTGGGCTCCAAGGCAAAACCAATTTATTCCACCTAGCTCAGGAAGGGGGGAGTTCCATGAAGCTTCTAGCTCCTCATGTAATACATCCATAGAGGTAAAAGCTTCTACACAGCCTCCACCTACAATAGTGGACCTCCATGAAGCTACAAAGGAATCCACATCTTCCAGTGTTCAAGAATCACCTGATGAACCACTTCAAGTTCGATCCTGGGAGAGTAACTTACCACCCTTGCAACTCGACGAGGCACCTAAGGTAATAGAAAACTACTGGCAAAAATCTTCACCTATAACAACTTGGAACAACTGGTTTCAAAGGGTGACAACATCATTTCAAATGATATGATCTACCCAAGGAAGGGGGGAGTGTTTGTGGACATCCATTATTCACTTGCTTCCCTCTCAACCTTTCTCCCTGACCTCTTAATCTCCAATCTTAGGAAATGTATATATAAAGCCTTATACTCAAAAAAACGAGATAAAAAAGTAAAAGAGCAAGAGCCATAACACAAAATCATAAAAACAAATTATGCACAAGAACACGACCCTTGTAATACTTGCACTCTAACCATCATCTATTTGCGTGTACAGATATGCCTAGTATGCTAGAGTCATCCACTCCTGCCTTGGGTGAGAGGTACCCTCGTTACTTTTCACAAATATTTCACATGGTCTTTCCAATGCTTGCATGTGAATGGGATTTGATAGGTACGCTAGCATGTGAGAGGAATTTTGAGGAGTTAGAATGGCTGATACGTCTCTTGACCACGTCTGATCCATACTTAGTAGAGAGCATTTCTCCCATTGCACAAGCCTACCCTTTTGACCAAGATGACTATAGGCGTCTAGTGACCTTCTTAGTAAACATGGGCACCTATGATGAAGAAGAAAATTTACAGGACTACACGGATGGCACATATGGTCTCATGGATGATGACTTTGTTTATCTCAACAACGAGGATAGGGGTTTAGCCTTAGGGTTTCCCCCCAAACTCTACAATATCCTATTCCCTTGACTCTCTAAGGGGAGTGAAAATAATTAGGTTAGGGTTCCTTATGTTTTTTGTTGTGTTCAATAAGTGTTGGTACCTTTTCCCAGTAATGTGCCTCCTGGAGGTATTCCTTTTGTTTCCTAGTGTGTACAGGAGCGTGTTGCTATTGATAGGATTTGGACCTTCATGGAATCTTTATCTCGACTCACTCTTCAAATCAAGCGCGACCATCGACACAAAAAGGTGTTTCTTGTCCATTAGCATTGCCCCTTATCTTTTTTGCATCTATGATTGTCTCCTTTAATTGTGATTGGTAGCCTAATATTCATCGCATTTGCTTAGTATCAAACATTTAATTCAATGTAATTTTTTGTCATAATCACTTGTCTAGGTTTAAAAATCAAGCAGTCCGACTAAGCTAGTTTGACCAAGTTAGGTGTTAGAGATCTTCTCTTAATACCATGGGGAATGCCTTCCTAACAATCAATGGTTACTTAGGTTCTTAATCCGATTTAGGCAGCATTGTGTGAAATGTACTAGGGCTTTCTAGTGGGCTTGACCCTATTGACCTTTAGCTTAAGTATTATAAAGGGAGTTTACTAGTGTGATGAGCCTGGGGAGGTGTATGAGTGTTATATGACCCCCCAAAGTGCCACAATGTAAAATCTTAAGCTGGAAGAGAAATCTCAGCTCGATTTGGTACTTCACTCACATGTATTGCCTATGGTACTAGAGCCCTAGAGGTTCCCAGTGTGGGCGCTTTTCCTTGAAAAGCAAAAAACCCAAGGCATACAAAATAAGCACACACATCAAATTGAATCACTGTGAAAAGACTTTGGGGGGTCAAAGAAAAGGTAATCAGTCAGGCGATGATTTCATGAGAAATTCCTTTTATCGTAGCTTAACTACAAGGTCCTCTAGGTATAGCCTCTAGTCAGCCCTCGAACATGAAATACTTGGCTCTCGCGATTAAACAACTTAATTAACCAGAGAAAATTAAGAAGCTTACCCATGGTATTAATAGTCGATCTCTAGTGCCTTTCGACTGTTAAATTAGCGACCCCATACTTGTTTAATTTTTTACCTTTACATCTGTTTATGCATTTGATTACATTGCAATTTAATGCTTATTGCTGACAAATTGTTTAAAATTCTGTTACCAATCAATTCTCTGCCTAAAATTGCATATGCTTTTTAATCGCTTATGAGAATGCAATTACTGTGCAATGTTGTTTGATTTTGCAGTGACTAATGAAGGCTAAGGACATTCATCTCAAATGCTCTTCCACCTCGACCAACGAGCTTCAACTCAATAGCTTCCAAGGACGGAATGTACATCAGGAAGGGGGGCATGTTAACCCTCACGGCTCACGGACAGCCTATCACCTACGAGACGGACGTTGTAACCTACGGTGGACATTGTATTATTTATTTGGTAGAGTCAGGTACCGGGCTTGTCGATTCAATAGGAAAAGGGTAAGAGTGATCGCCGATGAGAGACGCACTCTAGCGAGCATTCAAGGGATTAGTTGGCTAACCATGGGCGCCCAAGTGTGAATGGGGTGAGCTCATATAAAATCCAACTAAACCTAAAATTCACTCATTCTCTCATTTGTGCAATAGAAGAGTGCTCTTGCTCCATCTCTATCTCCATCTTCTTCTTCTTCACCTCCTTGTGTGTGTGTGTGTGTGTGTGTGTGTGTGTGTGTGTGTGAGAGAGAGAGAGAGAGAGAGAGAGAGAGTGCGATCGAGCATTGCGACGGCACGACGGCGGTGAAGCGGTTGAGCGTGACGTAGCGACGTCTCCTTCTTCTTCGCGGCGAGGAATCCTCCACGGCAGGAGCATAGAGCGGTGAGTGACACACCATTGCCCTCTTTTGAGCTTACTAGTTAAGCTAGTTGTGTGCTTGGAGCCGTCTGTGGCTCGCACACAGTGTTAGGCAAGTCCCTTACTTCGACAGTGCGGCAAGGAGCGCACACGAGGTCTTAGAGATGGCTCATGTTTTTGCTAATAAAAAACGAGAGATTATTTTTTTGTGAAATAAACTATTATAGATTGGCTGGAAAAGAAAGCAGGTATTGATTACAAAGACAACGGTAATATATTCAAACTAGCACATAATCATGAAAAGTAGACAAATGAGTACCAGCGGATCACTTCCCACGGTAAAGAGGTATGGCCATAGCTGAACCTCAGGACTATTTGCCTGGGATTGTGACAAGCCCATTTGATGGCCCTTCTCATCACCCCGCCACATCGGCACTCTGTAGTCCCCCCAACGAGCTTGAGTTTACGTCTTGCAATGGGCAACCCTCCCCCCATGCCGCGATGCGACTCGCCACGTGTCCGATCGAGATGCCCTCGCTCCCCACACCCACTCGTGCAATGTCGATGCCATCCAATGGGCTTGTCACCATCCCACGCAAATAGTCTTGAGGATAGCTGAACTTGGAAGAGTGAGTGCTACACTATGTTTGATTCTCTCTCTCTCTCTCTCTCTCTCTCTCTCTCTCTCTCTCAACTATGTTGAGCAGAACGAGCTGATGAATCATGACCTTCTCGTGATAGGTCTTTACTCTCTCCCCTATGTGGCTCGATGTAACAATATGCATTTCCTATTCGTCTTCCATCGCAGTCGTTGCCTCTCTCTCTCTCTCTCTCTCTCTCTCTCTCTCTCTCTCTCTCACACACACACACACACACACACACACACACACATAGAAACATGATATCACGTTCACCCCATTAACCCAATGTAGAGAAATGCATGCCCCTTAGAAATCCTAAACTTCCTACTATAAATGTGCAAGGGTACGCGAGCGAGTAATGGGACGGGTCCCAGTGAATGGACGTGTCTACTCCCAAATTTGATAACGCGTGAGTGCCACCTCTTGCACAACTGAACGTGGGTTGCTAGATGGTTAGCTCAGCTAAGGATGAGTCAAAGCCGTCGAATACGCGATCGATTCTCGCTAGTAGAGAGTAGTAGAAATGGACGTAGGGTATTGCGCAACCTTGCTTTTTTTTTCAAGTGACGGTAATGATTACATAAGATATCCCTCTGTGAAGTGCCGATTGTAATGACATTTATGCCGTGGGTAGGTCCTTCTTGCCCAAGCCAATCATGCCCCTCCTTACTAAAAATGGAGAAGTGCTGACAAAATCCGTCGGACGACATGTTAAAGGTGCTTAATATGGCCCGTTTACCCTACACACCAAGCCACAATCCGTCCTTTATTGGCACGTGAGAGAAGATTCTTACTAATTGGATGCTCAATGTATTGAATCATCATGTACAAAATCAAAAGATGAAAACCTTGGTCTTTTTGCCAATGGGTCAATATAAATGTGTTTTTCTTTTTTTTAATTGGATTAAAAGCTTGTGCTATAGATTACTTCACAACAAAGGCGTATGTTTAGGGAGCAAAGTGGTGAGTGTGTGAGCCAAATGTGGTACCCTCACGAAAAGCACAAGAAGTTCTTCATATCATGATATACCCAATGTGGCTATGGCAAGAAAGATTTGGTATGTTTTCACCCTATGAAAAGGCAAGGCCTCGCCGTAGATGCAAAGGCAAGGCCCTCTCTCTAGATACGATCATTGGATGTCATGGAGATGCAATCACCAATTGTCGTGGGGATGCTTGTGAAAAATGTGGTCCATTGTAGTGATTTGGTCAATATGTATGTCAAATGTGGTGCCATCATGAAAGGATGAAAATTTCTTGATGGGTATCCTCCCTAAAATGTCATCATTGGGCACACATTGTAGGCTACACCCAACATGGTTGTGGCAAGGAAGCTTTGGGCTATTTTCATCAATTTCAAAGGCAAGGCCTCTCTCCATATGCAATCACTTTTGCTTACATCTTGAAGGCCTCCTTCACATGGGTCATAGAATCCATGATGAGATTCCTAGTCAAGTAGTATGGAAGAGAGATGTCTTGCATTGCGGTGCTTTGGTTGATATGTATGCTAAATGTTATTGCCCTCAAAATCTTGATGGGAAACCTCTCTTGAATGCTAGATTCGGCCAACATGGTGGGGGCAAAGGAAGTTGTGGTCTGTATTCACCAATTTCAAATGCAAGGTCTCTCTCCAAATTCAGTCAATTTTTCTTTCACTTCAAAGGCCTCCTTCACAAAGGTGAGAGAATGTGAGAGAATTCATTATATTTTCACCTGATGCAAAGGCAAGGCCTCCCCTCCCGGGGATGAAAAGCAACTCTAGGGTCTTTGCGGTTGTTGAAATGTCTTATAAGCATCATTGATTTTGAGTCCACATAGTAGTAGTTTTTATGGTTTTGCTTGCTAATTTGTTGGTCAATATGTATGTCAAATGTGGCGCCCTCACAAAAGCACAAAAAGAATATTGTCTCCTAGAGTGCATTGATTCCAAGATATGCCCAACATGGTTGTGGCAAGGAAGCTCTGAGCTCTATTGACCAGATGCAAAGTGCATTTATCTCGCCAGAAAAAGTCTCTTGGAGTGCTCTTCTCACCAAACTAAAAGCCTATGACTCCAACAAAAAAAAATAAAAAAAAAATTCAATAGAATACATAAGGAGCTTGGTTACTTGAGTGTATTGGCGAGTGTGTATGCCAAAAGTTGTACCTTTACAAATGCACGATAAGTTGTTCATGGATTCTTGTATGGAATGTCATCACTTGGAATACGTTAAGTGCAAGATCTAGTCAACATAGTTGTGGCAAGGGAGCATTGAGCTGTTTTCATCGCGGATGCAAAGAGGTCTCTCACACTGCTGCTCTTTGGTTGTTATGTATGCCAAATGTGTTCTTGGAGGACAACATTCTGTCTACATACAAAACAATGTTTCTTTTTGGGTTTTTTCCTCTTATCCTCTCTCTCTCTCTCTCTCTCTCTCTCTCTCACACACACACACACACACACACACAATTGTGTTTCTCAGTTTTTGTGGGTGATGAATATCTTGTATGTGTTCACCGCTTTTGTGTCCACAAAGCAACAAAAAAATCAATGAAAATTTCAGGGAATAAGCATCATTTGCTTCACAAGTCAAGCATAGATCAGAAGAGCATTCTTCATTAACTGGATTAAGAGTTCCCCTCATAACAAAACTTGTAGCAAGTCAATAGGATACACATTGAGCTAGATTACTTAAGGAAAATGCATATTAAGGGAGCACATTAATTGTGTGTATACCAAATCTGGTACCCTCACAAAGCCACGAGACGTATTGATGGGCATCATGTCTAGAATGTCATCACTTCAGAACGCGTTCTTTGCCCAATATGGTTTCCACAAAGAAACAGTATGTTATTTTTCATGAGATACAAATATAAGGCGCCTCTCCCAATGTAATCATTTATGCCTGCACCTTGAAGGCATGCAGTCTTATGCAAGATATCAAAGAATTCATGATGACATTGCTACACATAGACTGTTGCAAAAAAATGTTATGCTTGGCAATGCTTTGTTCAATATTTACGCCAAATTTAGTGTCCTCATCAAATCATAAAAATTTCTTGATGGGCATTCTTTCTAGCATGTCGTTTTTAACCAAATGCGAAGCAAAGTCTGTCCTCAAAATTCGTCTCATGGAAGGTGTTGATTGCAAGATATGCCTGGCATGGTTGTGTCAAGCAATTTGTGGGCTACTTTATGCAAATGTACATGGAAGACCTCTCTCCAAATGCAATTAGCTATGCTTGCTCCTCAAAGGCCGGTGGCTTATGCATGACATGGGGATGGGTGAGAGAATGCATAATGAATTTGCTAGTCACATGTTTTGAAAAACATGGCTCTACTTTGTGTCCAAAATGTTTTTGGAATGCATTGAATGCAGTATATTCCCAACATGGTTGTGACAAAAGGCTTTGAGTTGTTTTCACTTAATGCAAACAGAAGGTCTCTCTCTAGTAAATTCAATGACCTATGCTCCTACCTTGAATGCCAGTGGCGTTATGCGTGACATTGGCATGGATGAAATAATGATGATGAGATTTCTAGTCAAGGGTTGTTGGAGAAACATTGTGCTTCGCAATGCTTTGGTCGCAATTATGGTGCCCTTTACGAGATGCAAACTCAGGGCTACTCCCCATATTAAGTCCATCTCTTGGAGTGCTCCTATAGGAGGATATGCCCAACCAGGGTTGCCTAGGGAAGGTCTAAATTGATTTTGTTGTATGCAAGCTATTTTTGTTGTTATTTGTGTTTTCATTTTGCTAAGCTTCATTCCTTGTACCTTCCCAAAAGCACAAGATTTACTTCCTATCTAGAATGTCTTCACTTGGAACACGTATACTATTTTCACTAGTATCACCCATGCTTGCACCTTGAAGGCCTATGGCCTTACACAAGACATTGGCATGGGTGAGAGAATTTACCATGTGATTCCTAGTTAGGGGCTATTGGAGAAATATGCCTTGATTAGCTGTGCTTATGTCTAAAGTGGATGTAATAGGGATGCACAAGGCTATTTTAACAAGATGCAAAATCAATGTTTCTTGCTAGAAAACGGCAGGAGTGTCGTGCCCATCAAGGGCTTGCAGAGAAATCTCTAAAATACTTTTGCAAGGGCTTGCAGAGAAAGCTTTCAACTATTTTTGTGGATGCAACTCGAGCTAGCTCCCAACTACAAAGCATGTAGTCACTTGGGCTTGCTAGATGAGAGCCGCACCTACTTTTTTATAGCATAAGAAAAAAATACTTCACCATACTACACAACATTTTCATGGTTGGCCTTGTTGGGTTTGCATGATATTGTTAGTCAAGGGCTCCTTGAGAAAAGATATTATGTTAGCCATCTTTTAATTGACATATATACGTTGAGAGCAAAATCTTTTGAAATGCATTGGTAGTAGGGATATATTAATGGGAGGAATCTACGAAGCATGTCACTAAGCTCAATGAGAAAGGTTCAACTCACAACATTGCATTGGTTAAGACAATCAACAAATGAGCACCAAAATAAAAAGGTACACAAAATTCTTTCAATTCTTCACTCAATATAAACAATGCAATGAAACAAACACATTGAAATTTTCCTGTTGTCATGGGAATGACATGTTCTCTCTCATTGTAAAATTTTGGGAGGATTGTGCAAATTTTTCTATGCAAGAAAGCTTGCATGTTTTTTGTTTTATATTAAAATATTATTTTAAAAATTACGAGAAACAATTCAATGCATCAATCTGTGTAAACTCTAGTCTTTGTTATTATTTTTTTGCAAGGTATACTTATCAAAATTACAACATAATGATTGCAATGCACAAGATATGGTATCGCGCCAAAAACAAAGTAACATGCTTTTGATGAAAACAAAGCTCTCTCTCTCTCTCTCTCACACATCTTCTTTTTTCTTAGCAAAACTCACAATTGTGAGTGGATTATATTGAGCAGCCCAGAAAAAATTACAAGGTTTTGTCATGCTCATGTAAAGCCATGACAACATCCAGGGATCATAATTACAACGGCTATCAGGGCAGCCACCCCTACCACCCCGCCTCCACATCCTTGATACACAAGGTCCATACTCTTGTCATTCTGAGATCTTTTGTTTACCGATGGCCAAGATTTGCCCCCATCCTAGGCATTCCATCTGCTGACAACAAGGCACAAGTAGTCCTAGACCAATTCTCCGAGTGATGTTTGCGCCCAAGTGCCCATATTAGCACTTTGCTTTCTTGTATAATTTCTGTGAAGCTTGCCACCTCAAATCCTCCTTCAAAAACACGGAGGTTCGTTGTCTGCCATACATTATGAAAGAAGAAGTATCTGACGATCTGAGTGCTGACGACGAGTACATGACTATCTGAATTTTTACCTCCAAGACATAGGTAAGTCTTGAAAAAGCTAATTTTCCATGTTCTCTGGACCCACTTGCATACTTTCCCTACGAGGCCTTTTACAGCTAGGCAATCCATGAATAGGTGGGCCAGATCTTCACTAGCTAACCCTCACCCCAAGCATCGATCTAACCCAATCCCTCTCTCCTGAATCTTAACCCCCGTCGGTAGAGCACCCCAAATAACCTTCCATAAGAAAACCTTCATGTACTGCAGAAACTTTGGCTTCCATATGTTCTCCATTACATGCTCCCACCTCTCCTCCGGCCATTGCTTTTTCCATAGCTTGTTAAGGGGGCTAGACCAATTCTTCTTTTGCATCATTGTCTGATAAATGCTTTTAGTATGGGGTTTCCACAAGAGACTGCTTCCGGGCCATTTCCAAGCATTCCAGTCCAACTCCGAATCAGAGATTGGCATTTCTCTCTCTCATCTTCTTCTTCAAGGATGTATACTCTTGTTGCATGTTGCAATGACACAACCATGAATTAATAAATAGGTTCTAAAACAAAAGACACAACCGCTCTTTTTTATTGTATTTGGCTTGACTTAAATTCAACCATATACAAATGACATTAAAAGAGAGTGACATTGAGTCAAATTAGAAATAACACTATCAAGATGAAAATTTAGACGTGTTCCTTACTTCAACCACCGTGAAAGCTCAATATGGGGTTCAATATTTATAAGCGAGTTCTTTGTGAGAAAGAGAGTAAGAAAGTGACACAAGCATTTTAAAACATTCTTAGTTATGGACTAAGCTTAAATGAGTGTTTAGAATCGTATGTCATTTTTGTTGTTTTTTAATTGTATTGTCTTATGGAGGGCCCCACTTAAGCAACAAGGAGAAAGCCAACATTGGCATTTTAAAATTTAAAATAAAAATTAAAATAAAAACAATAAAGTAAATGGATCCATTGGCAACATGAAACAACTGAATATTTCAATGCTTTCATAAGAAAAGTTCGATCTAATAAGCATATGAAATAATACAAGAATAAAATGAACTTTTATAAAGTCCTTCAATGAAAGAACTCTTTCATAAATTTATTTTAAAAAAAACATTGAATGCACTCTTTATCTCATGTTCTTCGAGGCCTTTTGAGCAAGCCAAAAAGTTTGCCATCGTTAACTTGGCATGTTGCACTAATCAAAAAACTTTATCCAATGGTCCATAGCTGCTCCCAAGAGTTCAACACTTTGCTAAGGCGTTATGCAAGCCAAAAAAAGAAAACTTTAAGTCAGCAGCCAAAATTCATAGGCTACTTCCATTCTCATAACAAAATAGAGATGAAGAGCTAAAGAAAAGGCATCTTTCTAAAGAGCACCCAGGGAAGACATCAAAAGATTTCAATATATTTAGTATACAAAACTTTAAATTTAGCATACAAATATATTTAAATTTTTAGAAAAAATGACCAAAACACCCATGTAATTTGTCGTAATTTTTAAAATACCCCTCAAATTTCAAGAATTTCCAATGTACCCCTCATATTGGCTTAAAAATTCCCACAATGTTCTTCAATTTTGCAAAAAATTCCAAAATATTGGTAATTAACCTCACAACATTTAAATTTACTCTCCATAATCGATAATACAAGTTTATATTATAACAAAATTAAAATACGCAATTTTATATCATAAGACAAATAAAATGCCATTTGATTGGAGGTAAGGCTCTGTAGAATCCTATGAAGGTAGGGCTCTCTAGAATCCTAAGAAGGTAGGGCTCGGGTTGGTATACGGTTCTTAGCGTCCTACAGTGACAATTGTTGACTTTCAACATCCGTCACAAAGGGTGCATGGGTGAGAGAGAGGGGGTACTGAATGCATCAGTCAAGTGGATGCTATCACGGCAGCAATGTGGCGCCGCCATTAGGGAAAATTTAGACTCTCAAATGGACCCTATAAGGATGTTTGACTTTGTCTCTCTTATCCAAAGTGGACAACCCGATGAAGTACATGAATGCTTTGTCAAAACCCAATCAACCAACATATCATTGGAAAGATCTAAGAAAGAAGGTTACAAATCCCCAAACTCTGACAAATTTGGAGTTGATCTGTAGAAGTTATGGTCTCCCCATTGAAACTGAAATGTGGGAGAGATTCCATTTATAAGACAGAGTTGTCATGTCAAAGTGCCATTAGGCATAGAAAACTTGATGTTGACCATACCACACATAGCAAGCTCATAAGAATTGCCTAGATTCACCGTGTCGTGTGTGGTAGTGTATGTAGAAAACCACTCCTTGTGAGGAGTCACGTGAAAGCTAGCGCTTGAGTCCACAATCCAATTCTGCAGATAACACTCATCAAGAGCTAACAACGCGTCAAGACTCAAATTGGATCTAAAAATCAACACATCATTTAACACATCAAAAATTGTCTCAATGGCTGGAGACTCAACCACATTAATCTCTTTTATTTTCACGCTCATTTAAGGTTTGTCAGACTTCACTTTCTCTTTGCCTTGATCACGCTGCATTGTGCGAAAATATTTCTTCAAGTGTTCCTTTTTATGACAATAGTAACACTCAACATTTCTCATGTATTTGCCGCGACTTTTCATACCACCTTGCTTGCAATCTTGAGAACGACCATAGCTACAACCACTCTACCTTTGCTTGTCAATATTGCCACTAGCCACATACGCATCACATGCCCACTCTCATCAAGAGATTGATGGCGAATCTCCTCAGTGAGCAATGCACTAGAATCATCACTGAAAACTAGCTTGCCATTAGGTGCAGAATTGCTTATGACTATGTTGAAGGTATCCCATGACGATCATAGCGAACATAGCAAGAAAATGGCCTTCATTTCACCACCAAAATTGAGACCTTTTGAAGTAATCAGTGAAAAGATGTTGTTGAACTCGTTCAAGTGAGAACTAACATTAGTGTCCTCTTTCATGTTCATGCGCATAAGCTTCTTCATCAAGAAGACCTTGTTCGAGGCATTTTTGCCATCCCATACTGCACATACAGCATCCCATAAATCTTTGGCATTGGTCTTATCCATTATGGTAAAGTAAATGGATTCACCAAGGTGCAGCAGAATAGTTACCATAGCATGCTCATTCAAGTCTTTCCACTTTTCATCAGTGTACGCATTCTCTCTTCTTTCATGCAAGGGTGATATCAAGCCTTTGTTGATCAAAACATCTTGCATACGCTATCGCCAAATAGCAAAGTGTGTGCCATCAAACTTTTTGATGTAGTACTCTTCTTTTTCAGAAGCGCTACTAGCAGCCATGGCTCAAGAGAATGTGGCCAAAAACTTATGGCAATTTTTTTGGGGATAATTTTGGTAGCGTTTTTCCTATAATAGGATCAAAAACTCAAACCAAATGTAGTAAAATCACTATGTAAGAACAACCAAATGTGCTGAGAACACATAAAATAGACTCGCAAAATTTTTTTTGCAGAGTCTCCTCTATACGGGGATTTAATCTCGAACCTGACAGTACAAAGTAACCACATAAACTGCTCAAAACAACTGTAGTGTGACCACCGACTCAACGCCAAAAGCACAAAATATTGTCCAGATACATATCCTATGGTGAGAGTACCATAAGAGAGGAACTTCAGCTACCTGTATCACCAAAGCTATCTCAAAATTCAAGAATACCCAATCTCAAAGAAAACCTCATGCAATGACCCTCCAAAGGCTAAAGTAGACACACAACAACTAGCCACAGTTTCAAAAAGGGCTCTTCCGGTTTGAGTCTCAGAAACGGTAGAGAAAACTGTCAAAATATCCATAAAATGGCTCCACACGAAGTACAATAGGCAGTAATTGCGTGATTGCATACAAACAGGCACAAAGAACTGTTGCGTGCAATAAAGTGTATCCTTGCGGGGATATTTTCTCTCAAAAGAGCTCAATAGCACTAGGTGTGCTCAAACAAACATGCATCTGTCAACACATCTATCCACAAAGAAACTGCAATCAAAATGGCTGCCAAAATTGTATGGAAGATGCTCAGTCTGTAAGTGTCTGGAAACCTCAACAAATTCGTGTATGTTGGCTCAAAAAACCCCCTATGTACCTGCGTGTTGTTGTAGAATGGAAATATCAGTGTCAATTTTCATCATCGTCGAATGGAAATGCGCAAGTCAAGTAGTCTCCAAAGAAGTCAAAAGTTGAAATTGTGTCATAGAGCGTGATCGGTGTGGTCAGTGCCGATACGGGGTGTCAATCCTCTGTGGTAGAGGCACCTCATCCGTGCAAGTCGCAATCATAGCCATCCACGGGAAAACACTCGTCCGTTGGAACGCTAGTGTCAAGGTTGGATGTTGGAAATCCGCCGCGTAATGAGAGATGTCAAGTTGCAAAAATTAATGTCGAAATCAATGTGTTGTGCCATCAAAAGATGCTGCAAAATCAAGTCAATGTCAAAAAGTGAAACCGACCTCGCCTTCCGTCGTCGAATGAGAGTCTTCGATGTGCCAATGATGGGATCGAGTGGATGTCGAGTCGGGGAAGAGGGACTCGATGCAAAGAGTCCAGAGTCGATGTCGATGTCGATGTCATGTTCTCTCTCTCTCTCTCTCTCTCTCTCTCTCTCTCTCTCTCTCTCTCTCTCTCTCTCTCTCTCTCTCTCTCAAGCTCTTTCACGCAAGCCCTCTTTCACTTTGAGGAAGTCTCTCAATCTCCTCTTTCGGGTGTGTGTGAGTGGGTCTCAAAATTGTCGAGGGTAAAGGTGGCAGCAAGTTCTTGCACACACTAAATGTGTAGCTTAAAAAGTTTATAAAAATCAAAGCTGTCAAAAAGACCCCGCTGTAGTTGTCAGACGGTGCCGAGATAGGACTGTGACGTCGTTTGAGAGCTCTTGGGTGCCTGAGAAGGACAAAGCAAGAGATTTCGCACTAGTAGTGGCATCCACTCATGCTCAATCTCCCTCTCTACAATTTTACGCAAAAGTAAACCTTCTCTCTCTCAAAGGTTTTCATGTTCGATTGCTGCGCAAATCCCCCCTTTCTGCTCGACTGTACCAGCACTGTTCAATTCCCATGCATTCCATTATTGTTGCACTCAAAATCTTTGAGAGGCTATTCAAAACCAACATCTACAAAAAATTAGAGGTTTATTATAATTTTAACCAACTAAATTTGTAAAATCCTAGATAGATTCCAAGCGTACCTTGAGGAAAACCACCAAAATTTCGACATAAGTTTGAAATAGTTTTTAGTGTGTCTCCTATTTACTTAAAATTATTTTGATCAAGAGAAAAGATTTGGCTCTCTCTCTCTCTCACTCACTCTCTCACACACACACACACACGTGCCCTTCCATTTTGGGGATATTTGAGAGCATAAATTTTGAATTTTTATGGCCATTGGCCTTCAAATAGCAAAGTTGAGCCACCCTTCAATTGGCTTTCAAAAGGAAAAGTAAAGCCTTCCCTCAAAAGAAAAAGTAGATCAATCCCCCTTTTTTTTTTCCAAAGCTCAAAATTGTGAGTGATTGTATTAGAATGACACCAAGAAATATACAAAACAAACTCAAGATCACGCCGAGCCTTGAGGGCAGGTGGTTACATCAAAGCCTAATTAGAAGTACCTAGTACCCAATCCTTTAAACAACGAGGCTTGACCGGATGGTGAGAGTCACCCTAAGCCAATCATCCGAGTTTTTCCTTTTACCTATCACAAATATTAACTCCTTACTTTCTTGTACAATATCTGAGAATCTAGCCACAGATAAGTTGCTATCAAAGACACGATAGTTCTTGGCCTTGTAGATCTTGCTGAAGAAACGGAATGTGACAGTTTGAGTACAGATTAGCAGTGTAGGACTTTGAAACTGTTCCCACCAAGGCACAGATCAAACCCTATCTTTCACGTTCTTTGTATCCATTTGTACACCTTCATTGCCAAGCCTCTGATTGTCGGGCAATCCATGTGGGCGAGGTCTTCGCTAGACAATTTGTACCCTGAACACCTATCGGACCCGATACCATGTGCCTAAATCTTGATGCCTGTCGACAAAGCCCCTCACAACACCTTCCACAGAAATACCTTCATAAAACGAGGCCACTGTTCTTCGTGAACTCGACTCATCGAGCTTCCTACCATTGTTTCTTCCATTGTTTGTTCAAAGGGGCAACCCAAAATCTCTCGTGCACATCAACGCTTGGTAGATACCCTTGGTATGAGGTTTAAAGAAATGGCTACTCATGGGCCGTTTCCAAGCTTTCCACTTAAAAGTGGATTCCCAAATCAGTGTCAAAATGTTGTCCAAGCCTTCAACAACTCTAATGATAAGAAACTTATCAATGCCATTGAGTTGAAATTGGGCAGCCAATTGGTCAAAGGATTTCTAGCACTTGTTGTTTCCATCCCATTTTAAGCTCCAATATATATAATATAGATTTGTGAACTAATTATAAACTTCCCTTTCTACTTGCCAACCTATCCCTTCGTCTCCATATCAAAGTACTACATATATATTGTGTCAGAATGCTAGTTTCATTTTCCACACTCTTCCTAGATAAATCCATAATAAATATGCAAGAGTCTCAACAACTAATGGTGAGTGAACAACCAACACATCAAGCTAAATCTATGCAAGGCATCTATCTATACTACATATGAAGCATACTACATATGAAGCAGCTTAAAATTTTCAAGGAAGGAGAGGGCATCCATGTGTCACTCTCTTCTCCATTTCAAGAACCTTAAGAAACATTTGGTTTGAAATGTAAAACTGAAGGGTAAGTAGCAAGTCATTTGGTTTGAAATGTAAAAGTGAAGGGTAAGTAGCAAGTATTGTGGTAGGAGAAAATTAAAATACTTAGTTTTGACTTCTTAGTTTTGTCAAAAAGTCAAGTCACAATACTAGATCTATATTTATATTATTTAAACTCTTTAGCAAGGCCATGGAGATTCACTCTAGCCTTCAATTTTGAAGGGTGATTACTTTTGGTTTTGTAAAGGGTAGTCTACTCCGCATTTTGAAGGCCATAAAGGACACTTAGCACTATATGGCATGGACATGGTTAAATGGGATCAAAGATAGAGGTGACAGATCATGACACGCATGCACTGTAGACGATGTGATCGGCACCCAAGTTTACAAATCAATCTTCACTTACAATGTAATGCATAGGAGTACCATGATCTTCAGTGAAAGCATGTGAGCGTGGTGGTTAGAGCCCATGCCTTGAATAGAGCAGGTCATGGCTTTGACGTGCAAGCTGCAAGACAATCTTGACTAGCTCAAATTTACTTGCTAGTCCAAATTTACTTTTTCACCCAGAATTTACTCGACAATCCAAATTCGACGGTCCGAATGACTCCCAATGTCGAGCCCATTGGGATGGACCCGGGCTAGATTGTGTGGAGCATAATTAACTCCCTTTTCTTTCTAGCATTGAAATTTATACTTGAGCTTCAAAAAATGTAGAACTTTCAAAGATTTCATGCATTGTATAATGTTGAGCTAAAATCTCGCACTTGGCACCTTCATATATAATTTTCCTTCTAGCCTCGAGAATGTGCACATTGCATGTTGTAGCTTTGCATAAAGGGTCAAAGTCGAAGGATCTTGGAGTCGATTGGCATTACCTACACCTTATGTGGACACCATGAGCATGCACACACACACACACACACACACACACACACACACACACACACACACAGAATAGGATGAGGGGGATAGTTTCTTGAATAGGGCCTATCTGATCGAAGAAATCTTAAAATAAAAAATTGCACAATAAACAAGCTTTTGAATTTTAGGTTGACATTCGAACCTAGCTTATTGCAAACATTGGGAATCTCAAATAGTCTCAAAAATAGAAGAGTATGATAGACGTACAAAAGTTGAATACCCAGTACATCCACAATCACTCTCTCACCACCCCGAGCACACCTATTAAAACTTTTTGCTACACCCGTGCATGGGGCAATGGTGTGTGTTAGAGAGAGAGAGAGAGAGAGAGAGAGAGAGAGTGAGAGAGAGAGAGAGAAAGAGAGAGAGAGATGAGCCCTAAAGGCATCCATGTGTCACTTAAAGGGTTACTCTACTTTTCCTTTTGAAGGCCACACAGAAACTCTAGCCAGGGATTTCATTAACGTAATCATGATCGTGTGATTACGTCAATAACTCTAGTATTTAAACAAAAAAATCCCGATCACGTTAATTAACGTGAATTTGATTATGACCTGTAAAAACCCATAGAGCCGGTTAGCCCTCCGAAGTTATTATTTTTCCTACGAGGCCCGCCGGGCTTTGTCATTTTTATGGCGGGCCCGCGGGCTATATGTAATTGCTCGACGGGCCCGTCGAGAAAATGACAAAGCTCGGCGGGAGTAATTATATATAGTAAACAGTGTGCTAACCACGGTCCTTTAGCTAAGCAAGTCCTTGGTGAGTGTATCCAAGTGCTGGGTATAGTCATCTCCTTGTGAGTTGACCTAAGGTTACAGAGTCACAGGTCCTTTTTTTGGGCTGAACGTGATTCTTAATTCAGTAATCACTTCTAAAAAATTTTAATTCTTTTACTGATATAAAGATACAAAACCAAAAAAATTGAAACCTTAGAGAGTCATACTCATTGCAAAGAAGCCATTGGTCCAAATGAGGGCTGTAATTGGTTTTAGAAGAGCATATGTATATGACAAGCCGATAGTCAAGGGTCGGCGGATGTCCTGTACTAGTGTACTGGGCATATAAAGATCCTTGAAGTCTTGCATTTTTCACCATCATAGATTTGAGTTGATATACACTGTCACTCCACAATATAAGAGCTATAATCCTTAATTGGGTTAAAATAGCTTTTATATATTGAATTGGTTGCATGGGGGGCTACAATCCTTCATCACTGGGTACAAGTAGTCCTCAATTGAGTGATTATATTGAAGATATATTTGCGTTAATTCATGCATTGGTTTATACAGAGAGTGCATTATGTATTATGATAGATTATTGGTACATGAAATGACCAACCATATATTTTATTGCTTTTGTTTATTTTTTGTAGCAATTGAAATTAGATGTGTCTTATTGTTTGCAAATCAAAGTGGACATATAAATAATCATTATAATAATAATTGCATTGAGAAATTCATAGCATTGTTGTAGTTATTATTTCATATTGTGCATCATGGTTACTTTCATATTGAATGGTTTTTTAATATATATTAAAAATTAAAAAAATGTTTTAAAATTTTATCATCTGGTTCTTTTGTCTTCAATTTCAATTTAAAAGCAATGGAGCAAAATGTTGGTTTGTGCAAGCGAAAAAACATTTATAAAGTGAATTGATAGTTCTGGTCAATTTAAAGTGGCAAATACATTTTTGAGGTCTTGATTAATGTAATTAAAGAATTTGGTGTTGAACATGTCGTTCAAGTAGTCATGGACAACGTAAAGAATTGTAAAAATGCCAGTAAACTAAGTGCTTTCCACACATTTTTGCCAATGGTTGTAATACGCACAGCTTAAACTTGGTGCTGAAGGATTGGTACACTAACGAAGAAACCACATGGTTCGCCAAAATAATTGACACAGCGTGTCAAGTTGTGAAATTTATCTTGAAACAACAAAGAGTGCTCAATTTGTATAGGATGCGCATGTCAGTGATGTTGAAACTTCCTACTGAAACTCGGTTTTGTACGCACTTTTATACCTTGGAATCACTTCTTCGCAATAAATGCGTTGTGATTGACACATTAAATTGCACGGCCTTTGATGAGTGGCAACTTGAGCAAAAAGAAAAAGTGAAAGATAAAATTACATGTCTACGTGGCGATGTAAACAAAGCTGCTTGGTGGAAGAGTGTAATGGATGCATACCATGTAATGATGTCCGTTATGTTCGCGATCCACAACCTTGACCAAAGGGCACAAAACTTGGGCAAAGTGTGGATGACATGGTGGTCAGTCCAACAGAGTCTTGAAAATCTCGAAGAGCTGAAAGAGCTTGTAGTAGAGAAGGAGTGGCGACTACCATTCTTTGGTAAACAGTGAAAAATGTTGCCCAAGTATTTTCATTCAAGTCGGAAGAGCGCTCATAGTCCACTCCATAGCGTTGCTTACATGCTCGATCCGGAGTATTGGAATTTAAATTTGATGTCCAATACAGAGGTGGTGGTAAGCAATTTCTATCATGTAGTCAACATGTTCTACTCCAACGTTCAAGACCGAATTGATTGCATCAAAGAAATTAGTGCATTTAGATAAAAAGAAGGTCCTTTTGCACAGATAATGGCAAATGCGCAACTTGCATAAAAGTAATGGATGATGAATGGTGGAGAGCATTACTCTACCTTACGTCCCCTTGCAATGAAAGTACTGGCACAACGTGCAGCAAACTCAAGTTCAAAGAGAAACTAGAGTATGTACAAGTATGTTCACAACATTATTCGCAACAGACTATTAGCAGACATAGCGAAAAAATTAGTATATATGTTTTGCAATGAAAAGATATTGAATCACATCAAAAGTGCTGGCTACGAGGAGGAAATGCCAACCTGGTTGTATGATTGTCAAATGAAGATGAAGAATAGTTCAAGGTTGGTGTATCTCAATGCACTATAGACAAAATAGAAGAGAATTTGATAATAGATGTGGAGGTTGAATTAGAAGGAGAACCACAACACTCAGACTTAGAACCAGATAACAACTTCATAGATTCAATATAGCTTGAGAGTAGAATGAAGTTCGTGTCAAAAAACATTGTAAAAGACCTTGTATTCAAATGTGTTTTGATCATATACAATGCTTCATATTCGCGATTATACATAGCTGAGTCGATCTCAATTGTGTTGCACTAAAGCAGCATCTTGTTCATCAAACAGATTTCTAATTGTGCTAGGGGTATCTTGGTGGGCTTGCTTGAATTTATACTCATTTGCGATGCCAAACATAATATATATTCCTTGTGGAATATCTTGTGAATAGATTGCGCATCGGCTACTATTTTGTATTAATAATGACCACATGTCAATGTATAATATTCACTCCATCCATCAAAAGTCTTGTAGCAAACTGGACATTGGGAAGATGAGGATGCATCTGAAGTAGATGAGGGGACCAAATTTGTATGTAGGACCCTTGTACAAGTGTTGGATTTACTCGCTGTGTCAGATTTTGAACATCTTGGCTTAAGCGGTGAATGCTTTTCTCCATCCGGACCTGTGAGGGTTGGGGTGTCTGGGTGGCTATAGCAAGCCGTGTTATTTTTGCATCTTTCTCAGCCAAATGTGTCGTGTAAATATTCTTCTCTCTCTTTAACTATAGGTCGGCACCTTCCCCAATCAAGCCAGCTCATCTCGGGTGAAAGTGACACAACTCTCCCTTATATCATGAGTGACAACAGTTGTCTCCTTTGACGAAAAGTCTACTGGTCGCTGTTGCACAAAGTGAACATATAAATTTTTGCAAAATATAACACACAATATGCATTGTGCATGGGATGGCCATAAACTTCCAGGTAAATCCTCTCAACGTTTTCTTTGATCACATCATGGTTGCACTTCGAAACCTTCCATCTTCCTTTCTTGATCTCTGCGTCCTTTCATGGCCATATTGTTTTGATCATGTCCTTCATCACTTGTTTATTGATCTCTTTCCATTGCATGTGGTTTGGATTTGCCCATTTTGAGAGTCGTCGAGCAGTGCGCACATACCGTATGCTAGAGACTTCATGCGTTGAAATGCATTAACAACCGCTTGTTGTTGATCATCAAGCATTGATTGGGTGCCAATATCTTGTTCTTCATCGGCCATTTTCTCTTAGAGCTACAATCGACAGATAGACAAATATTCAATACCATTGGCAAATATATATCCTCATCATTCAACAGTCTCATAGATGCACAAGATAGCAAATTCTCGTCCACTACATAAGACGTCAGAATCCATAAATCAAACAACAACTAATGCGACTAATTGAACCACAAGGCAAATTTGAAATACCGACACTCAACACGACAAATTTGAAATGACTAAAGACAATTGACTCAAGGAGGTGAACCACTTTAAACCAGATAATACACTTTAATAAAAAATAGAATACCCTGGACAAGACAGATGTATATCATAAAAATGTTTAGATCAGATTAAATGATGGTGCAAGTTCAACATTAGGATGTTGGACAAAGTTAGGGTCTGTCTTTAAATGTCTTTGAAAAATATCAACATGTCAGATGCATTTCTTCTTTGTTCCTGCTCTTTTAACTTCATCCAGCAATCTGTTTTAATCCGAATAGCCCCGTAACATCTTCGTCCGGGTGGTGAAAAACTTCTTCTGGAAAATAAACTTTTCTGGCCGCACTCCAAAAATCTGTCAGCATGTCGAATAGATAGCCCAATGCATAAATGTTGCTCGCTTTTGTGTATGCATCTGTGCATCGTGGATCCTATAGGTCTGGAGCAATCCACAGTCTCTTAGCCATCTCTTATCCCCTGCTCTCTGTGCCTCCAAAACTGTAGAGTCCGACTATGCGCTTGGATGTAGACAATTATTTACTACGCGCTTAGCTAGCGTTTTGAGCATCATCCCCCAATCAATGATGTCGACGTGGGGTTTATTTGCGCGATTAAAGTCCAACGTTATGTTGAACAGGTGCAGGTCATTGTGCACTATCCCGGCTGAGTGGGCAACCGCAACGCCATCGATTAAGACGTGACAAATGGTTGGCATCAACTCTATCACTGCTTTGATCCGTGCTGTGTCTATCTCTTCTATAGGAAGATTTGCTGCAAGCGATGACCTCCAGGCGTGTTGTAGCCTATGCATGTGTCGTCTGAACAATCCGTGAGCGAATGGTAAGTGGCACATCATGTCGCCCACGGTACCCCCATTGTAGTATGGGAATATTGTGATCCAAGGAGCTTTGGTAGTAAAGCCAATGCACCTTACAATGGAGGGGTGAAGCGTTTGCATTCTTTGCTCTGTCTGAAAGCTTTCAAATTTTGTCTCACTCCCTCCCTTGTAGCATTTTTCCACATATGTAATGTGATCTGGAAAAAAAGAGATGCCTTTGATGGTGTACAATGTGCACATACCAAAGGAGCCTGCTCTAACCCTCATGCCTTCTACCAAGGCTTCGTGAGGGATGCCGAAAAGATGAGCACACTTGGCATTCAAAGCCGTGCGCGTGATTGTGTCGGTGCCGCTGGCATCAGATCGACCTCCCAAAGCTGCTTGCGCATCTTGGGCCATCTTCAATCTCTTGGGTAAGGGTGCTTAGTCCTGCGCTTTCACACGCTTCATCTTTACCTTCTGTTCCTCCCACAATCTATCCTAGAGCTCTAATTTTGACATGTCGTAGGCAGGAGGGATATCTTCCTTTAAGCCTCTGCAACATACTTTCATATTGCGCAACATTGTCCTAACCTTGTGGTGGGGTCAAATTCTTAAATCCCTGCTGGAATCAACAACTCGTATTGGACTTCACCTCGCAGCCTTCACTCTGTGGTGTTCTCCCATATAGCGCTAGTGAGGTCTTTGATGAAGACATCGCTTTCACTAATCTGCTGTATGCGACCATCTGCACATGATGAGAGTGCCAAAATACATTCTTTATGAATGGCACGCATAATACTTTTCTTTTGATCTGCCGTCATATTTGCACTGGACAATAAAAAACAGCATATCAATACAAATTCATGGTTGTGAATGGTACTAACACTCTCACACTATTTCAGGCAAACCCTTAACCATGACTTGAAGACTTTAAGAAATGTGCAAGGAACTATTGATAAAAATTGAAAACAAGAGTCTTCAGTTAAAACTGCAATCTATTACACGTGTAAAATGCAAATCAAACAAGTGGCTTATAAGAACTTAATCCATATCAAACAATACATGTTAACAATCTGGCACATTTACGTAAATATTGAATTTTTGACTTATATTTTTCTTCATGCGCACATACTAGTTCAAACAAAGCACACACCAACTTAAAGACTTCAAAAACATTTAAAACATTAGAAGTATACAAATCGAGCTAGAAAATTGCAAAGAATGTCTTGCTATTTAAAGAGATAGAAATTAATATTTAACAGGGAAATTGTGTTCACACACTTTTTTACATAATATTTATGTAAATGTAACATTCAAAATAGCGATGATAATTGATGCTCTTTAAAAAGATACAAAATAATATTTAACATGCGAATTGTGTGCAAATTCTTTTTTACAAAGAATTTATGTGAATGAAGCATTAAAAATAGCGATAATGCTTGAGGTCCTTTATAAATATAAAAATGAATATTTAACATGCAAATTGTGTGCAAATACTTTTTGCATATGATTTATGTAAACGTAGCATTTGAAATAGGGATGATTGATGAATAAAGCATTCTTTTTAATATGATTAGCTAGTATATATTTTCATATGGGCACTTAAAAACAACAAAATCAAACAATTCAAACATTTGTATATGGAATACTCTTCACAGCCGCGTTACCAACCAAGTATTTCATATACTTAATACTTGCAAAATAAACTGCACATGCACATACAAATTATATGACGCTCATACGGCCGGGTTAATGACCTGAATGCCATATTTATACAAAAGCAAATGCTTCTAACAAACGACACTCTATTAGCCGCGTTACCGATCGAGTGCCACCCGAATCTAAGGAGAAATAATGGCTTGCAAACGAACATCATATAGCCGCGTTACTGATCGATGCCCATATATTTTCTGGGAAAGGGAAGGGAAGTTGACTTACCATAAGGATACTAGATTCGCGGCGTTACCGACGTAGTACCCAGACAGTAAGTCAATACTTACCACAAGGACACCATCTTCCCCGCGTCACCGACGTGATGCCCCCGTGGTAAGCATTGTTCCATAGAACAGCTTATGCACACACTCCCATTGTGTGGTAAGGTACCTTATGACTGCCGTGAAATACGACAAAAGGCATGCTACCACACAGCACATACACTTACACAACACATACCCGGATTGTGTGGTCAGGTACTCCGCTATTGCCGCGCACTGCGACGCAGAGTACGCTCCCACACGACCCCATCTCTCCCTCTCTCCTCTCTCCGCTTGACGTACCTGCAAAGGCAATCAACAAGCTCTCTCTCTCTCTCTCTCTCTCTCTCTCTCTCTCTCTCTCTCTCTCTCTCTCTCTCTCTCTCTCTCTCTCTCTCTCTCTCTCAGAAGATGACACAAAGAAATAACACCCAGTGGGCTCGATCGGGCCCTATATATAAATATATTATGTTGGCTCGAGGGGCTTTTTAGTATTCGGGCCGAACCCGCAGGGAAAATATAAAAGCTCGGCGGGCCCGCAAGGAAATTGGAAAAGCCCGGTGGGATTTTAGTGGGTTTGCAGGTCGCCCTAATCTAGATTCTTTGTGATCATGTTAAGTGTAATTATGTAAATGTGTCAATAAGACCTTGTGATCACACAAAATTTATGGTAATTACGTAAATATTAAATCCCTGACTCCAGCCCTCAAATTTAATATTTTGATATCTATACTACTTCTTTATTGACCTTGAGAAACCCTCGAGCACTGAAGCCTTCCACACACCAAAAAGTGCTCTCTCTCTCTCTCTCTCTCTCTCTCTCTCTCTCTCTCTCTCTCTCTCTCTCTCTCTCTCTCTCTCTCGTGGGTGAAGCAACACTTTTTTTTAGGAATGCTCACATGCATCGACACTACTGGTTAGGGAGCAGGAGGTTGGCAAATTGGCTTGCGAGAGAAGCTAGAACTACAACACCACAAGTCTAGGGCTCCTGGTCCCAACTCGGTGGCCGCAGCTCTTGCCCATGTGTGTGTGTGTGTGTGTGTGTGTGTGTGTGTGTGTGTTGTAGCGGATTGGCAATTAGTCACACAAGACTTGGTGTGGCATGGTAGAGATGATGCATGTGGCAACTCGCTTCGATTAGAAAGTTCACATTGGAGTCGGGTTTTTTATCAAACTCTTGTTCAATGCTCTCTACGACATGCTTATATCTCGCGCAAAAAGGTATTGGTAGCGTAATTGATGTGATGGATGCTGATGGACAGGTGCTTTCACTCAGACAGGCTGCTCAATCTTTGGGCTTGGGATGCATTGTTGGTGCATGTGGGACACCATTAAAAATCTGGTTGACTCCATATCTCATGTTCCATCGCTGGTTTTTGCAGAAAACCGAATTTGTGATTGGCGTTATGATGGTTCTTTGGCCTCTTTGATTTTTGCAAAGAAAGTGTACGGCCATTTTCAATCATTCTCTTGGATATACGAGCACTCTAATAAGGTATGGAATATGAACAAGAGTGTCATTTGGTATCGGAGGAAGGTCATGAAAGTGTGGCATGCGAAATTTCACCTGAAGGAAAGATTGTTTATGTGGAGATGCATACTTGGGGTTCTCCCGATTGGCAAACTTCTACGTTCTAGGAGATTGGCCTCTTCATGATGTGTAAGATGTGGTGCAGCAGTTGAGACAATTCCACATTTACTGTGGTCTTGTTCTCATACGCTACAGTTTATGGACTGCATCTCTACTGCTCTTCGCACGCGTTTTCCTGGCATGCATTTCGGTAGATCTTTTTGGATCTTTAAAGCACTTCCGCCAATGATTCGGCTGTATGCATACTTTTTTGGCTGGGTTAGATTCTGGGCGCTTTGGACGATGTGGAGAG